>NC_143129.1:32795000-33420000 GCF_059928025.1 Delphinapterus leucas
AGACCCTAGTCAAAGTTTGCTGAAGGGTTTCAGGCCCTAACTCTGGCCTTTGATTTAACTTGGAAGGATGTCCAGATAGTCCTATCTACTTGCTGTACCCCTGAGGAGAGACAGAGAATTTGGGCAGCAGCCCAGGGGCGCACTGACCAGCTTGCCAGGGACCATCACGAACTTTTTGTTATGGGAGGAGATGCATTCCCAAATCAGGAGCCCCATTAGAATGATAATTCCTGGGAGGGAACAGAAGCCAGAAATCACATGATCCAATGGGTATTAGAAGGGATGAGAAAGTATATCAAAAAGCCAGTTAAGGGCTTCCCTAGTGGCACAGTGGTTGGCAGTCTGCCTGCCAATGCAGGGGACACGGGTTCGAGCCCTGGTCTGGGAAGATCCCACATGCCGTGGAGCAACTAAGCCCGTGAGCCACAACTACTGAGCTTGCGCGTCTGGAGCCTGTGCTCCGCAACGGGAGAGGCTGCGACAGTGAGAGGCCCACACGCCGTGATGAAGAGTGGCCCCCGCTCGCCAGAACTGGAGAAAGCCCTCGCACAGAAATGAAGACCCAACACAGCCAAAAATAAATAAATTTAAAAAAAAAAAAAAAAGCCAGTTAACTATGAAAAGGTTAAAAGAGTGACCCAAGAAGAAAAAGAAAATCCAGCCCTCTTTCAGGGACGGCTTATGGAGGCTTTTAGAAAATTTACTAATATTCAGCTGTCCATCCCCAAGGGTCAATCCCTGCTGGGACAACATTTTATCAGCCAGTACGCTCCTGATATTAGGCGGCAACTCCAGAAGCTACAATTAGGCCCACAAACCCCTATGCCCCAACTCCTAGAGGTGGCCTTTGGGGTACTTAATAATCGAGATCAAGCTGAGGAAGAAGAGAGAACCCAAGGTGAAAACAGGCAGGCCAGGGCTCATGCTAAACTGATAGCTGTTGCTGTCTGTCATGCCGTGTAACCTCAAGGCAACCTAAGGGGGCCAAGGAAATTTAACCATCTATCCCGCAAGGGGGAACACTTCAAATGTAAGTCAACTGACCACTGGGCCCAAAAGTGCCAAAAAAAAAAAAAAAAGCCCCCTGGTCCATGCGCAGTCTGTAAACAAACAGGTCATTGGAAGTGAGACTTTCCCCTATCCCAAAGGCGAAGTGGGGACTCCCACTCCCAATGCGGCCATGCTGGATGACTGAGGTGGCCCGGGGGTTCTGGCAGCTCCCCTTCACAAGATGTCTATCTCCTTTGAGGAGCCCTGGTGGTCCTTAACATGGCAGGTAAGAAAATCAATTTTTTAATTGTTACGGGAGCCACTTACTCTGTCCTGATCTCTCACACTGGGCTTCTCTCCTCTAAAAGCTGTACAGTGACTGGTGTTGACAGAAAGCCTCACACCCATTACTTTACTGGGCCTCTCACTTGCCAATGTGAACAGCGTTTGATCTCACGCAGCTTTTCAGTTGGGCTTGAGTGTCCTACCCCACTACAGGAGAGAGACCTTCTGGCCTCCCTTGGAGCCATATTACAATTAGGAGGCCCCAAGCAGCCCCTTTTCTTGGCTCTAAGACAAATCAGCTGGAAGAACAGGGGTCTAATTCCCAGCCATATTCTACACTAAACCCTGCAGTTTGGGACAAAGGAATCCCTGGGAAGGCTATAAATGCCCAACCTATAAAAATTAGCCTTAAGCCAGAAGTCGCTCATCCTAACAAGAGAAAGTACTATCACATAAAGTTGGAAGCAAAAAAGGGTTTGCAACCCCTCATAAATAAATTCTTAAAACATGGCCTCTTAGTGCCCTGTCAGCCTCCATGCAAAACCCCTATTCTGCCAGTTGTTAAGCCAAATGGGGAATATTGAATGGTACAAGACCTTAGAGCAGTAAATGATACAGTGGTCCCTATGCATCCCCTTGTAGACAATCCTTACAATATATAGTCCAGAAACCTGGAGATGCCAAATGGTTTACTGTGCTTGACCTCAAGGATGCCTGCTTTTGCACCCCAGTTCATCCCTCATTACAGGATCTGTTTGCCTTCAACCCTCACTTGGGCCAAATGCAACAATATACCTGGACAGTATTGCCTCAGGGGTTTTGGGACAGTCCACAATTGTTCACCCAGGCCCTAGGAAAAGAACTAAGGGAAATACACCTAAAAGAAGAGGCTATTCTACAGTATGTGGATGATATATTAATATGCAGCCACACCATGGAGGCCTCAGATCAGAATACCATAGAAGTCCTTAATTTCCTTGGGGCCTGGGGTTACAGGATATCCCAGAAAAAGGCACAAATTTCAAAACAACAACAAGTTAAATATCTGGGATATATTATAAACCCTGGAAGTAAACAGTTATCTCCAGATAGAAAACAAGCTATATTAGGCCTAAGTGCTGCAAAGACAAAAAAAGAATCTTTGTACTCCCTTAGGCATGGCAGGATTTTGCAGAATTTGGATCCCAGGATTTGGACTAATGGCTAAGCCTCTATATGAAGCCACTAAAGGCCCAGATACAGAACCATTACTTTGGATGGGGGAAACAAGAAAAGGCTTTTAATAATATCAAACAGGCCCTCACCAGAGATCCTGCTCTGGGTCTCCCTAATTTAAAAAAGCCATTTACCTTGTACATAGCTGAAAAGCAGGGGACAGCTCTGGGGGCTCCTTGTACAAAAGCTAGGAGAAGCCCCTCAGCCTAGAGGCTATGTTTCCAAACAACTAGATTCCATCGCCCGAGGTTGGCCTGGCTGCCTCTGGGTGGTAGCTGCCACTGCTTTATTAGTGGAAGAAGCTAGCAAGCTTACCTTTGGACAGCCGCTGGAAGTCCAGACCCCTCATCAAGTACAAGGGATTCTGGAGATTAAAGGCCACCATTGGCTAACTGGAGGCCACCTTACTAAGTACCAGGCTTTACTCCTTGACTCCCCAGAGCTAACTCTCAAAAGTTGCCACACCCTCAACCCGGCTACACTGATGCCCGCAGAAAGCCCAGAACTAACACATTCCTGCCTTAAGACCCTTGACCTGGTTTATGCCTGTAGGCCTGATTTAACAATCCAGGCCATAGAAAACCCTGAGAAAGCATGATTTACTGATGGCAGTAGTTTCATTAAAGATGGAGTCAGTAGGACAGGGTATGCTATTGTGAGTGTTTATAGCGTTACAGAAGCAAAACCTTTGCCACCTAACACCTCAGCCCAGAAGGCTGAGGTAATAGAACTAACTTGATCCTTAACCTTAGGGGAAGGAAAAATTATAAACATATATACAGACTCAAAATATGCCTTCCTTGTTTTACATGTCTAGGCAGCTATCTGGGAAGAAGAGGACTTTTAAATGCAAAAAACTCCCCTGTGAAATACGGAGCTGAGATTTTACATCTCATAGAAGCGGCTCAAAACCAAAACTAGTAGCAGTCATTCGCTGCTGCGGGCACCAAAAGGAAAAATCTCAAATTACCCAAGAGAACAACAGGGCAGATTGGGAGGCATAGAAACAGCCCTGATGCCCAGAACAGAAATGGCTTTAATCCCATCCCTTACCCCTTCTAACGTTATACCTAGATACTCAACTTCTAAGGAGACCAGGGCACGAGACAAAGGGAGAACTAAGAGAACAGATGGCTGGTGGCACATACATGAAAAACTGCTCATATCCCTTTCTGAGCAGTGTAAAATTATTAAAGGACTACATGATTCTCTCCATCTGGGGAGGGATCTAGAGTCCCTGCCCAAGGTGGTACTTGACAACTGATTGGCCCTCGATCATCTATTGGCAGAACAAAGAGGGGTGTATGCAATTGCCAATACTTCTTGTTTTGCACATATGTCAACACCTCTTCCCAGGTAGAAACCAACATTGAGGAAATTCGACAACAAGCCACCTGGGTTCAGCAGACAATGAATCACCAATTCTTGCTATTCAATATGGTTGGGGAAATTGAAAACTGCTTATCTAGTTTATTCTCTTGGATTCCACAAGGTATAAAAAACTTTCTGGCAGGAGGTTTTCATTTTCTCATAACCCTTTTCTTTTCAATCATACTGATTTATGCTGTATTTTATCTACTACTCCGTTGTCTTCCCTGCTGTTGTAAACCTGTGACTAAGAATTTTTGGTTCAAGAAGGAGAGCTGGGACCAACAGGTCCAGACCTTCCATTCTAAAAATAGAGCAACATGTTAAACTTTAACCCTGAGGTTAACAAAGTATACACCCAAACAGAATGGCTTCTTGGCAGGGATGACATAGCCTCCCCTGTGTGGTCAACAGTTAAGGAAACCCTCCCAAAGTTAACCTGGTTCCTTTCCTTTCTAAACCCTTTAATGGCTATTGTTGTTCTCTTCCTTTTAAGCCCTGGTTTGTTTAACCTTTTGGTTAAATTTGTGTCATCTAGGCTCCAACAGTTTGAAGTAAGTCTCATGATGGCACAAGGAATTCAAACCATTCCAGCAGAGAGTGGCCCAGGTCCCTACAGCTCCTTGGGACAGTCAGTGAGGGACATATACACCTCTAGGGTAGGCTAGGGTCTGCGGCCCCTGTCCAGCAGGAAGAAATTTCAGAAGAATAGAACTTCGGCCCCTTACCCCTTAAGAATAAAGGTGTAGGGCTTCCCTGGTGGCGCAGTCGTTAAGAATCCGCCTGCCAATGCAGGGGACATGCGTTTGAACCCTGGTCAGGGAAGATCCCACATGCCGCGGAGCAACTAAGCCCGTGAGCCACAACTACTGAGCCCACGCTCTAGATCCTGTGAGCCACAACTACTGAATCTCCCGCCTAGAGCCTGTGCTCCGCAACAAGAGAATCCACCGCGATGAGAAGCCCGCCCACTGCCGTGAAGAGTAGCCCCTGCTCGCTGCACCTAGAGAAAGCCCGCGCCCAGCGACGAAGACCCAGTGCAGCCAAAAATAAATAAATTTATTAAAAAAAAAAAAAGAATAAAGGCGTAGAGTCTCTCAGGGGGAGGTGAGACAGGCTGGAACCTGGGACCCTTTGCTGCAGTGATTGCACCTGGACGAACTTCTCCTCAAGCAACAAAATACAAAGGGACTATAAGGGACTAAAAATAACTGCGTGCAGGCACAGTTGGGGCAAATTATGGACAACAAGATACAAAGAGACCAAAAAAAATCCCACTGCCACTTCTGAAGAGCCGAGAGCAAAAGCAGGGTATTGGACATGCCCCCTGCACACATCACCACCAAAGGGGTGGGAAAAACACTTAAGGCACGCCTGCGGCCCCCTGGACACACCCCTACCCTCACCCCATATAAGGAACTAGCTCGCGCACCACGTCGGGGAACCAGCAAGGGAATGTGTTGCTTGTTTTTGGTCCCTCCTGTGGCCGGTGGGCACAGGAGCCCCAATAAAGCCTTGCCTGAATTTCTGGTCTGGCCTCTAGTCAATTTCTACTGATTGGGGAAGGCCAAGAACCCTGGTCGGTACCACTGCCTCCCATCATCAGTTGTCTATAGCACTGGTTCCTAACTTGGCTGCACAATGGAATTATCTGGAAGTTTTACAAATTATTGATGCCTGGGACCTTCTCCCTCCCACCAGGAGATTCTGACTTAATTGGTATTGGGTATATCCTGGGCACCTGGATTTTTAGAAGTGATGTAGCTGAGGTTAAAAACCATCAGCCTAACCCCTGTAATTGCCTCCTGACCCTTTGTATTCAATCTTTGCCCTACTCTACTCCCCATCCCACCCCCTTTTTCTTCCTCACAGTTGGAGTCATCTTTTCAAAATGCAATTTTAATCGTGTCACCTCCACCCTCTTTAAAACTTTTCAAAAGTTTCCCATTAATCTCAGGCTAGAGACCCCAAACCCGAAAATGGCCTGTAAAGCCCTCCTTGTTCTGACCTTGCCATCTCTTTAGCCATATCCTTCTTGACCTCTGTGGCCTCCAACACACTCATTTTTTTTGCGATACGTGGGCCTCTCACTGCTGTGGCTTCTCCTGTTGCGGAGCACAGGCTCCAGACGCGCAGGCTCAGCGGCCATGGCTCACGGGCCTAGCCGCTCCACAGCATGTGGGATCTTCCCGGACTGGGCCACAAACCCGTGTCCCCTGCATCAGCAGGCGGACTCTCAACCACTGCGTCACCAGGGAAGCCCCCACACTCATTTTTTTTTTTTTAGTTCTTCAAACATGTCATGCTCTTACCACAGTGCCTTTGCATATGCTGCACTCTCTGTGAAGCTCTTCCCCTGTTCCTTGCCTAGTTAACTTTTAGCTCATCTTTCAGCTCTCAACTTATCCTTTCTCTGACCTGTTATATGCTCCTATAGCACCACATAAATTCTGCTTCATAGGATTTATGACAGGTGAAATTTTATGCTTATTTCTATGCTGGTTCCCCACTGAAGCTCCTTGAATATAGAAACTTTGTGTCTATTTCTGCTTCGCATGGTGTTGATGAAACCTTGCACACTGATTGGCATATAGTTAGGCTCTCAAATTAGTTACTGAAGGAATATGTATGAATGAATGAAAATGTGCTTGACATCAGATCTATCAGTGAGTTCAACTGATGTAAGCTCCAAAATATCTCTGGAACCCATTTGTCCCTTTTCATCTTCCCTGCTGGTCTGAACCACCATCACCTCTGGTCTCAACTACTAAACAGTTTCCTCACTGGTCTGCAAGCCCTCCCTCTTGTTCCTCTCCAAACAGTGTCTTAATGGCAGGCAGACTGATCTTTTTAAAATACGAATGATATGCCACTCCTCTGTTCAAATTTATTCCAAGTCTTTCCATTGTTCTTGGAATAGAATCCAAACATCTTACCACTCTCACCCTCACTGACTACCCACCAAACTACACTGGCCTCCTTTCTGTTCCTCAAACATGCCAAGCCCTTTCCAGCTTTCAGGCTTCAGCACTTACTGTTTCTTTTTCCTGAAATGCTCTTTACATGATTTTTTCTTATTTTGCAGGGCTCAGCGAAAACTGCATAGGGGTTTTCCCTGACTGCACTGTTAAAAGTAACATCCCCTGGCTACACTCGCCACTCTGTTTACTTCCCTTATAGCACTACTGCAATCTAAAATTGAAAAAAAAGCAGTACTCGGTTACGCTCCACATTCCCCACCAGAATGTCAGCTCCATGAAAGCAGACGTCTTGTCTATCCCGGTCACTGCACCCCCAGCAGACAGCACAGTGTCTAGTTTGTACCAGGTGCTCAATCAATGACTGTCATCTTATGATTGCCAGCTTCCAAGATGGACCCCAGTGATTCTCACCCCCTGGTATCCGTGCCTTGGGTCCTTTCCTGCCACACTGCTTCAGGGCTGAGTGTTGTGTGACTTTTGAACCTAAGACTTTTGAACCTAAGCCATAAAAGGCATTGCAGTTCCCAACTTTATCTCAGATTACTCATTCTAGGGGAAGCTAACTGCCATGCCATCAGGACGCTCAGCCTGGAGAGGCCCACCTGGAAAAGCATTGAGGCCTCAGTCCCCAGCCAGCCTGCGACAACCCTGTGAGTAGTCATACCTGACAACTATGCGAGTGAGTCACCTTGAGGGTGGGTGCTCTAGCCCCAGCTGAGCCTTCAGAGGATGAAGCGCTCACTGACACTGAATGTTACCTTGAGAAAGACTCTAAGCCAGAGCGGCCCACCTGAGCAGTCCTCAAATCCTAACCCACCAAAACCATGAGAGATAAAAAGCATCATCATTGATGTTTTAAGTCACTAAGTTTTGGAATGATTTGTTTCCGCACAATAGATAACTAACATACACACAATCAATGAGTCAATGAATGGAGCAATGAATATTTCAACATAAATTTTCTCTTGAATCAGTCAGGCTTCAAACCTCACTAAGTAGGGCACTAGCCAATTCTGTCTTCTCGTGTTGCCTAGCCTACACTTTCCAGTACCATATTTTCAATTGTATACAGATCCCAACTTGACACTTCTTCTGCCTAAAACCATTATTTATATCAGAGGCACCAACAATCTTGCAGTAGAAGTGGGAGGCTGTGCAATTAGCTTTAATTTCTCTCCTGTGAATTCTCTACCAGTACTGTCGTTTCTCTCTCCTGATGCTTTGCCATACGAGTTTTCTTCCCATTTCCCATGAAACTTCCTCAGTTCACTTTAAGAGCAAGGTCTGGGAGTGTGACATCTCCAGACATGACCTAGACTGATGACTTACCAGTTGCTTGCTTGAGTAGGTTTCTAAGTCTCTAAGCCTCCGTTTCCTCTTCTGCTAAATGAGGTTAATAACAATACCTACTTCATGGGGGCAATACAACTCACGGCAACGCTGAGTGTGACACATGTATGAGTAAATCACTTAGCACAGTTTGGGGCACATGACAGATACTTTCAATTCTAGCAAGTATCCTAAAACGTAGACTTGAGTCTCTATTTTACAGACACAAAAAGGTTCAGAAAAGTCAAGTGTCTTGCCCAACACCACACAGCTAGAATCTGCCAGGCCTGTAGCCCTCCAAGGCCTGGATTCTGATCACTGCCTCTCGCTACTCCATCCCGCGGTTCTGCCATGACCTCCCAGCTGCTCTTCTCACCTGCCAGTTGTGTCTTCTCCCACCCATGCTAAGCAGCCTGACAGACTAACATCCTCTGAAGCTGACCGGGTCGCTTCCTGGACTCTGATCCTACAACGGTTCTGATTGTCCAAATTCAACTTTCCAGACTCCTGCAGCTCCTCTGACTGTCCACATTTTCCTTCCCACTTCCTCGTTCTGCCTTGCCCAGTCAGCCAGGTCCTCATAGCTGGATTCCCCGCTGCTCTCCCAGACCTCACACACCTCTCAACCTTCTTCTCATCCGCTGCCTCTGGTATGTCGCCCTGTTTCTTCTTTCCCAGGCACATCTCATCTGTCAAGACCGAGCTTAGTCCCCACTAGTGCATGCTGCTTTCCTGGCTCTTCTAGGCCCCAGTGACGTCATCTTTCAACTCCTGCTGCTCTACTTGGTACTTAGTCACTCTCTGATAGGTTGACTGTTGCCTCATCTTCCCAATTAGCTTGTGAGCTCCCTGATGCTGAGTTCATAGTCTGGACTTTTACCTCCTCCCATGGCACCTAGCCCAGGTATTTGCTCTGCTAGACGTTAACTTTGTTCTATAGGTTTGGAAAGAATTAGGAATTGTCTTCTAAAATAAGCAAGGGAGAAACCTTTTGTGTCTGCCTGACAAGACTTCCGCATAGCAGAGGAATTGTAAAGAAGTGTTTACTATCACTTTGGAAACTAGAGGCCACCTAGAGTCCCTCATACAAAGGAAAACAGATTTCACACTCAGTCTCAAGAAACTGCTTCGGCTGTTCTACAGGGACAGGAGCCCCACTAACACTTCCGGACCACCCCTTCTTTCCAAGCTCTCCTCAGCCCCCGCAGTGCCCCCCACCCCACGGCTGGCTCCCTTTAACATGACCTTCCTACAAGAGGGAGGGGATATGGGGATATGTGTATACGTATGGCTGATTCACTTTGTTATACAGCAGAAACTAACACAACATTATAAAGCAATTATACTCCAATAAAGATGTGACAAAAAACCAACAACATAACCCTCCTAAGGTCCCCTGCCTGTGGGACCCTAACTCCTACCACCCTCCTCCAAATGACTTAATCTCAGCTCTCACCCTCCTCCCCATTCCCTCAGCTCACTCTCTTCTCAGGCTCCAACCTTCTCTCACCTCCCAGAAACCAGGTTTGCCCTTATCCCACACTCCTCCAGTCAATCTCTGGCCCCAATCCCAGCTTCATCCATTACCACCCCTATGCCTGGCTCAACTCCCCAGGATCTGCCTGGTCCTGCTGGGTCCCCACTCTTTCTGATTGTTGTCATTTGCTGTCCCCTCAGGACCTGAGTCCCAGCCCTGCTCTGGCATCCCATCCAGGCTGCAGCTCTTTTCTCAGGAGAGACAAGAAGGAGGGCAGATTCTTCCCATTCCTCCCCACCATCCTTCTACTAGTTTTCTTATTTTTAATTTTAAGATAAAAAGTGGCTCGCTTTAAAGAAAACTGTTGAATAAATAGTAGTACAAGTGATTCTCAGCTGTGACAGAGGCAATATAGCTTAAAGGTCCAGCACAGAGCTTGGCCTGGGGCTGAATTCTGCTTCTCCTAGGTACTGTGATTTGGGGCTAGTTAATTAACTGTCTCTGCAACTTGGTCACTATTTACAGTGACCAAGAAATAATAGCATTTACCTCAGAGAGCTGTTAGAAGAACAAAATATGTGCCTGCCACACTGTCAGAGCCTCAGAAATATTGGGGTTTACTCATTTAGAAAGTCTGTCAACAAAGGAATCCATTCCGTGACTAAAATCCAAAGTGTCAGTGACTACAGAAATACAGGTAATGTTTCAGGTCATGTCCATGTGTACCCCCCAGGGTCATATCTGTGGGGGGCCTCGGCCCCTTAGTACTCTCACACAGGCTGCAGCATGGAGAAATACTACATAGGGAATTTAGAATTTTTGAAACACACCTCCAGTTATCAAATAATTGTCAGAAATCCATTTAAAATAGGAGAATGAGGGGGAAAAATTCCTCTAACAATATGTTTAGGCACAATAACAAATTTGTCAAGTGATAAAGTGCTCTGAGGAGTGGTCAGACTCAAGTTTGCTTCCTACCAAGGACATTTATGAATTTTCAGTCTTAAAGTCTCCTGTACAAGGAGCTAGGGGAGGAGGAAAGGAGGAAGTGGTCTGGGGGCAGCTCTCTAAATCCTTCTTCCTGCACCCAGACACACATGCATCCCCCTCCCCCACAATGTGACTGGTCCCAGACATACTCCCTGAGACAGCAAGCCCATGGGAGATGCTCATCTGTGGCCCAGGCAAGGTTTTGCTCTCAGAGAGTAAGGACACTTGATCTGACTTACCCATCTTGTAAAGTGGCAAAGAATAGTCTCTTTGGTACGTAGTTTCTTTATACCATGGTTCGGCAGGCTTTGAATGTCTTCGAAAACAAACGTATTGAATGAGAGTTTGTTGGTCTAATTGAGGCTGATACTGACTTTTTCTCTTACGTGGAATTTCCAAGTCTATGAGAGGTCTAAATGAAAATAAAAACAGCTTGCTGAATACCCATCCAGTAGAAGAAAAGCATTCCACTTTCTTATCAGCTGAAATCCATTCCCTAAAAGTGGCCAGGAGGCTACAAAGATAGTATTGGCAAGACTCCATAACTCCAAGGCTAGCCCTAGCAAAATTATCAGTAGATGGTTCAAGGATTCCAGACCCTGTTCTTCCCTTTAACATACCTCCTCCCTCCCAATCACAGGTCACAGAAGGTGACCTGCATCAAAACTTCCTCTGGATCTGCCTACGCATGGCTACTTCCCATACTCCAGATCTTCCCAATGCCCTTTTGCAATGTAACTTTTCTGTGGATATTTGGTTCCCTCAAGGAACTAATGCTTTCTTTTGACCAGAAAGAAAACCATTATGGTGCATATTGGTGTTTGATGAACCTGAAATTGGTTACAACCTTCTTGCACCCTCCACTCAAATGAGAACCCTATGAAGGAAAAGGTAAAGAAGAATCAAAATGTTGTGGTGGAATATCTTCACATACTTGTGGGAGTATACATTCACTGTTGCAACTTGTTTGAGAAGACTTTGGTGATATGTATTAAACCTTTAAACTGTGTATATATTTTGTCCTAGAAACCCAGAATTTAGGAATATCGACAAAGACTTAGCTCTAAGAATGCTTGTCAAAGTATTTTTATGATAATAAAAGGAGTGGAAACAACTTTCATGTGGAAAAATATAGGGAATTATTTAGACAATGATACAGAGATATACAGAAATACCATGCCACCATTAAAGTGATGCTGTAGAATTATAATATTTGAGATGGAAAAAAAGTCCACAATATATTATATTTAAAGAAAGATTTCAATTGAATTGTACACTTTAAATGGATGAATTGTATAGTATGAATTATCTCAATAAAGCTGTTATACAAAAAATGGTTTCAATCAACAAAATATTAGCAAACAGAATTCAACAAAACATTAAAAGGCTCATACACCATGATCAAGTGGGGTTTATTCCAGGGATACAAGGATGGTTCAACATTCACAAATCAATCAATGTGATACAACACATTAACAGAATAAAAGAGAAAAATCATGTTATCATTTTGACAGATACACAAGAAGCATTTGACAAAATTCAGCATCCATTTATGATTAAAACTTTCAACAAACTGGGTATAGAGGGAACATACTCCAACATAATAAAGGCCGTATATGTCAAGCCCACAGCTCACATCATACTCAATGATGACATGCTTTTCCTCTAAGATCAGGAACCAGACAAGGATGTCCACTGTCTCCACTTTTATTCAACATAGTATTGAAAGTCCTATCCAGAGTAATTAGGCAAGAAAAAGAAATAAAACACATCCAAATAGGAAAGGAAGAAATAAAACTGCATTTATTTGCAGATCACATGATCTTATATATAAAAAACCCTAAAAATGTTATCAAATAGCTGTTAGAACTAATAAATAAGTTCAGTAAATTTGCAGGATACAAAATTAATATAAAAATATCTATTGTGTTTCTTCTATACACTAATAAAGAATTATCTGGCAGAGAAATTAAGAAAACAATCCCATTTTCAATTTCATCAAGACAACAAAATACTCAGAAATAAATTTAACCAAGGAGGTGAAAGACCTGTATACTGTAGATATAAGACACTGATGAAAGAAATGGAAGAAAACACAAATAAATGGAAAGATATTCCATGCTCATACATTGGAAGTATTAATATTGTAAAAATTTCCACACTATCAAAGCAATCTACAGATTCAATGCAATGCCTATCAAAATTCCAATGGCATGTTTTCATAGAAATCAAACAAACAATTCTAAAATTTGTATGGAATCACCAAAGACCCCAGATAGCCAAAGCAGTCCTGAGGAAGAAGAACAAGGCTGGAGATATCACATTTCCTGATTTTAAACTGTATTACAAAGCTATAATCATCAAAACTAGTATAGTATTGGCATATAAATGGATACATAGATTAATGGAACAGAATAGTGAGCCCATAAATAAACCAAAGCATATACAGTCAATTAATTTATGACAAATGAGCCAAAGTATACAATGGGAAAAGAATAGTCTCTTCAGTAAAGTGTGCTGGGAAAATTGGACAGCCACATTCAACAGAATGAAACCAGATCCCTATCTTATACCATTCACAAAATGGGTTAAAGATTTTAATGTAAGACCTGAAATCATAAAACTCTTAGAAGAAAACACAGGGAGTAAGCTTTTGACAGCAGTGTTGGCAATGATTTTTTTGGATTTGACACCAAAAACAGGCAACAACAACAACAAAAATAAATAAATATCAAACTAAAAAGCTTCTGCACAGCAAAGGAAACCATCAACAAAATGAAACAGCAACCTACAGAATGGGAAAAAATAATTATCAATCATATATCTGATAAGGAGTTAATATCCAAAATATGTAAAGAATTCATACTACTCAATAACCAAAAAAAAAAAAAACCCTGAAAGGAATACAAAACAAACCAAAAAAACCTATTCAATTAAAAAATGGGCAGAGAGACTGAATAGACTTTTTTTTCCACAGAAGACTTGTAGATGGCCAACAGGTATGTGAAAATGTGCTCAGTATCACTAATCATTAGAGAAATGCAAATCAAAACCACAATGAGATATCACCTCACACCTGTCAGAGTGGCTATCACCAAAAAGACTACAAATAGGGCTTCCCTTGTGGCGCAGTGGTTGAGAGTCCGCCTGCCAATGCAGGGGACACGGGTTCGTGCACCTGTCCGGGAGGATCCCACGTGCCGCAGAGCGGCTGGGCCCGTGAGCCATGGCCGCTGAGCCTGCGCGTCTGGAGCCTGTGCTCCGCAACGGGAGAGGCCACAACAGTGAGAGGCCTGCGTACTGCAAAAAAAAAAAAAAAAAAAAAAAAATGATACAGATAGCAGGTGTTAGCAAGGATGTGGAGAAAAAGAAATCCTCATGCACTGTTTACAGGCACTATGGAAAACAGTATGGAGATTCCTCAAAAAACTAAAAATAGAACCAGCATATGATCCAGCAATTCCACTTCTGGGTATTTATCCAAAGGAAACAAAATCACTATTTCGAAAAGATATCAGCACTCCCATGTTCATTGCAGCATTATTTACAATGGCCAACACATTGAAACAACCTAAGTGTCCATTGACAAATGAATAGATAAAAAATATGTGGACTATGTATGATATATTAATATCAATTATAATAATTAATCAATATTAAATATAATAATTAAATATAAGAGTATTCATTGTGTGTGTGTGTGCGTGTGTATATATATATATATATATATATATATATATATATACTGTGAAATACTATTCAGCCTAAAAAAGAAGAAAAGCCTGGAGAGACCTTCAAGATGGTGGAGGAGTAAGATGTGGAGATCACCTTCCTCCCCACAAATACATCAGAAATACATCTCCATGTGAAACAACTCCTACAGAACACCTACTGAATGCTGGCAGAAGACCTCAGGCTTCCCAAAAGGCAAGAAACTCCCCACATACTTGGGTAGGGCAGAAGAAAAAAGGCAAAACAGAGACAAAAGGATAGGGATGGGACGTGCACCTCTGGGAGGGAGCTGTGAAGGAGGAAAAGTTTCCACACACTAGGAAGCCCCTTCACTGGTGGAGACGGTGGGTGGCGGGGGTGGAAGGTTTGGAGCTACCGAGGAGAGTGCGGCAACAGTGATGCAGAGGGCAAAGAGGAGAGATTCCTGCACAGAGGATCGGTGCCGACCAGCACTCACCAGCCTGAGAGGCTTGTCTGCTCACTCGCCAGGGCAGGTGGGGGCTGGGACCTGAGGCTCCGGCTTCGGAGGCTGGATCCCAAGGAGAGGGCTGGAGTTGGCCATGTGAACACAGCCTGAAGGGGGCTAGTGCATCACAGCTAGCCGGGAAGGAGTCCAGGAAAAAGCTTAGAACTGCCTAAGAGGCAAGAAACCATTGTTTTGGGGTGCACGAGGAGAGAGGATTCAGAGCACCGCCTAAACGAGCTCCAGAGACAGGCGCGAGCCGCGGCTATCAGCACGGACACCAGAGACGGGCATGAGATGCTAAGGCTGCTGCTGCAGCCACCAAGAAGCCTGTGTGCAAGCACAGGTCACTATCCACACCTCCCCTCCCAGGAGGCTGTGCACCCGCCACTGCCAGGGTCTTGTGATCCAGGGACAACTTCCCCAGGAGAGCACACGGCGTGCCTCAGGCTGGTACAATGTCACGCTGACATCTGCCGACGCAAGCTTGCCCTGCATCACCTACCCCTCCCTCCCCCCGGCCTCAGTGAGCCAGAGCCCCCTAATCAGCTGCTCCTTTAACCCCGTCCTGTCTGAGCAAAGAATAGATGCTCTCAGGTGACCTACACGCAGAGGCAGGGCCAAATCCAAACCTGAACCCCAGCAGCTGTGCAAACAAAGAAGAGAAAGGGAAATCTCTCCCAGCAGCCTCAGGAGCAGATTAAATCTCCACAATCAACTTGATGTACCCTGCATCTCTGGAATATCTGAATAGACAGCGAGTCATTCCAAAATTGAGGTGGTGGACTTTAGGAGCAACTGTAGACTTGGGGTTTGCTTTCTGCATCTAATTTGTTTCTGGTTTTATGTTTATCTTAGTTTAGTATTTAGAGATTACTATCATTGGTAGATTTGTTTATAGATTTGGTTGCTCTCTTCCTTTCTTTTTTAATATATAGATACGTATAGGTTTTTCCTTTTTCTCTTTTTGTGAGTGTGTATCTGTATGCTTCTTTGTGTGATTTTGTCTGTGTAGCTTTGCTTTTACCATTTGTCCTAGAATTCTGTCTGTCCATTTTTTTTTTTTTTTTTAGTATCGCTTTCAGTGCTTGTTATGATTGGTGGATTTGTTTTTTGGTTTGATTGCTCTCTTCTTTCTTTTTTCTTTTTTACTTTTTAATAATTTTTTAATTTAATAATTTTCTTTCTCTCTCTCTTTCTTTCCTTCTTTCTTTCTTTTTTCCTTCTTTCCTTCTTTCTTTCTTTCTTTCTTTCTTTCTTTCTTTCTTTCTTTTCTTTCTTTCTTCCTTCCTTCCTTCCTTCCTTCCTTCCTTCCTTCCTTCCTTCCTTCTTTCTTTCTTTCTTTCTTTCTTTCTTTCTTTCTTTCTTTCTTTCTTTCTTTCTTTCTTTCTTTCTCCCTTTTCTTCTGAGCAGTGTGGCTGACAGGGTCTTGATGTTCCGGCCAGGTGTCAGGGCTGTCCCTCTGAGGTGGGAGAGCCGAGTAGAGGACATTGGTCCACCAGAGACCTCCCAGCTCAAGGTAATATCAAACAAAGAAAGCTCTCCCAGAGATCTCCATCTCAATGCTAAGACTCAACTCGCCTCAATGACCAGCAAGCTCCACTGCTGGACACCCTATGCCAAACAACTACCAAGACAGGAACACAACCCCACCCATTAGCAGAGAGGCTGCCTAAAATCATAATAAGGTCACAGACACCCTAAAACACACCACCGGACGCGGTCCTGTCCACCAGAAAGACAAGATCCAGCCTCATCCACCAGAACACAGGCACCAGTCCCCTCTACCAGGAAGCCTACACAATCTACTGAACCAACCTTAGCCACTAGGGGCAGACACCAAAAACAAAGGGAACTACGAACCTGCAGCTTGAGAAAAGGAGACCCCAAACACAGTAAGTTAAGCAAAATGAGAAGACAGAGAAATACACAGCAGATGAAGGAGCAGGGTAAAAACCCACCAAGCCAAACAAATGAAGAGGAAATAGGCAGTCTACCTTAAAAAGAATTCAGAGTAATGATAGTAAACATGATCCAAAATCTTGGAAATAGAATGGAGAAAATACATGAAACATTTAACAAGGACCTAGAAGAACTAAAGAGCAAATAAACAATGATGAACAACACAATAAATGAAATTAAAAATTCTCTGGAAGGAATCAATAGCAGAATAACTGAAGCATAAGAACAGATAAGTGACCTGGAAGATAACATAGTGGAAATAACTACTGCAGAGCAGAATAAAGGAAAAAGAATGAAAAGAATTGAGGACAGTCTCAGAGGTCTCTGGGGCAACATCAAACACACCAACATTCGAATTATAGGGGTCTCAGAAGATGAAGAGAAAAAGAAAGGGACTGAGAAAATATTTGAAGAGATTATAGTTGAAAACTTCCCTAATATGGGAAAGGAAATAGTCAATCAAGTCCAGGAAACACAGAGAGTCCCATACAGGAGAAATCCAAGAAGAAACATGCCAAGGCACATATTAATCAAAATATCAAAAATTAAAAACAAATAAAAAATATTAAAAGCAGCAAGGGGGTAAAACAACAAATAACATACAAAGGAATCCTCATAAGGTTAACAGCTGATCTTCCAGCAGAAACTCTGCAAGCCACAAGGGAGTGGAAGGACATATTTAAAGTGATGAAAGGGAAAAACCTACAACCAAGATTACTCTACCAGCAAGGATCTCATTCAGATTTGATGGAGAAATTAAAAACTTTACAGACAAGCAAAAGCTAAGAAAATTCAGCACCACCAAACCAGTATTACAACAAATGCTAAAGGAACTTCTCTAGGCAGAAAACACAAGATAAGGAAAAGACCTACATTAACAAACCCAAAACAATTAAGAAAATGGGAATACGAACATACATATTGATAACTACCTTAAATGTAAATGGTTTAAATGCTCCCACCCAAAGACATCGACTGGCTGAATGGATACAAAAACAAGACCTGTATATATGCTGTCTGCAAGAGACCCACTTCAGACCTAGGGACACATACAGACTGAAAGTGAGGGGATGGAAAAAGATATTCCATGCAAATGGAAATCAAAAGAAAGCTGGAGTAGCAACTCTCATATTAGACAAAATAGGCTTTAAAATAAAGACTATTACAAAAGACAAAAAAGGACACTAGATAATGATCAAGGGGTCAATCCAAGAAGATACAATTGCTGGAGCATTGAGGTGCTCCAACATAGGAGCACCACAATACATAAGGCAAATGCTAAGAGCCATAAAAGGGGAAATAGACAGTAACATAATCATAGCAGGAGACTTTAACACCCCACTTTCACCAAAGGACAGATCATCCAGAATGAAGATAAATAAGGAAACACAAGGTTTAAATGATACATTAAACAAGATGGAGTTAATTGATATTTACAGGACATTCCATCCAAAAACAGCAGAATACACTTTCTTCTCAAGTGCTCATGGAACATTCTCCAGGATAGATCATATCTTGGGTCCCAAATCAAACCTCAGTAAACTTAAGAAAATTGAAATTAATCAAGTATCTTTTCCAACCACAATGCTATGAGACTAGATATTAGTTACAGGAAAAAATCTGTAAAAAATACAAACACATGGAGGGTAAACAATACACTACTTAATAATTGAGATTACACTGAAGAAATCAAAGAGGAAATCAAAAAATACCTAGAAACAAATGACAATGAAAACACGACGACCCAAAACATGGGATGCAGCAAAAGCAGTTCTAAGAGGGAAGTTTATAACAATACAATCTGACCTCAAGAAACAAGAAACATCTCAAATAAACAACTTAACCTTACGCCTAAAGCAATTAGAGAAAGAAGAACAAAAAACCCCCAAAGTTAGTGGAAGGGAAGAAATCATAAAGATCAGATCAGAAATAAATGAAAAAGAAATGAAGGAAACAATAGCAAAGATCAATAAAACTAAAAGCTGGTTCTTTGAGAAGATAAACAAAATTGATAAGCCATTAGCCAGACTCATCAAGAAAAAAGGGAGAAGACTCAAATCAATAGAATTAGAAATGAAAAAGGAGAACTAACAACTGACACTGCAGAAATACAAAGGATCATGAGAGATTATTACAAGCAATTATATGCCAATAAAATGGACAACCTGGAAGAAATGGACAAATTCTTAGCAAAGCACAACCTTACGAGACTGAACCAGGAAGAAAGAGAAAATATAAACAGACCAGTCACAAGCACTGAAAAAGAGACTGTGATAAAAAATTTTCCAACAAACAAAAGCCCAGGACCAGATGGCTACACAGGCGAATTCTATCAAATATTTAGAGAGGAGTTAACACCTATCCTTCTCAAACTCTTCCAAAATATAGCAGAGGGAGGAACACTCCCAAACTCATTCAATGAGGCCACCATCACCCTGATACCAAAACCAGACACATATATCACAAAGAAAGAAAACTACAGGCCAATAACAATGATGAACGCAGTTGCAAAAATCCTCAACAAAATACTAGCAAACAGAATCCAACAGCACATTAAAAGGATCATAGACCATGATCAATTGGTATTTATCCCAGGAATGCAAGGGTTCTTCTATATACACAAATCAATCAATGTGATACACCATATTAACAAATTGAAGGAGAAAAACCATATGATCATCTCAACAGATGCAGAAAAAGCTTTCAACAAATTCACCACCCATCTATGATAGAAACCCTCCAGAAAGTAGGCATAGAGCGAACTTACCTCAGCATAATAAAGGCCATATATGACAAACCCATAACCAACATCGTTCTCAATGGTGAAAAACTGAAACCATTTCCATTAAGATCAGGAACAAGACAATGTTGTCCACTCTCAGCACTATTATTCAACAGTTTTGGAAGTTTTAGCCACATAAATCAGAGAAGTAAAAGAAATAAAAGGAATCCAAATCAGAAAAGAAGTGATGCTCACTGTTTGCAGATGACATGATACTATACATAGAGACTCCTAAAGATGCTACCAGAAAACTACTGGAGCTAATCAATGAATTCGGTAAAGTAGCAGGATACAAAATTAATGCACAGAAATCTCTCCCATTCCTATACACTAATGATGAAAAATCTGAAAGAGGAATGAAGGAAACACTCACATTTACCATTGCAACAAAAAGAATAAAATAGCTAGGAATAAACCTACTTAAGGAGACAAAAGACCTGTATGCAGAAAACTATGACACTGATGAAAGAAATTAAAGATGATACAAACAGATGGAGAGATATACCATGTTCTTGGACTGGAAGAATCAACATTGTGGAAATGACTATACTACCTAAAACAATCTACAGATTCAATGCAATCCCTATCAAACTACCAATGACATTTTTCACAAAACTAGAACAAAAAATTTCACAGTTTGTATGGAAACACAAAAGACCCCCAATAGCCAAAGCAATCTTAAGAAATAAAAATGGAGCTGGAGAAATCAGGCTCCCTGACTTCAGACTATACTGCAAAGCTACAGTAATCAAGACAGTATGGCACTGGCACAAAAAGAGAAATATAGATCAATGGAACAGGATAGAAAGCCCAGAGATAAACCCACGAACCTATGGTCACCTTATCTTTGATAAAAGAGGCAAGAATATACAATGGAGAAAAGACAGCCTCTTCAATAATTGGTACTGGGAAAACTGGACAGCTACATGTAAAAGAATGAAATTAGAACACTCCCTAACACCATACACAAAAATAAACTCAAAATGGATTAAAGACCTAAATGTAAGGCCAGGCAATATCAAACTCTTAGAGGAAAACATAGGCAGAACACTCTATGACATAACTCACAGCAAGATCCTTTTTGACCTACCTCTTAGAGAAATGGACATAAAAACAAAAATAAAGAAATGGGACCTACCTAATGAAACTTAAAAACTTTTTCACAGCAAAGGAAACCATAAACAAGTTGAAAAGACAACGCTCAGAATGGAGAAAATATTTGCAATTGAAGCAACTGACAGAGGATTAATCTCCAAAATTTACAAGCAGCTCATGCAGCTCAATATCAAAAAAACAAACAACCTAATCCAAAAATGGGCAGAAGACCTAAATAGACATTTCTCCAAAGAAGATATACAGATGGCTAACAAACACATGAAAAGATGCTCAACATCACTAATTATCAGAGAAATGCAAATTAAAAATACAATGAGGTATCACCTCTCACCAGTCAGAATGGCCATCATCAAAAATTCTACAAACAGGGAGGGAGGGAGACGCAAGAGGGAAGAGATATGGGAACATATGTATATGTATAACTGATTCACTTTGTTAAAAAGCAGAAACTAACACACCACTGTAAAGCAATTATACTCCAATAAAGATGTAAAAAAAAAATCTACAAACAATAAATGCTGGAGAGGGTGTGGAGAAAAGGGAACCCTCTTGCACTGTTGGCGGGAATGTAAATTGATACAGCCACTATGGAGAACAGTATGGAGGTTCCTTAAAAAATGAAAAATAGAACTACCTTATGACCCAGCAATCCCACTACTGGTCATATACCCTGAGAAAACCATAATTCAAAAAGAGTCATGTACCACAATATTCATTGCAGCACTATTTAGAATAGCCAGGACATGGAAGCAACCCTAGTGTCCATTGACAGATGAATGGATAAAGAAGATGTGGCACATATATACAATGGAATATTCGTCATAAAAAGAAACGAAATTGAGTTATTTGTAGTGAGGTGGATGGACCTAGAGTCTGTCATACAGAGTGTAGTAAGTCAGAAAGAGAAAACAAATACTGTATGCTAACACATATATATGGAATCTAAAAAAAAAAAAAAAAAAAAAAAACGGTTCTGAAGAACCTAGGGGCAGGACAGGAATAAAGACGCAGATGTAGAGAATGAACTTGAGGACACGGGGAGGGGGAAGGGTAAGCTGGGATGAAGTGAGAGAGTGGCATGGACATATATACACTACCAAATGTAAAATAGATAGCTAGTGGGAAGCAGCCACATAGCGCAGGGAGAGCAGCTTGGTGCTTTGTGACCACCAAGAGGGGTGGGATAGGGTGGGTGGGAGGGAGACATAAGAGGGAGGAGATAAGGGGATATATGTATAGCTGATTCACTTTGTTATAAAGCAGAAACTGACTGTAAAGCAATTATACTCCAATAAAGATGTTAAAAAAAAATAAAGCCACCAAAAAAAAAGAAGAAAAGCCTGCCATTTGTGACAACATGGATGGAACTTGAGGGTATTATGCTAAGTGAAATAAGTCAGGCAGAGAAATACAAATACTGTATGTTCTCACTTATATGTGGAATCTAAAAAAACTGAATTCATAAAAACAGGAAACAGAATAGTGATTGCCAAAGGTGAGGTTTGGGGGGTGGCGGAAATGGGCGAAGATGGTCAAAAGGTACAAAATTTCAGATATAAAATAAGTTCTGGGAATGTAATGTACTGCATGGTGACTATTGTCAACAATGCTATATACTATATTTGAAAGTTGCTGAAAGAAATAGATCTTAAAAGTTCTTATCACAAGAAAAAAATTGTAACTATATGTGGTGATGGGTATTAATAAACTTATGGTAATCTTTTTGCAATATGTACATATATAAAAATCATTATGTTGTATACCTTAAACTAATACAATGTTATATGTAAACTATATCTCAGTAAAACTGGGAAAAAAAGTGTTTCAAAATACCATCTCATTCTATTTTGTGTAGATCTGGAAGATTCTACATGATTATTTATCTCTGGGTAATGACATTATGGATAATTAAAAAATTTTTTTGATTATCAGCGTTTCTAAATGTTTTAATAAACATGTATTTTAAACTGTAAAGTAGATGAGGTGAGCTGCTAGAGATGTGAAAAATATTAAATATTGGGTGAGATTTAAGAATATCTAAATCCAATCATTCTGAGTAGGACGTCATCTAACTTGATTGTATAACCATGATTAATCACACTGAAATGTGATGACTGACACTGTTTAATCATAACACATTATGTTTATATACTTGGGTAAAAACCTGATTGTGGTGTGCCTACTTGGCTCCGGACACGCAGGCTCAGTGGCTATGGCTCACGGGCCTAGCCGCTCTGCGGCATGTGGGATCTTCCCAGACCGGGGCACGAACCTGTGTCCCCTGCATTGGCAGGTGGACCCTCAACCACTGCACCACCAGGGAAGCCCCCTTATTCTTATTCTTAACCAGAAGTTTAATAAAGTCATTGATTGACATTTTCACTAAGTTTTCCCCTTAAGACTAATCTTGGACAGGCACAAGTCTTGTCAGACTCAAGGTTCCCTTTGCCCGAGTGTCCTGTGTTAGGACGAGGGTGAGGCACTGGAGTTGGGGGAACGGTCAGAGTCCACAGAACACACGTGGAGAGTGCCCTGTGGAGCTGGCTTCTGTCAGTGGAGTTCTGTTGTTTCCTTCCTTGTTTATCCTCTGGCAGAGAACATGGTCCTAACAAGAGTTTGATGTAAGAATGTATTTGAGTTAGAACAAAGAGCCTTGAACAGCAATCAGAAAATTGGATCAACTCACGTCCCAGCTTTTACACCAACCAACTACACCTCAGGCAAGACATGTCACTTCTCTGGGCTACATCTTGTTTATTAAACTGAATCAGAATTTAAAAACCTGAAGCTATTTCCAGACTGATCATCTATTAAGTTCAGACTGTGTGCTGCTTTATAGTTGCCATGGCTCCCTTTTCTTTTCTTGGAGAATAATCAGGAGTTGACTACATCAAAGGCAATTAAGAGAAGAAAAGAAGTTTGTAAAATATACTAGATGATGAACTCAAAATAATAGCAATCATATATTTTTTTTTTTGCGGTATGTGGGCCTCTCACTGTTGTGGCCTCTTCCGTTGCGGAGCACAGGCTCCGGACGTGCAGGCTCAGTGGCTGTGGCTCACGGGCCCAGCCGTTCTGCGGAATGTGGGATTCTCCCGGACCAGGGCACGATCCCGTGTCTCCTGCATCGGCAGGCGGACTCTCAACCACTGCGCCACCAGGGAAGCCCCAGCAATCATATTTTGAGTGCTTACCATGTTTTAAAATATTATATCAATTATTTTATTTAACAGATAAGTCACTGATACTCAGAAGGAATGAAAACTGCCTAAGATCAAACATTTCATAAGTTACTCAAATTGCTGTTGTTAACTGCTGTGGTTTCCAGCCTCCCAAAACTAGAAAATAGCATTGAGATACCTACTTTTTTCCCCTTTTTGTTAAAATCACCTGCAGAAACCATTTAGACCAAATTTGTAATTTTATTGAGAAGGAAACTGACTCTCAAGAAGATTGTTATTTGACTGAGTGAAAATGCTAAACTCATGGTGTTTCTTAAATTTCTTTGATGATTTAATAAAATTTTATATTTACTGCTAATTATAAAAGTGATATATGTTCATTACAAAAAATCTGGAAAATAGAGAAAAAGATAAAAAACGAAATACAAATATCAATAATCTCACTATTCATGAAAAACCATGTTTAACATTTTGCTGCATTTCCTTCCAAATTTTTCCATCCACTAAACAATAATAATTGTTATTATTATCATTACAAATTGTGATTCCCCTTTTTTCATTTATTATTCTAACTTTAGTGAAATTTTTCAACATTAAGATTTAGGAAGGTGTCTCACCTGGGAGATAATCTTCACACTCTAAGCATAATGAACTCTTGCAAGCTGCCCAGGGTAATAGCCATGGAGGTCCTTTCCTTGATGAGCAATGAATATACTAGTGGGAACAGTGAGGGGGTGAGAGAAAAGCAATTATTATGATTAGTTCTTTACAGAAGAAAACCAGCTGTGGTATCATAAAAAATACATTCAGTCTTTATCCCCAGTTCCTGGCACAAAGCTCATAAAACCTTTGGAATCTCTTGATAGGAGTGTCTTTTGTCATCCATTTTTCAGGATTTAGTTTTCAGGATTCATAAAGAAATACTTGACATGTCAGGTATTAGGTTCACAATATCAGAAAAAAACAAATAAGAGAATATATAAAACCAGTGGGGCAAATGTTGATAATTGTTGAAAGATGGAAATGGATAAATGGGGGTTCCTTATACTATTTTTTCTACTTTAGATATTTTTACAAACTTTCACAATGTTTAAAAAAACTCTGATAAGTATATAGGGGCTAAAAATGAAGAAGTACTGTGAAGGTCAAAGCACAAGGTGCTTGTAAACCTAGAGGAGGGGCTGTAGCCCTGCCTGGGAGGGCTGGGTTGTGAGGAAGTTTGGTAAGCGCAAGCATGAGTGAACGAGGTGGAGAGGGAGGGGGAGTCTTCTGAGACGTGAGGTGAGCTGGGTGTGTGCAGCTGAAACACAGTGGTGTCAGGGGGAGGGGCTGAGGGCTAGTGGTGTCCAGATCTTACTTTTTTTTTTTTTTTTTTGCGGTACGCGGGCCTCTCACTGTTGCGGCCTCTCCCGTTGCGGAGCACAGGCTCCGGACGCGCAGACTCAGCGGCCATGGCTCACGGGCCCAGCCGCTCCGCGGCATGTGGGATCTTCCCGGACAGGGGCACGAACCCGCATACCCTGAAATCGGCAGGCAGACTCTCAACCACTGCGCCACCAGGGAAGCCCCAGATCTTACATTTCGAAATAAATCTTCTTTTATAATTAATTACTTTCCTTTTGGATTATGGTTATAGCATTATATTGATATTTTAAAATTACGTGTTGTTGGATTATGTTATTTACAGATTTTATTTCAGAAGAGTAGCAGGGACATTGCAAAATATTTGTTATAAACAAAGGGAGGGTTTGTCTGAAAGGTTGAGAACCACTGAGGTAGGTAATAGGGAATCTTTAAGATTTGTGACAAATGCAATTTTTATTTTAGAAAGATTTTGCTGGTGGCCGTATGGAAAACAAATTTGAGGCCAATCTGACTAGAAGTAGAAAGACTGGTCAGGAGACGATCATAGTAATGTACTATGTGGGGAAGCTCTGGACTTTGTGGTGGAAATGTGGATGAGAGGAGAGGCCTGACTGAGGTCACTGTTAAAAGACAGTGTTGAGAGTGAAAAAGAAGGAGGGGTCCAAGACAAGGCCGAGGCTTCAGGCATTGGGAAGGAGGCTGCCATTCTCCAGGAAACAGAACACAGGAAGGTGACCCCTGTTGAGAGGATGACTCTAGAGTCTGTGGTATGTGGGGTCTTTTGGGACCTCCACAGGTTCTGAGCACTTGGTAGGTGCCAGAAGAATTCAAGAAGAGTCAGTAGAAAGTAGTGCATAGGTCTGCATGAAGTAGCTTGCCAAACATGTGTCAGATGGTGAATGGAAACTTAAACTATGCCTCCATTCCAACCAGCATTTACTGAATGTACGTAACGTACTCTGCGCACTGCTAGGTTCTGCAGATACAAAGGTGACCAGGAAGCAGGCCTTGTCCTCATAATGCTCTTTATGTGCTGAAATTGTGATCTGAATAAAGGGTCAGTGGGGTACAAAAGAGGGAGGGGTGTCTAGGACTTGGGCAAGTAAATAGAATGGGGAAGAGGTTCCAGGTGAGGGGAATTATAGGAGCCATGACTTTGACAGAGTTGGGATCAGTGTGGAGTGTGTGGGGGCCAGTGGGGACCTTGCTGTCTAGCTCGTGCAAAAGGCAAGTGCTCTAAGCAGGGCGGGTCTGTCTGTCTATGCAAACAGGACCTCAGGGAGCTCTAATTTTCATAAAAACCACAGGCTGTCTAGACCTGCCCTGCGTCTGGAATAATATGACTGATCCCTGAATAGTAAATAACAGCAGGGGATTAGGTCATAAGAAGAATAACTGGCACTGTAATAGAGAATAAATGACATTTCTGAGTGCACAGGAGTGGGCGATACAGCTTTCTTAGGCGCCCATCCAGTTTCCAAGCACTACCTTGGAAAGATTACCCTACGGCCACGTTATACTTTGTTAAGCATCCAGGTGGAGTTCCAGAATGACACTGGTATCTCACAGTTGCTATACTGTTTGCACTAGGCTGTGTTTTGACTCTGGGCTCCTCCCTGGCACGAGTCCAGGTAAGCAGCCCAGGCACTGCTCCTAGAAGCGGTCTGTGCAAGCCGTCTGAGAATGGAGAAGCCCCTCACCAGTACCAGGTAACATGCCCACCCCAAGTCCCTCGGGAGTCTCCCTGGGTAGGTTTTGGAGTGGAGAGAATGGGAAAGTGTGTAAGCAGGTAGCAGTTGGAGGGAGGGCTGGGTGGAGACGTGGAGAGTTTTGAGAAATGAAGGCATGATACATTTTTCCTCCAACTCTTTGGGTAGACTTTCCAAGTTACCCCATGTGGCCTTCACCTCAAACGGGAGAAAGCTCTCGATTAACAGGTCAAAATGTCGGTTGTTTGGAAAAGAATTTGTACCTCCTAAGTGGCAATGCCTGGCCTGGCGTGGCAGTCAGTATTCCCAGAGGCTGCACAGTACCCGGCCTCTCCCAAGGTGGGGCTGGGTGTTACGCAAAATCGATTAATGGGTAGGAAAGCTGGGCTGGCCTCCAGACCTGGCCCAGGAGCCCCGCCCTGGACTCTGCTCAGACCCATTTTATTGACTTGGCTTACAGATTCTTGAGTCAGCTGTAGAAAGGCCTTTCCTTCTCCCTGGGTGGGAGTAGGAGTCCAGGTGTGTCTGACTCCACCACACAGTATTTACCAGTCCCTGACAGCTTGGCTCTTTGAGGTGACACGTTCAGTCCAGACAAGAGCAAACCCGTCCCCTGGAAGGGTGAATGTAACCGGAGCAGGCTCTGAGCTTACCTGCAGGCAAAATCCAACATGCACAGGGGAGGACCCCTCTAGAGAATGAGGTAGCCTGTGTCACAGTGACGATGCAGCCCTCCTGTCAGTGTTGGGCTTCATGCATTACAAAGCATCTTTGCAGAGATGATCTCATCTAATTCTCACAGTCACCTTGCCAGGTAAACATTATTAACACCCCATTACAGAAAAGGAGACCGAGGCTCAGAGAGGTTAAGTAGACTTTCTAAATATCACTCAGCTGATAAATGCCAGAGGCATGAATCAAACCCAGTTCTCTAAACTCCATGTCCCATCCAGAGTCATCTTTGTGTTTGTGTGATGACTTCTTTTCCGAAGAGTTCAGAGTTATTTTTGTGTGAACTCTGTGATTCTCTCACTGTGGGCAGACAGGAAGTAGACGTCCTGTACCAAAGGAATAGGAAGAGAAATAGACCCGGCAGTGTAACTGGAGGCTGCTTTCAGTTCAATAAAACAAGGGTTTTATGCAACAGAGGGCTTTGGTCCCATTTACGTTTTATTCTAGGGCCATCGATGAACTCAGAGAAAGAGTGAAACTACTAAGTTTCCGTCTGTGCGGTTGCATCCCATGTTGCAAAAGCATGAGAATGGTTTGTTTTATCCCAAGAAGAGTAAACGGGTCCCCTCTGAAATATGGGCTTGGGTTCCTTACTAAAGCTCTTCCCAAGCAGAAACCAACATCCTTCCAATCTTTTGGGAATTTGGAATTGCCTGCTTGCTTGGATTCTGCCATGAATGTGGGATTTTTTTTTTTTTTTTTTTTACAACTTCCTCTAAACCCAAAGAATCTTCCCTAGAACCTCTGGCAGCAGTTATCTCTTAATCAGGGAGCAAGCAGCAGGGGGAGCAATTCCAGTTTCCTAGGTGTCTGTCCAACTTGCTGCAGCTCGGGAGGCGTCTGTATTTGGAAGAACATTACCTGGGTGGGATCCCTGGGTGGCGGTCAATAAATTCTCGTAGCTGGATGGCAGTCATGATGGATAGGATTCTGAAAAAGAAATTAGAGTGAAGTTTCATATTGCAAGTTTATATACATTTCCAGGCATGAGCTATCTAGTACTACAAGGTCTGTCTTGAAGGACCATCATAGGACCATCATAGCTTCTGCTAGACTATTTAGGGAAGGAAATAGACTCAAACAAAAAGAAATGGAACGCATAAGCCAATACATATAGACATGCTTTTCTTTAAAAATAGAAAGTACTGTGCAAGTTGGGCACGTAGCCTCCTTTCTCACCCTTCTCAGGGTGCCTTCCTACTGCATGAGCTCGCAGGCTAAGCACTGCATCTTCCATACTCCCTCACAACTAGAGTTCTGGATATGAATTAGGATCCTCCATTCAGATGTAATTGAGTGAGATTTGGAAGATGAAAACAAGACAGAGGCTGTTTCCTGCTGCTTTGACTTGTTCTACCGGCAAGGCGGTTATGACGATGTGGTTTTTTTTTTTTTTTTTTTTTTTTTTCAGCAGAATGCCCCTGTCCAATCTCCAGCTTTGAGGGTGTCAGAAGGCAATTGTGTTGAAGGCAGTGCTGAATGCTGTGTTCTAGTGTTCAAACACCAGCTTCGTGAGTGTGGAGAGGGGGCTGCAGGGACTAGGTTCTTAAACTCAATTGCCTGGAAGCAGTTTCCTGATCAGGGCACAGGTAGCTGCTTCCATGATGGGTCAGTTTTGTGAAGGTGTTCTAGAAGCTTCCTGGAGGCCTTCCCCAGAGCCTAACCCTCCAACCTTTCCAATGATTTTGTAAGCACCTCATTATCTACATCAAACTCTTTCTGTTTCCTATACTGGCCCTGGATTTAAACATGTAATATATGATGTTTCCAGTCTAAAATTTCATATTGCATCTGATTATCTACTGGAGAGGACTTGCCACAGAAAAACCACTGCATCTAAGTATTTAGTTGAGAAAGAGTCTACAATGGGGAGGAAACTGAATGCCTGGGGGACAGAGGTAGGAGAAAGCCTTACTTTTTTACAGTTTACCTTCTGTGTACCTTATGAATTTTGTACTATGTGTATATACTATGTATATACAAAGACAGTTGGGCCTCTGCATAAACATGGTGTAGCAGGAGAACGTTGGACTGAGACCCGTGTGACCTGTGGCAAATCATTTCCCCAAGGGAGTGGACTGAAAATTTGTGTCCCCCTGAAATTCATATGTTGAAACCCTAATTCCAATGTGGTGGTATTTGGAGGGGGAGGCTTTGGGAGGTAATTACATTATGGGTGTGGAGCCCTCATGAATGGAACTAGTGTTCTTATGAAAGAGACCCCAGAGTGCTCCCTGGGCCTCGTTCTGCCATGTGACGATACAAGAAGTCGGCAGCCTGCAACCTGGAAGGGGGTCTCACCAGAGCCCGACCATGCTGGCACCCTGACCTCGAACTTCTAGCCTCCAGAACTGTGAGAAAGAAACTTCTACTGTTTACGAGTCACCCAGCCTCTGAAATTTGTTATAACAGCCTGAACAGACTCAGGCACCCACTAAGTATATGGATGAATACAATATCTTTCTGGAGAATTGAGGTAGAAATGCATGTGTGAGTGTTTTCTAACCTAAAAAGCATCAGTATATGCGTTTCTACTTATGAGCACGTATAATGTGTCAGGTACCATGCATGAACTCATATTAGACTCCCAGAAACCCTGTGAAGTGTTTATCACTACATTACTGACAAGAAAACTGAGATTCTGAGAAGTAGAATAACTTCTCAGGAACCATGGTTAGAATCCTCTGGCTCCAGAAACATTTATCTTAACGACTATGCTATATCACAACAACCATGGAGCACCCAGACCATCAGCCAAAACAAAACTGGGACAGCCCAAAAGAAGCAGTAACCAGGAGGGAGAAAGGATTGGAAAAAAGAGTGTGATGCTTCTCTCTCTTCTTTTTATAACTTGTTAACTTACTGTCCACAGGCCAGCTGGCTGCTTTATTTCACCTCCATGTTTTTCAAGCAACTTGAAAATTTTCAAACAAGATTATAACAGAACAGTTTGGCTATCCAACAGAGCCTGTTAATTACAAAGTGTGTTTTTACTTTTAGCACTGGTGTGCTTAGTTAAAAAAAAAAAAAAGATGGAAGAAAGAATGACAGAGAAAATCTGAGTAAACACAATTGAGTTCTCCCTTAAACTCAGAAACATGACTGCTGGGATTTCATTTTACTAGAAGTGACATGCTGGAGAGAAGAATGCAAGATATTTAGGACATTTGTGCTCCTAACAAAGAAAACACCTAGTGTGCCTTTGATGATAGAGTGATTGCTCAGTGCCTAGAAATTCTGAATCAGCACCACAGAGAACACCAGTCCTGGGTGGCTGTAACTTGGCTACGCCAGAGAAACCCTTTCAGAGGAGCACATGAATAGCCCTCTTTGAGTCTAAGCCTAAGCTTCCAGAATAATCAGGAGACCTTGTCTGGGTGGGTGACACTGCCATTCTGCACCTTTAGAGGATGCCTCTACCATGTGTATAGGGTACCAGATCACATTTTGTGTGGTTAGCTATCATCTCTTGAACACGTAAGAAAATGTAGTTTGCAGTAAGATATGTCAGTGCATTTTATTTTAATCTTAAAAAGTAGAGTCACGTACCAAATCTGAATGTGACTCACTTACGAGCACATGTTAAACTTGCCATCATTTCTATACTCACAGCCAACACTGCACAACTGTTGTTAGAGGCACCATGAACAACATAACTTTTATCTCCTTTAAAATAGATAATTTTTTAGTTGCCTTAATAGAAGATTCTCCTTCTGATGTGCCCTTAGTAAAATTCTTCCAGCGCAAACAGGAGTTCTATCTGTACCTTCACCCTACATTTCATTCAATCTCATATTAATCTTGGGAAACCTTAAACGTTTTTCTTTTTTTAAACTGAAATACAATGTGCTCAGGGTAAATAATGCTATAAAATAATATTAAAACCACCCATAAAAAACTATTTTCATTTTTTATATTTTATGTATACATACTCAGCTTTATACTTAAAAACTTGAAAACTCAGTAGACATTCTATTTTATAGTTTTGGGTTTTCATTTAACAATATTTCATGAAAAATTTTCCACATCGCCACAAAGTATTATTAATTCTAATATTTAGTGTTCTTTTGTGTTGTTTGGTGAGGCCCACCCATCACTCTATTTAAACAGTATCGTCTCCACTTCCACCCCTGGACTCCTTATCCATGCTCTATGCTTGATTTTTCTGCACAACACTCATTACCATCTGCCATACTGTATGTTTACTTAGGTATCTTGTTTATGTCTGCCTTCCCCATTAGAAAGTAATCACCATGAGGGCAGGGAGCTTTGTCTGTTGTGTTCACTGCTGTACCTCTAGGGCCAAAGATAATAACTGATACACGGTAGACATTTAATAAATATTTACTGAGTAACTGAATGTGCCATAATTTATGAAACCCAGTACGCTGATGTTGGACATTTTGGTCATACTGAACATCTATATGTTTGATTCTATTGAATTCATTTCTTAGGATACATTCCTAGAAGTGAGTCAAGGTTTGGGCATCTTCATGGCTCTTACTTACGAGGATTTTAGCCACTTTCAGTTAATAAGGCTGGACCCTAAATCACTATGGTTAGACTCCTAGGGCACAGACATTAAAATTTAATAATAGAATTTTTATTATACTGATTTCAGAAGGTGAACTAAGGTAAATGAATAAAAGATGTACATTCCAGCAAACTTCCTCAAAGTTAATATTCAACATGCTGACTTCGGGAAAAAATATATAAGATTTATTTTGCCAACTTTCTCAGCAACTTTTTGGTATTATAGAATATATTATGGATCAAATCAAAATTTTATAAAATACAGTAACATAGTCAAAAACCTTATAAATTCTGCTTATTTATGGCAATATTTCTTAGCAAGCCATGAAGGAAATTTCTCAACCTGATAAGGAACATCCATAAAAACCTACAGCTAACATGACATTTAATGGTGAAAGCCTGATTTCTTCTTGAAATTAGGAACAAAGCAAGGATGTTACTCTCACCACTCCTATTCAACATGCTGCTGGAAGTCTGACTCAGTGCAATAAGGCAAGAAAATGAAATAAAAGCATACAGATGGGAAGGAAAGAAAACTATCCTTATTTGTAAATGACATAATTGTGTAGAAAATCTCAAGGAATCTACAGATAAATTTCCTAAACGAATAACTCTGTTTAACAAGATCATAGGATACAAAGTCAACACATAAAAAAATTATATTTCTATACTTTAAGTAAAAAATTAAAACCAAGATTTAAAACACTACTATTTACAATAGCTCAAAAAAAGGAAAAAGGAACATTATGTATAAAGCTAACGAGACATTTACAGGCTATGTATGCTGAAAAGCACAAAATCCTGATGAAAGAAATCAAAGACCTGAGAGACACTGTGTTCATGGATTGGAAGACTCAACGTAGTAATGATGACAATTCTCCCCAAATTGATCTGATTTGTTTGGTTGAACAAATTAGCAGGAATTTTTTGTAGATATAGACAAGCCTGTTCTAAAGTTTATTTGGAAATGCAAGGGAAATAAAATAGCTAAGATAATTTTGAAAAAGAGCAATCACATTCTGGTAGAAAGGGGATGGAAAAACAACTAGTCCTCAGCTGACAACCAGATATTTTACGTATGCTCTTTCATTCAGTCCTCACAAGAGTCCTGAGAGTTGTTTGTTATTATCCTGAATTTGTAGAAGATGTTAAATTACATGTTTAAGGTCACATAGCCAGTAAACAAAAAAATCCAGATGTGCCTGACTCCATCCGCCTTCTCCTCGAGTGCCACTGATTCATTGATTTACTCAGCAAACATTTATTGATCAACTACCTTTGCTTGGCATTGTACCAGGCACTAGGGAAAAAGCATTTAGCAAAAGGTATGTGGTTCTGCTCTCATGTTGCTTATGTGGTAGAGAAGTTGAAGTCAGATATTAATCATAGAGTTGCACGATCAATGTAAAATTAAAGCTCAGTAACTGCTAAAACAGAATCCTTTAAGTTAGCTTTCAGGTAGTTGAGGGGCTGCATCCCTCCTTGCCTCTTTCAGAATTCTAAAGGAAAAGGCTTTAAGAATGGATAAGTCACATTTGCTTCAGGACATTTTCCCTGATAGGAAACTTGTGAGAAGCTCTCCTTTTGGAGATGGGCTTTCTGAGGTTTAGAAAAAGATTTTAAATGTTGACACCTACTTTTTATGGTAGGAAAGAGAGTTAAAAATAATATTTGTTAAAGTCTTACAACGTCAAGTGGAACCAACAGCAATTACCCGGTAAGTTAATTAGCTTGTGAACCTTAAGTAAATGATAACTAGCAAGTTATCATTTAATTAATCTGCCCAAAGAAGGGGCAGAGGCAGGATATTAGAGTCAGGGTCCCAAGACTCTGATATTATTTATCTGGTAATTTTTGGAAAATTTGAGGAATAGTTAGGGAGTGGCATTTAAACTGGCGTACAAATGGCAACAATTTATTTTCTAAATGTAGTTTATAACACCAGAGTCCTGGGTGTCCCCTTTCCTTGGAGGTGTGGCATCAGTACTCGTTGCACTGGGAGAAGTTGGGCCCCTGTGGAAAGCCATGCCCTAGTAATCTGACAGTGCAGAGAAGGCAAGGGGGTGGATGGCTTTCTCAGAATTCATATGACCCACCCTGCCTAGGAGTATGACAGCAGCCTCGCTGACTGCCGATTGCTCTGTGGCTAGGGCAATGTCTCCCAGCTGCTTTTGAGCATGTGTGTCATAAGAGGACATTTAGAAAATGGTTTTCAGTAACTGAGTTACTTTGACAGTCCCCTGTTGCTTCTGTTTCCTCAGGAAGCCAGTGTTCCCAGTTCAGGAAGGTGAGTTACCCACTTGCTCTCTTCCCCTTCCACACCCCTGCACCCAACCCCCAAAATCCTACCATGAATTCTGCTGCCTGAATGCTTTTTCCTTCCTCTTTTTCTAGTCTAAACTCCACCCATTCTTCAGGGCTTTATTCAGGTCCTTTACAATCTCTTCCTAGCACTATGAGTTCCAAATGGTCCATTGCCTGCCCCTGAATTCACAGAGCCCTTGATTATTTCTATTACGCATTTTGGTTCTCATTGGTTCATTGGTTTCTGAACTCATTTATTCATCATTTAAGAAAATGTTTAATGAGTGGCAATTTTGTGCCAGGCCTTGAATTAGATTCTCTAGAGATTCTTCAAAGAATAAGACATGAGTTTCATACAGTGTCTTTCCTCTCAGTTAAAATTATGTAAGCTCCTGGATCTTGGAACCACGTTTCTTTTTTTTTTTTTTTTTTTTTTGTGCGGTACGCAGGCCTCTCACTGTTGTGGCCTCTCCCGTTGCGGAGCACAGGCTCCGGACGCGCAGGCCCAGCGGCCATGGCCCACGGGCCCATCAGCTCCGCGGCATGTGGGATCCTCCCGGCCCGGGGCACGAAAGAGAAGTACAGGCAGTAACTGGTGTTACCTGCTTAGGCTGCAGTGAGTAGAGACCTCCTTGTTCTTAAAAGCAGTCCTCTGAGGACAGCAGTTATTTCAGCTGTCTCCTGGTGTTGTAAAGGCTCACTGCAGAGTTGTGGGACTTGATCCTTTTGCATCGCTCAAAGGGTATTGTGATGCACTATGGGTTAGAAAGTTTTGCTTGGTAATGCCTTTCAGGTCTCAGACTTATAAAAAGTAGAGATCTTTGGTCTCTATGACAGCCCAGCTGCACATGAAAGAAAGGATAAAAATTGGTGTGGAAAGGAAAACCATGTGGGCAAGTAACCTGGACTAGTTAATCACTAGAATTTTCTTTTCTATAAAGATTATTCCAAAGACAACGTAAGGTCAAAGACCTGAGAGGTGCTGTATTGCAAGCACTACCCTTTGCAAGCTAAAATTGAGAAAGTAGGGGCTGGCAAGAGGGACAAATGAGTCTAGCTCTGCTTGGTCCAAGACTAGATTAGGCTCTATCCTGTTAGTACTGAAGGTATCATAGGAGGCATTTAATTGGCCATCTGTATGTCCTCTTTGGAAAAATATCTATTCAGGTCATCTGCCCATTTTCTACTCAGACTGCTAGTTTATTTTGCTATTGAGTTGTATGAATTCTTTATATAATTTGGGTATTAACCCCTTATCAAACATATCATTTGCACACAACTTCTCCCATTCAGTAGGTTGCCTTTACATTTTGTTGATGGTTTCTTTCACTGTGCAAAAACTTTTTAGTTTAATTTAGTCTCATTTGTGTATTTTTGCTTTTGTTGCCCTCGCCTGAGGATCCAGAAAAATATTGCTAATACTTATATCAAAGAGCATGCTACTATGTTTTCTTCTAGGAGTTTTATGATTTCTGGTCTCACATTTAATATTTAATCCACTTCGAGTTTTTATTTATTTATTTATTTATTTATGGCTGATTGGGTCTTTGTTGCTGCACACGGGCTTTCTTTAGTTGTGTCGAGCAGGGGCTACTCTTTGTTGTGGTGCGTGGGCTTCTCATTGTGGTATCTTCTCTTGTTGTGAAGCAAGGCTCTAGGCACGTGGGCTTCAATAGTTGTGACACGTGGGCTCTAGAGTGCAGGCTCAGTAGTGTGGTGCAAGGGATAGTTGCTCTGTGCATGTGGGATCTTCCCTGACCAGGGCTCGAACCCATGTCCCCTGCCTTGGCAGGCAGATTCTTACCCACTGCACCAGCAGGGAAGCCCTGAGTTTATTTTGGAATATGGTGTGAGAAAGTGGTCTAGTTTTATTCTTTTGTAGGTAGCTATCCAATTTTCCAAAAACCATTTATTGAAGAGACTATCTCTTCCCCATTGTGTATTCTTGTCTTCTCTGTTGTAGATTAAGACTAAACCTGCAATATCTCCGAGGTATGCCTGTAGTCATTCTGAGAGCTATGAGGTGATATTTCATTACGGTTTTGATTTGCATTTCCCTGGTGATTAGTGATGTTGATGGGTTTATTTCTGAGCTCTGTATTCTGTTCCATTGATCTATCTGTCTGTTTTTTGTCCAGTGCCATGTGGTTTTGATTATCATAGCTTTGTAGTATAGTATGAAATCACGGAGTGTAACACCTCCAGCTTTGTTCTTCTTTCTCAAAATGGCTTTGGCTATTCATGGTCTTTTGCAGTTACCCACAAATTTTAGGATTGCTTGTTTTAGGTCTGTGAAAAATGCCATTGGTGTTTTGATAAGGATTGGATTGAATCTATAGATTGCTTTGGGTAGTATGGACATTTTAACAATATTCATTCTTCCAATCCAATATCTTTCTATTGCTTTATATTATTTTCAAATTCCTCCATCAATGTTTTATCGTTTTCAGAGTATAGGTCTCCTGCACCCTTGGTTGTTTATTCCCAGATATTTTATTCTTTTTAATGCAATTTTAAATGGGATTGTTTTCTTGCTTTCTCTTTCTTTCTTTCTTTCTTTTTTAAAATTTATTTATTTAGACTGCACCGGGTCACAGTTGTGGCATGCAGGATCTTCAGTTGTGGCATTCGAACTCTTAGTTGCAGCATGCATGCGGGATCTAGTTCCCTGACCAGGGATCAAACCTGGGCCCCCTGCATTGGGAGTGCGTAGTCTTACCCATGGACCACCAGGGAAGTCCATCTTGCTTTCTCTTTCTGACAGTTCATTATCAGTGTATAGGAAAGCAACAGATTTCTTTATATTGATTTTGTATCCTGCAACTTTACTGAATGCATTTATTAGTTCTAATAGAGTTTTTGGTGGAGACTTTACAGTTTTCCATATATAGTATCATGCCACCTGCAAATAGTGACAGTTTTACTTCTTTTCCCCAATTAGGATGACTTTCATTCTTTTTGTTGTCTGCTTGTTATAGCTAGGACTACTAACACTATGTTGAATAAAAGTGGTGAGAGTGGGCATTCTTGTCTTATTCTTGATCTTAAAGGAAAAGCTTTCAGCTTTCACAATTGAGTATGATGTTAGCTGTGGGTTTGTCATATATAGCCTTTATTATGTTGAGGTGTGTTCCCTCTATACCATTTTGTTGAGAGCTTTTATTATAAATGGATGTTGAATTTTGTCAGATCACCTATAGAGATGATCCTATGATTTGTATACACTTTGTTGAGAGTTTTATTATAAATGGTGTTGAAGTTTTGTCAGATGCTTTTTGGGCATCTATCGAGATGATCACATGACTTTTTTCTTTCATTTTATTAATGTGGTGTATCACATTAATTGATTTGTGAATACTGAACCATTCTTACATACCTGGAGTAAATCCCACTTGATCATGGTATATGATCCTTTTACTATATTGTTGAATTTGGTTTGCAAATATTTTGTCAGGGGTTTTTGCATCTATGTTCATCAGGGTTATTGGCTGTATTTATTTATTTATTTTGGATTGTCTCTGTCTGATTTTGGTATCATGGTATGCTGGTCTTGTAAAATGAGTTTGGAAGTGTTCCTTCCTTTTCAATATTTTTTGGAATAATTTGAGAAGGATAGATATTAACTCTTCTTTACATGATTGGTAGAATTTATCTGTGAAGTCATCTGAACCCGGGCTTTTGTCTTTTGAAAGTTTTTGATTACTGATTTAATTTTTTTAATTATTAATAAAAGCTTTTAATTTTGAAATCATTATTTAATTTTATTACCAGTAATTTGTCTGTTCAGATTTTCTATTTCTTCCTGATACAGAGATTGTATATTTCTAAGAATTTATCTGTTTCTTCTAAGTTGTCTAATTTTGTTTGTATGTAATTGTTTGTAGTAGTCTTTTATGATTCTTTGTATTTCTGTGGTGTTGGCTGTATCTTCCCTTACATTTGATTTTATTTATTTGGGCCCGCTCTCTTTTTTTTCTCTGTGAGTCTGACTAAAGTTTTATTAATTTTGTTTACCTTTTTCAAAGAAGCAGCTCTTAGTTTCATTGATCTTTTCTGTTTTTCTTTAAGTCTTTGTTTAATTCCACTCTGATCTTTATTATTTCCTTCCTTCTACTAATTTTGGCCTTTGTTTCTTCTTCTTTCTAGTTTCACTTGGTGTAAAGTTAGATTATATTAGGGATTTTTCTTGTGTCTTATAGGCATTTATCACTATGAACTTTCCTCTGACTACAGATTTTGCTGCATCCCATAGATTTTGGAAAATTGTGTCTCCATTTTTATTTGTCTCAAGGTATTTTTAAATTTCTTCTTTGATTTCTTCATTGACCCATTGGTTGTTTAGTATTATGTTTAGTTTCCACATGCTTGTGTTTTTTCCAGTTTTCTTCTTGTAATTGATTTCTAGTTTCATACAATTGTGGTCAGAAAAGATGCTTGATATGATTTCAGTCTTCTTAAATTTATTGAGACTTGTCTTATTGCTTAATACGTAGTCTATCCTGGAGAATGTTCCACGTGCACTTGAAAAGAATGTGTATTCTGTAGTTTTTTGATGGAATGTTCTGTATAGATCTATTAAGTTTGTCTGGTCTAGTGTGTCATTTAAAGCTAATATTTCCTTATTGATTTTCTGTCTGGATGATCTGTTCATGGGTGTAAGAGGGGTGCTAAAGTCCTCTACAATTATTATACTATTGTCAATTTCTCCCTTTATGTCTGTTAATATTTGCTGTATGTATTTAGGTACTCCTATTTGGGTGCATAAATATCTATGAATGTTACATCTTTTTCTTGGATTGACCCCTTTATTATTATGTAATGCCCTTTGTCTTTTGTTACAGTCTTTGTTTTAAAGTATAGTTTGTCTGATATGAGTACTGCTACCCCAGCTTTCTTTTCATTTCCATTTGTGTGGAATATCTTTTTCCATCCCTTCGCTTTCAGTCTGAGTGTGTCTTGAGGCCTAAAATGAACCTCTTGTAGGCAGCATATAGATGGGTCTTTTTATCCTCTCAGCCACCCTATGTCCTTTAATTGGAGCATTTAGTCCATTTACATTTGAAGTGATTATTGATAGATATTTACTTATTGCCATTGTGTTGATCGTTTTCTGCTTGTTTTTGTAGTTCTCTGTTTCTTTCTTTTCTTTGTGTCTACCTTTGTGGATTGATGATTTTCTTTTCTTTTCTTTTCTTTTTTTGGTTTCCCAGTGCATATAAAAGTTTTGATATCATTTTAAACATACAGACAGATTGCCATCAAGAGTTAGATAGCTTTATAAACCAAAATAATTTTAGAAAACTAGGATCATAATATATATGCCATATATCTAAAATATAAAAGTATAACCTAAGTAAATTTAAAAACATTTAATTAAAGGGTCAAAGCAAAAATTATGATGACTAATCTCCACAGTATAAGAGGTCACATGGATTAGTCATCATAAATTCCACTAAACAATAGGGACTAGAGGAACCAAGATGGTGGAGTAGAAAGATGTGTTCTCACTCCCTCTTGTGAGAACACCGGAATCACAACTAGCTGCTGGACAATCATCAACAGGAAGACACTGGAACTCACCAGAGAAGATATCCCACAACCAAAGCCAAAGGAGAAGCCAAAATGAGACGGTAGGAGGGGCGCAATCACAGTAAAATCAAATCCCATAATGGCTGGCTGGGTGACTCACAGACTGGAGAACACTTATACCACAGAAGTCCACCCACTGGAGTGAAGGTTCTGAGCCCCACATCAAGCTTCCCAACCTGGGGGTCTGGCAACGGGAGGAGGAATTCCTAGAGAATCAGACTTTGAAGCCTAGTGGGAATTGATTACAGGACTTCAACAGGACTGGGGGAAACAGAGACTCCATTTTTGGAGGGCACACACAAAGTAGTGTGCACATCAGGACCCAGGGGAAGGAGCAGTGACCCCAGGGGAGACTGAACCAGGCCTACCTGCTAGTGGTGGAGGGTCTCCTGCAGAGGCAGGGGGTGGCGGTGGCTCACCATGGGGACAAGAACACTGGCAGCAGAAGTTCTGGGAAGTAATCCTTGGCATGAGCCCTCCCAGAGTTTGTCATTAGCCCCACCAAAGAGCCCAGGTAGGCTTCAGTGTTGGGTTGGCTTAGGCCAAACACCCAACAGGGAGGGAACCAAGCCCCACCCATCAACAGTCAAGTGGATTAAAGTTTTACTGAGCTCTGCCCACCAGAGCAACATGCAGCTCTACCCACCACCAGTCCCTCCCATCAGGAAGCTTGCACAAGCCTCTTAGATAGCCTCATCCACCAGAGGGCAGAGAGCAGAAGCAAGAAGAACCACAATCCTGCAGCATGTGGAACAAAAACCACGTTCAAAGAAAGATAGACAAGATGGAAAGGCAGAGGGCTACATACCAGATGAAGGAACAAGATAAAACCCCAGAAAAACAACTAAATGAAGTGGAGATAGGCAACCTTCCAGAAAAAGAATTCAGAATAATGATAGTGAAGATGATCCAGGACCTCAGAAAAAAAAATGGAGGCAAAGATCGAGAAGATGCAAGAAATGTTTAACAAAGACCTAGAAGAATTAAAGAACAAACAAACAGAGATGAACAATACAATAACTGAAATGAACACTACACTAGAAGGAATCAATAGCAAAATAACTGAGGCAGAAGAACGGATAAGTTACCTGGAAGACAGAATGGTGGAATTCACTGCTGTGGAACAGAATAAAGAAAAAAGAATGAAAAGAAATGAAGACAGCCTAAGAGACCTCTGGGACAACATTAAACGCAACAACATTCATATTATAGGGGTCCAGAAGGAGAAGAGAGAGAGAGAAAGGACCAGAGAGTATATTTGAAGAGATTATAGTCGAAAACTTCCGTTACTTGGGAAAGGAAATAGCCACCCAAGTCCAGGAAGCGCAGTGAGTCCCATACAGGATTAACCCAAGGAGAAACATGCTGAGACACATAGTAATCAAACTGACAAAAATTAAAGACAAAGAAAAATTATTGAAAACAGCAAGGGAAAAATGACAAATAACATACAAGGGAACTCCCATAAGGTTAACAGCTGATTTCTCAGCAGAAACTCCACAAGCCAGAAGGCAGTGGCAAGATATGGTTAAAGTGATGAAAGGGAAGAACGTACAACCAAGATTACTCTACCCAGCAAGGATCTCATTCAGATTCGAGGGAGAAATCAAAAGCTTTATAGACAAGCAAAAGCTAAGAGAATTCAGTGCCACCAAACCAGCTCTACAACAAATGCTAAAGGAACTTCTCTAAGTGGGAAACACAAGAGAAGAAAAGGATCTACAAAAACAAACCCAAAACAATTAAGAAAATGGTCATAGGAACATACATATTGATAATTACCTTAAACATGAATGGATTAAATGCTCCAACCAAAAGACACAGGCTTGCTGAATGGATACAAAAACAAGATCCATATATATTCTGTCAACAAGAGACCCACTTCAGACCTAGGGACGCATACATACTGAAAGTGAGGGGATGGAAAAAGATATTCCATGCAAATGGAAATCAAAAGAAAGCTGGAATAGCTATACTCATATCAGATAAAATAGACTTTAAAATAAAAAATGTTATAAGAAACAAGGAAGGACACTATATAATAATCAAGGGATCAATCCAAGAAGAAGATATAACAATTATAAATATATATGCACCCAACATAGGAGCACCTCAATACATAGGCAACTGCTAACAGCTATAAAAGAGGAAATCGACAGTAACGCAATAATAGTGGGGGACTTTAACACCTCACTTACACCAATGGACAGATCATCCAAAATGAAAATAAATAAGGAAACAGAGGCTTTAAATGACACATTAGACCAGATAGATTTAATTGATATTTATAGGACATTCCATCCAAAAACAGCAGATTACAGTTTCTTCTCAAGTTCACATGGAATATTCTCCAGGATAGATCACATCTTGGGTCACAAATCAAGCCTCAGTAAATTTAGGAAATGGAAATCATATCAAGCATCTTTTCTGACCACAGCGCTATGAGAATAGAAATCAATTACAGGGAAAAAATGTAAAAAACACAAACACATGGAGGCTAAACAATACGTTACTGAATACCCAAGAGATCACTGAAGAAATCAAAGAGGAAATCAAAAAATACCTAGAGACAAATGACAATGAAAACACGATGATCCAAAACCTATGGGAGGCAGCAAAAGCAGTTCTAAGAGGGAAGTTTATAGCTATACAAGCCTACCTCAAGAAACAAGAACAATCTCAAGTAAACAATCTAACCTTACATCTACAGGAACTAGAGAAAGAAGAACAAACAAAACCCAAAGTTAGCAGAAGGAAAGAAATCATAAAGATCAGAGCAGAAATAAATGAAATAGAAACAAAGAAAACAATAGCAAAGATCAATAAAACTAAAATCTGGTTCTTTGAGAAGATAAACAAAATTGATAAACCATTAGCCAGACTCATCAAGAAAAAGCGGGAGAGGACTCAGAACAATAAAATTAGAAATGAAAAATGAGAAGTTACAACAGACACTGCAGAAATACAAAGCATCCTAAGAGACTACTACAAGCAAGTCTATGCCAATAAAATGGACACCCTGGAAGAAATGGACAAATTCTTAGAAAGGTATAACCTTCCAAGACTGAACCAGGAAGAAACAGAAAATATGAACAGACCAATCACAAGTAATGAAATCGAAAATGTGATTAAAAATCTTCCAACAAACAAAAGTCCAGGACCAGATGTCTTCACAGGTGAATTCCATCAAACATTTAGAGAAGAGCTAACACCCATCCTTTTCAAACTCTTCCAAAAAATTGCAGTGGAAGGAACACTCCCAAACTCATTCTATGAGGCCACCATCACCCTGATACCAAAACCAGACAAAGATACTACAAAAAAGAAAATTACAGACCAATATCACTGATGAATATAGATGCAAAAATCCTGAACAAAATACTAGCAAACAGAATCCAACAACACATCAAAAGGATCATACACCATGATCAAGTGGGATTTATCCCAGGGATGCAAGGATTCTTCAATATATGAAAATCAATCAATGTCACACACCATATTAACAAACTGAAGAATAAAAACCATATGATCATCTCAATAGATGCAGAAAAAGCTTTTGACAAAATTCAACACTGACTTATGATAAAACCTCTCCAGAAAGTGGGCATAGAGGAAACCTACCTCAACATAATAAAGGCCATATATGACAAACCCACAGCAAACATCTTTCTCAATGGTGAAAAACTGAAAGCATTTCCTCTAAGATCAGGAATAAGACAAGGAGGTCCACTCTCGCCACTATGATTTAACATAGTTTTGGAAGTCACAGCCATGGCAATCAGAGAAGAAAAAGAAATAAAAGGAATACAAATTGGAAAAGAAGAAGTAAAGTTGTCACTGTTTGCAGATGACATGATACTATACATGGAGAATCCTAAAGATGCCACCAGAAAACTACTAGAGCTAATCAATGAATCTGGTAAAGTTGCAAGATACAAAATTAATGTGCAGAAATCTCTTGCATTCCTGTCCACTAATGATGAGAAATGTGAAAGAGAAATTATGGAAACACTCCCATTTACCACTGCAACAAAAAGAATAAAATACCTAGGAATAAACCTACCTAAGGAAACAAAAGACCTGTATGCAGAAAACTATAAGACACTGATGAAAGAAATTAAAGATGATACCAACAGATGGAGAGATATACCATGTTCTTGGATTGGAAGAATCAATATAGTGAAAATGACTATACTTCCCAAAGCAATCTACAGATTCAATGCAATCCCTGTCAAATTACCAATGGCATTTTTTACAGAACTAGAAAAATCATCTCAATTTTGTATGGAGACACAAAAGACCCCGAATAGCCAAAGCAGTCTTGAGGGGAAAAAACGGAGCTGGAGGAATCAGACTCCCTGATTTCAGACTTACTATAAAGCTATAGCAGTCAAGATAATATGGTACTGGCATAAAAACAGAAACATAGATCAATGGAACAAGACAGAAAACCCAGATATAAACCCATGCACCTATGGTCAAGTAATGTATGACAAAGGAGGCAAAGATTTACAATGGAGAAAAGACAGTCTCTTCAATAAGCAGTGCTGGGAAAACTGGACAGCTACATGTAAAAGAATGAAATTAGAACACTCCCTAACACCATACACAAAACTAAACTCAAAATGGATTTGAGAGCTAAATGTTAAGACCGGACACTATAAAACTCTTAGAGGAAAGCATAGGAAGAACACTCTTTGACATAAATCACAGCAAGATCTTTTTTGACCCACCTCCTAGAGTAATGGAAATAAAAATAAACAAATTGGATGTAATGAAACTTTAAAGCTTTTGCACAGGAAAAGAAACCATAAACAAGACGAAAAGACAACCCTCAGAGTGGTAGAAAATATTTGCAAATGAATCAACGGACAAAGGATTAATCTCCAAAATATATAAACAGTTTATGCAACTCAATATTAATGAAACAAACAACCCAATCCAAAAATGTGCAGAAGAACTAAATAGACTAAATAGAACTAAATTTCTCCAAAGAAGACATACAGATGGCCAAGAAGCACATGAAAAGCAGCTCAACATCACTAATTATTAGAGAAATGCAAATCAAAACTACAATGAAGTATCACCTCACACCAGTTAGAATGGGCATCATCAGAAAATCCACAAACAACAAATGCTGGAGAGGGTGTGGAGAAAAGGGAACCCTCTTGCACTGTTGGTGGGAATGTAAATTGATACAGCCACTATGGAGAACAGTATGGAGGTTCCTTAAAAAACTAAAAATAGGGCTTCCCTGGTGGCACAGTGGTTGAGAGTCTGCCTGCTGATGCGGGGGGCGCGGGTTCGTGTCTGGGTCTGAGAGGATCCCACGTGCCGTGGAGAGGCTGGGCCTGTGGGCCATGGCCGCTGGGCCTGCGCATCTGGGCCCTGTGCTCCGTGATGGGAGAGGCCGCAGCAGTGAGAGGCCTGCGTACTGCAAAAAAAACCCCAAAAAACTAAAAACTAAAAATAGAGTTACCGTATGATCCAGCAATCCCACTACTGGGCATATACCCAGAGAAAACCATAATTCAAAAAGACACATGCACCCCGATGTTCACTGCAGCACTATTTACAATAGCCAGGTCATGGAAAGAACCTAAATGCCCATCGACAGATGAATGGATAAAGAAGTTGTGGTACGTATGTACAATGGAATATTACTCAGCCATAAATAGGAATGAAATTGAGTCATTTGTTGAGACGTGGATGGATCTAGAGACTATCATACAGAGTGCAGTAAGTCAGAAAGAGAAAAACAAATATTGTATATTAATGCATGTATGTGGAACGTAGAAAAATGGTACAGATGAACCAGTGTGCAGGGCAGAAGTTGAGACACAGATGTAGAGAACAAACGAATGGACACCAAGGGGGAAAACCATGGTGGGGTGGGGATGGCGGTGTGCTGAATTGGGCGATTGGGATTGACATGTATACACTGATGTGTATAAAATTGATGACTAATAAAGTCCTTCAGTATAAAAAAACAAACAAGCAAAAAAAACAACTAATAGTAAACTTTCTTTGGGTTATCTGTATGGAAATATGTTAATATAAATGTTTCAGACATTACATGAAATTTCTAAAAATCTTATATGTTCTGGTATAATGTTATAAGTCATAATTCTAGTTGTTACTTTAAAATATATATCTCAGAAATAACTAAATTTCCTTGTCAATTGCATTACTATGAACTTTCATCAAATCTTTAACCGTGGTCATTTTTAAGTCTTTTGTCATTTACAGACAGTTCTGTGTGTACTCTGAGGCTTTTGCAAAACTGTTCCTATAAAAGGGTTTCATCTTCAAGGAGTTCATGGGAAAGACTCTGACAAGTACAGGTTTCTGGTAACTGACTATACTGCTGAACCGAATGAATAAGCATTTTCAGAACTCTAATGGAAAACTGAGGAATTCATAAAAGTGCTAACAAAAGATCAAGATGAAAAAAATTAATTACGTGGGACTGAGTGAACTGATGAAAATGATTATAATTTTTGTGACTTTCTGTTTGAATTAAAAAAAATCCCACAAGGACTCAGAGGCAAAAAATATACAAATCAATTTTCACTGCAAAGTAAAGGAGCTGTTACAGTGGAGGATTCCTGGACTGAAGGTCAATATCATGACATAGTATGAGTGTGTTTCATGTTTGGTAATTGCAATCATTGTTGCTTTTGTTGTGGTCATCCATTTACAATGCTTGGTGTCAGTTGATTTATCTCTTGTAAAAATAAAATACAGTGTGTGTATGTGAGTTGTGAAAAAAAAGAAAGAAAATCTATACTCCAAATATGCTTTCTAAATATATTTTCAAAGTTTAGTAATAAAGGACTCTGTCAGGGTTAAAAAAAACCCCAAACAAACAAAAAAAAAACAATAGGGACTGCTTTTGCATAAAGATGCTCACTGATATAAATTTCTTCAAGCTTGTGCCAAGCTTATTGACCTCTATACATAGTTTTTCATTCTGTTCAGCTTTAAAATGACCTCCAAATTCTCACACCTGCCCCCACTGGGTTTCTTGTAAATGACAAGCTAATGCTTCCTTTTAGAAGATTGTTAGTGAGATTGTCCTATAAAATCTGGTCATAAAGCTATCGGACTATCATTCCTATCAGCCTATCATAGTCTATCAGCTATGACAACATGTCATATTGTCATTTGACTCTCTTCAATGGCAAAATATTGCTAGATCACCCTAACCACTATCCAGGGAAGCAATCACCTTCTCTTATAATACCCACATCTTATCTTCAGTCATCTCTCCACTTAATCTCACACTTCTTCCCTGGTGACATCAGAGAGTTCTGAGACCTTCCTTCCTCACCTGCACAGAACATCTAAATATTACTTTTAAATAATACTTGTTCTCATAATTCAGATAACATAGAAAAACATAATTAGGAATATTAATTAGAAATCCTTCAATCCAAGGACACTACTATTAATTGCTGACCTTGTTAAATATATTAGTTATTATTGAGGGTAGGGTGCCATGGTATATTTAGATTCCCATAAGGGTCGGCACAAAAGAAGCCTTGACTTCTAGTGACCCACACTTTATTCTAGGACAGAGCAACTGTGCTGAGTATTCCTCACCTACTTTCCTGTTACATCCCCTTTCCTTGCCACCCTGACTATGGAGCCAGCCCTACTGGGTAGGTTCTCCTGCCATTCCTCTGTTCCCCTTGCTGGCTTTCTATACCACTCTGTTCTAAAGGTGCCTTTCAAGTGGATGAGCCTTTAGCCACAAAGAGGGTGAGGATCCCTGGAGTGGAGAATGTGGTGTCCTACCGAAGTTCTCCCCTTCAGGAGATGGAGGATGGGAGGCATTTTTACATCTGCGTAGACTGTATGTTGCCTCTTGATAACTTTCAACTGAATCTCCCTCCAACAATTGCCCTTGACCAAGAAGGCTGTCTTCCAGACTTTAAGCTCCCATCAGTAGGCAGGCTACCTCCAATGGCTTGTCAATGTGAGGACACCTGGGCTCAGTTTGGAAAACTCTGAAGGGCCTGCCCAGCTCTAATGGTCCCTGTGGAGCCAACTAGCTGAGGTTGAATTGCTGTGTCTGAGTTCAGTTTCTCCCTCTGCCCAATTCGACTCACTTTGTTCCATTACAGAGCTAGTTCCTGAGACTCTTTCCCAATAAACCACTCCCATACAATTCTCTGTTGCAGAGTCTGTTTCCCAGTGAACCTGATTTAAAAGAGCTGGTTCTGGAAGTTGTCTGAGGAAACAGACGCTGAAATGAATTTTGGAATTCCCTCATCCACTGGTGGACTATTGGTGAGGACATCGCCACTGGTGGCAGGTGGAGAGGGGAGAGCCCCTGGCATTCTGTAGCAGAGCAATTGTCAAGACTTCCACTTACAGGATATGAGAGGAAAGGAATCCAGTGGCAGGTGCAATTTCTCAGGCGTTGGAGAAATTGGAGGAAGAAGTAATTATGAGAGTAATGAAATTGGATGGCTCTGGATGAGTACCACTGTGTGTGTGTGTTTTTTTTTAAAGATTTAAAAAAATTTATTTATTTTTGGCTGCATTGGGTCTTCGTTGCTGCGCGCGGGCTTTCTCTAGTTGAGAGGGGGCTACTCTTCGTGGCGGTGCGCAGGCTTCTCATTGCAGTGGCTTCTCTTGTTGCAGAGCACGGGCTCTAGGGGCATGGGCTTCAGTAGTTGCGGCACGCGGGCTCTAGAGTGCAGGCTCAGCAGTTGTGGCGCACGCGCTTAGTTGCTTCATGGCATGTGGGATCATCCAGGACCGGGGCTTAAACCCGTGTCCCCTGCATTGGCAGGTGGATTCTTAAGCACTGCGCCACCAGGGAAGCCCTACCACTGTGTTTTGCAGTAAGAGAGTGAACATCTGAGGGTGATGAAGCATTAATTTAGGCAAAATGTGAAATCAGAGGACTCCCCTCTGCAGCATATAGAAAGACCCTCATTTGCTGTGGTAGGAGGGCAGAAACCGATGAGAATCAGTCTCAGGACTTAAGTGTAATAGAAGTGAAGCCCCAGAGAATAGTTCCAACAAGTTTCCTATGCCAGTGTCAGGGCCACTGTTGGAAAGGAGGGGCAACCTAAGATTTGGGATGAGGAAAAAGAGTCAATGCATTTGGGAACCTTGAAAACTCAGACTCATCTGAATTTCTGGGCCTGCAGAAGTGGTCCACTCCTCTCTTTTAAGGGTTTCTGTTCCTCTCTTGCTTGAAGAAATGCAGAGGCCAGCTTCCCTCTTCAGAATCTACCCATTTTTCCTCTTCTGGCCACCAGAAAATACTTAGACCAGGTAACAATGTAGCCAGCAGGGAAAGTGCTAGATCTGCTTAGAGAGGAAAAAAACTGTGAGTCAAAAGAATATAAACTGAATTCTAATCATAAGGAAAGTTTAGATAAGCTTAAATATTTCCACAAAATAACTGGCCTGAACTCTTTAAAAATGATAAAATGAAGGAAGATAAAGAAAAGCTAAGAAGCTCTTCTAGATTAAGAGCCTAAAGAGATAAGACAAGTAAAAGTAATACATGATCTTGGACTGGATCCTGGTCCAGACTGTAAAAGGGCTCTGCAGCCGACCCAGACTGCACCTGCTGGAGCCCCAACTGAAAGCATTCAGTCCCACCCCAAGAATTTCCCTCGACTAAAAAGAGTTGCCTTTGCCCAGACTACACATTCTTCCCAGGGCAGCCCACATCCAGTGGCTGGTTGACATGGGTGTACAGAAGCCCGGGCTCCTAACCCCAGTTTGGGATGTCTCTGAAGTTCCATTCTAGCTTTGGAGCTCTCCATGGCATTGGCTGAGGCCTCTGATGCAAGTGACACACAGTTCAGCTTATCCCTTTGTCAGACCCTGTTTCCTTCACTCCCTTGTATGTGTTGCTACAGGAGCACACTCTAAAAACTTCCCCCAAGCAAATTTCTCTCACAGAGTGTGTTTCCCAGGAAACTCTACGTGAGAGGCCAACCCCAAGCTAGAAGGTCTCTCCCTTTAAAAACCACAATCCCTGCATTCTCCTTCGGCTTCCAGTCCAGTACTGGGGAGGGGAAGAGGAAGTGGTGACTAAAAAGTATTCCATTAAAAGAAGGCTTAAAAGAAGAAAAGAAAGAAAAAAAGAAAAAGTTTCTTCCCTGATCAAAAAAACTATTCTCAACTTACTGGTGCCATAAAATCTAACTAAAAAATCTAAAATTTTAAGAACTATCTAACACAATACTCCTCATTAACAGTTTAAAAATTTCTCTTTATCAGACAAATACTACATGAATGTTCAAGGAGAACCTACCAGGTGCTCATTACTGCACTGGCCGCTGGGAGTGAGGAAAACCTAGGAGGGTTAGAGTCAAACACAGGCCAGAACTGCAGGTCTGCCGGTCAGCTCTGCACCTTGGCTAGAAAGTAGGGCAACACCACCTACCACGTAAGGGTCATTCACATCAGGATTATAGGAGATAATGCCTGTGGTAGCAGTTCGTTAGTTTGCAAAGGTCAGTTATAACTATATAGGACCGTATAGACCTCAAAAACTACTGAGACTTGGATGTTTCATTCTGACTCATGAATCAGTCCTTTAGGACAATTGCATATTGGACACTTTTTCAGATATTTTATTTAGAAAAATTTCAAACTCATTGAAAAGTTGAAAGAATAATACAATGAGCATCTATGTACCTTTCACCTAGTTAGAGCAGTTGTTAATAATTTATGAAGTTATATAATTTTTTTTCTGAGTCATTTGAAAGTAGACATCATGACACTTTAAACATTTCCGCATGTGTTTCCTAAGAATAACGATATTTTCTATTGTTAAAAGAATGAACAGAAATCTCAATTAGAGTCTAGGCACTAGGAAGGGGAAGCCCTCATGCTGTGCTAAGATAGCAGAGCCCAGCAGAGGAAAAAGAAAAGCTCCTCTTCTTTCCTGGCAAGGACTCAGCCAATGAAAGCCATGGACACTTTGTTTACTGTATAAACGCTTTTTCCCCTCTTTAAAAGCGTTCTCCTTCCCTTGTTATGGGGGGGACTCATGTGGTCCGCCATGGTTGCGGACCCGGAAATGCAATTCCCGTTGATCTTGAATAAACCATCTTTGCTGGAGAAATAACTGGTGTCTATTTATTTCAGGTCAACACTATTAACCCCAGTATGTTGTCTCACCTAAGAAAAGTGACACTAAAAATTCTATAGTATCATCTCATATACAGTCCAAGTTGACTCAGAAATGTTTTTGAAAGCTGATTTTTTTTTAATGATTCAAAATCCAATCAAAGTTAACACATTACATTTGGTTGTTATGTCTCTGGTCTCTGCTAATCTATAACAGATTCCCTCAGAATTTTGTTGGCTTTTTATGATAACAACTTGTTTTAAGGGTCCACATTAGCTATCTCATAAAATGTCTCACCATCTATTTTTTCTCTTTTTTCTCATAATTGGATTTTAAACATTTTTGGCAAGAATACCACATATGGGATATTGTGGCGTATTGTATACTTTTAAATACCTGACCGAGATGTATGTCAATCATAGCTCAATAAAGTGATTTAAAAAAAAAGACCTGACCAAGAAGTTAGATAAAGTTATTTCGGTTTTAGGTTACAAAAGTGATTACTATTAACTTGATTAAAAAATTAATTTCTTAGAGTAGATTACAAAATTGAAAGAAGGATGAGAATCACCAAGCTTCAGGAAGGCAGGCAACAGGACAGGTCTTGGGACCCGAGAAGCAGGGGTTCCTGTTCCCCTGGGCACTGAAATTGATATGACAATGACAGAGCCCATCTGTCAGGGGTTAGGATCACATAGCATGTCCCCAGCCACTGGGGAAATAGGATCAGGCAACCACTCCAACTGCTTTCTATTTACCTGATGATGACAATTTACTGTTACATGAGGCTTAAGTAAAAATGCTTTTTTTTTTTGACTTGTGGGATCTTAGTTCCCTGACCAGGGATTGAACCCGGGCCCCCAGCAGTGAAAGTCCAGAATCCTAACCAGTGGACTGCCAGGGAACTCTGTAAAAATGCTGTTACTTGTTTTATTTGTTTGACTGTCCCAACAGACCAAGAGAAAGGAAAGTCTGTGAAGAATCCCAAAGCAATAGAATGTCTCCTGAGTCATAAAATCATTTTATGCATCTTGCAGATTGAATGAACGTGTCACCTCAAAAATGTAAATGTTGAAGCCCTGTTCCTCAATGTGATGGTATTTGGGGTTGGGGCCTTTGGGAGGTAATTAAGGGTTAGATTAGATCTTGAAGGTGAGGCCCCCGTGATGAGTATAATGTCCTCCTAAGAAGATGAAGAGAGAGTGAGAGGGAGAGAGGTGCATGGAGGAAAAGCCATGTAAGGACACAGTGAGAAGGCAAATCAGGAAGAGTGCTCTCAACAAGAAACAAATCAGCTAGCACCTTGATCTTGGACTTTCCAGCTTCCAGAGCTGTGAGAAATAAATTTCTGCTGTTTAAGCTGCCCTGTCTGTGGTACTTTATTATGGTGGTCCGAGCTGACTAGGACAATACATCTTGTTAGTTTGCCTTCCAGCTATAACCCTCTGCTCCCTGATTAATTTAGTCACTGAAGGGCCAATCACCCAGGCCGTAAATCTGGGAATCACCTAAGAATTCTGCTCTCTCAGCTCTCACCTCTAGTATCTCACTAAATGGTTTCAGTTCTTCCTATCATTATGCTGTCCTCACCTCCCCCTCGACTTCGGTGCGAAGGATGGTGACTCGAGCCTAGGGGCTGCCTGCCCCACCTCCCATCCCCCTTCCTTCTTGGCTAACAGAACCCCAGTTCTCTTAGGGTGGCAATGGGCCCAGGCCCAGTGGATGATTCATGACTGACCACAGCCAATGGTGACTTTTCTGTCCTTCCTCACAGCTTGGAGTGGGCTTGTGACATGGTCAGGCCAGTGGGACATAACAAAGGCTGCTGCGCATTGCTGAGCAATATTTTTCTCGCCAATCAAGAAGACACCTTTTCCCACCCAGCCCTTCCTTTCTTCCTGATGGAGAACACATGTCTGGAGCCCAGCAGCCACTTTGTGGTCGACGAAGGCCGTGCTGTCACATGTGCTGCCACTGGATCTAGAACACTTCTTCTGCTTTGTCTGTCTGGCTGACTGCGATTCATTCTTCATCTAGGGAGCCTCCCCCACCCACCTGACCTTGTACATACCTGGTCACTATGTACTGTCTACTTGTGTCTCAGCCCATGTACGCCTGATGTCGGCATGTATCTTCTCTTTTTTTTTCATTAGAGTCAAATTTTTTTCTTAATGGATTAGTCTTGCTTAATAATGTCTTGTTTATTTATTTATTGGCTGAGTTGGGTCTTTGTTGCTGCACGTGGGCTTTCTCTAGTTGCAGCGAGCGGGGGCTACTCTTTGTTGCGGTGCGTGGGCTTCTCACTGCAGTGGCTTCTTTTGTTGTGGAGCACGGGCTCTAGAGCGCAGGCTCAGTAGTTGTGGTGCACGGGCTTTGTCGCTCCGCAGCATGTGGGATCTTCCCGGACCAGGGCTCGAACCTGTGTCCCCTGCATTGGCAGGCAGATTCTTAACCACTGCGCCACCAGGGAAGCCCATGTATCTTCTCTTTGTAAGAAGCAGCATTTAGTTAAGAGCAAGAAATCTGGCCTTTCAAAGCCTTGGGTTCAAATTCTCACTGTGCTACTTTACCGGTTCCATTGGTCATTTCTTAATCTCTTTCAAGTTTCCTTTTGTTTGAAAAGTGGCAATAATAATATCATATATAGCATAGGATTTTTGTGGAGAATAAAGAATACATATAAAATGTGTAGCATGTACCTGGTACATGGTAACATCTCATCAGGCATTAATTACTGTTGATATTTCTGCTCTGGTACCTACACAAAATCACTCACTAGATGAATGAGCTCTGATTCCTAATTCAGTTCTGAACTCCTGACTCCAAGTTCAGTGCTTTTTTTTTTTTTTTTTTTTTTTTGCGGTACGCCAGCCTCTCACTGTTGTGGCCTCTCCCGTTGCAGAGCACAGGCTCCGGACGCGCAGGCTCAGCGGCCATGGCTCACGGGCCCAGCCGCTCCGCAGCATGTGGGATCTTCCCAGACCAGGGCAGGGCATGAACCCGTGTCCCCTGCATCGGCAGGCAGACTCTCAACCACTGCGCCACCAGGGAAGCCCCTCAGTGCTCTTTTTAATGGACTGTAGTTTGGGGGAGTTAAAGAAGCAAATGCTTTGCTGATATCTTGGGCTCAAGTGTGCTGCTGTTGCTGGCTGTGTAGTGACACATGCATACACCTGGTGGCATCACTCAGACCCAGATGTGACTTGGTCATCTGGCCACTTAGAATCTAGATGAGATTGCATCCAGCCCACAATACCATTACATGAGGAAGTCCAAAGCCCTCTCAAGATTTCAGCAAATTTGGGGCTAGAGAGGTAGCAGGGGGTGGTTACGTTCTTATGTCATTTTCACTTTAAATTCCAGCTTCTTCAAATTATGAGTATTATAGACTCTGCTATTTGTCCCCCAATATCCATTCTGTCCTTCTTCCTCAGTAATGAAATCCTCCATTTTTAGCACAGGTCAGGATTGACTCAACCAAGAACCATATAATTTCTCAGTCTCCCTTTCATTTGTTCAAGAAAGTATATATCAAGATTCAGAGACTACAGCTGGAGCACAAAGTGGAAAACTTGTTCTCTCCGGCAAGGAACCCGATCCAGCACAGTTCTAGGCTCTGGGGATGAGGTTTGGGGGAGGAGAAATGTAGTAGAGTTTTTTAAGCGAAAAGAGCAAGTACTGCTTCTGTCTCATATTAGAAAAATCAGTGTCCGAGGCTGCTGATTGGCTGGCAACATTTAGGTTTGCTCATTAGGTAAGTGTTGAGCAGGCTGAGAGCTGTGGTGTATATGAGGGGATGAGGGGTACCTGCCTTGGGATCACGGCCTCCAGTGGCCTCTGACTCAGTGAGAATTATAGTGCCCAGTGAGGTCTGCACCAGTGTCAGAAGGCTGGGTGGCCAGGTGAATGTTTGTGCACCTTCGTGTGGCCATGCGTCTAATTCTGGCCAAGTAAGTGCAAGTGGAAGTGTTTTGTGCTGTCTCTGGAAAATATCTTTTTTTTTTTTTTTTTTTTTTTTTGCGGTACGCGGGCTTCTCACTGTTGTGGCCTCTCCCGTTGCGGAGCACAGGCTCCGGACGCTCAGGCTCAGCGGCCATGGCTCACGGGCCCAGCCACTCCGTGGCATGTGAGATCCTCCTGGACCGGGGCACGAACCCATGTCCCCTGCATCAGCAGGCGGACTCTCCACAACTGCACCACCAGGGAAGCCCTGGAAAATATCTTTAAAGAAAGAGCTATGGCCTTCTCCTTGCTATTGGATAAAAATGGAGATAAGATGCAGGGATTTGAGCAGCCCTGGGACCCCATGATGGAAGCCAGGCGTCTAGGATGGTGGAACAGTAAGTTCGAAGAAGCTCACTCCCTCCTGATTGTGGAGCCACCAAAACAACCCTTGACTTTGGACTTTGTTTAGGTGAAAGCACACTGAGCTTCTGTCTTTTTAAAGCCCATCTCTGCACAGCCAAACCCAAATACGTGCTGAGTAGGACAAGATCCATCTTCCTTAAAGGCAATCTTGTTTTTCAATAGGATTTTCCCACCCACTCACTCCTCTTCATTCATTCATTCTTTGAAAAGTGTTACGTATTATATACTAATACTTCTTTCACTTTATACTTAGGAAAGGACAGGAATTTGAGTACAAAAACAGTGGCACTGGGAAAGAGCCAGATATTATGGTGACTAACATCCTTTTTTAGTTCCCAAGTCTAATGTGGCCTGTAGCAAGCAAGGATTGACTAATAACTTGGTTGTCGCAACGCAATCAGAGTTTACAGTCATGTTTTTAGAGCTGATAGTAACCATGGTAGGATATGAGTATTTGTACTGTTTTATTGTGGAAACTTGTTTTGTTTCTCCTCCTTTCTTTGCAGCTCCACTGAGCATGACAGACGAGGGCAGATATTTTTCCTTGCCTCCTACGAGGCTTTGAACACTAAGTCCGGTGTTTCTGATGCTAATTACTTGGACTTTGGCTCTTTGCTACGATGTCATTGGAAAGTGACAAGACCCTAGAGAGAAATGCCTCAGATGGGAACCTGGAACGTAGGCCACAGTCAAAATTAAATTTATTGAAAAGAAAGAAATGCAAAAAAATTTGTTTACGTAAGTTTTGGAATAAGAGTCATACTTGCTCTGTAACTTCCATTTGTTGAGCACTTACCACAAGCCTGACATGTTATAAAGTAGTTTCTAAGATTATTTTTCTTAATTCTTACAATGATACGAGGTGGGTAATGCAAAATTCATTTTACAATGGAAGCAAATGAGGCCTGAAAACATTTAGTAACTCACCCATGGCTACACAAGCAGTAAAGGTAAAGGTAGTCTCTGAACCCAGGTCTGCATGACCCCAAAGTCTTGCTTTGAACTATCATTTTCCCCTGCCTCCTTCGAGCATCCTTTGAGTACAGTGGGTATACTGGGTCAGAAGACCTGGGTTGGCACTCAGCAGCGCTCTGACTTTGGGTGTATTTAAACACTCTGGGCTTCTGTTTCCTCATCCAACAGCATCGTGTCCTCCTGTGCCCATCAGTGACAGCACATCATTGGCCCACAACCCAGTCCTCCTGCTTCTGAGGTTTCCTATCTTGTAGTCTCATGCAATGACGGACTAATGTGGAGAAAACTCCTGGGAGGATTTTATTGGGCAACGGAATAGGTGGTGTTGGGAGGTTCCAGCAGGAAGAGAAGGAACTGCAGGTAAATCACGATTCCTCTCCCACCTCGGCTCCCTTGGACCACAGCCATTGTCCTGGAATTGGGTGACTCAGTGCTTGTGGTGGGAGACAGGGCTGAAGTTGCCAGAGGAAACCAAACAAGTCTTATTTACCGAACTGTCAAAATCCTATCATTGCAATTAAGGAGGTAGGCAATTAACTGTGTCTTAATTATGGCAGCTGCCACTTATCTGAATGCTGTAATTTGCACAGAGAATGGGAGGAGACTTTAAATTAATGTGTGTCTTTAAACAACGAAAAACACTGATGGAGCCTAAAGAAAATTGTCAGCAGTGGTTGCAGAGGCCCCTCTTGAAAAGAGGCATTGTTATAAAATATGCTTACAGAACACCACAATTTTCCTCTGCCTTTGTTGCCTAATGGCTGCATTCTTAATAAATGCCCGAATGACATTATTATATCCCATTTTGTATACAATACAGTTCAGTGATTTTAATAGCAATATCATCTGTGAAACCCTCTGCAAGTGTCATTTTTTTTTCTTTTTTATAAACTCAGCTTTAAAACAAAGATTTTAAAACAATGAGTCCAGACTCATGGATAGAGAAACAAGCCTTTAAATTTAGGATTTTAAAGGGCAGTCAGATTCACATCTGTACAACCACACCCCGAGGTGAGTTTTTTTTTTTTTTTTTGAGGTATGCGGGCCTCTCACTGTTGTGGCCTCTCCCATTGCGGAGCACAGGCTCCGGACGCGCAGGCTCAGCGGCCATGGCTCATAGGCTCAGCCGCTCCGCGGCATGTGGGATCTTCCTGGACCGGGGCACGAACCCGTGTCCCCTGCATCGGCAGATGGACTCTCAACCACTGCGCCACCAGGGAAGGCTCCGAGGTGAGTTTTATCATCACACATTACATACAAGGAAACTGAGGCTCAGAGCAGCTAAGAAACTTGCTAAGGATCACAGAGCAGGCTATGAAGTGGCCAAGCCCAGATGTGACTCCAGAGTTTGCTCTTTTCCCAAAAGCTGGTTGACAGCACGAGGTCAAGGTACCACAGGGAGGGACCCCAAACAGGGGAGAGGACAGAGCTGTGGCAAATCTAAGGTGAGCAGCGCTTGGAAGTTGCTGGGTGTCAGGGAGGGCCCTGGCAGGTGGGGCTAGACTCAGCTGCATTTAAAGCTGTGCTTCACTCCCTGGGAGGCCCCAGGGTGGAGTGGTAAGGACAGAAAGCTTGCAAGCCAAACTGACCGTGCTTCAACCTCTGCTCCTCCATTTCTGAGCCAGGTGACCTTGGGAAATGTCTTTACTGTCTCTGAGTTTCAGTGGCTTCAATGCTCTTCATTTGCATTTGGGGACTAGGTCAACTTTGCACAACGGCTGTGAGGATAGAAAGGGATAATGCATGTCAAAGGGATAACGCGGGCACACAGAAGCCACCCGGCAAATGCTAGCTCACCTTCCTCTTCCCAGAAGGGGACCCAGCTCAGATCCGGGAGGCATGGGTGGTGGTTGTGGGGGGATGTTCTGGGCAGATGCCAGAAAAATAAAAAAATTCAGGAGCTTATGATAAGAAGTAGACCATGTGTTGGAGGAGGGAGACTCAGTCTAGGAACAAAGCCATGATGCTCAGTTAGCATCTCTAGGACCAGACCAACGTGGACAGCAAGTACCGCAGACTTCATGTTGAGTCTGGGAGTTGGGTTTGGAGCCCTCCTGCTTCAGGTCAGAGTGAGTCCTTGGACCTTCGCGTGACACTGCATGGCTTAGCTGGGGGGAAGGGGAGATGCTGAGTGTGGGGCTGGGCAGGTGCCCACGTCAGAAAGCCAGCTGCGAGGCCCTGGGTCTGGGCTTCCCCTTGGCAAGCCCTCTTGTCTCAGTCCTTGCATCAGAGAGATTATGACTGCGGTGGAGGAGAGAACTGAGTGAGGCACCGGGCCCTGTGGCTGCGAGCCACCCACCTTAGCCGGCTTGGCTGGGACAATTGCTTCTCTTGTCTGATTGAACTCTGACCTCTCTTCCAGAAAGACAGAATTTTCAATACAATATAATAATTTAGAGATGAAATTACATAACAGTAGAGTTGATGCCATAAGTACCTTCACAAGAGAGTTGAGAGTTACAGACAGGAGCCTCCCTGACCTTGCCGATAATGGGCCCTAATCCTCCATGGCCTTACCTGGCTTTCTTCCTCACTTGTCCCACCAAGGTCAGCATCCAGGAAAGGAACTAATGTTTATCATCTGGATCCTAATGTAATCTGAGGTTTGGCTTGCCTCTCCCAGAAGAATGAGCATTTTAGCCTCTCCATTTGTATCCCACATAATTACAGAGGATCACTCATCTAACCACCAGCAGACATGCTTAGCCAGGAGGCGGTGATGCTGTGTCTCAGAGAGTTGCTAGTAGTTCCCTAGAGGGGAGGGCAGAAGACGAAAGAGCACAAGGTGGTGGTGGCACTGGGGGTGCAAGACAGAGGAAGGGCCAGGGGTTCATCCCAGTGAGCCCCGCTGTCTTAATAACTGATTTTCTTATTCTCTAGTTGCAGGAGTTTGCCACACAGGGAAGGCAGACTCTGCACCTTGTAAATCTTGTATATCCAGATTTAACACAGAAGCAACAAATGTTTACAGGCTCCAGTCAACTGAAATTAATATTAGGCAGACTTTAGGGTCCCTGCCCATCATGCTGTCATTCGGCCCTATGAAGCCACCCAAAAATCTCCCTTGCCCTTACAGAATCACAAAAAGTAGAGCTGGATGAACCTTGGAGACCATTTGGTCTCCAAGGAAACTGCCCAAGACCAAAGTAAGGTTTGTTCATTCATTCAGAACTTCTTACTGGAGCACCTAGTGTGTGCTGGGCATGGTGCTAGTTACCAAGTATACTGTGGTTACAAAACAGGCTGCAGGCAGATCTAAGCAAATCCTCATCTCTTGACCTCGTCTTTTACTTTCTCATAACCCATGGGAAGGCTGGTGAGCTCCCTGAGCCCCCTAAGTGTTCTCTCTAAGGTGTTTTGTGGAAGTAATTTAATGAGATTCTCAAGACAGGAAAACCACGTTTGCCTGTTGTGAGTGAAGAACTTGGAAAGAGACCAGGAGAGGAAGTAGAAGGTTTGAGAAGAGTTAAAGAATCTCCAAAACAGTGGTCAGAAGACTCAGGAGCCTGGAAGCAAGGAGCCAATCAGATAGGCAGAAGCGAGTGGGAGTGGTCAGGAGCCCGTGGAGGGTGCCTCCCCCGGCAGGGCCGGCTGCTGCCCAGCTCTGCAGTGTTGCTGCTGTTGTGGGAAAGTGGGCCCAGTGTACCCAGTCTTCCAGTTTTTCCAGAGAAAACAGATTTCTAATGGGAACTTTACTGACTTCCAGTACCCTGAGCAAACAGAACAAAACATGGAGTTACATTTATCCTATCAGCCACCCATGCTTGTTCTTGCCCCTGTGAATCTCAGATTTAAAAAACTACTTAGACGCATCAAAGTACAGCAGATTACCTCTCCTCTTCTTTAATCCCATTCTGTATTTCCTGCAGTGTTTTATTCTTTGCTTTAAGAAAGGTCCTCAAGTTAATTATTCACAGTGATGTAATCGAAAATTTTAATTCAGTGGTAGAGCTCCATTAGCAGAATCCATTCCAGGGGGTACATTGGGGGGCCTTCAACAGCTGAAGATGTGGGATCTCAAATGCCAAGGAAAGCTGGGGTACATGTTCATGTGAGGAGTATGGTCCTGTCCTGCTCTTTTCTCCTCGGGCTCCCACATTGCCTCCTGGCAATGAGAAAGTATCCAAGGAAACCCTACCCATTTCATAGACAAGGAAACTTCCGCTGCTTCAGAGCTTTCCCTTCACCTCTGGAGACTGGCACTCCCAGCTGACCACGGGGGGCTCCCAGGGCTGGGGTGTGCCTTGCTGCTGGCGCCCCGGGAGAGGTGATCCTGGGGAACAGGTGTGGCCCTCATCAGTCAAGCAGAAGAATGCGGCTTGTCTAGGGCATCAAGGATTTTAAATATTTGCAGAGTTCATCCATTTTTCATTTGTGAAGCTAAGAGTATTATTTTTTAAATGCTTTCTAGCTGCAGATATGGAATTTAGGTAGTCGACTGTGAAAATTACTTGCTCATGGTCACTCCTTACAAGAAGCAGTGGGTGCTTAGAGATGGCTGCTTCTGTTAACTGACCTGCTGCTGTCATTTCAACATCGTTTTTGAGTCCTTCATTGTCTGCTGAATAAAGACCAAACTCCTTCATCTGACATTCCCGGTCCTCCATCAGCCAGCCACAGTCTCATCTAAGGCCAGCTCTTCACAGACACCATGCTCCAATCACCCCAGACTATTTGCAGTTCCCCGAACACATCATAAAGCTTGTTTCAGTGCTTTTATTGCTCTAAACTGATATGCCCTTTCCTTCATTTTCCAGTTATTAAATTTCACTTATTTGCTTCCTTAAGCAATTATTGAGTATTGGGATTACAAATAGGAATGAAATGTGGACCTTGTACTGCAGAAGTTAGAATCTAACTAACAGACATAGAAAAAAATAAGCTCTCTCCACCTGGCTAACTCATCATACTCCTCGGGGCTCCTATATTCCTGTCCACTGGAAAGCTTTTAATGACCAGTAAAGGTTGGGTCATGTGCCATAAATATCATAGTAATTGCCTAATTTCCCCCCACTAGGCTCTAGGCTTTTTGAGAGAGGAGATTTTTTAAATTCCTAATGGCTCTTTCAGTGCTTAGGGGAGTGGTTGTTTGATATGTTTATTGGACGGAGGAATGAATGAATTGTTAGGCTAGAAGGAGCACATGGTGCTGGGAGAACAAGCAGAGGGCACATTCATCCCAGGCATTAAAGCCAGAGAACACTGCCCAGAGAATGCGTAAGCTGAGTTCAGGGTGTGACCAAAAGTAAGAATAATCAGTTAAGGACTTCGGGTTTCTGGACCCACATGTAATGTGCTTGGAAACCGCCACTCACTCCACTGTGACTAGTGAAAACCTGAACAAACTGAGAAAGCGACAACTCTTCTTAGATTCATAAGAGACGTGAAGTCACAGGGCAGCCTGCTGCCTCCAAAACTGGAGAGGCAGAAGGTGAATACGGAGAATCACAGCTCACTGGTGCAGAAACTCATGAGCACACACTTCACGAGAACCAGTGCCGGAGCAGCAAAACCTGAACTGTAACTGACGAATTACTGAGGGCTCAGTGTGGACTAGTAGGAGAGATACAAACTCCAGGGGACCCAGTCATAAAGGGGTCCCACAGTTCTGTGAATATCAGAGAAAGATCCCCACATGCTTCTGGCAGGTTGCTGGGAAAAGGAAACATTTGAAAAACACCAGAGTTTTCTCTTAACGTGATTCTTACCTAGATTCCAAACCCAGACAAAGAGATCACAAGAAAACTTCAGACCAGTTCCTCATGAACATAGACATGAAAATCCTCAAAAGTATTACCAAATTGAATCCAACAATATATAAAATGGATAAGTGGTATTTATCCTGGGAATGCAAGATTGATTTAACAACTAAAAATGGATCAATGAAATTCACACTACTAATAGAATAAAGAAGAAAAACTATATGATCATTTCAATAAAGGCAGAAAAAGCATGTGACATATTTCAACACCCTTTCAGGAGAAACCAGATAGGAAACCGGAATACAAGGAAACTTCTTCAATCTGATTAAGAGTATGTATGCAAAAACCTGCAGCAAATGTCAGTGCATTCTGCCTGAGATCAGGAGCAGGCCAGGACATCTGCTTTCACCACTTCTATTTAACATTGTTTTGAATGTCCTTGGCAGCATAATTAGACAAGAAAAATAAATAAAAAGTAATATATTTGAAAAGAAGTAAAATTCTGGTGGGGATGATAAATGGAAAATAGTATGGTGATCTCTTGTTAATTAAACATAGACTTATCATATGACCTTGTAACTCCACTCCTAGCTATTTATTCGAGATAAATGACAACATATTCCATGCAAAGATGTGTATATGAATATTCATAGCTGCATAATTCTTAATGGCCAAACACTGGAAACAACTCAAATATCCATCAGTTGGTGAATGGATAAACAATTGTGGTATATCCATACTATAGAATACCACTCAGCAAAAAAAAAAAAAATTAGTACATGGAACAGTATTGGATGAATTTCAAGGACATGAGACTGAGTGAAAGAAGTCAAACATAGAAGACAAAACACTACATATTGTATGATTTTAGTACAGTGAGAGAAAGTAGATCAGTGGTTGCTTGAGGGTGGGGAGAAGGGATCAACTATAAAGATGACACAAGGAAGATTTTAAAGTGAGAGAACTACTGTCTGTCTTAACAGTGGTGGTAGTTACAGGCTTTCATATCATTACCAAATCTTATCAAACTGCACACTTAAGGATGATGAATATTTTTGTATGTAATACCTTAATTAAAAAAAAAAGACACTTTTGGGCTTCCCTGGTGGCACAGTGGTTGAGAGTCCGCCTGCCGATGCAGGGGACACGGGTTCGTGCCCCGGTCCGGGAAGATCCCACATGCCTTGGAGCGGCTGGGCCCGTGAGCCATGGCCGCTGAGCCTGCGCGTCCGGAGCCTGTGCTCTGCAACGGGAGAGGCCACGACAGTGAGAGGCTGGCGTACCGCAAAAAAAAAAAAGACACTTTTAAAGTGATTGAGCAAGAGCTTGCCACAGCAAATCTGGTTTGACTCATTAGCTGTGGGCCATGGGAAATCTGTTTACCCTCTCAAAGCTCAGCTTTCATCTATAAAACGGAGATAAGGGCATCTTACTGCAATGAATACATGGGATAATGAATATACCTGCCGTCAAGTTAATGTTCAATACGCATCAGTCCTGATGATAGAGGGAGGCCGGCAGGAGAGGAAGAAAGCGTATCTCAGGCTGTGTGAGCAGCAGGTGCAGAGGCATAGAGGCTGGTGAGCGGGACAGCAAGTTATTCAGTCTGGGGAAGTAGAGGCAGAAGGGCACTCGGGAAATGAGGATACAGCAGCCAGGGGGCAGGCTTTGAGGACCTCTGTCTGCCACATTACCGAGATAGGATTTTATTTGGAAGGAGAGTTATTCAAGTGGTGGTATATGCAGTGCTTAATCGAGTCTGGGAGCCAGACTGGACGTGAACCCTGGTTTTGTCCCCAGCTGTGAAACTTTGGAAAGTTCCTTAAGTTCTTAGTAGTTTTCTCACCTGTAAAAAGGAAATAATAACAGTATCTACTTCACTGAGGGTTAAATGAGTGATGTGGTTTCCACAGTCCCTGGCACGTCTAAGCACTTGATCAACGTGATTAAGCTTGTATTTTCTTGTGTGGAAAGTGGTTTGTAGACAACTGGCAGCAAGGAGGCCCTTGCGTAAATGGTTTTGTTATATAAGTGAGAACTGAAGGTGATGTGAGCTAGGGAAGTGATAATAAAGACAGGAAAGGAGACAGGCTGGAGGTATACCCAGAGGTAGAATCCACACAACTCTGGGACTGATTGGATAGTCACGAGAGCGAGAAAGGAATCAAGGGTAATACTCACTGAAGTTTCTGGTCTGAGGGGTGGTGCCATTTGTCCAGATCTGGGAGACAGCAGACCTCCAGTTTCCACATCAACTCCTTCCCAGAAGGAGATTATTGTACTTGCTCATGAGTCAAACACGTTTTCCCACTCTATCTCCAAAGTACCCCCAACAAATGCTTATTACATTGGATTGTTGATCAGCCAGGTAAGAGGAGTATCAGTAAGTCTAGAATGATCAGTGGTGACTCTTGGATACTGAGAAAAGGAAATGGTCACCTTTAAGACATAAATTGAAAGGACTGACTTCATGATGAAAGTGAGTTTATATAATCTCACTGTATCTCCTCTGTATTCCCCTTTGTGAGTCCAAGAAATACTGAAACACAAACTAGATGAAAAATACCCCTAGATAAAATGAAGGGAATCTTGCTATAATACAAAATGAAACCCACAAGTCTGCTTCTTACTTGGAAGATAAAAAAAAATAGAGAAGATCCTGCTTCTTCTGGCCAAGTGTGGCTGCACAAAGCATCACAGCAAACATATGCCATTCAAATGCACTGTGGCTTCCTGTGGAAGAATTGACTCATATATTATGTAAATGTATAATATATAATATTACATAGTATGTATATTACATTATATTTGTTGCTTGCTTGGCTAAGTTTACTGATATATTTACTTTTCCTTCATGTACTGATTACCTTGTAAATAATTCAGAAGGTTAGTTTTAAAAAAATATGTCCTTGAAAATAGGGTTGTCACTTATAATGCCCGTATAATGTATATGGCAAGAAATATAATATCTCTATTGAGACAGACAATTTAACCTATAACAACAAGGATGTAGGTCATTTAGGGTGGCCAACGTGTAGGACATGGAACGTGTAGGAGTGGAAGGCAGAGGGAAGTGAGACCAGAGAGACTGAGGCAAGACTTTCAGTAAAATAATAATAATAATTAATAATTATGGCAAACATTGGTTGAACAGTTGTTTTATTCCAGGCACTATTCTCAGTACTTCACATATATTAGAATGTTTATTTTTACAGGTTTGGAAATTGAGGCACAGAGAGCATACTTTGCTCAACTTTGAAACTTTCCCCAAATTCCTCCAAAATGGATTTATTTAACAAAAAGAAAAAGAAATAAAGAAATGGTGAAGGAAAGCGACATTTTCTGTGGGGCGGGGAAGCTGCTTTATCAGGTTTCTGGAATCCGGCTCAATGTGACTCCTAGTTAACCAGACTGAATTGTTTTCTCTCTCCTGAAAGTCGACTGGTCAGGGAGCTTTGAGTCAGGATTGAGTCATAGCTGTGCTATGTTCTCCAACCAGAAAACAAACCTTGTTTTTTAAGTCACCAAGGAAATGTTTGAATAAACTAAATGTACTTCTGTAGTTATATGTCATCTCTGATTCATGATCTCTGTATGGTTCACTTGTAAATGGTTATTGTGTTTGTAGCAGAGTTGGTTCACTGGATATTCTTTACACTCAAATTGGTCTTGTACTGTCTTTCCCAGTCTGTCCTGGCACCACTCTTTGAATATCTTCTTAAGAAACAATAAAAAATTTACTAATTATTCCAAAGCTGGGCAAACTAGTTCAACAGGCCTCATTGCAAGAGGAAAAAGGAAGAGAATCGAGTGAAAGACTGTTTTTTTTCTGATTATTGATATAAAAGCTGTGGTTTTGTACAAATACTACCTCTGTTTTTTTGAATTCCTTCCAAAAACCAAAAAGTCCAACCAGGGACAGAGAAAATCCAGTGAAGAAAGATCAAGGTTATTCCTGTCAAGGTTTTTATTTTTGATTTTCCTAGACCCAAGAACATTACCCAAGGATGTTAATGATACTGACAATGTTTTAAATAAAGAGATGGAGCAGCCTTGTCTAAATGTCGACTAGACCATCAGACAATGCACTTTTAGTGATCATAGAATCACAGAATCACATGTTAGAAGCAACCTCAGAGAGCCCCTGGTGCCTCACTTATGTGTTAAGAGAGACAGAAGCCAAGGAAACAGCAGTGACCCGTCAAGGTCACAGAGCTTAACTGCTGAATCAGTTTCCATACTCTTTTATGTATTGAATGTCTGCGATTAAATGTGATAGTGGGGTAGAGATTTGCAAACAATAAAAGCTGAGGTGTAATATATCTTTTTTAAATTTTTAAATTTTTAATTTTTTTATTTTTTTGCGGTACGCGGGCCTCTCACCGCTGTGGCCTCTCCCGTTGCGGAGCACAGGCTCTGGATGCGTAGGCTCAGCGGCCATGGCTCACGGGCCCAGCCGCCCTGTGGCATGTGGGATCTTCCCGGACCGGGGCACGAACCCGTGTCCCCTGCATCGGCAGGCGGACTCTCAACCACTGTGCCACCAGGGAAGCCCGTATCTTTTATTTTTTAATAGCACTTTCATATATCATTTTCTCATTAGAAATTTGTCAGAGCTGGGGACACCATTGAGCCTTTGAGGGTTTTAGAAATCAGGGAAACCCTTGTTATATTTGAATATGCAATGGTTATATACGTACTGGCTTAGGAAGTCAAGTTTAAGTGTCTGAAGGTTTGTAGGTTGAATTTCATGATTGTTTTCTTCAGGGCTGTCATTTCTACACACTTCTTTTATGTTCTCCTCCTCATCTGCCCACTTCACAGAGTCACTGCCCTGCTCATGAAGCATCAAGCCTAGAAGTGGCCCGGTATCTAGTTAGGAAGACATGTCGGGCAAAGTGGACCCTCTAGAAATCACTTCTAGGACCCAATGCCAGTTTGGAGGGTACATTTTTTAAAGAAGAAGATAACTGCTCTGAGTTTAGATGACCAAGTAAAAGATGATTATGTTAATCCTCCTCAAGGGAATGGATTTTAATTATCTTCTTTCAAACGATGAGCCAGTTGTCGCACTCTCATTGATTGAACACTTTATGCTTTACTTTTATGATATGATTACATCACAGAAGTGAGAAAGACTTTCAATACTATTTCTTTCATCTCTCAATCCTGTAACTGTTGTACACAGTTTTAATTCTTATAGCTTTATGGACAAGGCCCCTTAATTACCTGAATGGGCAAGCAGAGACAGAATGTGTTGCCCTGAGAGACCTGTGGGCACTTGCCCCTTGGCACTGATCTGCAGTGTACAAGGACCCCCAAAGAATCACTGGGATGCTTTGTTGCTCTGGTTTGACCATAGCTAATGGATTTTTTTTCCAGACCTCCCCACGGAAAGTAAGTCAATCACAATGGAGGCTTGACCTACCTTTTAAAATTCTAAAACCACAGGTCAACATTAACATTCATCTCTCTTTGGAAATAAACATGGCAACCGCCATCACGCCACACACCTACTCCTCTTGGACTGCAAGCCAGAACGTGTTCGTTGTAGCAGTTATTTGCACTTTGTCTCAGTTGCCTGCCAAGCCAAATCTATTGGTCTATTTTGGCATGTAAGCTCCATTAAAATTTTATTTTTATTTAGTTGGGCAGTCCAATCTTGTTTGGCTGTCTAATTCAGTTTTAGTTTCCTATTTGTCACTTCTCCTTTCATGTTTTTTTGGGCTCATTGCCCTTCTTATTGTCATGGGCAACCACATTGTTGGTCCTACTCACCTCGCAAATCCCCTAGCATAACCCAACAGTTTTCACTTGAAAATACAATAAGGTTGCCAGATATAATACAGGATGCCATGCACTATTTGGGACATCATTTATAGGGTACCATGCAATATTTGGGATATACTTGTACTAAAAATTATTTGTCATTTATCTGAAATTCAAATTTAACTGGGCATCTGCATTTTCATTTGCTTAATCTTGCCACACTAAAAACAACTATCTCTGTGCTTCCAAGGCATAATAATGTGTAAATGGGGCCCATATCCAACTCACAACCTGGGCTTCCCTTCACTTCTCTATCTCCAAAAACCAATGTCCTTTTACTGTTAAGAACGCTGGTGTGTGTGTGTGTGTGTGTGTGTGCGTGCCTGGGGGTTGGGGTGCAACAAGAAAAACCCAAACATATTTTATTATTGTTACTCTGTTGATATGAATAATAAAACTTAATGGAAAACTTGATTTATTTTTCTTCTGACATAAAAGCAAAATGATAAAAAAAAGAACCCCACAAACCCAGGCCTCCTCTTTGGGCTGTCCTACCTACTGCCTCAGAGCAGCTCTGGTACATCACCCGAATGGCATGCACTGGAATTCCTTGGACCATGAATGTACTATGGTTACCATACATGTATCATTTCAGTCTTGGGAGTCACAGAGACCCCCCTGCTGGCCCCCCAGTCCATGAGTTTAGTCTGAATTTGAAAGAGTTCCTTTTTATTCACACCTGAGATGGCCTAGTTCCAGAGAAACTGAGCAACCTTGACACCAATCAGTGGCTATGGAAACATAGGCCAAATTCCTTTGTGGCAAGACTTCTGGTGAAAAATACCTTCAGCGCCTAGACAATGATCCTCTTGCATTGAGAAATGTTTTCTAATAAATGTTCTCTGTGTCAAGAAGGAACTACTTCTCCCCACAAAACTGGTTTTAAAAAATGAACCAGAATGGTTGAAGGGTGGTTTCATTCACTTTTTGCTTACTTTCAGAACCTCAAATAGCAAATAACTTATTAAGTGATTAGCATATCTACACAGGTGAGATGTTAATGTAGTGTCACTTTGCTCTAGAAACATTACCCATGGAAAAATGATGCTCTCATTCTTGTTCCTTGCCTTTTAGACCCATCACAAATCCAGGTATTTAACGTCCCAAAGTTAACTAATTCTATCATGGAGAAGGAAATGTAAATAAAGGTTAAATAATCATAAAAGAGAGACCATATGTCCAAGAAGACAGCATGCACCTTGATGGGGCAAATGAGCACATTAAGATAAATCATGTCCACATTGCAAGAAGCAGGATGTTCCAGTCTCCTTCCCCATACCCCTGCAGATCTGAAGGACTCTGGGGGTGCTGCTGGCTGAGAGCCCTCAGCTGTCAGCCTTCTCCAGAAATTACCCTTGGCTGCGAAGGGCCATCTTGCCCAAGGTCATGTCCTCTTCCTGGGACACCCTGTATCAAATGACTGTCCCTTGTGGGGGTATAAAGGCTCAGACGCCTTGCCCCAAATCATGACAACTCTGAAGGGACATCCCAGTATTAAAGCTCCCCATGGGGTCAGCTGAGGTTTTGTTGAGACCACAGCACGGTCCAACTTCTCCTTTCAGCCACTTCCCTCTCTTTCTCCAGGGATGTTAATCCCAAGAACATTCTCTAATAAGTTTCCTGCGGGCTGATCTCCATCTCACAGTTTGTTTCCCAGGGAATCAACCTGTAACTGTTGCTACCAACAATAGTGCAACAAGCAGATGCTAAGATGGGATTCTGCAGCTGAACCACCTGCTGTCCAGCTGGCAAAGTTGACTTCATAACTGCTGGTAGTTGGGACACAGCTTAGCACCGGTAAAAGGTAGCAGTGCAATTGTTAAAACTTTGGCTGGTAGTGAAGTTGGATGGCATACCAGTGGAAGGAGATACACTAGTAGGTGAAAAGTATTAGACATTTAACAAACATAGAGTGGGCTTCCCTGGAGGCGCAGTGGTTGAGAGTCTGCCTGCCGATGCAGGGAACACGGGTTCGTGCCCCGGTCCGGGAAGATCCCACATGCCGCGGAGTGGCTGGGCCCGTGAGCCATGGCCGCTGAGCCTGCGCGTCCGGAGCCTGTGCTCCGTAACGGGAGAGGCCACGACAGTGAGAGGCCCGCGTACCGAAAAAAAAAAAAAGGGTGGTGGGGGAGGAAGGAATTAGAACAACAGTGGATTTGGATGATTTGCAGGGGGGCAATTGATGCTTTGGAGAATGAAAGGCTGACAGTGACTGTACAGATTACAAGGTAGGTATAAAAGTGAGAGGCCTTCTTGGCAGCATGTAAAGGAATCTCTAGCTCCTGTAGCCAAAGGGCAGAAAAAACTGAGGATCAGCCCAGGATTTAATTGTAAGAGTAGCAGAGGGTTGAACACTCAGCCTAGGTAGGTTTGCTCTGTCCAGGTCAGGACTCTCATTAGTAGTGAAGGGGATCTGAAAATATGAAGTAGAGATAGCAGGGGGATGCACTTGAAAATCCTGATTCCCTGAATGCTCTGAGCCCCCAGAATTGGCTCCCTCCTCCATATGAAGGCCTCACATCTACCCACAGGCTTGAAGACACTGTAGAGGCTATTCCCTTGCATGACCCTTCGTCAGGGTCTGCCCTCACCTGCCCTCTTGAATATTAGGCCAATAACTAGCATGAAGAGACACCATTCCCCAGCTGGGAAAGTGCTGGACCTGCTAGGGGAGAAAAGGAACTATACACTGAAGGAGCTGCAGGGCCCGGCCGACATCCATTGGAGGAGGCCCGCAGTGTACAGAGAGGCTGGGCTCTGAGAGTGCTGAGTCAGAGAGTGGGGGATAGGGTGGGAGAGCAAGGGCTGTATTGACTCTAGGTTCTTATTTTCTGTATTGTTGATCCTCTGGCATTTGGGGCCTTGATCCTGAAGAGAGTGCTACTCCCACAGCTAGCTAATTCCTAGAGAGAGCACATGACTCCCCTGCAAGTGGGCTTTTCATACGCACACCAGCAAATCCCAAGCCCATATCCCTCAACTGTCTCCTTAAACAGACTCTCACACACCAAGCCGATATTTCCCCTGCTGTGAGTCACCCCACGGCCAGGTACAAGACAACTGTGGACCACTCTTATAGTCCAGAGCCTGCGGAAATTATTCACACTATCCAATCCTAAACCTATTCAGAGTACCTGCCTCACTTATTCCTTTCCAAGAAAACCCCCAAAAGGCTGTAGGCCGTGCTCTCCCTCTCATTCCTTTTTTTTTTTTTTTTTTTTTTGCGGTACGCGGGTCTCTCACTGTTGCGGCCTCTCCCGTTGCGGAGCACAGGCTCCGGACGCGCAGGATCAGCGGCCACAGCTCATGGGCCCAGCCGCTCCGTGGCATATGGGATCCTCCCGGACCGGGTCACGAACCCGTGTCCCCCCTGCATCGGCAGGCGGACTCTCAACCACTGCGCCACCAGGGAAGCCCCCCCTCATTCTTTTGATTCATGACCATCTCTCCTCCTTCCCCACGTTTCCCTGCATGGGAGATGTGTCTCCTGTGTCTGGATATCTGTGAGTATAAACGTCTTCCTTCGTAACAACCATTTTCACGTCTGTTGTCTTACCAAACTTGTTTAAACAAATTCTCGGTATATTTTTACTATACAGGTGGAAAATAAAGTTGGACAAGGGAAATTTTATAGATTTGGAAGCATTCTTCTGGGATATAAGATTTAACATTCTGGCCAGGATCCCAGGAGACAGAGCAAATATAGCTCCCAGAAGGCTGGAGAAAACAATGGCCCGTGTTAAATCAAGTAGATGTGCCAGAACTATTGAAGCAAGAAGTGGCAGAAAAGATCAAAAGGGTCAGAGAGGTGGGCCATAGTATATCTATAGAGTGTAAGACTGGAAAACCCACCCCAGTGACTACATGCTATAGGAGGTAGGAGGTGGGTGTCTGGAGGACACTCCACTTACTGAAGTGATAAGGAATGAGCTGAGGAGAGGGACACCAACATTGTTGAAAAGTTCAGTGGTGGCTGTACTCAGAAGGCCAGGGCTGATGTCAGGTGATACCATAAGAGAACGACAGTCCCTGAGATTGCGGTTTCAATGAGAAAGATAAGATCCTGAAATAATAGAGACCAAGAGGTTACACCTAACTGTCAAAAGGAAGGTGGCACAGTGAGTGGCCAGGTCAGTTGGTCAGCTAAAGGACCAAGCCTACTTAGAGTTATGGAGATGGTAAACAGAACATGTGTTCCTAAGACACTATAGGTGGGCACCAAACACGGGCATTATTTACAACCAAAAAAATAAAGGATGGACAGGGGCAGCTGCCATAATTAAAAGTCACAATCCCTTGTCCATTTTCTGGACCTGAGTTCGTTTTCAGACCCATTGATTGAAGAAGAGCTGGGCTCTGTCAAGGAAAACCCCCGCAACATCACAATTGTATGTAGTAATGTTTGTCCCCGTCTTTCTTCAATGATTTTTGTAGTTATTTTCTTGGATAATGACATTGATCATCCTCAGAGTCAAGAAGCATGATCGTGGCACCCCTGTTTGAGTGGAGGCATATTGGGGCCAGGTAAAAAATGGAATTCTGGCCTGAGTCTGGCTTACGTAAGCCCACCGGGCTCACTGAACCATCTGGTGGTCCTTTCTCCAGAGCCTGGATATGCAATCGTGATGAACATACTTGGTGTTGGCTTCACCCCCACATTGGTTCCTTGGCTTCCGGGATAATAGCTACTGTAGTTAAGAAGGAAGAGAGGAAGTCTTTGAAACTCTCCGCTTCTTCCCTGGATTAGCCAAATAGTAAAGCAAAACCAATATTCCATCCTTGAGGAAATAACGAAAGTCAGAGACAGAGACTTAGGGGTAGGGAATGAAAGATGCCTCATGATCTGGAGAGAAAAATGAGACTCCCATTTGTCTCTTGTTATGATCCTCCAAGTGCATCTGGGACATATGGAATGGATCCTAACAATAGAAGTTCACCTTGGAGAGAACTATGTGGTTATTTAGAAAATTCATTTAGAATAATCTCCATATTGGCCAGTTTTTCCAGGACTGTCCTAAGGAGGGAAGGGAGCCTGAAGGACCACACACCCAGCAACCTTTCATGGCCAGCCTGGAAGGGAGGTAGCACAACTTGGAAATAAGCATGTTGGAAACACATAGGGAAACAAGTCTTGCTAGGGGCCTGATAACTGTGCCTCTGCAGAATTCCTATCCAAGGCTCAGGGCCAAATGGGTCAACCACGTCCAGGTCAGGCTGCGGTGACCTCCTTGACCACATCCTTCTGGTTTGTGACGTGTCACAGGTCACCAGCACGTTTCACTCAACAAACTTTGACTAGATATTGAAGATCACTGATTTTCAAACACAGAGGACTGGATTATGTGAGATATTAACAACAAGATTTCCAAGAGAATTATAGCCCTGGAATGGATGAAGTTTCCGAAGGCAGATCAAAGATTCTGGGAGGGCTACGGTGGGAACCTGACTGGAGGCTGAAGAAATGGCTGGAGAAGATAACCTCCAGTGTCATCGCTCTAAATGCCTCACACCCTAGGGACCATCCTCTTAACAATCATTGTCAAAGACAGTCATTGTATGAGAGAAGGAAGAAAAGGAAAAGAAGGAAAATTAGGGCAGGCTAATAAAGGGACAATGGAAGTTCAAAAGATTAAAGGTAAAAAAGTAAATATAAGAAAAATAAAAACAGTAAAATTTATAAAATATAATAAACAACCCACTAAATCTGAAAGGTAATGAAAACAATAAAGGATAAAATATCTGAGATTTAAAGAAGAAAAATAAAAGGTGAAACCCTTTTATCAGCTAGATTAAAAGGTTGAAAACCTGCGGAGACAGATTTTAGCCTGAGAGCGGAAACATGTGTAATGGGCAGAAAGGAATTGCATTTCTCTTTCTTTGATAGGAATGAAAAGAAAGGAAAATCAGGAAAGACAGAGTAGGAGTGAAAAGGCTAAACATGAGTCTAAAGTTAAATTAAAAATAAAAATTGAAGGCATGCAGCATATACAGCAACGGGTGATCCTTAAAATGATGCCTGGGTGCCCGGCCCTGGGGGCACAGCACTGGGCCGTGTCAACCAGATGAGCCCCTACTCTCACTCCTACATTTAGCTTGAACAAATCCTCTTTGGAATAGCCAAATTCCAAATCAGTTCCCTCTGAAAATTGATCTCATCCACCCCAAAACAATATTTAAAGCCCTCGAAGAATGCTGAACATGTGAAAATGCAAGGCATTGAGAGGAGGGCGGGTTCTCACACTCCTTCCTACCCAGTCAAGGAGGGTAGTCCCCAATCTTTGTGACCCTCAAACAAGATGACAAATGGTGGCAGAAACTGTGGAAGTTCAAACATCTTGTCTTATTCTCTCCTGAATATTTCCCCCATGAAAACCTTCAAATAATTTCAAAAGCAGGTTTAAAGAAATTGAAATGATTTACTTTGAAATAATTTCAAGTGTATAGAAAGTTGTGAGAATAGTACCCAAAGAATTCTTGAGTCCCCTCTTATCATTATCAGAACCATTTAAGAGCAAGTTGCAATCACAACGCCCTGTCACCCCTAAATACTCCAGTGTGTGTTTCTGGATACAACCCTCTTGTGGGTTGAATAGCACTCCCTCAAAATGTATGTCCAACGGAAACCTCAGAATGTAGTCTTATTTCGAAATAGGGTCTTTGTGGATGTAATTAAGGATCTCAAGATGAGATCACCTGGGTTTAGGGTGGACCCTAAATCCAGTGGACTGATGCCCTTATAACAAGAGGAGAGGACAAAAAGGGACCCAGAGACATACAGAGGAGAAGGCCATATGAAGACGGAAGCAGAGATTGAAGTGACGCTGCCCAAAACCAGGAAATGCCAGGGACTGCCGGCACCCATCAGAAGCTAGGAGAAACGCATGGGACAGTTACTCCCTCAGTTTCCAGAAGGAACCAACCTTAACTGACTGACACCTCGATTTTGAACTTCTAGGCTCCAGAGAAAAGATTTCTGTCATTTTAAGCCACTCACTTGTGGTAATTTTTGATGGCAGCCCTAGGAAGCTAACGCAAACCCTCCAAATGAGGAGCCAAAAATGGTGCAACAAGAGCACCCAGTCCACAGACCTCCTTCAAAATTTGCCAGCTCAGCTAGCTCTCTTCTCTTTCTGGTCCAAGATCCAGTCAATCCTGGGACACACAGTACCTTTACTTGCTACATCACTTCAATCTCCTTCAACATGGAATAATTTCTCAGAGTCTTTCTGTCATTAATGTCCTTCAGTTTTAAAGAGTATAGGCCTTTTGTTCTGTAAGATGACCTTAGACCTGTTTCTATTTGACATTTCCTTTTGGTCAGACCTCGCCATGCATTCTTGGTAGCAACACCACAGACGGGATGCTGGGCTTTTCATGTTACAGCACACGATGTCACCCTGTCCCACCAATGGTGACATTGATGTTGAATGCTTGGTCATGTTGGCATCGTCCAGATTTCTCCCCCATCAAGTTACTACCTTTCTCTTTTGTAATGGTAAGCATTTTGTGGGGAGGTTTTCTGAGATGATGCCAACATCCTGGTCCTTCCCAACCTCCACTCATCAGCTTTAACATTCGTTGTTGACCAACCCTTCCTGAATAAATCATCAGCATGATGGTGTCATATGATGGTTTCCTATTTCCACCGTTTTTTCTACATTTATCACTTGACAGCCTACTATAAGAAAGAGCTTTCACACACATATCCCATTACCTTATTTATTCATTTATTTTCAATAAAGATTCCTATTTTACTTAATAATTGAAAGTAAGATATTATCATATCATTTTGATGTGGAGGTTGTCTCCACAACAAATGTGGAGATTTAGCCAGTGGTTAGCCAGTGGGATCTCCTTCAGCTGGCTCCTGTGTCCTTTAAATATGTCCTAGTCATTCTTTAAGCATCTCCTTACTTTCTGGCATAAGAAGATATTCCAGACTCACCTTGTTTCTGTTCTATCTTTGGAATCAGCCATTCCTGGTCCTTTTAGTAAAGAACGGTATTTAGAAACCAGTGTTAGATGTTCCATGTGCTCATTGCTACTGGGATGTTATTATTTCTGTCACCTCTCAGCTGATAGAGCTAGAATTTGTTTGTGTATATATATAATCCCCCCCACACATATATAACTATATCTGTGTGCATCTCTATCTCTATATATCATCTATATCTATGTATATAGATTTATATTTTATGTTGATATATATATTTAAAAACAATGAATTTATACTATACTTCCAGTTACAATCCAATACCTCAAGTTCCTTTTCAACCTTCCCTTTTCACTTCCTGTCATCTCTCCAGCCTGGCTCCCATTGTCCTCTCTACACTTACTCACTTGCTCAAGTTACTTATTTGCTCAGTGTAACCCATTCCAAGCTCATCACTGCCTCCATGTGGACCCCTCCCAGAGCCACCCCGGTACAGTTCAGCCCTTAGACACCGAGGTCTCCGAGAGAGGAACGGAGGGAAGAGAAAGCTTGAAAGCAGTTTAAAAGAAAAACATGGAAAAGATAACTCTCCTGGAAGCCAGTTACAGAATGTGAACTTTGATTTTATAGCACATATTTTGCCCTTAATGAAAGGAGGAAGTGAAAGGCATTATGGTATAATCAGTCAGAAGAAGAGAGGCCTGAATTTCCCCCGGCTCCCCCATGATCTTCACAATTAAGCAAAGCCAAATAGAAAGAGAAAGTGGGCTGGCGTGAGAAGAGAGAGAAGAAAAAAGAGAAGAAAGAGGCAGAAAGAACTACAGTGGCAGAGATAAGCCTTTTCAGAAAGTCCTGGGGGCAACATTCTTTCCCGGCGCCTCCTCTTCGCCATTTGCATTGGGGCCACCCCAAATCTGACTGCTATGCCTCCTGGGCCCAGCCTTTCCTTTTCCCCAGCACCTCTCCTCTTGGACCACCAACACTGGGGTCCCCTCAACACAGCCTCTCCCCACAGGCCCTGAGACCCAACCCATTCTCCTTCTGACTGCAGGACTCACACTGCCGTCCTTAGCACTTTGGGGCTTCCTCTGCCTATATTCTTGTGTCGTCGGTGGATCTGACGTCAGGCCACCCTCGAATTTAAAATTCTACCCTGTCCACATTCTAGCTTTGTGTCCTTGGGCAAAGTTTTCTCTGAGCATCTATTTCATCACCTTTGTAATACACATGGAAATATAAATCTCATAATGCTGTTTGAGTATTGAGTAAACTAGCTTTCTCTTTCTCTTTGTACAAATCAAGATGGCTGGTCTTGGGCTGCTTGTAAGTTTCCATTTGTCCAGAAGCAAAAGTCCAGTGCAGTCTTGGCAAAGACTCAGAGAAATGACCTTGTTTGTTTACAGTGAAACACTTTCTTAAGAAAACATGAGATATTAGGAAGGAGATAGAGCTAATGGCAAGAGAAATCGTAGCCATAATAAACTTCCATGACTCAGTAACCTGGAGAAAATCGATAAGGAATAGAAATTGTTTTGACAGAAGAGAAACAAATTACACAATATTACAAGAATTATATACTGAAGTATGTAATTAAGTGGATTCTGGCAGAAAGAATCTAGCATTCAAAGATTTAAGTCTAGTCTTAATTCCCAAAACAGCTTCAATACAATTCCTAGTATCCTCTATTCATTACTTATTTCCCGGGGTGTGTTATAAATCACAGGGTCATTAGGGGAAAAAGTTACTGGGAAAACCTATGCAGGCTCACAGGGCCGGCTCTGGCTGCCACCCTCCCTGCAGCAGCCTCTCTACTCTCTTTGTCCAAGAGACACTTTCTCTTTGCAGGGTTGGGGAGGACTTCTAAAGGAAGTGAGACCAGGAACCTGGAAGGTGTCACTTGAAACAAGAATGAGTCCTCTTCCTTCCTCTGAGCAATGATCACCCTTTATTTTGGCAAAGATGCTGATTTGCAAATCTGTTGTAAGGGGTTGGGGGTGACACTCCAGCCCATGCTGGGAAGTTTCAGTACTAAAGTAATGCAAGAATCTCCTTATAAATCAGCCTCCACTGTGGGAAGGCATGGAGGCCTAGGTCACTCCTAGAGTCTCTAGCATAGCCACCTCCTTGAGGCTCTGTTCTTTTTGGCCTAGTCCAAACAAACAGGCCGATTTCCCAGCAGCACTAAAAAGTCCCTCTGTGACATTCTGACGTGCAGATTTGGCTTCAGAACTCAGCTCTCAGTAAACTGCTTCTGTAATTGAGGCTGGATGCCTCCAGGTGGCACCAGAGTGCCGCCCTCCTGAACTGAATCTGCCCTGGGTTAGAAGCGAGAATAGTTTCTCCTCCCACCCAGTTCATTTGAGGAACTGCTGCCAAGAAGAATCTGTCCACCCACCCAGTTCATTTTTTTTTTTTTTTTTTTTTTGCGGTACGCAGGCCTCTCACTGTTGTGGCCTCTCCCGTTGTGGGGCACAGGCTCTGGACGCGCAGGCTCAGCGGCCATGGCTCACGGGCCCAGCCGCTCCGCGGCATGTGGGATCTTCCCGGACCAGGGCACGAACCCGTGTCCCCTGCATCGGCAGGCGGACTCTCAACCACTGCGCCACCAGGGAAGCCCTCACCCAGTTTATTTGAGAAACTACTGCCAAGAAGAATCTTCCCAATGATGAGGTTTCTTCTCTGCTCAAAGCCCATCAGAGGTTTCCTGCTGTCTGCGAATGAAGCCAAACTGTCAGTGGTCTGGGCTTGAGATCAAGCTGAGATTCAGTCTTGTCTGAGCAAGCAGGATGATGGAAGAGGTTGGAGTAGAGGGGAGGAGGCTGTTTAAGTCTGGGGAAAAGAGTTGAAGCCACAGAAACAATGAGCATGCGGAGGAATCCCTGATGACCACCTCTTTGTGTCTTTGCAGAGGGGCACTGCAGGCAGGAGAGGCGGGCCCTGCTTTCACCAGGACTCAGAACTCACTAGGTGGGTAATGAAATGCCACGCAGAGTGAGGAGGGGGTGTACACCTCCAGGCGTGCCACAACAGCTGCAACAGCGCCTTGTAGCAACCCTCACCGGCCTTCGTGGGCAGCAAATAGTAAAGGGCCAGGACCGAAGAACACGAGGGGACCCTGTGAACATGTAAAGCAAACCCCAAGGACCCCACAAACACTTGAGAGGATTTTGCAAAGTCAGATAGCCTCTAATTAAGGGTGTCAGGGCAAGAGCCAGTGAAATAGGGTTAGGTCAGTTGCCGGCATCTTATTAAACCTCCACGCTGAGAGACAGAGTGGCCGTCTTAGTGTGTTCTAGCTGCTGCAGCAAAATAGCACAGACTGGGCAGCTTATAAACAACAGAAACTTATTTCTCACAGCTCTGGAGCTGGAAGTCCAAGATTAAAGCACCAGCATGGTTGAGTCTGGTGAGACCCCACTTCCTGGTTCATAGCGGATGCCTTCTCACTGTGTCCTCGCGTGGCAGAAGGGGCGAGGGGCTCTCAGGGGCCTCTTCTGCAAGGACACAAATCCCACTCATGAGGGCTCCACCCTCATGACCTAATTACCTCCCAAAGGCCCCATCTCCTAATACTATCACATTGGGGGTTAGGATTTCAACATGTACATTCTGGGGGGACACAAACATTCAGACCATAGCAGTGGCCATATACTTTATCGTCCTGGGTGGTTTTATTACTAAAGTAACTCAAAAACCTCCTTATTATAAACCATCCTTTCCTAGGTTCTTGCTGTTTTATGACGAGAAGAAACATTTTATTTCCTATCACTCTACTCGAATACATTTGATCAGATATTCTTTTCCAGCTCCTGGACAATCTCTTGGGCAGGGCCTATAACTTCTTCAGTCACGAAAGTCCCAAGTTTTCAGGAATTGGAATAATCTCAGCTTTTTTTTTTTTTTATTTAAAGAATCAACTATTTATTTATTTATTTTTGGTTGTGTTGGGTCTTCGTTGCTGCACACGGGCTTTCTGTAGTTGCGGCGAGAGGCTACTCTTCCTTGCGGTGCGCTGGCTTCTCATTGCGGTGGCCTCTCCTATTGTGGAGCACGGGCTCCAGGCACGCGGGCTTCAGTAGTTGTGGCACACAGTCTCCATAGCTGTGGCTCACGGGCTCTAGAGCGCAGGCTCAGTAGTTGTGGCGCATAGGCTCAGTAGTTGTGGCTCACAGGCTCTAGAGCGCAGGCTCAGTAGTTGTGGTGCACAGACTTTGTTGCTCTGCGGCATGTGGGATCTTCCCGGACCAGGGTTCGAACGCGTGTCCTCTGCATTGGCAGGCGAATTCTTAACCACTGCGCCACCAGGGAAGTCCCTAGTCTCAGTTTTGAATGTAAAGGCAGAGCTTTGTCTTCCAGCTGATTCAAAGCTGAGGTCTGACCAGCAGCCGTTGGGAAGCTCCGATCTTTCCTCTCGCTCCAGCTCCTTCGCTCGCTCGACTGCCTCTGGGTTTTCCAGTGTTGGTAGGGGAAGAAATAGCAAACTGACACTTCTGATAGTGAAAGGGTACTACTAATAATTATGTTGGGACAACTGGCCTAAGTGCACACTCTCCACCGGATGGGTGCAAAGCCATCCTTCAAGGTCTGTGTGGCTAGGCCCCGGCCTGCTTTTGCAGCCATATTTGCTGTCACTCCAACTTCTGAGAGCAATGTTCCAGTGTTAGAGGCCAAGATATACTACCTCTCCCCATCCCTCCAGCTCCCCTAGGCTTCCTTGCTTCCTTGAGAAACTGTGATAAAGTGTGAAGACACAAGACCGGGATGCTGGTGACCTGGGGAATTGAGCCCTAGCTCTGTTTTTTATCTGCTGTGTGATTGTGGGCACACTGCATGTCCTCCCTGAGTCTTGCCTTCTTTACCTATGGAAGGGGAATAATGCCATGTATTCCACAGTGTTGTGAGATTAAGTGATGTAAATTATGTGGACGTGTGATGTGAACTTCACATGACCGTTCAGATGCTAGGATTTTTTTCCTTGACGTTTCTTTCTGGTCTCACCTGTTTCCAGAGGAAAAGGGAACCATGAAGTTAGTGTGGAGGAGTGGGCGGAATGGTGCAAGTGTCTGTATTTATTTATTTAATTTTTTTGCGGTATGCGGGCCTCTTACTGCTGTGGTCTCTCCCGTTGTGGAGCACAGGCTCCGGACGCGCAGGCTCAGCGGCCATGGCTCACGGGCCCAGCCACTCCGCGGCATGTGGGATCCTCCCGGACTGGGGCACGAACCCGCGTCCCCTGCATCGGCAGGCGGACTCTCAACCATGGCGCCACCAGGGAAGCCCAAGTATCTGTATTTTTATCTCTCTGAGTCTCCCCAGCATTTATTCCTCATGTCCCCACCAGCTTACATGGGGAGGTTTACTTTCGGTGGAATGAAATTGTCCCCAGAGATTTGTCAGTTTTGTCCAGCTTTATCCTACAACAGTGCCTGGTACAGAGTAGGAGCTCAGTACACATTTGTTGAGTGGAGGTAGTTTGTAACATAACAATAAGAAATATATTGATTGTGCTATTTCTAAGCCCATCGCCTACTTTCTTGTCTCAATTTGAGGGTCACTGCTCTGGGATTGTTCAAAACATATTTGTTGAGCCCAATTCTGTGCCCAATTCCAATGGTGGATGTGAGGAGGGACAGATACAGAGATGAATGAGAAGACCCTTGACCCTTAAAATCTAAAGTGTAAAAGGGGAGGAAGGATACAAATGTAAATGAAAATAACCTTTCCTTTTACTTTCTCCAGATGAGAAAGTATTACAAGTGTCTTAGTGCTCAGAAAACACAAAAGTCCATATGTTTCATTGACCAAATTATACACAAAAATGTACATTAAAAAGAAACTTTTTAAAACCCTCTTTTTGAAAATGCTTGATGTTGCCTTTTTATTTTTCCTTTTAAGCTATCTGATAAAGCCTTGCCTGCAACATATTTCTCATTTCCTAACAGTAGACATTCCTAAAAATAACATCAGATACAAGCTTTTTATATTCTTACCCTGGATATTAACTTGCAGTGAAGATCCCTCAAAGTTTAAACAGCCATCTAGCTCAAAATGGGAATTATGAACCACCAATTACACTTGATTGCCAAAAGGGTCCAGGATCCTTGTGATGAATAACTTCTCCTCCCTGACTGTAAAGATTGAACGGATAGAACCTTTCAACTGAAGACAGAAATGACTTCGTCTGTTAAATGTACACACAAATTCATAACAGGAAAGTTGGCCTTCAGAATAGGGAGATGTGGCAGCTGTGAAGTCCAAAGGGCGGCTGGAGAAACGACTCAAAATCACTTGAAGAGCTAAGGAGGTAGCAGTGGGTTAGAAGAGAAATATTGACAAATGAGGCAGCTTGGATACTTTGGAAAGAGACTGATTTAAGAGCCACTGTGGGAGTCGGGGAAGCCAGAGAGCATGGTATCTGGAGTGCCAAGCAGACCCTGGTCTGAGTTTTGTATTCAGCCGAGAGACTGAGCACAGAGGAGAGCTGGTTCAGGAGCCTGGGTCCTAATGCTGACTCTGCTAAGCGCCGGGGAGAGTCACTACAACAATCTGACCCCAGTGTCCTCAGCTGCTGACTAGAGGATTAGGCTAGACCAGCGGTTCTCAGCCTTTACTATACATTAGAATCATCTAGGGAGTTTTAAAAATCCACTGCTGTCTGGGCTTCACCCCCCGAGACATTCTGAAGTCACTGGGGTAGGGCAGGGTGCAGGCATGGATGTATTTAAACAACTTTATGGAGATATAGTTCATATGCCAAAAAATCCACCCTTTGAAATTGTACAGTTCAGTGGGTTTTAGGATACATACAGCGTTGTATAATCATCACCTCTATCTAATTTTACAACATGTTTTCACCCCCCCAAAAAAACCCATGTGCCTATTAGCAGTCCTTGTTTCCCCCTCAACTAAGCCCTAGGCAACTAGTAATCTACTTTCTGTCTCTAAAGATTTGCCTCTTCTGGACATTTCATAAATGGAATCCTATAATATATGGTCCTTTGAGGTTGGCTTCTTTCCCTTAGCATAATGTTTTCAAGGTTCATCCATGTTGTACCATGTGTCAATACTTCATTCCTTTTTGTGGCCTAATATACCATATACTAAGCATGAATAGTTTTTAAATTACTTTTTAAAAAATAGACTTTATTTTGGGGGGAAGTTTTAGGTTCACAGCAAAACTGCAATGAACATACAGAGATTTCCCATATCCTGCCTGCACAGGTGCATAGCCTCCCCCGCCATTAACACTCCCCACCAGGTGATGCATTTGCTGCAACTAATGGACCTACAGAGGCAAAATGTCATAATCACCCAGAGTCCATGGTTTCCATCATGGTTCACTCTTGGTGTTGTACATTCTATGTGTTTGGACAAATGTGTAATGATGGGTATCCATCATCATAGCATCATACAAAGTAGTTTCACCCTAAAAATCCTCTGTGCTCCACCTGTTCATTCTTACCTCCCCTTGAACTCCTGGCAACACTGATCTTTTTACTGTGTCCACAGTCCTGCCTTTTCCAGAATGTCATATGGATAATTTTAAAGTTCTAATATGCAGCCATGATTAATAACCAGTAGATGATCATTAAGACCCTGCTGGGCTCCATGGTGCTCATGGGTGGGACAGGAGAGCCAACCAGAGCCTCTATCTGGCAAAGCCAGTCTCCAACAGTGCCGTGTCTGTGACCTGACTTACAGGCGAGAAGGCAGCTCATACCTCCGGTTGGGACCCTGTTTTGCAGTGAGGAGGACTGTTGCGCTCTGGGAGCTGGGCGTGTGTGAGTCTAGATGAGGGAGATCACACCAGGGTCCAGGCTGAAGACATCCCAGTTCAGTGTCTCTGTGACCAGAAGGTCACAGATAAGTCCTGAGAAAAGGTCAGAAAGGTGCTTCTAAATCCTGAAAATGATTTCGTGGAGTTTAAGAGGCTCCCCCGTTGCGTAAAACACAGATTTAGTTGTGAAGCCATCCAAATAAATTCACTGGTTGAGCAAACTCGCAGCTGTGCCACGTTCCTCCTCTAGAGCCTTTGTTTGCCCCTTTGGCCTGTTGTCCATTCAGAAGACCCCAACTGGGTTCTTGCCAGTTACATGGGTTGGCACCAACCCACTGAAATTGCGATTCACTGGGTCAGAAAAGATGGCTGCAGCTGTTCCCGTCTTGCTTGGGATCTGTATGGCAGCCAGAGGTGTTTCAGCAGCTGTTTAGACCGTTAGTGGGAAGTGGGTTAATACCTCTGTCCCTGCTTTTTTTTAACCTGGGAAGAAACTTAGTGCTTTTCAACACTATCACAAAGCAAGATGAAAATGGAAGAACGCACAAAATTCATAAATGCAGCCATGAAGTCACCTCCCATTATTCTGGGGTTACAGAAGGGACCCCTGGTCCCACTAGTGCCCCCAGTAATCTGCTCTCCAATCAACAGCTCTAGTGATCTTTGTAAAATATAAATCAGATAATGTTTCTTCCTCTCCTTGGCTTAATAACCCCACAGTGGCTTTCCTGTCCTTAGGATGAAATCCAAGACACTTAACCTGGTTGAAAAATCCCGTGGGATCTGGCCCTTTGCACTTGCTTTTCTCTCTCTTTTCCCACCAATTTATACACAATCTGCTGTCTCAGTGTCAATGTCTTTTCCTTGGAAATGCCGTCTCTTTCTCCTTACCCACTGTCTAAGTTAAACCCCATTCTTCCCTTTTCTTGTGGCATCCTTTACTGGCTTCATACAGCTGCTCACCATTTGTGAGTCTATGTTTCTCATGTTAGTTTAACAACCTTCCCCCCACCAGCCTGTAAGCTCCATGTTGGATTTGTGCCCACTCTGTTTTCCTGTGCAGTGTCTGGTTGTGATTTCATACTCAGAAATACTTGTTGAAGAAGTGATCGAATGGGTTGGTGCGTGGAGGGATTCCTGGGATTCCAGAGTCCTGGGGTTGGGGTGCTATTCAGGGCTGCAACGGCTCGGGAGAGCTATGGATATAAGGAAAGGAGGGGCGTGAGGCCCAGGGATGTGTTAGTTACCTACAAACAGTGATAGAAACAGGAGGCCAATGGTGAGTGGGTGTTTAGGACCAGGGAACAAACGGTCAGACACCAAACAACTTGTCAAGAAAACAGATTCATGACACAAGTGACGCCCTTACAGCCAAGGCAGCTCTGATAGGTGGGGCAGGAACGGTGTGTTAGGGATAAGGTAGGAGACCACCGAAGCTCTGTGCGGAGTTTAGGTCAGCTCCCCGTGCCTTGGAACACAGCTCTGTAATCTGGGAATCTGGATGAAAGGTCAGAGGGAGCCTTGTGGATATTGCTACCATTGGAGTCATAAGAGACTCTCCTTCCACTGAGCACCGGCATGTAAACCTGGCGTTCCAGGGAGCTACCTCCTCTACAGGTAATTTCAGGCACGGAGGATGGTCAGAGGCCATGGTTGCCCAGGAGCCCAGACTGACACCCAGTGCAGGGAGGGGAACATACCTTAAAATCTTCTCAGAGGCAACAGTGTGCACGAGCCCTGGTCGGGCACCTCCACATCTGGACTGCAGAGGCACATGAGGTATTAGAAGGCTTTCGTAGGCAGAAGAGTGGTCCCTTCCCAGCTGTGGTCAGACAGACATGTGATGACAGAAGCTGAGTCAGAGATGCAACACCGCTCAACTTAAAGACATGTGGGCGACCTCTAGAAACTGCGAAAGGCAAGGAAAGGGATTCTCCCCTTGCCCAAAATATGACATCCAACTCAGGTGTTTATAATCAGTTCATAGCTTCTCCCAGTCCTTTTTTTTTTTTTTTTTTTTTGTGGTACTCGGGCCTCTCACCGCTGTGGCCTCTTTCACCGCAGAGCACAGGCTCTGTACGCGCAGGCTCAGTGGCCATGGCTCACGGGCCCAGCCGCCCCGCGGCATGCAGGATCCTCCCGGACCGGGGCATGAACCTGTGTCCCCTGCATCGGCAGGCGGACTCTCAACAACTGTGCCACCAGGGAAGCCCCAGGTGACAATGTTAACATAAGTAAAGTTGCCTGGAGGTTGTAGTTGACATTCCCATTTTATCTGGTTTCCCGGGTATGGTAGACAGAATAATGAATGGCTTCCTGAGGACGTCCAACCCCTAGTCCCTGGAACCTGTGAACATGTTACCTTACATGGCAGAGGGGAATTAAGGTGGCAGGTGTGATTAAGGTTATTAATCAGCTGACTTTAAAATAGGGAGATTATTCTGGATTATCTGGGTGGGTCCTTGGAAGTAGAAGAGGGAGGCAGGAGCGTTGGTGTCGGAGGGATACAATGTGGGGAGGACTCAACCGGACACTGCTGGCTGTGAAGATGAAGAGGGGTCATGAGGCAAGAAATACAGGAAAAGGCGAGGAAATGGATTCTCTCCTAGAGACTCAGAAAGGATTAGCCCAGCCAATGATTGATTTCCATCCAGTGAGACCTGAGTTGGACTTCTAACCAACAGAACTATAAGATAACAGATATGTGTAGTTTAAAGCTGCTAAATTTATGATAATTTGTTACAGTCATTAGAAAATGAATACAAAGACTCACCAGACCCAGTGTGGGTTAAAAATCTCAGCTCAGATATAGACAAGTGTTACCGAACCAGGTTCCTTTTGCCCAGCACACAGCAAACCAAAACACAGACACCGAGGTTTGCAGCAAAGAGAGGGCTTATTCGCGAGGCAGCCATGTGAGGAGACGGGAGAACACATCTCAAATTCACCTCCCCAGAGGCAAGGGTCTCGGAGTATTTACAGGACAAGAAATAGAGAAGCAGGGCAGCCTGAGGCATTGGAAGCAAGGGAGAGGTGATTGGATAAAGGTGTGGTAATCATTCTTTGCGCTGTAACTAGGCTTCATACAGGCCTCTGCACATTCACAGGGGCGCCAAGTGGACACTTGCACATGCCCAGTTGAAGCATCAGTGGTTCTACCCAGTCTCAACCAGCTCGGCTTCAACCAGCTAGACACTCCAAGCTCCTAGAAAACAACATGGGCAAACATCTTATTGTTTGGGCTACGTGTTGCTTAGAGGATGTGCAAGTCTTAAAACGACTTTGATTAGTGAAGGCAGGTGAAATTGGATTTGACTAACCATTACCCAGGGTTTCACAGGTGTCAAATCATATGTTATATGTCAATGATATGAGGGCACAAGCAGTTCCACCTGGGAGATGAGACGGCGGGGTGGGGGGGGTGGGGGGGGTTGGGGGGGGCAGGGGCGAGGTGGAAGGCCAGAAGTTCCGCTGATATTGCCTGCTGGGCTTAGGGGTGTAGATGTATTGATATATCCTGTAGGTCTTTACCTCTCCATTCTGCAAATATTTATTGAGGACTGTATTAGTTTCCTAGGGCTGCTGTAACAAATTACCACAAGTTTGGTGGTTTACAACAACAGAAATTTATTTTCTATAGTTCTAGAGGCCAGAGCTTGAAATCAAGGTGTCAGCAAGGCCACGCTCCCTCCGAAGGCTATAGAGAAGAATCCTTCCCACCTCTTCCAGCTTCTGAGGGCCCCAGTTATTTCTGGTGTGTGACAGCACAACGCCAACCTCTGTCTTCACATGGCCTTCTTTGTGCCTCCGTGTGTCATTTTCTGTCCCTTATAAGGAGACTCATTGGATTTGGGACCTACCCCAATCCAGTATGATTTCATCTCAATTCTTATCATAATTACATCTGCAAAGACTATTTCCAGGCAAGATCACATTCTGAGGTCCTGGGTGGACATGAATTTTGAGGAGACCCTGCACAACCCAGCACAAGGATTGATTATGTCTCAGGCACCCTACTAGGTTCTGGAGGAAGAACGTCCTTAAATAAGAAACTAAAGAAGCCAGCAAGCAAACTAGGGTTGTGATAAGTGCTCTAAAGGCCATGAGGAGGGGAATCCATGGGAATCAGTGTGGGTGGCAAAGAGGCCTTAGACAGAGTGATCAGGAAAGTCCAGTCTGCAGAGCAGAGCTGAGCTCCAAAAGCCACGGAGGACCAGCCGCACAAAGGTGAGGAGAGTGTGCACCTGATGGACGGGAGGGGCAGAGGCCCTGGGGAGCTGAGGGGCTGGGCAAGTTCCCAGGGGAAGAAATGCAGTGAGACTGGGGCAGGGGGAGAGTGAAGGCAGTGATATGAACTGAGCTTGTCTAGACCAACCTTTAAGAATTTGGAGTAGGAGTGAAGACATTAGACTGCATGTCTGAAGGTTCCCTCTTGCGGTGGCCTGGAGGATGGGGGGTGGGGGTGACGCAGGGAGATAAAACAGGACATTACGGCAGGCTTCCTGGAGAAAAGATGCTGAGAGCCTGGGCAGTTCACGTGTACCCAGGGATGGGGCCGGGCGGCTGGGAGAGGCATCTGGTGGAAGAATGGACAGGACTGAGCTGGTGAATAGACTTGGGGTAAGGGAGGAGGAAGACCCCAAGAGGTCTTCCAGAACAGGGTTTTGATGACTGGGTAAAAACCAGTGCCATTTACTGCAATGGAAATGCAGGAGAGAAAATGCCCAGTCAGTCACTTGGGACAGCTCGGAAAACACTGGGCATGGGGCCAAGTAGGCCACCAGGGAGCTGCCACCCTGCACAGTCCTCCTCCGGGAGCGTGCTGCCCACACCTACCTCAGGTCCAGGCAGGTCGAGACACCACTGCGCCCTGTGTGGATGGCTGTTCTTTGCCCTCCGTGGGGCCCAGAGTGGGGAGACGGAGGGAGAGCAGCCCAATCGCTTGCCAACCATGACCAGGCAGTGCCCGTCGTCTGTCGGATGTTTAGAATTGTGGACAAGAGACTCCAGGTCCCTCTGAGGTTCTCTAGAGGGAGGGAGGGAGGCCACAGCCATGTTCCTTCATGCAGAATCTTGTTTATTTCTCCAGACAGCCCTTTCAGGTAGCTGGTGTGATTCCCATTTTGAGAGACGAGGAAATATTTGAAGAAGGTAAACATCCTGATCAAGCTCACACAGCCAGTAAGTTGCAGAGCCAAGACCCAAGCTTAAGTTTCCTGATCTGGGCAACTCTCTTCTCTTTCCATGGCCCTTTGTCACTGGAGAAGGGCACCGTGGAAAACAGGTATCAAAGTCCAGGGGGTGCTGGGTGGTTCAGGGTGAACACTGACACAGGCCTGTTTCCATTAGGTCAGTTTGGTGCAAAAGGATGTCAGTCTGTTTCAGAGACCCTGCTTCTTCCATGAGGATTGGTTTCAAGAGGGTTGGGTGTAAGGGAGCTCTTTCTGGAGTGCTCATATGATGTTTTTTGAAAGACCTTCTTACACTGCCCCTCTTTTATTCTGCTTCCAGGCAGAATCAAATCAGGCACGGAATCAAATTGATCACATTCATGAATTCATAGAATGAAAGGAATTGTCCTTACAAGACTCTTCTATGTTTAATTAGTTACTATTTTCTCCCTTAGTCCCCCAGCTGCAATCCCATTACCCTCCTCCTTCCCTGCCCCTCTTTTCATACCTAGACATATATTTACTGCAACTCCTTCCACTCCCCCTTCCACCACACCCACGTGTGGACACTCCCTTGATAATATACAGTGTTGTTGTTTTTTTTAATTATATATATTTAAGGTGTATGTGGTGTGGGTTTTTTTGATTTTTTGTTTTTGATGTTGGGGGTAGGAGTTTATCAATTAATTTATTCATTTTTGCTGTGTTGGGTCTTCGTTTCTGTGCGAGGGCTTTCTCTAGTTGTGGCAAGTGGGGGCCACACTTCATCGCAGTGCGCGTACCTCTCACCATCGCGGCCTCTCTTGTTGTGGAGCACAGGCTCCAGACGCGCAGGCTCAGTAGTCATGGCTCACGGGCCTAGTTGCTCCGCGGCATACAGGATCCTCCCAGACCAGGGCTCGAACCCGTGTCCCCTGCATTAGCAGGCAGATTACCAGCCACTGCACCACCAGGGAAGCCCTACGGTGTTGTTTTGTATGCTGTTTTAAAACTCTTATAAATATTGTACTATAAATATTCTGTTTCTTACATTTTGGGCTTAACATTATGATTTTGAGATTTATACATGTTTTATGTAGTCTGGGTAATTTCTTCTGTCTACTGCAAAGTATTTCACCAAATACGTACAACATATGTTGCTTGTTCATTTCCCTGGGAAGGGGCCCTAGGTTGCTTCCAACTCCGTGACACATCCAGCTCTGTATGAACCTCTTTATACATATTTCTTTGTGAACTTGTGATGATTTCTCCAGTGTATAAACTCAAGGCTGGCTTTCCTGGGTTCCAGGGATACACATAGAAAACACCCTTCAAAATGGCTCACCAGCAACATTTGAACCAACAATGCTCAAAGGTCATGTTTCCCCACACCCTTGCCAGCCTTTGATATTGTCCAACTCTCTAATTTTTGCCAACTTGATGAACATAAAGGGGCATTTTGTTAACTCAGTATGCTTCTCCCAAAATCCTAATGGCCATCATCATCTTCGCTAGGACTGAAGGGAACGTAATTGATGTATCAAGTGCTGTGCTAACTGCATTTCTATTATATGTACCGTATAGCCTTTCTTTCCCTGACTTAAGTTCATAAGTGCCTGCTTCACAGTGTTGTCGTGAGGCTGATCTAAGGGTCTGGCCCATAGTGCTCAATAGAGGCAAGTTATTCTCATTGTCATAATTACTGTGAATATAAAGTAATTAGCACAGTGTTTGGTACACGGCATTCCAGTAGAGTTTAGGCTCCATCAGAAAAGGGATTTTGTGTCTCTTGTGCACAGCTGTATCTCCAGCACCTAGAAGAGTGTTTGGCCCACAGTTAGTGCTCAATAAGAATTTATTAAATGAATCAAAAATAACTGTTAGCTTCTATAACGATGGGGATGATGCATATAAAGTAACTAGCACAGTGGATGGAACACAGGCCTCAATAAGTTTTAGCTAATGCATGTTAGCTCTTATTATCATTAACTCATGCCACAAAGACCCCATGTTGGGACTTCCCTGGTGGTCCAGTGGTGAAGAACCTGCCTTCCAATGCAGGGGACATGGGTTTGATCCCTGGTTGGGGAACTAAGATCCCACATGCCGCGGGGCAACTAAGCCTGCATGCCACAATTATTGAGCTCGTAGGCCTCAACAAGAGAGCCTACGTGCTGCAAACTACAGAGCCCATGTGCGCTGGAGCCTGTGCACTACAACTAAAGAGAGAAAACCTGCATGCCACAACTAGAGAGAAGCCCGCGGGTTGCAACGAAGGATTCCGTGTGCCGCAACTAAGACCCAACGCAGCCAAAAAAATAAATTAAATAAATAAATATTAGAAAACAAACAAACAAAGACCCCATATCTTTGCTGTTGCCTTATTCACAGGAAAGAATTAGGCCACTGATTCTCAAAATTGCTTGCACTCTGGGATCATCTGGGGAGATGTAAAAGTAAGTGTTAGCTGGTCAGTCTCCCAATATACAACTCACCTCTTGTCTCTCATCACAAAATACTAATTAATTTACAAAAGGAAAAAGAGTACTTTTACAGTAGAGAAGCCTGGCAGACACCATCTTAATTAAGTGATCAAAGTGGATGCCATCAGTAACACGACAAATAAACACAGTGGGCCACCCAACAGGATACAATGAGAACATAGCATCGTTTCTGTGATATTCTTGTCAAAGATGAATAAACTAAATCCCCTCATAAGGAAATGTTGAACAAACCCAAATTGAGGGACATTCTACAAAATAATCTTCAAAAGTGTCAAGGTCTGAAAGTCAAGGAAAGGCTGAGGAACTTTCCAGACTGAGGGAGACTAAAGCCACCTGACCGATAACTGCAACTCATGATTCTGAATTGGACCCTTATCTGTAAAGAATGTTATTAGGACAATTAGTGAAACTTGAAATCTGAGGATTAGTTAGTAGAGATATAACAATGTTAATTTCCTGATTTGTGGTTTTTTATTGAGGTTATATAGGAGAATGTCTTTGTTTGGGGGAAATAGACACTAAAATGTTTGGGGAAGGTGGCACGCTAGGTTGGCAAATTACTCTCAGTTGGTTCAGGAAAGAGCTTTTTTGTATTGTGTTTGTACCTTAGGCAGTTTGGGCTGCTATAACAAGATACCACAGACTTGGCAGCTTAAACAAAAGAAATCTGTTTCTCACAGTTCTGGAGGCTGGAAGTCCAAGGTCAGGGTGCCCGCATGGTTGGGTTCTTCGCGAAGGCCTGCTTTCTGGTTTGCAGGTGGCTGTATCATCACATGGCAGAGAACAGAGAGAGGAAGCAAGTCCACGTGCCTCTTCTTATAAGGGCACTAATCCCATTCCTAAAGCTCCACCCTCATGACCTAATTACTCCAAAGGCCCCTCCTCCTGATACCATCACACTGTGGGTTAGGGTTTCAACAGATGAATTTTGGGGGACACATTCAGTCCATAGCAACTTCCAACTTTTTTGTTCATTTGTACTTGTTTGAAAAAAAATTATTAAAAATTCTGGTTGGGTTCAATGTAAAGCTGATTTAATTGGTATGGGGTATAGACTGGTCTGCAAGTTTTAAAAAGTCTCCCCAGTCGTCTTATGTGTTGCCAAGTTTGAAATGACCAAGTTAGATCTTTTCTGCAAGATGATCAGTTAATTTTCTGTGATGAATTATTTCCCATTTTCTGAAAGCCTTGCACTGGGCAGTGTTTCCAGAGGGTGGTGGGCCATCACCATCCCTCCCTGTAAGCTCAGGAAAAGGCCAACCTTTGTGAAATGGGTGAGGGTGAGTTTCTCTCTTGGGCATGTAAGTGCCAAGGGGCTGGCCAGGACTGCCTCTATGGACCAGCAACACCTTGACTCCTGCAGTTGACTGCCCCACATCATGGAGAGGATCTCAGATGATGGCTGGCAGAGTCACTTGTCAGGTGAGACTGGGGTTCGAGTCGTGGCTTCACCCTTCCCTGGCTGGGAGACATGGCTTATTCACCTCAGTTCACAAGCCTTAGATTCACCCCGCATACCTCTTCACAGGATTATTGTGAGGATTAAATGAAGTCATTAGGGCATGAAAATCACCTAGCACAGTGCCCAGAATGGAATAAGCATTCAATTCATGCTAGCTATGTAATATAATATAAGTATAATATAAGAAATTTTCTGATTTCCTGAAAATATTAATATTACCAAGAGTTTTTGAGTGTGTGTGTGTGTGTGTGTGTGTGTGTGTGTGTGTCCTGGGAGACGTTGCAGGCCAAGAAGGAGAATAACATGCTGACAGCTACATCAGTTAAGAGAGCTAAGACCCCAAGTGGGTGGGAATAACCTTGCCATCTGTCCTTCCCTCCCTGCGGGCAGGCCTGGCAAACTCTTGAGAGGTGAGTGTGGGTCCCAACATGGGGGCTAACTGTGCCCAAACTCCCTTTGGCTACAATTTCTTCATGACCCCAGCAGTGGAGAAAATCCCTGCTCTCAGGAGGTTTAAGATCCAGAGGGAAGTGGTGAAATTAGTGGAGAAAAGAGGGCAGCAGTGGCAGGAAGAAGCCCCCAGGGCCGTCTAATCCGCCTTTTCATCTGAAGGTTTTGAAGGGCAGAGAGTCCACTTCTGGCGCTGTGTCTTTGGCTTCGGATCTTTGCTAGAAGAGAGCTGCAGAGAATAGTTGTTTGAAGGGGAAAGGAGGTTAATTGTCTTAACTTGAGCAGAGCAAACTTGGAAAGTGAGAAATCCTCCCTCTTCCAATAGGCCTCTGGTCCAAAACCACACCTGGCCTCGCATCCTTCTAATGATAATCCCCACAGAGTTCCAGGTGTTCAGCCCAGTGACTGATGGTGAGCCCTGCCGAGTTCAGAGGGACAAGATGGAGGCTATATATAAATCCAACAAAGTTTCAAAAGGTAAAATACGCATGACCGATTACGAAAGCTTATATTGCTCTGGGAGAGTGCCGAAGCTTTATTATTTCTGCCCTGGCTGATATGTTGTTCTGTTCCCTCTTGGAAGACAAGGCAGTCTCTAGGCCACAGTTCCCCATCTGTGAAATGGGCTGAGATTATCCACCCTGTGGGACTTATCCTGCGTGAGGCACCTTTGAAGTCTCCAGAGCACGACAGCAGGATGCGCTCTGAAGAGCTGGTGCCAGTATTCCCAGTGGCAAAGGCATCAGGAGGCGTCTGAGAGACCAGCGCGGGAGAGCTGGTGGCGGGCCACACCTGCGAGCCTGGTGAGGGTTGCCAGGAGGACTGCACGATGGCTGCAGCTGTGGGGCGAGGTCAGCGGGCAGCCCAGGCAGGAGTCGGGCAAGACGGGGCCTCTTGGAAGGTGGCGGCTGGCATCCGGCTCTCCTCCCAGGCTCTGTTGCCATCACCGAGCCACACACATCGACGGGAGGAGGCCCGCATTTGATGATGCCAGCAGGGAGGAAACTCGGAAAAGTCGAGAAAGGTGAACGCAGAGCCACTCCACAAGATCCAGGCTCTAGAATTGAGATGTGCCCTCTTAGAGCTGATGGTCTGGGGCCAAGCACAGGCTTTCCAGAAGGGTGAGGGCTAAGACATCACCTTTCCTAATCCCTTCATTTTATACAGGTGGGAACTCAGGCTCGGAGAGTATTGGTGGCTTGCCCAAAGCCTCACAGCTAAATAGCAACAGAACAACCAGTCATTTCCTACGTGTTTCCTCTTTTCAGTATAACTTAGTGTCCCTAAATGGTTCAGCATATGCCAAACTTTTGGAATTTTCTTTCTCCCCAATAAAGGTAACTTCGAGAGGTGCTGTGGCCTGGTGGATAGAATAGAACTGGTGAGTGGAACTCTGGTCTTTCGGGTCCTTGCTTGTACTCTGCTCCTAACCAGAAGATGGTCTTAGAGATGGCATTTAGGGCCATAATTGAAAGCTTGGCTTAACCTCAAAGTCTCCCCCAGTGCCTTGGGGGTGGGAGGTGGGAGGTGCACCCACCCTGGGGGAGCCCTGACCCTGAGCAGGGAGGTGGTGTGTTAGTTCTGGCACACAGCCAGGCATGGTGACGGCTCTGGTTAACATAGTCCTGAGTGTGCCTTTCAGGTAACTACCCTTCAGCCCAGTCTCTGGACACACATTTCATAAGCAAAACAAGACGACCTTCCAGGGAGCCCATGGGCTGTAATCAATCTTCCTTCAACCTCAAGGCCCCATTGGCAGCCACTGCCCCATGATGGGCATCGTCAGGAGCTGGGGTGACAAGCCTGGTGGTAGGAGTGGTGGCAGCTCGGCCTAGTATGACCACCGCAACCAGGCCGGGGGGCACCTAACCAGCCCACAACAGCAAAGGCCCCTCTTGAAGGGGAGGGTCCCTCAAGTTCACTGAATTATCAGTCCACAGCCTCGGAGTGATCCCGTGTGTTGCTTCTCACCTGTGGTCGGATGATCTGGAGTAAGTCACTTTACACCTGAGCTTCAGTTCCCCAAACTGCAAAATGTGCAATAACATCATAGACTAATGGGGGTCATTGTAAGAACTCAATGAGGTAACATGACAACAATACCTAGAATAGTCCCAGAATCTCAGGAGTCACTCAACAAGTGATATTTCCTTCCATTTCCCTCTTAGCGTTAAATATCATTGAAACTGTCACCCACACTCTTGGTTGTCTTCCATTTGGGCAAATAAGCACATCGGACACACATACATACACACACACACTCTCTTTCTGTCGAGAAAGAACCCTAGCTTGTCAGTGCTTACAGGCACTGTGGAAATGCCCAGCACAGAGCTCTCATCACACAGGTGAGGGGCTGGTGCCCTGAGAGACAGCACGGGTTGGCCAGGGCTGTGCGGGCACAAGTTGCATAGCTTATACTTCCTGCTAAGTCACGTCATGGTCTCCGACTTAGTTGTGGGATGTTTTGGGACTGCAAGCTGATGGCAAGAAGATGAGCTTTGTCTCTTAGATGCCAGGGCCAGGGAGGGGACACACTGCTGATGCATTAACTGGCTGACCCAGAATGTCTCATATAACTGCTTCCTCAAACATTTTTGAGATGGTAACATGTCATCCTGGCTTTGTGCTGCTCAACCTGGCAGCAGAGAGATTTGAAATTATTCTATTACAATCTTCTCTGTATGACGATGAGGTTTCCTCAGTTTTGTGCAGTTAGTGGGACAGGGGGCAGTAGTCAAGGTCTTGGAGAATTTGTCCTTGCTTACACAAGGTAATTCATGTAGGACACAGAAAGGTGGTGCCATCACACACAAGCACACGGTTGCACATACGTGCACACGCATGTTCTCTCCAGCATTTCACAAAAGTGAAATAAGAAGAAATCATCTGCTAGTTCAAAGCCCATCTCAGAAGGGAGCCTAAATATATTTTTTCTCCATTTCCTATCTCTTCCCTCTGTTTTTTTCCTCTTTTCGGTCTTTTTTTTTTTTTTTCTGACAACACTGAAGATCCCCTAAAAGTGGTTAGATCCCTTCTCACCTCTGCTAAACGAATGCTGTCTCCACCTAAACCAGTAAAAATAAATCAAGACCAAACATCACTTAAAGGCACGTCCCTCTTTCTCATCTCTCCTGTGTCTGCCAAGTAAGCCACTCAATACAAACTCCACTCCCACGCTTCAAAAGTGACGACGATTTTTCCTGATGATGACATTATTTTGCTCATTATGGAGAATTTGAAAATCATGTAGAAATAAAACAAAGAAAAGACAAGTCACTTATAATCCCACAAACTCTGAAACAATCTGTATTAAAATTTTAGTCGTTTTTTCTTCAAAGATCACTTATTAAAACAAAACACGGGGACTTTCCTCGTGGTTCAGTGGGTAAGACTCTGTGCTCCCAATGCATGGGGCCCAGGTTCGACCCCTGGTCAGAGAACTAGATCCCGCAAGCATGTCGTAACTAAGAAGTTCTCATGCCGCAACTAAGAGTTTGAGTGCAGCAACTAAGACCTGGTGCAACCTAAATAAATAAATAAATAAATATCTTAAAACAAAACAAAACACAAACTCGAACTAATACCAAGAATGACATTTTGCATTTTTTTGTTTTCTGACATTAGAGCAGGAGCTTCTCCATGTCATTAAATAGACTTTGAAAACATAATTTTTAATGGCTGCAAATTGTTTCCTCATTTAGCTCTCCCTCTACTTCTTTAACCAGATTCCTATAGTTGCATATTCAGGTTTCCAACATTATATGTAATTCTGTGATTATCATCCATGCACACAAATTCCTACCCACATCTCAGACATCAACTGAGACTGAACAGGTGAAATGGTCCAAAAACTGCCAATTCTGAAGCTGGTGGAAGCTGAAGACATCTTCAAGGTTGCTGCTAATTGATGGGGGCCTGGGTCTCCCGGCCTCCTCTTCCCTGGGTCTGGCCTTCCCCCTGGGCTGCCTTGGTCCTGGACCACATTTACCCTGACAAGGGACTCAGATCCTTCTCTGGTTTTCACAAGAGAAAATCATTCACACGAAAGAATGATGTGTTTAGAATCCATTGCTGAAGATTGTGGGGGTCCCTGATGGTGCCACTTGGTGGTCCTTTCCCTCCTTCCCTGTTCTGCTCATCCTGGCCCAGCCCTTCCCTTCTGTCATGCAGTGCTGTGACCTTGTTGTCACAGGCATGGCATGAGGCCACCTGATACACAGGCCCTTAAGGGTGGGCTCATCTTCTGTCTAAGCAACCTTCTTAACAAAGGCAGTTCTCACCCTAAGAGGAATTCTAGTGCCAGCATTGAATTCTCACACGTGGAAGAAGTTGGAATGTAGCAGGGGAATCTGGGTTGAACGGTATGAAAAGTGGGCATTGAAATGTGTTTAAGGCCAAGAATTAGATGTGGGACCAGAATATAAATAACACAGGACTAAAACAAGTAATTTTAAAATTTATATGGAAACACAAAAGATCCTGAATAGCAAAAATCATTTTGCAAAAGAAGAACCAAGCTGGAAGAATCATACTCCCTGACTTCAGACTACACTACAAAGCTACAGTAATCAAAACAGCATGGTATTGGCACAAAAACAGACACAGAGATCAATGGAACAGGATAGAAAGCCCAGAAATAAACCCATGCACGCATGATCAGTCTACAATAAAGGAGGCAAGAATATACAACTGAGAAAAGACATCCTCTTCAATAAGTGGTGCTGGGAAAACTGGACAGCCACATGTAAAAGAATGAAATTAGAACATTTTCTAAAGCCATATACAAAACAAAAAAACCTCAAAATGGATTAAAGACCTAAATGTAAGACTGGAAACCATAAAACCCCTAGAGAAAAACATGGGCAGAACACTCTTTGACATATATCATAGCAATGTGTTTTTTGGATCTGTCTTTTAAATCAAAGGAAATAAAAGCAAAAAAAAAAAAAAAAGAAAAAAGAAAAGAAACCTAATTAAACTTAAAGGCTTTTGCATAGCAAAGGAAACCATAGACAAAACAAAAAAAACAACCTACTGGATGGTAGAAAACATTTGCAAATGATCTGACCAATAAGGGGTTAATATCCAAAATATATAAACAGCTCATACAACTTAATATGAAAAAAAAAAAAAAGATTTAAAAAATAGGCAGATGACCTGAATAGACGTTTTTCCAAAGACAAACAGATGGCCAATAGGCACATGAAAAGATGCCCAACATTGTTAATCATCATAGAAATGCAAATTAAAACAAGAATGAGATAACACCTCACACCAGTCAGAATGGCTATCATCAAAAAGAACACAAATAACAAATGTTGGTGACGCTGTGGAGAAAAGGGAAGCCTCATACACTGTTGGTGTGAATGTGAATTGGTACAGCCACTGTGGTAGACAGCACTGGAGGTTGCTGAAAAAACTAAAAATAGAGCTGCCATATGACCAAGCAATTCCACTCCTGGGTATATATCAACAGAATTGTATCCATTCTGTTGTATCCATCAACAGAAGAATGGGTAAAGAAGATGTGATATGTATGTATGTGTGTATATATATATCTCAAACAATGGAATACTACTCAGCCATAAAAAAGAATGAAATTTTGCCATTTGCAATAACATGGACAGAGTTGGAGGGAATTATGCTAAGTGAAATAAGTCAGACAGAGAAAGACAAATACTGTGTGATATCACTTATATGTGGAATCTAAAAAATAAAACAAACTGGTGAATATAACAAAAAAGGAACAGACTCACAGATACAGAGAACAAACTAGTGGTTACCATGGGGAGAGGGGAGGGGGAAGATCATAGGCATAGGGGATTAAGAGGTACAAACTACTATGTATAAAATAAATATGCTGCAAGGATATGTTGTACAACTCAGGGAATATAGCCAATATTTTATAATAACTATAAATGGAATATAACCTTTAAAAATTGTGAATCACTACGTTGTACACCTGAAAATTACATAATGTTGTACATCAACAGTACTCAATAAAATTACCAAAAACGAAAACTAAAAAAACAGCTCTTAGTTTCCAAAAAAAAAAAAAAGAATATAAATAACACCACAAGTATTTGTTTATGTTGCCAGACTCCAGAGTCACAATTTTAATGTGAACAGCTGACTTAGCCCAATGGCCTAGTCCTGGGGGTTCCATCTGCCTATAAATAACCTGAGAATCATCCATTAGAAATGATTATAGAAAACTTAAAGTCAGAAGAGACTCTAGTCTCCTCCTAACCCCCACCACTTACCCCCAGTCCCCCTCCCCTCCCTTGCCCAGGTGACCCAACAATATGTCATGTTGCAGGTGAGCGTCAAATCCTCTCTCCAGAAGGACCACCTTTTAGTGCAGCCTTAGGACCAACTTTAGATGCTTCTAGAAATCTGTTACTTTTATGACTGATATAAGTATTAAAATGGATATGAACTACGGAATGGGTAGATATTTCATCATAATAAGCTTAACAATTAAAAACGAACCTCTAGAAAAGCATGAATTCAGTCCCTCAGCTGCAAAACGGGGAAGGCTGGCAGAATGAACCTTTTGGAGGCTGTGTTAGCAGGGATGGAGCTCAAGGGGCACATTGGTGTCCTCGGTGAGGTCACTCAACTCAGAAGGTATTTATTAAGGTTCAGATGTGTTTCCAGACACGAGAGGCCCTGTGAGACCAGTAGAAGTTTTTAAGGAAAAACCCACTGGAAGGCTGGGGCCCAGTCCAAATCCCAGGGGAAAGACACATGATGAGGACCCCATCCAAGAAGAAATGGTGGAGCCTGCAGGCCCTGAGGATGTGAGCATTCTGAGGCCATTGTGGGGGAAATGGCAAAGGAGCCCAGCTGGATCGGGCAGGAAAGGCTCTGTGGAAACATAGGGAGTTACCGGTGCAAAGTGCAGGCAGCAAGCCTCCCTGGGTCTTTTCTGTATGGGTCAGCCCCCCAGCCCCTTACTCTCCCCTGAAGGCTGCTGCCTTGGAGTCCACCAGTATCCGTTCTGTTAGCTGAGTTTGGTGTCTCTTTTCCATGGGGTCAGTGTTTTCTCAAGTAGTTGGCATCTCCTGGTGGGGCTCATAACTGCACTCAAGACTTCCTCATGGCCTGCCTGCACCCCTGGGCCCAGGGACTGCAGGGAAGGAGGTGGGCTGAGGTGGTGTGTCAGCTCGGAGGACTCCCTTCTTTTCAGGGGTGCGCCTTTCCAGCCCAAATGTCCCAGCTCATGAGCCCCCCAAGCCTACCCCAAGCCAGCCACAGTGACAGCTCCCCAGACCTGCTCTTTGTGCTTGGCCTGAAGCACCAGCAGGGGGCTCCACCTCTGTGGAGCTGTCCTCTGTCCTTTGTGCCTTGGGCTGTAGCTTCCTCTTTTAATCACATCCTTGCCTGCCATCTGGGTTTTGAGGATTTGACATAATTTCTAGATCATTAAGAGCACTCCCTTCTTGGTTTCCTGTGCTCTCGTGATTTAAAAAATGTCTTTTTAAAAAATATTGTTTAGGGCTTCCCTGGTGGCGCAGTGGTTGGGAGTCCGCCTGCCGATGCAGGGGACGCGGGTTCACGCCCCGGTCCAGGAGGATCCCACATGCCGCGGAGCGGCTGGGCCCATGAGCCATGGCCGCTGAGCCTGCACGTTCGGAGCCTGTGCTCCGCAACGGGAGAGGCCACAACAGTGAGAGGCCCGCGTACCGCAAAAAAAAAAAAAAAAAAATATATATATATATATATATATATATATATATATATTGTTTAGGGATTTGTGGGTGGGAGGGAGATGTAAGGCATGTGTTCTGGTGGTTATCATAAACAAGTCTCCCAGTAGAACAGTCTAAACTCCCAGTTCACATGAAAGGTGCTCTGCATCACTAATCATCAGGGAAATGCAAATCAAAACCACAGGAGATATCACCTCACACCTGTCAGAATGGCTATCATCAAAAAGATAGGCAAGGATGTGGAGAACAGGGAACCCACGTGCACTATTGGTAGGAATGTAAATTGGTGCAGTCATTATGGAAAACAGTATGGATGTTCCTCAAAATATTAAAAATAGAACGACCATATGATCCAGCAATTTCACGTCTGGGTATGATATCTGCAGCCCCACGTTCATTGCTGCATTATTTACAATAGCCAAGACATGGAAACAACCTAAGTGTCCACCGATGGATGGATGAATAAAGAAGATATGGTATATATATTCAATGGAATATTATCCAGCCATAAAAAAGAAGGGAAACCTACCATTTGCAACAGCATGGATGGACCTTGAGGGCATTATGCTAAGTGAAATAAATCAGACAGAGAAAGACAAATACTGTATGATATCACTTATAAGTGGAATCTATAAAAAGCCAAACTCATAGATACAGAGAACAGATTGGTGGTCACCAGAGGTGGGGTCTAGGAAGTAGGGGAAATGGATGAAGGAGGTCAAAAGGTATAAACTTCCAGTTATAAATAAATTCTGAGACGTAGTGTACGGTGTGGTGACTAAAGTTAATAATACTGCATTGTATATTTGAAAGTTGCTAGGAGAGTAGAGCTTAAAAGTTCTCACCACACACACAAAATTGTAGCTGTGTGAACTTGTGGTGAAGGATGTTAACTAAACTTATTCTGGTAATCATTTCACAATTTATACATATTACCAAATAATTATGTTGTACACCTAAAACTAGTTACAATGTTATATGTCAAGTCTATCTCAAAAAAAAAATAAATAAATAAACTTCCAGTTCAAAGGAAGGGTCTCTTCAAACATAGCAGATTCTTCTAAAAAGTTCCTTTCCCTTTCCAGGGAAGAAAACTAGTTCTCTAGTTTTGTGTTATTAGTTTTGGACTTTGGTATAAAGTGCCACTAAGTTCTTCTTCTGGCCCAGATTCTGGGTGAAAACAAGCTAATGAGAGTTCTCATAGGGGGATTTGAGTGTAAAGATGAAGACACAGACAGATAGACAGATGGACAGAGAGAGCCTCCCAGGGCACCTGTAAGCTCCAGGACACAAATGACACTTAGAAGAGTACAGGTGGGAATGGGGCTGATTTGGGGGGTCAGGTGAGGCATGATCCACACCCCGCGCTGGGCAGTGGGCAGTGAACCCTCTGTTACATAATTAACTCATTCATTCAACCCACACACATTACTGGATGCCTCCTGCATAGTGAGGGAGGCAGCATGAACAAACATTAGGGCCCATACAAGTGCACCTTGTGAATTTCCCCAGGGTTCTCTATGATTCCTTCCACAGTGCAAAGCAACTCCCAAATCAAGGCACACTCCTCCACCCGACTTCACTCACTTCAGGCACCAGCTGCAGGCTTGGGGGTTCCCAGGCCCTGCACTCTCACCAACTGGCTAAAATCCAGAGGGTTCCCAGCACTACCTCAGGTTTCACAACTTGCTACAATGACTCTCAGAACTCAGGGAAGTGCTGTAGGTATGATACAGTTCATTGTAAAGGATGCAAATCAGGACCAGCCAGGGCGAGGCCCGGGAGGGTCCTGAACGTACTCTTCTGGGGTCCTCAGGATGCGTTACTGTGGCGGCATGTCGATATGTGAGCACCCCTCAGGGAAGCCTGCCCAAGCCTCTGGTGGCCAGAGTTTTTATTGGGATTTAGTTATGCAGGGATGATTCACTGAATCATTGGCTGCAGTGATTGAACCCCATCTCCCCTCCCCAGAGGCTGGGCTAACATCACATGTCTCAAAGGTCCAACTCTCTAATCACATGTTGGTCCTTCCCCCTCCAGACTCTTTTTTTTTTTTTTTTAAGTCTTTATTGAATACAATATTGCTTCTGTTTTATGTTTTGGTTTTTTGGCCAAGAGACATGTGGGACCCTAGCTTCCTGAACAGGGATTGAACCAGCACCCCCTGCATTGGAAGGCAAAGTCTTAACCACTGGACCACCAAGGAAGTCTCCCCCGCCCAGACTCTTCAAACCTGGGGAAGGCAGTACCCTCAACAGCCGGTTTGCACGGCTTGGAATTTGTCCTGGGGATGAAGGGGAAAGGTGGAAGGAATGAGACACAAGCCCCCATCCTGAAACTACCTAGGAACCCACCACGAGTCACCTCATTAGCATAAACTCAGGGGTAGCCTTAGGGGCCACCATGAATAACAAGACTCCTATGACTCCAGAAAGTCCAAGGGTTTAGAGGCTTCCCACCAGCAACCAGGGACAAAGGTCAATCAAAATCTTTATTATACCACATGTACCACCTTTCCTCTACTTCTTCTCCTTAAACTTTTGTAAGATGTGGTATACAGGACAGGTATTTTAACCACTGGGATATGAATAAGTGTATCCTAAATAAATCTTTTTAAAAATCCTAAAAATAAGTGTATTTATCCAAATACACGAATTCACTGGTTCGTGTTTGAAGCTGGCAGTGCCCCCGCTTCCACTGTTGCCCATCACGGCTGACTGTGTGAACGTGAGAGAACCCAGTCCTGCACGCATTGTGACACCCCACACTCTGACCTTCTGAAGTCTCTTGCACGTGACTGGTACCCAAACCCACATGCTTGAAATTACAAGGTCCATCTTCTTCAACACATCCCAGAAAACAAATAATTCTGTCAGCAGTCTCATTGGGCCAACAATCACCTTCGCCTTGTCAGATCATATGAACTTCAGCTCAGAAAGTTTGGCCACCGTACCTTTGATTCCTACTCTCGTTTGGCTGATGTAAGTAGTTTATACGGTGCGGAAAAACTCTGAACAAAAATCTTCCCCTCTCGTACCTTCCGGAGGGAAGACCCTGACTGCTACCCCCTCCCAGTGACAGCAGGAGGAAGAAGCACCTCCTCAGAGGTAGCTGAGCAAGCCGCAGGCTCTGTCCACAGGCTGGTCTCTGGAAGATTCTGGGGCAGCCCCATGAGGGTTAGGTGGGGATAAGCGACCTCTCTGACTGTGGAGTTCTGCCACGGCATTCTGAGGCCTTGGGAAGGAGACCCTCATTCTGCAGGGTAGGGGCGTGACCTTTCCCTTCCGTCCCCCTGATCTGCCACGGGATCCTCCTGGAGCCACAGCCTGCTTCCCTCCTCTGTTCCCGTCTCCCGCTAACACACTGGCTCACTCGTGACTTTCAGGAGTCTCACGGTGGCTGCCTGAGGACAGGCCTAGACGAACAAAGTTTGGAAACAGGTGGAAGCAGAGCCCAGCCTTGGGAGGGGGGGGCAGAAGGCCTAGAAATCTGAGTCATCGTTCCTCACCACTCATCCAAGGATTTGATGTCCCTTTGGCAGGCATGCTATTTTCTCTTTGCAAAACTATTGATCTTGCTGCCAAATGTGCCCTAAGCCTTCTTCCTGCATCAGTGAGACGAGTGATAAACTGTGTAACTGGAGGACGAAAGGGGCCAGCCTATGGGTGGGTAACCTCTGAGCTCAGGCTAGCGTTTTGGACATTTTTATCAGTAGACCCAGCACTGGCTGGTCCACCAACCCAGGCAGGGTTGAAATTTAGCATGAGGTGAGGACTGCAACATTTGGGTTTGTTCACCAAGTCCAGAGCAAGGCACCAGAAATTCTTGGCTTCCTCCAAACAGCTGCACAGAAGCAGCGGCCAAACCCATCTTGTGTTTGATGAGTCATCCTGCGTCAGCCCTGTGCCGCGCAGGCTTCTATGGGTGCTTCCTCAGCGGCTGCCTCTGGCTTGGGCTTTTTCCAGAAGAGGAGGTAGCCAAATACTCAGGCCTCAGTACTAATGGGCGCTTTGCGATTCCGGGTAAGTAGAGCTTAACCTCCAAAGGTTCATCTGTGTTCCTCGTTCCTCATGATCTCGCTGGCCCTATGAAAAAAGGCCGAAGAAACTGGTTTTACTTAAATCAGGAAAGTGAAAGCTAAGGAATTTGACCGTCTGTGCATTTAGGAAAGCCGGGAACGGTGTGAAGTCCTTCTCCCTCTTAACCTAAGGCTCAGGCTTTAATTTATAGGAGGTTAGGCAGCAAAACAAGCTGTGAGTCTCAGAAAAGTCTTACCAATATAATGAGATAATCTACTTCTTTAGAGATTTTTTAATATATTTGTGTGTATTTGTGTATAAAGTTTACAAGTCGCTTTTTCTATGCAGTCTTATTTAAGCTTCACAAAACTCTAAGGATCAAACATTTATTATGACCTCCACTTTACAGATGAGAAAACAGGTTCATAAAAATGAGAAGATTTGCTCAAGCATGATGCCACAAATAGATGATGGGCGCTGAGCTACAGAACAACATTCTGACTCCATATCAATCTATGTTTTCCCTGAACAATCCAATCTATCTTCTCGAGATGTCTTAAATGAAAGCCTGTATAAATATTTGGAAGATTCCTTCAAACAACCTGTGTTTTACGATTCTTAGAAGTTGATTTTATCTAAATTTGCACATCCTGAAGACGGCCACAAGATGGTAGGGTAGCCTTGACGATTGGGGAATTGGCTCCGTCCCTTGCACCAGTAGAGGGCTGTAGTTCCTTATTTCAAAAAGTGAGAAATGAAAACAGAAAACCAAAACAAAACAGTAAAACTTTAGTGCCTACACTGAAGAAATGGGATGGTGGGAGGTGTGTTTTTCTTTTTTCTTTTTCTTTTTTAAGTTAGGCAATGAGAGTTCAAACAAACAAGTCTCCATTTTCACCACTGTGTTTGCTTTTGGAGGCACGAGGTCAGGGCTCGGGCCAGTCGCCGAGCCTACATTATTCATCTGTCCAGCTCCAGCCCTGGCACAAATATGAAGAAATGAAGTAGCTTCAGTCGAGGGGAAACAGTGTTGTTATTGTTGCTGGTGACAGTTCTATTTGCCAACAAACATAAAAACATACTTTGGAACCGGGAATGGGCTTGTCAGAGGGAACTTTTGTTCCATGTTTGGGCTGGGAGGCTTCCAGATAGAAATCAGGCTGGCATTTGAACTTCAGGAGGCAGGGAGAGAGCTGTGCACAGCAGCCACTGACCCAAAAGCCTGGGCCATCAGCTGCAGTTTTCATCTGGGTGTTGTTTGACTGCCGTCCATGTGGCTCTGTGCTGCCAACTGGGGTCGCTGGCCTGCCTGGGTATTAGAGGCGAGCAGCGCAGGGCATGCAGTCCAGGACGATGGGCTTTCCACAAAGGGGATAAACAGACTTTGGATTCGGAGCTTTTGGAAGGTGGTCCTCATTCAGGAGCTCTGGGATAGGGAAAGCGGTCCTGATGCTGCAGGATTTATTTGCTGTCAGGCCCCAATTATCCCAAGATTCTTGGCAGCATCCTTAGGATCCTTTTGCTACATGGGATACTTTAGGGATAAAGCCATCCTTCCTGTGTCTGTCGGTGCTAGTTTAAGGTAGGTAAACTCATGTGGATGCCCATCTAGAAGGCATAATTCAGAGGGCCTATCTGCATATCCCCGCTACTGCCACATAATTCAAGGTGAAGGGCCTGTCCAAAGCTGTCTGGGGGCTACCGTCTCTCTCTACAGGTGGACTGGACTTACACTAGTACAGCATCTATTTGGAAAGAGGTAAGCTCGATGAATTACTACCACAGTGAATGTCATTAAGACATGGTAGAACTGGAAGCACCCCATACATGTAAATTCACTGCTTCTCAATTAACCTTCCCCAAAGCCACGGTCTCACAGTGTCAAGTCTCACTTTACTTTAAAGTTGGAAAGGCATCTTAGAGATGACACGGTCCAAAACTTCCATGTCTGTGCTGGCGAGTTCCCTCCCAGGAGTAGTTCAAAGATGGTTGACAAACTGACGAGCCCCTTATTTTACAAGTAAAGTAGCCACTCCCAGAAGGGCAGCGATGGCCCCAATCACACACCTAATTGGTGGCCAACCAGGGGCCAGAACACAGCTGCCAACTTTCAGGTTAGTGCTGCTTCTACTCCATATTGCTTCCTTGCATCTTAAAACCCTCAGAATTATTTTAAAGCCTTATTCTAATTTACAGATTGCTTCAGGGCCACACAGTAACAAGCCAGATGCAATCGGAAGAGAGACCTCTTGATTCCAACCCTCAGATTCATTTGAGTCTCAATTCCAACCACCAGGCCTTGTAAACCTTAACTGACTCTGGAGCTAAAAAGTTTAATTACCAGCATTCAGCCTCAGATTTAGGGATATTTGTGAAAGAGGAATAGAAGGTGTTCAGTAGAACAGAGGCCGACAATTTTTTTTTTTTTTTCTGTAAATGGCCAGATTGTAAACATTTTAGGTTTTGTGGGCCATACATTCTCTGTCACAACGACTCAGTTGTGTGGTTCTGGCATGAAAGTAGCCTAAGAGGATTTGTAGATGAATGATCACGGCTGTGATGCAATATAACTTTACTTACAAAAACAGGCTGGGGGGGTGGGCGGGTGGGACGGATTTGGCCCTTGGGCCAAAGTTTGCTGACCTTCTGCAAGAGAAGACTTGGTCTCTGATTTACTCTTCTGTAGCACATTCCAGATCTAAGCAATGTACTCTTCTTCATTTGCCTTTGAAGAGTATATTGACATTCAGGTGTCCCCACCCACCTTAATACACAGAATTAATTTTTTTCAGTCAGAGACTTGATAGTCCTAATTAGGCGATTGATTTGTGTGGGTGTCTTGTGTGGCTGTATCATGCAATTTGAGCCCCTGAGGGAGGTCAGTCAAGGCGACAAAATAACAAACCTCAGAGTTGAGGAAACTGAGGCGGAGGAACAGGGATCAGAACCTGAGCCCTTCTTTGTCTATGGTGTGCCTGGGGCTGTGGGATGCCAGGCACTGTCCTTCATCATCTCATTTAATCCTCACAAGATCCTGGGGGATTTTTACTACTATGCCAGTTGTACAGATACATCCTCAGAAAGATTAAATAATGAGTCTATTCTAGTAAGCAGCAGAGTTTCCCCTGTACCACACTGAATGTTCAATTCTTAGGAATAATCACCTGTTCCAGGGCAAGGAGGGAGGGCATATTCATAATCCGTACATGTTTAACTCCCGCTCTTCCCTTAGCGATCAGTAAATGTTTGTTGAATGTTAAATGAGTTTTTGATGGGATGACAAGATCTTTTCATTGTAAATGTTTACCTAATGTTCTTTTTAAAAATAACTGTCTGCGGGAGCCGTCCCACCTTGGCTTGACCCAAGCTCTCAGCTATTAGGTGCAGGATTTCCCCTTTAGGGAGAACGACGACGTCAGGCGCGGGTGGTGGGCCTCCCCATCGCCAGCAACCTCCCCAGGCTGCAGCCCCTGCTGGGGATGCTGGGTGTGGGAGAAGACGTCTGGGGGCGGGGCTCCGAGTTCCTTCCAAGTTCCCACCTTCTACCCTGGTGGGCAGAGGAAAGTCACAGATGCAAACAAAAAATGCCATTCAAATGCCATTCAGTATACCTCAAAGATATATTCTTTCTCCGAATGGGTGGCAAGTTTAGGGGTCTTCAGGCCAGCACTGTTGTGGGCTGCCGGGAGCTGCGGCCCCTGCCACGTGACTTTGGAGAGATGGGCTCACTTGGGGCAGTTTCAAGTCTCCTCCTGGGCCCGGCCCGGGCCATCCCGGAGCCCCATCCCGTTAGGGGAGGAGGGCAGCCGGAGCCGCTGCGTGTTGTCGGCGTGCAGGCCTGAAGGGTGGTGGCAACAGTTCGCGTGGAATTGCCACAGCTGCGTCCGCAGTGAGGACGGGGCGTTCCGAACCCCTGATCCAGGGCCGCCCCGTGTGACCAACTCCCAAGACGTCTTTACACCTGGACCTCTCCACTTGGGGACCAGACCTCAGTTCATCCTCAAGGGGAACCTGGAATAGAGAGAGAGGGGGACTTTGGGTTCTGACAAGATGGGGAAGACGCATTGCTTTCGGATTTCGTCAGGGGAAGAGATGGAGGCGGTGGGTGGTAAATTTCTGAACTGAGGGGACGGCCCACCTCAGCCTCCCCTTTCAGGAGGTCTGGTTGCCTGCCGGGAGGGGCTGTGATTTCCCCCCCAACCCCCCATAACAGACTTACCGTCTTTGTATCAGTTTTATGTCTGTAAAATGAGGACATGGGATGATAATTTCAAAAGAGCCTGAGGCTGAATGCTTGGAGGGTCAGGGATGTTTTTTGCGGGGAGGTAGTGATTTTATTTTTTAAATTTAATCATTTTGACCACTTTATAATAGAAAGGATTAACTCTTTGTCATATTTGGTGTTAAATTACCCAGTTTTGGTTTACCTTTTGATTTTTTTGACAAAAGGAGCAATTAATGTGGTTAATTCTAGAAATAGTTTCATGATTTTTTACATTGCTTTCAAAGTTTTTCTCCTACAGAGACCAAATATTCATGTATTAGTTTTAAAGGTTTTATTCTTTACATTTAAGTTTTAAAATATTATTTTTCGTTTTAAAAATTTGAAATTAGTACACACCCATTTAAAAATTCAACTAGCATATATGTGTCTGTATATATATATAATTTTCATGAGAAATTAAAATGCCACATTTACACCCAGTCCCATTACCTTCTCCAGAGGCAACTAGTGTTAACAATTGATGTGTGAATTCTTCAGACTTTCTTTAAATTTGTGGCATATGCATGTGCACGTGTATGTGGCGTTTATTTTTACATAAGTAAAATGCACACTCACATATGTATACAAGAGCATTCTACAGCCTGGTTTTCTTCACACAACGCTAGCTCTTGGAGTTCTTTCCATGCCAGCGTATATAGCTGAACCTTATTCTTTTTAATTGCATGATAGTACACATTATACATGTACTGTAATTTACACTTGACTTTTAAATTCATCTAAATTTTGTGTGTCAGTGAATGGTGTGAGATGAGGATCCACATGGATTTCCCTCCCCCAAGCAGCTGATTTACCCAACAGCAACTCTTTCCCATGTATTGGGGTGGGGGCATGTTTTAGTTTATAGTCTGCTTTCCAAGTCGGCACAGTGGACAGTACTTTCTAAAGATAAGGATGGCAAAATGTGTTCGCTCCTCCACGGTTAGAAAGTGCGTTCCTGTACGGAATCGTACTTGCGTCTCAAGGTGACTCCATGACACAGGAAGTTATTATCTTTTACATTTTACACCCGAGCAGGTGAGGCATAAGGTGTAAGCGGTGCGGTCAAGGGGCCACCCAAGGTCACACAACTAAGTGTGAACTGGGGCTTGAATTCAGGTCTGCTCACATCCAACTCTGAGCTTTCCTAGCACCGAGGCCAGGACCAGGAGTTTCAGCAGTTCAAAGCCATGAGGAGGGTGAGCACCTCTACCTTCCTTCCTTCCTCTTTGCCCAATGCTCTTCTTCCTTCCTTCTTTCAACAATTATTTACTGTGTGACAGGCGCTGTTCTAGGGTTTGCCACGCGAAAGCTTCAGAACTTTCAGAAGCTACTTATTCTCAGCTTCAGCCTCTTCACTTGTATTATATCTATGAGGTATGTTTAAGCCCCATGATTCTATAAAAAAGGTTCTTCCAATTAACCAGGAAATCAAATTCAGCAAACCACCAATTTCCTGAAGCATTTTGTTTAAAACTAAGGGCTTACTGTATTATTTTGAGAACTTCTTAGGAGCCCAGCAATGGAAGGGATTCTGTACGATCACTTGTTCTGTCTGGCCTCTTGTAGATGATCGATAAATTTTTCAGGAGAAACATTGCCTAGCCTTTCTGTCCCCGCCCATGCCCCCCCATTTTTAAAAAGAGGTTTAAAACAACAAGCATTTATTATTTTACAATTTCTCTGGGGCAGGAATCTGCGCATGACTTAGCTAGGTTTCTCTGGCCAGGGGTCTCACCAGGCTGCATCAAGTCTTGCCTGGGGGAGGACCTATTTCCAAGCTCACTCACTGGCTGGTGGCTGGAAGCATTAATTCCTCGCTCTGAGGGCCTTTCCACAGGGCAGCTCCCAACGTGGGATACAACATGAGAACTGACTTCCTTTAGAGCAAGCAAGCAAGAGAAGATGTGTCCAGATAGAAGCCACAGGCCTTTTGCACCTCACCTTGGAAGTGAGATCCCATCACCTCTGCCACCGGAGGCGGGAGCATTGGGGGCCTACTGACTTAGAGGCTGCCGACCATTGTAGGAATCTCTGTTCCTTAGCCAAGGCCTAGAGAGGGTAAGGAACTTTGCTCAGTTATACAAGTAGCAGCAGAGGAGCTGGGGGACAGCCAGGTAGTCTGGCTGTGGAGGTTGCTCTCAGCACTACTTTGCTCTCCTGCCTCGCAGTTAGAAGGCAGAGTGGACTCACTCCTGTACTTAGAGGACAAGGGGGCGTGGGCTGCATGGGGAAACGTCTGACTTGGGCAGGCATCTCCTTTGCGAAATGATTAGAGGAAAAGCTTGCGTTTGCTTAGGTATAGTAGGCTTTGCCTTAAAATTTGAACTACATGGAAATAGTAGTAATGATTTTCCAAAAAAGGAGTGCAAAAGAATGTAGAGAAAAGTGCACCTCCCACACATCCTTTCCCCTGGTACTTTACCTTCCCTCTTCAGAAGCAGTCCCCCCTACCATGTTCTTGGGCATCCTTCCAGAGATATTCTATGCATGCAAAAGCTGGTGAGAAGAGCCCTTCTTCTTCTTTTTAAATACACACATAAGAGTAAAATGTGGACACACAGAATGGGAGATGATAAGGACTCATCCAGTAATTATAAAAAACAAGCCAAAAAAATCCTACAAATCAAGAAGAGACACATGACCAACCAGATAAACCAACAAGAAAATGGACTAAAGACATTTTACAAAGGAGGAAAGCCAAATGGCCACTAGACACACACAGTGATGCCAGACTTCACCTGTCCGAAACCACAATGATACACAAGCGCATCCCACAGGACGGCGAGGATGTGAAGGGGAGAAAGAATAAGAGTTGGTGCCCATAGTGTGTGAGTGCCTCAGTTTCCCCATGTCTCCATCAGCACATGGGGTTGTCACTGCATCTTGTTTTAGCCACTCTCACAGGTGTCCATTCTAGGTTGTTCCTTTAAAAAAATTTTACTGCTAAAATTTTTTTGAAAAGCAATGAATATATATCATGTGGAATTTCTGTTTCTTTGTGAGAATAAGCAGATTTGATCAGAGCACTTTGATTTCAACTCTGACTTATTTGTTTCAGATCTTTTTTTTTTTAAGAAAAAAACAGGTGAAGCCCTCTGTGCATCCTTTCACATTCTATTTCTGTTGGCTCAGAGGTGACAGCTTATTCTGAATTTGTTATCATTTCCATGAATATTTTAATGTTATTTCTATCCATAATAACATATAATGCTGGTTTTCATGTTTAAAGCTGTATCTACCTGTTAGCATACTGTACATATCATCAGGCAGCCTGTTTTTCTTCTCTTTTTTTTAAATTCAACATGATGTCTTTGAGCATTCTCTGTGTTAGTGTATATAGCTCTAGTTTATTCATTTTAATTACTGTATAGTGTTCTGTTGAACCACAGTTTATTTATCCATTATCTTGTTGATGGGTTTAAGCTGTCTCCGTTTTTCCCCCGTAACAAGCAGTACATCTCTGTGCATCTGTAGGAGTGGGATTCCTGAATCAGGTGTGTGTCTCTAACACACTAGCGCTACCCTTCAAAGGGCTGGTACCAATGTTCACTCCCGCTGCAGCATGTGAAAGGCCCCATTTCTTTTCTCTCCCTCTTCACCAGCACTTAATGTTGTTAGCTTTCTTCTGTTTGCCAATCTGGTTGGTGAGAAATGGTATTTCAGTGCTGATTTAATTGGCAATTTCCTGATTACCAGCTTGGTCAAGCATCTTTTCATTAGCCGCTGGGTATCCTCGTGTGAAAGGCACATCCACATCTTTTGTCCATTTTTTCAACTAGATTGCTTGTTTTTCTTACTGACTTGTAAGAGTTCTTCATATATTCTAGATTTGCATCCTTTTTCACTTGTACAGATCACAAATATCTTCCCTCAGTCAGCACAGTCTGCAATTTGCCTTTTTACTTTGCTTAAGATGTCTTTTTTAGATAAAAGTTATTAATAACAACATAGTCAAATTTATCAATCTTTTTCTTTATGATTTGTTTTTTTTGTACCTAGTTTGAAAATCCTTCCTACTCTGAAAACGTAAAACTATTCCCTTCTATTTTCTTCTAAAAGTTTTGATATTTTTTTCACTTAGGTATTTAATCCATGTGTAATTACTTTAAAAAAAATTATATTAAGGATCTACTTTTATTTTGTTTTTCCAGATGAGAAAACCTATTGACCCAGTACCATTTATTAAACAGTTTAGGGCTTCCCTGGTGGTGCAGTGGTTGAGAGTCCGCCTGCCGATGCAGGGGACATGGGTTCGTGCCCTGGTCCGGGAAGATCCCACATGCCACGGAGCGGCTGGGCCCGTGAGCCATGGCCACTGGGTCTGTGCGTCCGGAGCCTGTGCTCCGCAATGGGAGAGGCCACGGCAGTGAGAGGCCCGCGTACCGCAAAAAAAAAAACCCCAAAAAACTTTATTTTTTCCTTACAGATTCAAAATGCCAGTTGTGTCATATATCAAGTTTACAGATATGCCTGGGTCTGTTTCTCAGCCTCTGTCTGTTCCTTTTCTGTTTTATTTATTTATTTATTTTGCCCCTTGTGCTGCTACCACATTCTCTTAAGTACAGTAGGTTAATAAACACTTTTAATATTTGATAGGCTTGTTGCTGTTCCTCGTTCTTAGTTTTCAAAATTGTAGCTGTTCTTGGCCTTTTGTTCTTCCATGTGCACTTTTTGATCAGTGTGTCAAGTTTGATCTAAACCACCAGATACAGAGAACTGTGGAGAATCTGTGCATAATTGACATATTTATGATATGTGATCTTCTCATCCATGAATGTGGTCTAATTCTCCATTTATTCAGGCTTTCTTTTATGCCTTTTGATAATATTCTGTAACTTTCTTCACAGGGTCTTGAACATTGTTAGAGGGAAACTTGTCCTTTGATCGGGATTTCTGTGAGGAAGAATTTTCCCCAAGAATACTTTCTTCCTTCATCCACTTCACCTGGGAGAGATGCAGTCACTCATCTGGTGTCAGATTTGCAAAGGCTAACTCAGTTTAGCTCTATCCTGTTTGCTTTTAGGGAATAAGAAGCCTGTAGTGAGCAGGCATTTTCTTGTTCCTCTAAAGTAGTCTGTTTTTTGCTGAAAGTCCTGTTGAATATAAGTTGTGACAGTAGCATCCTTCTCTCATTGCTGACCCCAGCGAAGAAGTTTCAACATTTTTTTCCATTAAGTGTGATGTTTCCTATAGGTTTTTTGGTAGATACCTTTTATTTGTCCTTTTATTTCTAAGTTTCTAAGAATTTTTATCATGAATGGTTATTGAATCTTATAAAATTATTTTCTACATTTATTGAAATAATTGTATGTTTTTTCTCCTTTATTCTGTTTACAGGTGAATTAAATTGATTTTTTACTTGTAACTTTAAATTTTGGTGTGATTTAAAACTTACATAAAAATTGATTTGTACAAGGAATACTCATAACTCTTTACCCATATTTACCAGTTGTTTACATTTTGCCTAATTTGCTTTATCATTCTATATATTCACATACATATATATATATATACATATACATATATGTTACTTATTTTTTCTAGAACCATTCTATACTAGATTGGAGATATTATAAAACTTTACCCCTAAATACTTCAGTGTATATTTACTAAGAACAAAAACATTCTCATATATAACTGGAGTTCAATAATCAAATCAGGAAATTAAACACTGATCCATGACTGTTCCTATATGTGAATGTTAAACCAATCTCGCATTCTTAGAATAAACCACTATGACATGACATTTTATCATTTTATCTTCAATATATGTCATTGGATTTTATTGGTTTTCTTTTAAAAAGAAAACATGTGTTTATGAAAGAACTTGGCCCTATAATTTTCTTCTTGGTAAAGATCTTTCTCAGTTTTAAAAAGTTGGGAAGTATTCTCTTTTTTTTCCATTCCCTGAAAGAGTTGTAAACAATTGGTACTATTTCTTCATTAAATTTTATAAAGAATTTACTCCTGAAGGAGAGAGAAGTTTTTAAATTTGGGATTCAATTGAATAGATAAAAGACTAGATTTTCTTTGTTTTTGTATCCATTTAGCAAATGTTTTTTTAACTGTCATTTAATCTAATTTTCTAGTTTCTTGTCATAAGTTGTTCATAATATTATTCTATTATCTCTTAAATATATGAGGATATAGAGTTTTGTCCCCTTTTTCATTCCTGATATTTTTATTTGTGCCTTCTCTCTTTTTTTCCTTGATTAGTCTTACTATGGATTTATTAATTTTATTACCTTTTAAACAACCAACTTTGGTCTTGCTGTTTCTCTTTTATATCTTTGCTTCCCATTTTATTAACTCTTATTTTTCTGTTTTGATTTTCTTCTTTTTGCTTTCTTTGGACTTAATTTGCCACTCTTTTTCTTTTCTTAACTTCTTAAGATTGATACTAAGAACAGTGATTTTCAGCCTTTCTTCTTTTCTAATATATACTTTTAAGGCTATAAATTTTCTTTTAAACACAACTTTAGCAGCTTTCCATGAGCTTTGATATATAGTATTCATCATAATTTCAAAATACTTTCTAATTTCTGTTAAGATTTCTTCTTTGACTCAAATAATGTAGCAGTTTATTACTTAATTTCTAAATATATGTAGGGATATCTAGTTTTATGTAACTGATATCTAGTTTAATTTTACTACAGTCAGATAATATACTTTATATGACTTCTATGCTTTCACATTTTTTGAGACTTTCTTTATGGTAATATTGGTAAAGGGTGCAGGTGTACTTGAAAAGCATGTGTACTTCAGTTCTTAGGTGCAATATTCGAAATAAGCCAAATAGTTCAAGTTTGTTCATCATATTATTCAATTGTTTTATATTCTTAGCAATTTTTTTCATCTTCTTAATCTATCAGCTAATGAGAGAGGTGTGTTAATATCTCTCTATGACTTTGGATTTGCCTGTTTCTCCTTTAGTTATGTCAGTTTTTGCTTTGTACATTTTTGGTCTATGTTATAAGCTATATATAAATTTAAAACTGTTAAATTTTCCTGATGAATTAACCTTTTATATATGGCTAAAAAATTCCAACCTGATAATCTTTTTTTGTTGACTTTAATCAGATTTCATTTTTGTGATATATTGTGACTTATGTTTTCCAATCTTTTTCTTAGTATTTTTTTTGCATTCCCCCTAATTCCTCTTGGGAAGTTGATTGCCCCAACTTTGTTTCTCTTGCTGGTTTGGAATTCCTCAAATATCTATTGATCACAATCACACCTACCTCCATTTTTGGTATAATGGTAAACAACTCTAGCTTTACTTTTTAATAAAAAATTAGATTTTAGTTGTATTTTTTCATTCTCCATAGTTATAATTGATATTCTATCCATTTCCATACTCACCACTTATTTTTCTTGCTTGCATACCATAGTTTATCTTTGGGTTTAGTTTCATTTTCTTCTTTCTTGCTAAAGAATATCTTACAGTGAGAATCTGTAGGGGTGTAAGCAGTTAATCTTTGTATATCTGAAAAAAAACTTTATATCACTTTCATTGTTAAATGGTAGTAGAGTTCAGTATACATTTCTTGTTGATGCTTAATTTTCCTCAGCACTTTCAAGATATTACTCCATTGTCTTCTGACCTTTATCAGGGCTGATTTGAAATTTGCTGAGTGTCTAATTGTTATTTCTTTGTGAATAATTTTCCTTTTTATCTTTTCTCTTTATCTGTGTGGTTCTACAGTTTCACTATGATGAGTCTAGATGTATATTTATTCTAGAGTGTTGGAGAACAGCCCTCTCTCTCTTTCTCTCTCTATATATATAGATAGATAGATAGATCTCTCTCTCTCTCTCTATATATATATGTGTGTGTGTGTGTGTGTGTGTGTGTGTGTGTGTGTATACTTTTTTCTGTGTCTTACTGGTGAATTATTCCGTATTTCCTTCTAATTAGCATTTTTTATACTGTCCAGTCTAGAATTGATCTTATTTATTGAGTTTTTTTTTAATGAATATATTTTTGTATCCTGGCCTTGGAAAGTTAACTTTTCTCATATATACCTGTTCTTCTTTTATTTCTTCCCTCTTCATATTTTCCTGGTCTCTTAAAATGAAAATTATTATATAATTTGTGTCTTTTTGCATTATAAACATGTATTTTTAAATTTAAAAAAGTCTTTTCTAGGCTGTTCCATAAGACTGATTTAATCATAAATGAATTCACATTTATATCCTTGATTTCATTCTCATTAGATTTCTTCTTTGGTTGGGGATTTTGGTTTGTATCCTTATTGTTAGTAGGAAATTTTTGTTTATGTTTTCTCTCTCTCTCTCCACCCCACCCCTCCCATATTTTCCTCTCCCTATAGTGATTTTACAGTTGTTCAGAGCCATTGTGATCCAGGCCTCTAGTCCTTAGCCATTTCTACTATTTCAAGGCTTTCTTTTCATTGTAATATTGGGGATATCTTATTCACTAAATTTGATTGAGGTTCTTTGTCACAAAACCTTTTCCTTGTCTTCCTGTCTCCCTAGCCAAAACCCCAGTTTGTCAGCAGCTTAATTTTTCAGATTCCTTTCATCCCAGCTCTTGCCTTTCCCAATGAAAATGACTCTAGTTCCCCTTTCACATGGAGCACCCTCATTCTGCAGGAGTGAAATTCTGGATCATCGCTACCTGCAGACCTGTGGTTTCAGCTGCTGCTCACCACTTTTTTTTTTTTTTTTTTTTGATACGCGGGCCTCTCACTGTTGTGGCCTCTCCCGTTGCGGAGCACAGGCTCCGGACGCGCAGGCTCAGCGGCCATGGCTCACGGGCCCAGCCGCTCCGCGGCATGTGGGATCTTCCCGGACCAGGGCACGAACCCGCGCCCCCTGCATCGGCAGGCGGACTCTCAACCACTGCGCCACCAGGGAAGCCCTGCTCACCACTTTTTGTTTCTATTACGGGGTGATTATTTTGAGGCCAGTTATTTTGCCTTTGTTTTGTTTCTTACCTGACATTGCTATGTCTTTGCAGGAAAGGGGTGTGAGACACCACATGAACTCACTGCACTGGCTTGATCAGAGTTCTATCCTGTTCTTGAATAGCTCTTTATCCTTCTTCCAGTCAGTGTCACCCTTATGGTCATGTAGTTCTGGATATGGCCTTGATGCTGGGCCTGGGTGATAATAGAAGACACCTTCTACTCACAGCTCCCAAAGGATTTCCTGCATTATCTCTCAGGGACCTTTGCCTGGGAAAGGAGGTATCGGTTGCAAAGTCCATAAGTGTTCCCTGTAAGGGTGGTCCTGGAGGAGAGGGGTGCATGGAGGATAAGCAGTGGGCTTTTTTTCCAGCCTGCTCTGCTCCACTAAACTTCCCAGAGAAAAACAAATGTTTAACTGCCAGAAACATAGATGTGGAAATGTTGAAAGAACAAGAAATTAGTTGCCTACATTGTGTCACTTTTTTATATTTCTTATGAAACTCAAAAAAAATCTCAAAAATTCCCAAATAGAAAATAAAAGTGAAGAAACATTATGAACCTTTTTTATGTAATTGACTATAATACAGAGTAGAATTGGAATTTAAAATTTCTTCTATAGTTATTTTATATTACTTCTTCCTAATGAATTTCCTTAAGCAATATTTGAAAAAAGACAGCACATTTAAATGATCTAATGTGTATATTAATTGGTTCATAACATTTCTTAAATAAAAAATTTCTAGTGAGTTTGAATTATAACTAAATCAGTACATTGTGTAGAACTCTTTAATTGGAACAAATCTAGATCAAATTCTTTTTCCAGGATAAAGCTGAACATAATGGCTGGTTCAGTGTAGACTGTCTCTTTATAGCCTGTTAACACAATATAGAGGCACATTCAATTTTGTGTGCACATGTATGTGACTACAAGGAGTTAAAAACCCAGGTTCTCTTAATTCTGAGAGCATGTGGTGGCCAGCCCAGAGCCAGATTGAGCCATGTTAATTTCCCAGAAGATTTCAAAGAATTATCTTTTGAAAAGGGGAAGTTTGGCTAATAAAAGCCAGGATAACCTCCGGCAGTCACATGGAGAAGAATAGAAACAAATTACTCCTGGCTTGTTCGACATTGTTGCTGGGGGCTTTCTCTGGCCAAACCAGACTGCTTTGTTTTTCTTTACTCCAAAGAGGGAAGTTATTTCAGTAATGTCCTGGGAAAGGCAGGAGTACAAGGTTGTGCCAACTGCTCATCTGTGTCTTCTTTCTTAGGTTCAGCTCTTTGGGAAGCATGTGAGGACTGTAAGGGCTTTGGTGCCATCAGGTCCTGGGTTTGGATTCCTGTTTTGCCACTGACATCCAGGAAATCAGAGAAATTTATGTTTCCACTCTGAGCTTCAATACCTGCATCTCTTAAAGAAGATAACTAATGCCTACCTCATGGCCATGATGGCGAAGATTTGGATATGATAAGGGCTGTGATGCACTTGGACACAGTAGGTGCTGAAAAAAAATGCATAGGGATTCCCGGATTCCCCTTGTGAGATCAGTGCCTATCTTCCTCTCTGACAGTTCCTGAAACCTCACCTCTCTTGTAAGTAGGTTCTTGAAAGTTGGAGCCAGATGACTGATACAGGTTCTCTGTGAAGATTAAGGAATTTGAAAATAAAATATCGGTTATCTATCGGCTGTAGAACGAATTACACCCAAACTTAGCAGTTTAAAACAGCCATTTCACTGTGCTCACAGCTTCTGTAGGTCAGGAATTAAAAAAAAAAAGCACAGCTCCATGGTGTTATGACCTCAACTGGGAGAATTCAAAGGCTGAGGGAAGAAATCCTGCGCAGGTATCTTCACTCACATTCCCCGCCCAGTGAGGCCCTCATATTAGGAGTACAGCGGCCTTTACTATATGGCAACCATGGGTCTGAAAGCAAGTTTCCCAAGAGAACCAGGCAAAAACTGTAACCCTTTTCTTGTCCTAACCTTGGGAGTCACATAACATCATTTCTGCTGGGTCTCAAACCCCTCCAAGTTCAAGAGGAGGCAACGGGCTCCACCTTTTGATGGGAGGAATGTCAAGATCACATTGTAAGAACACATGAAACGGGAGCTTTTGTTATCGACTCTTTGGAAAATACAGTTTGCCACAGGGGTGAGTCAATAATAAGTCCTTGAAATTTTTTACTGGATCTGATAGGAGTGTGAAAGATAGAGTTGAGGAGAATATCTACAATGCCATTGACACAGAGAAGGGAACGTAGAGAAGTAGACAATGGGATAGGGTCAGTCTCATGCAGGCGATGAGGAAGAAAATAAAAAGGGGAAATAAGAGTCAATAGGACTCTGAGGTTTTGAACATGGATGCTCAGAAGGGTGGTGCTGCCATTATCTGAGACAGGGAAGTCACAGAGAAAAGCAGGAACTCCCTCTTCCCTCTTTACTCACCACAGACTTGCTCATCTTCCAACAACTCACATATATGTCTCAATCTATTTTGCATGCATGCCCTTTGCTTTTCACGGATCTGCATGTTAGCTCAGATCCTGAGGTCTCAGTAAGTCCCTAAGGGGCTGGGATGATGACTCTTGGAGAGATGACATCAAGGGCTATAACTGGAAATGAAGCCATTTATGAATCTGGTTTTGTATCAAGATCCTGTGTTAACTAAGCTTTCTTATATAGCTAAAAATCCAGGAAGAAACAACTGCCCATGTGGAGCTTCTGCAAAATGTTTTAATACCATCGTGAAAGGTATGATCCAAACATTCCCTGGGGAAGGCTCTCGGGTTTCTTTTATAGCATGATCTGTCCTTGGATATCAGGCCCTTAGGAGAGCCATACTTGATCACATTTTCAAGGCTCTGCTGGCAGTACCTCTTCTTCCCTGGTCTCTGCTATCCAGGGTACAGAGATGGTTTAAGTAACTTCATCCATTCCAGAGAAGCTTAACTTCACTTCATTCCAGAGAATTTTGGGTTCCCAGGAGATGTCAAAAGGAAGTTAGTTATAAGATCAGTTTAAAACATTCTAAATGAATGCTATCCTTCTCCTGGTGGCCAGGGGAGGCTAAACAGTTATTCCAGAGAAACTGCCCTTGCTTAAACATTTCAGGAACTGGCCTTTAGGAATTGTTTTTGAAGTCACTCCATGAAACCATCATCATTATATACTTTGTTTTTGACCCCAAATTGCCTTACCCACTTTTATTTGCAAGTGACAGGAATTAACTCAATTTAAATGAAAAAGCAAATTTATTGGCTCACATAATAGGAAAGGTTGGAGTGCACCAGCATCAGGTATGGCTGGATCCAGGGGTTTAAATTGTATCATCAGATCTCTGCCTCTTTCAGTTCTCTCTGTTGGTTCAACTCATTATGTAACACTACAGATGGCTTCCTGAATGTGCCAAGAAGGAAGGCTACCAGCAACCCCAAGACTACGTCATCCCAGTTTAGCAACCTCAGGGAAAGGAAGGCCTGCTCCCCAATAACTTCCCCTTCCCCATTCCCACCCTTGTTCTTACATCATTCCCAGGCAGGACTCTGATTGTCCCAGACTGAGCCACGTGTCCATTGCTGTGGCTTGGAGGGAAAGATTTGTTACTAGGAAAAAAAAAAAAAGTGCAGGCAAGGCACATGCTCTGGGAAGACAAAAATAGTAGTGGCTAGTGGCTGTCTCATCTGCTTTGCTCAGCATTCTTGACACTGATTAATCTTTAATTGTTCACAAAACCAGCCCTGGGAGCTTGTTAGAAATGCAGATTCTCCAGATCTATCCCAGCCCTACTGAATCAGAGCCTGTAGTTCAGCAAGATCCTTTGATGAGTCTCACGTACATTGAATTTGGAAACAGGTGGGCCAAAGGAGAAAGGCTGGCCAATGGCTCTGAAGGAGCTTTCCTAAAAGGACTTTGAGAAGGGTCTACACATGGCAGCATGATTGGAACAGGCAACCAGCATGCCCAGGCTAACACCACAAGGAAGGAAGCAGGCCTGGGCACCGCACTGGTGCCCCAGGCAGGGATGCAGACACCGTACCGCAGCCTGAGGTCAGAGGTATGCTGAGTGAAGGAAGTGATGCTGATTCTACTCACCTTTTGAACAAGGCACCCCTTGAGTTCCCTGAGCACAGCACCGGGAACCTGGGTGGTCCAAGTCTGCGGAGGTGCCTTCAGTGGCTTCTACAGAGAAGAGAAGAAAGCTTCAAGGCAAGAATGTCAATTCCAGGGCTATTATAGTGCAGGCAAAAGCTGACATGACTTTGCTCTCTCTCTTTTTTTAACATAAACCTTTTTAAAACAAAATATTGAATACTACTGTCAGTCATTAGAATGAGTCTGAAATTTAGATCCTATCTAGTTGCAAATAGAGCCACTTCATGCACAAGACTTCAGGCAAAACACAATCATACCTAGACAGACTTTGCCCTTTCCCCAGCACATTAGTCATAGGAGTTGGATGCGGAAATTAGGTAAATTCTCAGTCAACTCAATCAGTTCCTCTCTCATTTACTTATTTTAAATCGAGTATTTCTGTAAGAAGTGCTGCAGAGATGAAAGCCAATGGAAGTGTAATTAGATAGAAAGTTTTAGAGGACTCAAGGTCTGGACCAAAGACTGGAATTGCTTCCTGCTGTCTGTCTCGAGGCCATGAGGCCTTGGAAACACAACACTGGAATGCAACGCAGGCTATAATCCAAAGTGATGGAGAGCAGATTTCTCCGAGTCTCCAGGCTATGCTTTCCCTTCAGGGATGGGTCTTCCAAACAGTGTCCTTCCCATGTGTGTATCTGCTCAGGTTGCCACACAGTCCAGAGACCTCGGGAGATGCTTTTGCATGCAGAGTCCTACCAAGTCCTAGAGCGTGGGGTAAGGACATAGTCTCCAGAATCAGACCCACTGGGTTTGAGTCCTTTCTTTGCCACTTATAGATGCGTGATATTGGGCAAATTACATAACTTCAGTCTCCTCAACTATAAAATAGGGTTAGCAAAGGATCATTGTGAGGATTAGATGAGAAAATGTGTATGAAATGAGATGGCAGAGCACGTGTCTTTTCCCAAGCACCTGGCACGGAGGAGGTATCAACTCCGGATGTTAAAGCACTTAGCTCCCTTCGCAGAGCATGGAAAGCACTTAATTCACAGTAGCTGTTATTGTCCCCTAACCTTTGTTCAGTTTTGTATGATACTTTCCTTCAAGATGCTGCACGGTCAGCATCTGTTTCCATTCACATATGATGAATATGAATTAACATTAACTCAGTCTTGAGAATTTCATGACATACGTCCTTGAGATAATTGGACACACTCTGAGGTTTCATCGAAATGTGGAGTCCTGAACAAATGTACGGTTCACAATATGTAGTTATTGGTCTTGATCACGTTAGGAAGAAGGTTCTGGCACCCACACTCATTCTTTAAGGTCCCCGAGGCTCCTCTTGTAAATAACCTCTTCCTGTGCACAACCCAACAGGTCTTGGGGGACTTGAGTTCGTGATTCTCTTAGAGAAATCGCTTTATTCCCTTTTGTTATTTTTAGTACTGGGTCTGTGCTCACTTGCAACAAGTATTTGGGTTCCTGGCTTCCATTAATTTTTCCTTTGTTCATTCTACATAGTTGTTGAGCACCTCATCTGGGTCAGTCAGGATACCATGCACTGGAGGGAGTTAAAAATGCCAGCTTTAGGTAACCGCTTTCCCCTCCAGCCTCTGTCTCCATCACTCCCTTAGCCGCATTTGGGAACAAGCATGTAGGATGCTATCCATCTTCCCTTTACTCTGTACAATCTCTTCCCTTCATGGAAAACTGGAAGTCTTTCCCACTGGAAAGACTATAAGACTATCCCCAAACTATACCTGTGTCCTGAACTCTTTTCCAAACCCAGGACTCACATCCTCAAGTCTGGTGGACACACTCATTGGCTGTTGGCTGAGCCTCATTCTTAGGGCCTTTTGAGTATCTCTTTTGTGAATTATAACCAATTGCACTCCACCAGAATTTTTTTTTTTTTTTTTTGCGGTACGCAGGCCTCTCACTGCTGTGGCCTCTCCCGTTGCAGAGCACAGGCTCCAGACGCGCAGGCTCAGCGGCCATGGCTCACGGGCCCAGCCGCTCCGCGGCATGTGGGATCTTCCCGGACCGGGGCACGAACCCGCGTCCTCTGCATCGGCAGGCGGACTGTCAACCACTGCGCCACCAGGGAAGCCCTCCACCAGAATTTTTGAAGGGCCGTGAAGATCTGTGTTTGGGTCTGTTTGCTTATTTGTTTCTTCACTGGCAGTTTTTCCTAAGAATACCTTGGCCCTTTCTTCTTTACTGATGTGCCCAAGCAAATCACTCCCCCTAGGACATTCTGCTCCTCTCACTTCCCTGCCCTCAACTGTTTGTTAACGTGACCCATCCCTAAAAGGTTCAGTTCAAATGTTTCTCTGAGAAGCCTCTTGGGCACAGCTTCACCTGCACCAGAATCATCTCCTCTCAAATTCCCTGGAGTCTGCATGGCCCGAATGACTCCAGGTTCAGGACTCTGAGTGTTCGTGTTGGGGTTATCTGGGTGCTAGTTCCACAACCCCCCCTTCCCCTTTGGGGAAGCCCAAAAGGGCAGGGGGACATCCTGCATATTTCTGTCTCATAAAGCCTCTAGCAAAGTTTTCATTAGCTGGATGACCATAGGCGACTGACTTACCCTCTCTTCCTCTGTAAAAAGGGAATCTTGTTACCCAACCTCACAGAATATTTCATCTAACAACCTGGCTCAGGGTTCCCCATAACTCAGTGTTAGATATGTTTCTACTTTCTTTGCTCACTCTTTGTGCTTCTTAGATGTTCAACGCATATTTCCTGAATGAATGAGTTAATTAATAAATGCATGAATCAGATGGTTTTCTATTCCAAAGTGCTCACAGCCCTGATGATGTTTATATTCATTGATGCCGAGGACATGATTATTACGTAAAAGACTGTAACTATGGACTAGTTCTTCTATTTCTCCCTCTCGGGCATTGTTTAGGACTTGGGGTAGGACAAAAGAGTAATTCAACATATGTAAACACTGGCTGTTATTCTTTTAAACTTTTGCAAACCTGATAGTAGGAAAAGGCTATGACACTGTTGTTTTAATTTGCATATCTCTGATTACCAGTGATTTGAAGTACTCATGAAAAAGCAACAGAAATAAGTGTTTTAAAGCGCTTGAAGGCTGCTGAGTACTTCAAGTACTCAGGCGCATGATTTTGAATGGCTGGGCATGGAGGCTAATGCTGTCAAATTCCCACCACTTCCCAGGTTGTGAGGTCACACAGAAAGTAGTAGACCAGTTGCACGGCCAGAGAAGACTGGTGTTTCAGCAAGGGCACCTCCCTGGCAAGCCCCGGGAATGCATATGCGGTCCTCTGACCTGTGCTGTGCTTTGTCACTGTCAGAAGCCACGGCCTTCCATCAAGAACCCTTTCCCTGGAAATCTCTCTCTTGTTCTCCCGCCAGTGGTAAATGAGTTCTTACCTCAATGCACTGGGAGAATGCTTGAGCCTTTCCCTCCTGCCCAGAGTCTGCACTTCACTCCTCAGGAGCCAGGGAATGAGTGACCACCTTCCCTCAGTCCAAAGCCCACCTTTTAGGTGCTCCCTCCCATGTCAGGACAGACTTCTGCCCAATGTGGATGAAAGTGAGAGCAAATACACTGTCCCACTGATGGGACTCCACCTGCTACCTGAGGACTCTGGCCTTAGCTTTGTGCTTCTCGTGGAACAGCCTTCACCGTAAAATGACCAGGCCATTCAGTCTTGGATATTCCTACCTGTGGGGCTTTGGTAGAAGGTCAAAACGGGCTTCAGCAACTCCTGTCTGGTCTCTTTCGGGAGTCGTGCTGCCCAAAGTGATGTTCAGCCTCCTACATCCTCCTATTGTCTGCTCCCAATTTCCTGTGAGCCAGTACTTGGAAAATAAACTTAAAAACATATCAACTAAGAGCAGAAAATAATTTTCAGAGACCATATAATCTAAACCCATTTTTAAGAAAGTAAGGAGAGAATGTGCCCACCATTAAACAACCTTTTACATGATTACGCACAGCAATCTGACTTTCCTATTCTGATCTTTGCTATACCGTTGCCTAACTCAAAGTCCCACTGCAGTGTTTTTTCCTAATATAAGGGAGCAGAGATGAATTCAAACTTCATCATGTCTAGATAAATCACTTTACTATAAAAGATGCTGGCTTTTCCCTGGTTTCTAATGATCAAAATTATACACATGCTGATAGATAGACAGGTAGATAGAGATGGATGTATGCATGTATGTATGTATGTTGGATTTCAACCAGGTTCCACAGGTACACGTGTAAATGTGCACCCCATTCTTCATTGTCACTTCTTGTAGCGATTCAGTCAGGCAGGAAGAAGCCAAGGTCAGCATGGCAACTGGATTCAGAATGCCTCTGAGGAGGGTTATCCCCTGCCCGTCTTGAGTGATGGGGACAGAGGTACCAAAGGCTATGGATTTCAGGACTGCTATCAGCCTGGTGCCGTCCTTGACCCTCTCTTCCAGGTGATTACCATGTAGCAAATCAATCAATAAACAGTTATCATGTGTCTGTTAAGTACCAGGCACTGAAGGCCTCTGAGGGAAATGCAAAAAAGAACAATTGAAATTTACTTTTATTTACGTAGAAAGAGAGCTGCTAGAATTTAATCAATTTTTTAAAATTTTTATTTATTTATTTTTGGCTGCATTGGGTCTTCGTTGCTGTGTGCAGGCTTTCTGTAGTTGCAGTGAACGGGGGCTACTCTTTGTTGCGGTGTGTGGGCTTCGCATTGTGGTGGCTTCTCTTGTCATGGAGCACGGGCTCTAGGCGTGTGGGCTTCTGTATTTGTGGCTCGTGGGCTCTAGAGCACAGGCTCAGTAGTTGTGGCACACGGGCTTAGTTGCTCCGCGGCATGTGGATCTTCCCAGACCAGGGCTCGAACCCGTGTCGCCTTCATTGGCAGGTGGATTCTTAACGACTGCGCTACCAGGGAAGTCCCTAAAATTTTATCAATTTCATGTAAGGTAGTAAAATGTACACCTTAAAACACCTTTCTATGACTTCTGATAAGTAGCCAAGTGAGGCACTTTACCCAAATAATTAACTGCCTGGGTTGAAATTCTGACTGTGCCACTTACTAGCTGCGTGGCCTTGGCCATGTTAACGCCTCTGGGTGTCAGTTTCTACCTCAGTTAAAACAGGGTCAGAGTAGCTACTTTAGTGTCTGCATAGGGCTGCCATGAGTATTCAGTGATGTAATCCATAAAAAGTGCTTCGAATGGTGCCTGGCACATGGAGAAAGTGCCCTGAATGTTAGTTACAATCACCATTGACCTCCCTTCTGGCTGTGAATGTCCAGGTCCTTGGCAACCCTGCCTCAGAGCTTAACAGTGAGGTCAGCAGCACAGGAGGCCATGGGTGGCAGAGGAAGGGAGAGCTGGTCTGATGCAGGAGGTCAAGGAGCTTTCGGGCAAGTTCCACCTGGGAGTTCTTGGTTTTTTTTTTTGTTCTTGTTGTTATGAAAGTGTTCATACACACAAAACAGTGGAGAGAAATGTGTAATGGATGCTTACCAACCCATTTCCTGGATATGACAGTGGTTAACATTTTGCCATATTTATTTAATCTATTTAAAAACAATTTCACTAAAGTGTTTTAAAGTAACTTAGAAATATTACATTTCATCCCTACATGCTTCACTGTGTATCTCTGAAACATAAGGACAATTTCTTCCAGAAGCACAGTATCATTGTCCCACCTAACAAATCAACAAGTCCGTAGTCTAACACCCAGGCCTCCTGGAGTATTTCAAATGGCCCTTTTGATTTCAAAATACACTGCTGGGGAGGAGACCATTCTGAAGCCAAGATATGAGTGGCTGTAGGTAGGAAAGAATGTTCCAGGTGTTAGGATAGGGAGGGGGACGTACTGTTGGCCACTGTCCCTCTTGTCCCCCTGGAAAAACATAGCCTGGTCTGAGGTCCTTTGTGTGACTGTGTTCATTCCAATTTGCTTCTTTCCAAAGGAGGAAAACATGTTTTTGAAGGGCGCTTGACAGACAGGAAAGATATTAATAAATGACATGCAAATTTCTTAATTTCGCTTTGGCTGGATATATGATTGCTACTTCTGAAATACAGGCTGGTGATGGAGCTTCTCTTTTAAAAAAGATTTCTGGAGCTCTGAGGGTACGTTGGGTTGTCCAGCTGAACATGGCTGGTGGCTGAGGGCAGAATCACTCTGACCTGAGAGGAAGTAAATAAGGACACGTTCAAATGAAAACTGGCCCTAAATAAGAAGTGGAGAGTTTAATTTTGAGACTGCTTCTTGGGTGGAGATACCACAAAGGTTTGACTGAAAAGCTGAAAAGTTCTTTTTATAGCCCTGTTGCTCGCACATGCGAAAGCAACTTCATCGACTGGACATTTTACACTTAGCTTTTGTGCTGGGGCTGCTCCTCTATTTCTCCTTCAATCCCACGTGTTGCTGGGTGGGAGCCACTGTTCACTGTTCTGGCTTGGGTGCCCTGGGCTTCCCAGTTCAAACAACTCTTCCCCTTCTCCTAGGAACAGGGGTGAGGGCTCTCCCCATCCGTCTACGAAATATGCAGGGACCCCTCTGGTCAGAGTGTTGGCCTGTGGTGTTGCAGGGTCGGGCCCCAGCCCCATGATGCCCAGGAGCAAAGGCCATGGGCTCTGGAACAAGGCTACTTGGACTCAAAGCTGGTTTTCACCACGTGCTCCTGGTTCCTCTTCTCTCTAGGGCAGTGAATAGCCAGTCTTTCAAATATGCTGTTTTCTTACATTTACACCTTTGTGAAGATATTTTCATTTGTTCTGGGAAAGACTGTCCTTCCCTAAGAATGAGTGAATCACATTATAATGTAATGAAGAAACGCTGCAACTACAAGTTGAGGGTGAATCTTTTTTTTTTTTTTTACATCTTTATTAGAGTATAAATGCTTTACAATGGTGTGTTAGTTTCTGCTTTATAACAAAGTGAATCAGTTATACATATACATATGTTCCCATATCTCTTCCCTCTTGCATCTCCCTCCCTCCCACCCCTCCAGGCGGTCACAAAGCACCGAGCTGATCTCCCTGTGCTATGTGGCTGCTTCCCACTAGCTACCTATTTTACGTTTGGTAGTGTATATATGTCCATGCCTCTCTCTCGCTTTGTCACAGCTTACCCTTCCCCCTCCCCATATCCTCAAGTCCATTCTCTAGTAGGTCTGTGTCTTTATTCCTGTCTTACCCCTAGGTTCTTCATGACATTTTTTTTTCTTAGATTCCATATATATGTGTTAGCATACGGTATTTGTCTTCCTCTTTCTGACTTACTTCACTCTGTATGACAGACTCTAGGTCTATCCACCTCATTACAAATAGCTCAATTTCGTTTCTTTTTATGGCTGAGTAATATTCCTTTGTATATATGTGCCACATCTTCAATATAAACAGACCAATCACAAGCACTGAAATTGAGATTAAAAATCTTCCAGCAAACAAAAGCCCAGGACCAGATGGCTTCACAGGCGAATTCTATCAAACATTTAGAGAAGAGATAACACCTATCCTTCTCAAACTCTTCCAAAATATAGCAGAGGGTGGGACACTCCCAAACTCATTCTACGAGACCACCATCACCTTGATACCAAAACCAGACAAGGATGTCACAAAGAAAGAAAACTACAGGTCAATATCACTGATGAACGTAGATTCAAAAATCCTCAACAAAATACTAGCAAACAGAATCCAACAGCACATTAAAAGGATCATATACCATGATCAAGTGGGGTTTATCCCAGGAATGCAAGGATTCTTCAATATATGCAAATCAATCAATGTGATAAACCATATTAACAAATTGAAGGAGAGGGTGAATCTTAATACAAGACGGCCATGTGTTTCCTGCTAGGTGTTCTTAACTGCCTGGCTTATTTAGTTTTAGCAGAAGGAACTCAGTTTTCATCACCCCTTTTTTTAATAGACATGTTTTCTCTTGCCTTGGAGTTCATGTACTTAAAATAAAACCCCATGAATCCCAGGTTCAAGAGAGAAAAACAACTGGTTATGCAGAGGAGCTTTTTTATATGATCTGAAGGTCATAATCAAGCATAAGCCAAATACAATTTGATTATGTAAAGCTATTATTTAACAAGTAACACAGCACTTATAAACCCCACGACTTGGATTTATAAGTAATATTGTACAGTAATCCATAAGATTAAAATAATGCCACCAGCTATTAGCAGGTCATGAGCTTTGACTAATTTGTAAAATAGTGTTTGTAGACGCCACCAAGGACTTTGAAAGATATGAATATTTAATTTTAAACCTAGCCTATTGACATTGTTCAGAAGTCTACTGAGTCAACTAGTTCTGGGCAGGAACCTCCTCAAACAAGAGGATGACAAGCAATGCCAGGGCATAGTTCCAGAAAATTCTTTAAGCAGGTCAAGATAGTACAGATTTTTCAAATGATTGAGAACTGGGAGAAAGTGCTGAGAGGTAGAGCCAGTTGTTTAAATCATTGGGAAAAGGGGATTTAAATAGCCTTCTGTAATAGTCTGAGTGAATGAGAGAGAAAAGGAATTGCTTCCTTTACTTAGCCATAAGTGAAAGCTATATGTTTAAACATGAGCCATACAAATGAACTGCCTTATTGATAAAGTCTGGTAATGATTTCGTTAAGCACCATTAGAATGGAAGAAGAAGATACATGTAATCTCATTCTTTCCCTCATTCGAGGCTACAGGCGTCATAGTCCTTGGGACTCTTGCTTTTGGTAAGATGTCATATCACTGTAGCCACAGATTGGCTGTGAACCTAGTTGTGGACAGCCACTGAAGTTTTTGGTAGGATGGATCTTGACTTATATACAGGTACCAAAATTCCTTGCCAGGTCCTTGCCAGGTCCTTCTATCTGTTCACCTACCATCTAGGACTTCCTCAGACTTCCTGTCTTAGAGAGCCCCAATTTGATTTGGGGTAGCCATATGGCTCACCAGCAACACTCTCATTCTTCATGACAGCTGGTGGAGTCCACATAGCACAGTTGGGCCCATGAGAAGTGGGAAGAAGTCCTTGGGAGTGTGTCTTTTTTTAAATGAAAAGGCTGAGCTTTACCAAGAGAAAGCCTCTTTTACACTTTGTGCCCCACCTCACCCCCAGGATGCAGATGTCAAAGACACAGGTGACAGTCAGCAGATGAGTATGGAAGCCTGACCAGGGTAAGAACGGAGTGAGAAGCAGAAAGAAGGAAGAGATCTGGTCTCTGGGAGCATCACTGAGGTACTGTACCTGCCCTGGACTGTCACCTCCGAACCTTGTCCTGTGAGAGGAATAAAGCCTACTTCTTTAAGCTGCTATCGTTTTCTATAACTTTTAGACAAATTCATTCATAAATGGTACTGATCCAAAGAAAAGTTCTTCCAGAAAACCTGACCCAAAGTCACTTAGCAACTTATTAGCTGCTTTTTCTAGCAAACAGCACATTTTCAGCCCTAAAAATCCAATAAAAAGGAAAATTTTACTGTTTCTTTTTCTTCCTTTTCAGATCAGGTAATTCCAGATATCAATAATATTTCAAGTGTGTGAGGAGCAGAAGTTCTGTGCTTTTGACACTGTGCTACTTCATCCTTCTGTTCTTACCATCTTAATGAAAAAAAGCAAGGTGACTGCAGTATTTCTGCTTAGTTTCTTTGCTCTCTCCATTGCTGCCAAAGCCTTTCTGTAAGGGGCACCCAGAATAAGGTCATATTACCTTAATTCATATAGCATGACTTTGCCCACAGGTCAGGTAGAGGAGAGTATAAAGAACAGATCAGATGTCATCGTGTATATTTCAGTGGCCTTCACAGCTGCTTTACCTTTCACGGGGAGGTGTGCTTGTCCTGAGATTCTCAACAACATCCTAAGGTGCATTCCGTTGGCGTGAAGGTTGGTCCAAAGTCCATGATAACTGGCCCGACTCATTCCCCAGTGTAAATGGGCCAGAGCTGGTCTTTTTCAACCTAAACAGTTAAACCGTGTTGTCAGATCCAAGATGAGAACCAGAAAGTATACCAGAATGTTTCTATGGACATGGATAAACTCTTCATCTTTACTGACCATGAGAATAGCCTCAAAGGGGGGTGGGTATCACCTGAAGATAGAGTGCAGGTGACTATTCCTCAAGTCCTTCTGGAAGCCTGCACAGTGGTGCTACGTGTTGACTGTAAGTTTGAGGAAAGCCAAGGTCGATGGCGCCTGTGATGTGTTGTCATGGTGTCTGTCAGCGGTGTCAGCTGTTACTCAAGTTGGTTCATCTGGGTCATAAAGGCTTAAGCACTGTGGTCGTAGGAGTAGTCAAACAGGTTTCGCAGGTCCAAAAAAAGCCAGAAAGTAGAATAAAAGCCAAGAAGTGTAAATCCTAGTCCAAGGGGTCAAAGGCATGTCCAGGATATCCATAGGATCTCACCAGGGATTGGAGTAGAATTATTGATGAAGCAGAAGTTTTTGGAGCCTGCAAGTTGTTTCACAAGCAATCCTAGTGTAAGAATTCTGATTCATTTCAAGTAAGCCCATGTTAAGCTCACCTTGGCAGGGAACCCCAGGGGGAAGAGACTAGCAGAGAATCTGAAAGTCTATGGAGCCCTGATCTGGACCTGCTGCCACCTCCTTGCTGCTCTGAGAGGCCCTTGTCCTAGAAATCCTGACAGCCACCCTGGGCACATGGAGAGTCACAGGATAAACCTGGAGCATTTTCTTGGACCATTAATTTTGCTTAATGATATTTAGATAGCCAAGAACATTTTTATGCTTAAATAATATATTGTCTAGTATAAGGCAAAATTTGCACGAATTTTAAGGAGAAGCACAAGTCCTCAAAGAACTCGGCATTGTTGGTGGGTTATGTCAGGCACTCAGCTTCACTCTCCTCTGATCCTGCAGGAATGCTCTGGTGGAAAAGTTTTGAAAGCAGTGAATAGATGACAACACTTCGCAAGGCGCAGAGCTCTTGTACAGATGTGATCTTTGGATTAGTCTCTCCTCAAGGAGGAGAGAGCCGTGTGTTGTCTTTCTCTCCCTAGTCTCTTCCCAAGTAATACAGAAGAGAACAAGGACAAAAGGGGAAAAAATTACTCAAGGTCTGGTCCTCCAAAGACAACCACAGGTGACATTTGGGTGGACATCCTTCAGGGTGCCCCTTGATACATACGGCAGAGACACGTGGATTCCATGTTACACAAAGAGTGATTGTATCTGTGAGATTCTCTGATGGGCAGGAAACTTTTTAAGTTTTCAGATCGGTTTGAGTTAGGTTGACTGAAACAAATTACCATTTCCAGATACCCTCTCATAGCAAACAATGTCACACACCACCGCGAATAGAGAGAACCTTTCACATTTACCAAGAGGCAACAAATATCATCTCTTGCGTTCTTTTTTAAACAACAACAACAAAGTAGGACTGGTAGGTGCTCAATACATGATTGTGGGATGTGTGTCCAAGGACGAAAGTTAAAGTGCCATTGTCCCCCAGGCCAGGACCGTGCAAGGGTGAAAGGCCCTCTCACGACTTCCTGGCTGTGCGACTGAACGACCGAACGACCGAAGCATCACTGCCCAGCTTCTTGCTGGGTTTCCCATCACCCACGGCCTCCGAGGTGGGGGGATGAGCCCTCTCAGGATGAGCCTAGAGAGCTGAGCCCATCTGCCTGCACTGACGCTTCCCGACGTGACACCGGCCTGCTGGGGTGGACGCCTGCCAGGAGCGGCCAACCGCAAGAGGTCCAAGGGAGGGAAGCGGGGCAGGAGACAGAGAGCCCGTCTGCGGAGGTCCTGGATACAGCTGCTGCCCGCGTGGCGTGGGCGAAACCCCGCCTGGGGCACAACTGCCCAGCCTGGGGGCGTGGCTGCTTTGAGCAAAAGGTTTGTTCTGAGAGTGACTTTACAAGGTGGTTCTATAAACAGTGGCAGGACTTCAGATGGTGATAGCAGCCTCAAGCCTCTCTCCTGTGTGTTCTGTGTGCAACGCTGGAGGGTAGAAGCTGAGGCTGCAGACTCTGCCCTGACGTTCAGTGCCCCTTAGAGCAGTCTCCGCCCTACCCCAACTCTCTCTCATACCCTCTCTCTTTAAAAATACCCGTCTCTCCCCCTCTCTCTTCCTCTTTCTCTCTCTCTCTCTCTCTCACATACACACACACACAATGCTTATCCTACCGTGAGATCCATGAATGGGAATTTTAGGTGCCAGCTTTCCTTTGAGCCAATGCATGTAAAAAGGGCCATCTCTTGGGCTTCCCTGGTGGCGCAGTGGTTGAGAGTCTGCCTACCGATGCAGGGGACACGGGTTCGTGCCCCGGTCCGGGAAGATCCCACATGCCATGGAGTGGCTGGGCCCGTGAGCCATGGCCGCTGAGCCTGCGCGTCCAGGGCCTGTGCTCCGCAATGGGAGAGGCCGCAACAGTGAGAGGCCCGCGTACTGAAAAAAAAAAAAAAAGGGCCATCTCCTTAGGAGTAGCACATAAAAGTGGGTCCTGAGAGAAAAGGGGGAAACTCTAACTCCAAAGGCCTGGAAATTTACGAAGGTTGCATCAGGACTAAGACACTGGCTTTTGAATCAACCTGGATAGGGCCTTAGCCATTCCATCTATAAGCTGTAAGACCTTGGCCATCTTACTTAATGCATCTGTAAAATGGGGAGACCGCCCCAGAGGACAGTGAAGGTTAAAGGTACTCACACACAAGCACTAGCAGAGTTCCTGGCCCAGAGGAATGCTCAGTAGGTGGCAGCTGGCTAGAAAAATCTACCTAAGGGCCAACCTCACCAAGCCCCAGAATTCTTGGAGCTGGGAACTCAGCTGAATAAGGATGTAACCCTTGAAGTCTGCACCCCCCCACCCCACCGCCATTCCTCAAAGTCTTCCTTCTGTGCCGGCCACGTGCAGTCAGGGCCACAATCCAGCATGCCCTCCACCCTTGTATTTTCTCTGTGTAGGTCTCAGCTCCCACTAACCTTCCAGCTCTCAAGCAACTAGGATTTATACTTGTATGTCCCTGTTTGAGTCCAGCACTGCACATTCATTAGTGAACCACTCTGTAGTGTAGCCAGCTGGCTAAGAACGCAGGATTTACATTCAGACAGAAATGGGTTTGAATTCCAGCTCTGCCACTAGCCACCTGTGCAAATGTATGCAAGGTTTTGTAAGTTTTTGGATCTTAGTTTCCTGAACAGTGGGATGGGAGTAATAATAGCATGTAAGTTTTCTTATAAGAATTAAGTTAGTAATAATTGTAAACATTTGTAAAGCACGTGGTAGACACCTCGTAAATATTAGCTATTTTTCATTTTATTAATACTTTTATTTTTACTGTATTTAAGTTAATTTAGTGCTGAAAATAAAACATGACAAAACTGTGGGTTTTGACCTTCATCAAAGAAAGCTGCAGCTTTTTATCCTTTGCACATGCCCAGGGTGCGTCTTGGATACAGAGAAAGGAGAGAGGAATGCCGGCAACTCTGGCAAAGCAGGGACCAGTCCTCTGTGACCCACAGGGACTCACTGCTTTGCTCAAAGCTCCTATTGTTGCCTTGTGACAAGTTCTGTTCTCCAACACCATTCACTGACGACAGTTTATGATGCTTTTGGGGGAAAGACATTAGATCTGTACGAGGTTAATTATTATTATGCAAAGGAAGAAACCCATGAAGTGTTCATAGTACTTTTGGGTGGCATACATATTTGTGTCTCTTTCTTAAAAATGATGCCTCATTTTATTTATTTGGTAACTTCTTTACTCTGGTTCTGAAAAGAATAAAAATGCAGCCTCCACAATATTAACTCAGGCAACTCTGCTTAAGCTCTTCCAAGGTTCTCCATTCCCCTCAGGTGTAATCCCAGTCTTCCCAGGAGCCTGCAGATATGCAGGACCTGATCTCTCAGCCATCGCTCCCCTCCGTTACTCCCTCTCCTCTTAGCTGCTGGGTCCCAGCCACACTGACTTGCTTGTAGCTCCTGGCATACACTGCGCCAGCCCTCCTGCAGGGCCGTCGCACTTCCAGTGCCCGTGCCTGGAATGCTCTTCCTTCAGATGTCCTCATGGCTCACTCCCTCACTTCCCTCAGGCCTCTGTTCAGAGGCCATCTTACCAGAAAGGACTTTCCTGAGAATCTCATCTAAAAGAGCGTCGGCCACCCTGTCACTCTGCCCCCTCTACCCTGCTTTGTCTTTCAGCACTTAGTACATTCTGAAATGTACATTCTGAAATGTGTGTGTTTGCTTGTACATTAGTACATTCTGAAATGTGTGTGTTTGCTTGTCTGACTTCTCCCACTGGAATATAAGCTCCCTGAGGGCAGAGACTTTTATTTCATTCGCTGCTGTAGACCCAGCACCCAGCACCATCCTAACACACAGCGGGCACTCAGTAAATATTGAAAGAACAAGGACTACACGTCTCTTGAGTTTTGCACATGAGCACGGAGGAGGAACCACTTTTGCAAACCCACTTCATTATGAGAGCTTCCGGTGTCCTGTAGCGAGGGTCAACTCGCTCCATGGACAAAACGACTCAGATGGGTGGGTGCCTTCTTCCACTGTGGTCTCCGTGACTCTTTTGACTAATGGGCCGGCAGCAAAGCACAGCCAGCAGATGAGGGGATGGCTTTCCGATAGAAGGTCTTACCTGCCACACAAGCTCAATGCAGGTTCCCCATACCCCCAACCCCCATTTGAAAGTAGAGCGTTCCTGTGAAAACTTTCAAAAGCCGGAATGGCTTGTAAATTGAAGAAGCAGTTACCTTAGGACACATCTTGCCAATGGATGCACAAAATAAATCAAGATAAAGGGCAGATGCTCACCGGCACAGTTCAGAGCTCTGGCAGCTTGATGCTGAGATGCAGAGTGTAGTTCCCAAGGAAGGAGCTTGGGTGCCGCACGTGCAGCTCCGGGTGCATCTTGCCTCTATAATGGCTCACTGCAAAACACACACTGAGCCCTTTTTTCGATTTGGGCCTTTTCATAAAAATCAAAAGTCCTCTTCAGATTTCTTTCCATTAGTGAAGACAGATACTAATGTAAGCCTTTCGTAAAAGCAAGGTGGTGTAAAGCAAATTTTTGAAAAGCAGGGGATACCTGTACACATTTGAATAAAAAGTACTAAAGAAAAAAGGGGGGAAATGACTATGTAAAAATAGATCTTATGAGATATGTGTTATGTTCTTTGCAAGAGGGTTGAGAATAGAGATTTGTTAGAGTCAAGAGAGATGTTTCGATGGCATCTTGCACAATGTTCCTTCTCTCCAGTATTTTTATGATATTAGGAAATCAGAGAGAGCTTTACTCTCTCTGAATCATGGTATGTCCTGGAAGATCAGAGAACGTTCAGTGCCTTTCCCACTGCTTAATCATGAATTTTCACTAAGATGAAAAAGTGAAATTTACTTCTTATAGAGATGGATTTTTAATGATGCTTTTGTTTTTTAAGTAAATGCTCTTTGTAAGACAAAGACATAATACAGAACAGAGCAAGGAAGAAAGAAAAATGGTTACTCAAGATCTCATCCTCTGATGAACACCACAGGTAACATTTTGGCGATCATCTTTCAGGATACCTCTTGATGCGTGGATTCCCTTTTACATAAACGGCTCATATTATATGTTTTATAGAAGCTACTTTCTTCACCCAATACTGTATTTTGAGGACACACTTCTATGTCAAGATATGTAAATCTTAAACACCATTTTTAACAGCCTTCAAAGGAATAATGGTATTCTGCTGTATGTAGCCAGTTCCCTACTGATCCATATTTAGGTTGTTTCTGACTCTTTGCTATTAGATGAGATTGTGTATATAAGTTACTCTGTGGGCTCATTCCAGGAAGCTCTTGCCCCAGCTGAACTATCAGTCCCCCATGGCATTATCACTCTGGAAATCTGTCATCACCACTGATCAACGATCTCCCTCCCCATGCCCAGCCCTGAAAACACTGTCTTAAAGGCTCCCCAAATCCAGTTGTTTTTTTTTTGTTGTTGTTGTTGCGGTACGCGGGCCTCTCACTGTTGTGGCCTCTCCCGTTGAGGAGCACAGGCTCCGGATGCACAGGCTCAGCGGCCATGGCTCACAGGCCCAGCCGCTCCACGGCATGTGGGATCTTCCCGGACTGCGGCACGAACCTGTGTCCCCTGCATTGGCAGGCGGACTCTCAACCACTGCGCCACCAGGGAAGCCCCCAAACCCAGTCCTTAACATCAACCAAATAGGCTCTATTTAGTCCATCTACCACGCGTAGAGGAGGGCTTATGTACTTATTTTTGATTTCCTAGAAAAATTCAGAACACTTTTATATTGTATCTGGCCTCAATTGTTCGTACCTTTCTCTCACTCCATCCCCTCACTTTCTGATAACTGCAGCTCCTGGAGAATTACACCTCTTCTGCTGGATAAAGTCCTGATGGACCTGGGGGTGGGGCAGGCAGGCCAGTAAGTAAAACCCAGTGTGCGAGGCAGCCAGCCTCTACTTGCATTCTTCCCTCTGCCCTTCTGCACCCCACAGCCTCCAAGTCACAGGTCTGTAAGCTACTGGTGTTGGTGCAAAAGCCCCTGCACAGGACTGATCCATCTTTAGCAGATATACCAAGGAACCTCCCGGGGGAGGTGTGTGTTATCTCGGTGACCTTAAATATCTCCTTTATTTTGTTTCAGGACATGGCGGAGAGCAAAGCCTCGAAATAATAGACTTCAGTGCTAGGTGGGCTTTTTTTTTTTTTTTTTTAATTTCCTCTCAATGTGTCCCATCATTGCACTTGTTAGGGTGATTTCTCTTTGCAAAACCCTGCTGTACTGGGTCCAAGCGTGCCTCACTATTATTAACCTGTTGGACAGCTGAGGGTCAGAAGCAACCAGAAGCTGCGTAACCCACCCAGGATCATGTGGCAGTGCCCCAGAGGCCTGGGACTCAAGCTTCTGCCGGTGGACCTGCCCTCGGCTCAGGCAGAGGGCACGGGGGTCGGCTCACGTTACACGACCAGGTCACATACTGGGGGGCGGGATCCTCTTCTTTTTTTTGACTCACTGTCAAGAAGCCACGGAAGGAGGTGGCAAGAAACCCTGGTGGACTTGTTTTAGAGGGTCTCTAGAGATGGGTGGTAACATCTTTCTTAGGTCTGTCATCGGCATGGGTGGGTTGGGAGGTCCCAGGCTGGGTAACTCAATAGCTCACTGTGGCCCTCCACTGACAACACCATGTACTGAAGGGTGTCAGCTGTTCAGCCCCAGTTATAAAGTTACAAGGAAAGAGGAGGCTGGGGCAGCCAGAGGGAAACTAACCCTATTGAAAGTCCACTCTGAGCCAGGCATTGCGCTGACACTTTCACGCGTATTGTCTCTTCTGCTCCCTGAGAGCCCAGTGAGCAGCTCTGAATCTTCGTCCTCCTTTGGGTTGAGGAAATGGGATGATCAGAGCTGCTAAGTGGAAAGTAGCTATTACACGATGGAGACAGGGCTTTAATGCATTTATGCATTTAACTTGAGGCCAAAGTTAAGCTCTTTCCCTGTTACCACATTGCCCATCAGTAGCACCCCAGGACAGCCTGAGTTTTGCAGTAAATCTCTTTGGAGTGAGACGTCTTCCTGTGAAGGAGCGCTGCTAAATCTCACGTGGACTCATCACCCCATTTGCTTCCTTCCCTAGTTGCCATGTCATCTGAGGAGAGCAACGTCAAAAGTTGGTGCTTTTCTCTGAAACACTTGATGGGTCTCTCTCCAGACTGCAGTTGGCTCAGGGGCACCATTTTGGCTGCAATCCCGCAGAGTTTCATTTTCCCTTTTTTATTGAAAAATCAAAATCTGGGGAATTAGAGCCTTTCCATATTGATTTTTCAGGGGCAAGTGAAAATTGCATTCTGCACAGTACAGAACCAAGAAAGTACCACCTCGAGTGGCGACAGGCTGATGCTGGAGTGGCGTGCAGTACGAGGAACGATGGGCCATACAGATACAGATACAGTCTCTTTGTACTCTTGCCAACGTGGCCAAGCAACAGCTAATTCTCGATCCACGTAAAATGATTTCTGGAATTAAAACTTTTTTTTTTTTCATTTGAAAAGAAAGTTGAAGAAAGAGGCCTAAGTGAGAAGAACTTTGGAAACTGAGTCCGCAGTTTCTCCTTTCAGTACATCAGGGGCGGGTCAGGTCCACATTTGGCCCCCTACCTCCTCCGAGCCTGGTACTTGACGACTGTGAAGGCAGCCGCCTAGAGTCCTGCTCTTTTCATTCACTTTGAGGCCCAGAAAGTTATGAGCCCGGGTCGTACTCTACCACTTACTACCCAGAGTGCCCTTTTGCAAAGTACTTCATGTCCTGAGCCTTGGTTTTCTCATCTGTGAATTGGGGATAGTATAGAAACTACTGCGTAAGGTGCAGTGAGGATTGACTGAGTAGATATTAGTTGACTGACAATGAATAAGCAAGACGATCCACTTGGGTTTGATAAAGGTGTCAGCTGTGTGCAATCACCGTGTCCCATCTCTCAGCTGGGCCAACCCCCTAAGGAGTTTGAAGTGTCATGGAGTTCACGGCATTCAGGGCAGGTGCACCTACGTGACGCGTGCGTTGCCATCTTGGATTCTATTCCCTCTGTCTGTTCCATTGGGGTAAATGAGTCAGTCAGTTGTGGGTGAAAACTGCCACCGCCGTGCAGTCTCCCTCTGGCGAAAGGCGCTCTGCAAGTTAGTAGCCATTCGTTCCTCTCTTCTTTGCCCCCTCTCCCTGCCCTCTTTAGCGCCTGTGAAATGTCCTATCTTTTCTCTTTTTCGTACGCAGGCTAAATGTGAACATATCAACCAAAGCCCTGAAAGCGACTGTGGCAGGACATGAGCAGGTCTCTGTGAAGCAGAAGAGCTGGGCTTTGGGTGGAGCATGTCTGCAGCCTCGGGGATGCGGTGACTACCCCGGGCGGGTACAGAGCCAAAGTGCAGCCGCTTATCCCCGGGAGCACACGGAGCCCCTTTATTACCGCCGGGAGTGCGCAGACTCCACACCGTCACTGCTCTGCTCGGGCTGCTGAAGGGCAAACCCAGCCGGAAATGCCAAGTGAAAGGGAGAGGAGCAAGTAAAATGCTGGGGGTGGGAGAAGGGAAGGGGTGGGTGCCTGTGCTTTGAAATTCTGCCCCGGAAAGGCCTCTTCAATGGATCCCCTTCCAACCTGCCCTAGTACAACAACTGGACGTGGCATGTGACAGGCGCTGTAGACAGATCGTGTTTCACACATGCAGCTGTAATATCTGGCACACAGGTGTTTGGTTCTGTGTTTGCCAGCTGCTCTGCAGCACCCTGCTTCTCTGGATGGGCCAGAGGAGGGGGAAACCCTCACGCTTGTTGCTGCCAAAAGGGAGGAGGGTGCTGGCAACTCCTGCCATTGGGCCGAGGGCTCAGTGTAGGAGTCAAGGCTTGCCTCTGGGGGTCCCGGGGCTCTGCCCAGGTGCTGTCGCGGGATGAGGGCTGTGGCTGCATGGGAGGGGGAGCAGGGTGACCAGGGCACCCCCAGCAAGCTGGCCAGAGCCCCAGGAAGGCCAGTCATGAGGAGCGAGCCCAGGGAGACTAGACCCCTGGGCTCTTGGGTCGGTTGGTTTAGGTCCCGACTCCACCTCTGAGTAATTGTGAAATCTGGCCAACTTTCTTAACCTGTCTCAGCCTCAGTTTCCTAATCTATAGATGGAGTATGGAACACCTGGTCCTTGGGCCCTTGGTAAGGATTCCATGAGACAGTGTGTAAAGCACTCAGGAACCAGCACTGTTCTTGCTATTTCCACCTGGGAAGGCGGGTCAGGGCAGGTGCTCCCCGGGCTCCAGGGACAGAGCCCTGGACCCTTGTCCCTGTCAGGCAAGCCCAGCAGTCCTGTGTCTCAGGGTGGATGGTCAGGCCCCGGGTGCCCCCAGACACAGATAATTGGTGTTTTGCTCTTTTTCCTTCCTCGGGGAGGAAGACGGCTGTGTACTCAGAAAACTAAAGTCATTGAGGAAAGGCGAAGCAGGGGAGTTTGGACCTGCACTTCCAACCTCCAGCCCCTCCGCTCCCCTCTTGCCCTGACCCTGAACTCCCCAGTTTGCGATTGTCCATGGCTGTGACTGTTACCTGGAGATCTCTCTTCCCCACAGGACTCTCTGGAGGCCATGGGCCATGTCCACTTTGCCCACCAGTACATTTCCTACACCCAAGAAGCCTGCATAGACTTTTTCTATGGGAGCAAAGGCTTGAATGAGTGGATGAGTGGGAGGCTGTCTTCACTGCCTCTGCCTCTCCCATCCCTGTTTTCAATTTTTTTTTAAATGAAGTGTAGTTGGTGTACAATATTATATAAGTTTCAGGTGTACAACATAGTGATTCACGTTTTTTAAAAGTTAGACTCCATTTATAGTTATTCTAAAATATCAGCTATATTCTCTGTGCTGGACAATATAGCCTCATAGCTTATTTTTCTTCTTTTTTCAAAAATTTTTATTGGAGTATAGTTGATTTACAATGTTGTGTTAGTTTCTGCTGTACAGCAAAGTGATCAGTTATGCATATGCATATATCCACTGTTTTTTAGATTCTTTTCCCATGTAGGTCATTACAGTCTTGAGTAGAGTTCCCTGTGCTATGCAGTAGGTTCTTATTAGTTATCTATTTTATATATAGTAGTGTGTATATGTCAATCTCCCAATTAATTCCTTCCTGCCTTTCCCCCTGGTAAACGTAAGTTTGTTTTTCTACATCTGTGGCTGTATTTCTGCTTTGTAAATAAGTTCATCTGTATCATTTTTTTAGATTCCACATATAAGCAATATATGATATTTGTCTTTCTCTGTCTGAGTTACTTCAGTTAGTATGATAATCTCTAGGTCTGTCCATGTTGCTGCAGATGGCATTATTTCATTCTTTTTTTATGGCTGAGTAATATTCCATTGTCTAAGTGGTTCTGGGAAAACTGGACAGCTACATGTAAAAGAATGAAATTAGAACACTCTGTAACACCATACCCAAAAATAAACTCAAAACGGATCAAATACCTAAATGTAAGGCCGGACACTATAAAACTCTTAGAGGAAAACATAGGCAGAACCCTCTTTGACATGAATCACAACAATATCTTTTTTGATCCACCTCCTAGAGTAATGAAAATAAAAACAAAAATAAACAAATGGGATCTAATTAAACTTAAAAGGCTCTGCACAGCAAAGGAAACCATAAACAAAACAAAAAGATAACCCACAGAATGGAAGAAAATATTTGCAAACAAAGTGACCAACAAGGGATTAATCTCCAAAATATACAAATAGCTTATTTATTTTATACATAATAGTTTGTACCTCTTAATCTCCTCCCCTATCTTGCCCGTCCAGTATCCCCTCTCTCCACTGGTAACCACGAGTTTGTTCTCTCAATCTGTGAATCTGTTCCTTTTTTGTTATATTCACTAATTTATTGTATTTTGTAGATTCCACATATAAGTAATATCCAGTATTTGTCTTTCTCTGTATGACTTATTTCACTTAGCATAATACCCTCCAAGTCCATCCATGTTGTTGCAAATGGCACAATTTCATACTTCTTTATGGCTGAGTAGTATTTCATTGTATGTATATATATACGCACACATATACATACACACACACCACATCTTCCTCATCCATTCCTCTGTTGATGGACACTTAGGTTGCCTCCATACCATCCCTATTTTAAGGACAGGAAACATGCATGTTCAAAGGATGGACCTGTGGCCGTGTGTCCAGCCCCACATCACTCCTGGCCCTCTCCACTTCTCCCAACACTTCTCTCCATCTCCTGAGATTGGGAGATGGGAATTCCCATGTCTGCAGGAGGTTGAAGGAGGAAGAGAACAATGGGAATCCCAGGGGCAGGGGTCATGCCAAGCTCTGTGTTTGGACATGGGGCTAATGCTATCTTTCTGAGTGTGCTTCCTGAAGGTTGCAAACTGTTTGGTGAATGAGCATTCTCTTTTCTTTTTTCCTCTCATCATCACTGTCCCATTTCTCTCAAGGAGCTGGCTCCCCCTCTAGTGAGGCTGGGCAGGAGGAGGTTGGGCAGCCATCCACGGCTGGGCCTCTTTCACGCTTGACCTGTGTGTGCTAAGATGTCTTTCCCAGAAGGGTCTCTCTCTCTGGCTGAAACCTCTCCACTACCCCTCTGCCATCATTGCAAAGTATGAGAAGTATGAGGAAAGGAAGCATGTTTATTTTGCACCTGTCATGTGCCAGGCACTGTGCTAAACACTTTATAATCAGCACGTCTTTGAGGTAGGTGTGATTACTCTCCCCACTTTACAGATAAGAAAACTGAGGAACAGAGATACTAGAACTTTTTCAACATCAAGTGATAGGACTGGGGTTTGAATCTCAGTCTGTAGGATACCTCTGCCTTTGCTCTTTCCATGCCATTCAGCATTGCTAAACAAGCTCATACAGTAATTCATGTGCATGAATGAATAACCATGACCACGGGCCTGTATCCTTTCTTTCCGAGCACCAGTGTCTCTTTGGGTGATAATGCCATTCATTCAGTCAGTCATTCATTCAATAAGTAGGTATTGAGCACCTACTGTGTACCAGGCTCTGTTCTAGTAGCCGGAAATAAAGTGATAAAGTGGATCGATAGAGTTCTCCTCCAAAGTGCTTATACGGTCGAGAGGCAAATGCTAAATGGATAAGCACACAACTCAATTAGTTGGATGATTATAATTGTATTAAGTGCTATGGAGCATCAAGGGAGACTTCCCTGAGGAGGAGACAATATTCCCAGCTTTGCCATCAACCGGGCAAGTGTCTTGAAGGGCAGAAACTTGGTGTGAGGACAACATTTCCACAGCCAGGGGGAGAAGCGCCTGATTGTGCCATTTCAGACACACGTGGGCCACTGAGGGACCCATCCAGAACGTGGGCATCATCCAGCTCCTCCCATTCAGCGCTGAAGGGAGTGACAAGCATGTTTTAACGTACCATACCAGAGGAGGGAAAAACCCACACCAGAAGAGAATCAGTGCTCTCTTGGCACCAGCCCACCAGTGTGGCAAGGCTGCTTCTGCTTGGGTCTGTATTTTTCCTGGTACCTAAGAGATTGTCTCAGTGACCCTCACACGCCACTCCACCCGGAATGGAAAATCACTTGTTGAAAACATAAACAGAGCTTATAATAATTGGCAAGACACAGACAGCTAATCACCATTCTCTCTCCTCTTGCCCTTCCTCTGTTCCTGTTTATGAGACATACTGCCCATGTTTTCTAGCACATTTTTGCTCTGCTCTTGAAAACAGAGAGAACAGCTCTGTGTCATAGGCTGCAGAGCCCCTCTGCTGATGTGACAGGACACAGAGAAGAGGGAAGCAGGGGAGCTAACCCAGACTTCCCCAGCCCATCCCTCCTTCCCTGAAAACTTTGGTTTCTGATGGGGTAGAACAAGGCCCCTTCACTTCCCTTTTCGTCACCATCCAATGAAACCTGCAAGGATTCCTTTCCTGCCGCACTCCAAAACTTCCTCCAACGTTGTTCTGGGCAAGCTGGATATCGGATCTCTGTTGATTTTTGTTCCTTCCAAGATATGAGCTAGCCAGAGGGAAACACAAGGTGCTTAGCCCACCTTTCCTATTAATGAACTATTTGGGGTACTCTGGGTTGCATAAAAGGAAACAGTGAGATGTTTTCTGTGGAGCCCTAGAAAGGATCAGTAGTTTCCAAACACATCCTTGCTCAGTGGGGCATGCAGCCGGGCCTGGCACACATGGGCACATGTACTCTCTCCCCCAGCCACTTTAGGACAGCAGAGACTCAAGAATAAAGCTGTTCCTTCCTACCAAGAGTCCGGGACCCCTAGTTTACAGTCTTGACTTCCAAGCAGCCAACCTTCCAGCTGGCTTACAATTCAGTCCTGGGAAGGGAACAGGGACACTCAGGTTGCCAGAAGACCATGTAGTGACCTTAGCTGACTTAGTCTCACCCCACACAATGCTTCTTTACCTGGTGGGAAAACAAAACATTAACCCATGGCTGGTTGTGCCCACAGGACACAAATCCTGGTCCAGTTGTCTTGTTTTCAAGATCTCTAGTGGCTATTTGCCTTTAAACACAACCTTAGCTCTTAGGGCACCTGTCTCTTCTTGGCTTGGATGCTTGTTCACACTTTAACTTTTAGTAATCTTTCTACCCTATAAGCCTCAAGATCCACATCTATAAATTGGGCTTTACTCTGAAAACAAATGAACTTCCAAAAGTGTCGCACTTCTAAATTGAAAGACATAAGGGCTGCCTCGTCATCTGTCCCAGCAGTTACACTGTTGCTGCCTCCGATTTTCCTTTGGACCATTTCTACATAACTCAAGGGGCTATCTTTCCTGTTGGCCACTTTGCAGATGGGGCTGGGGGTGGGACAGGGAAGTCTCATGAAGTCTCAAGACAGGAAGGGTTGATGGCAGGTTATCTATCCCACCCCCCAGCCTACTCTGAAATCAGCCCAAGTTTAAGCAACCATCTGATATGTCAACTCAGACCTCATGATCTGGAGGTTTGCAAGAAAAATTGCTTTGTTTTTGGAAGGGAGACTTAAATCTCCCTTAAATCTCCCTTTATCCTTTGCCTTCTACATCTGACCAATATAGTCTTTGTGGTCTGTAAGTAGCCAGGAAGAGCTCTAGAAGTCCGTTTACAGATCTTTCCTTCTTTCTATTTGTTTTATTTGTTTATTTTTCGCTGTGCTGGGTCTTTGTTGCTGTGCACAGGCTTTCTCTAGTTGCAGCTAGCGGGCTACTCATTGCGGTGGCTTCTCTTGTTGCGGAAGACAGGCTCTAGGTGCATGGACTTCAGTAGTTGTGGCTTGCAAGCTCAGTAGTTGTGGCACACAGGCTTAGTTGCTCCACAGCATGTGGGCTCTTCCCGGACCAGGGCTTGAACCCGTGTCCCCTGCATTGGCAGGTGGACTCTCAACCACTGCGCCACCAGGAAAGCCCAATCTTTCCTTCTTTTAAAAAGAATACTTGTGTGTGGGCACATATACACTTGACTAATTAGCTCACAGTGAGGAAAGCTCTGTGAGGATCAGATTTGTGGTTTCATCCAGCCTCTTAGAACATGAAGATTCAGAATTTGGAAAGTGACTCATCCTTTCCCTGAGAAAGATGGAATGGACCACTCTTCAGTTTCTGTGTCAAGCGAACACGTTGAACATACTCAGGCATAAAAGACTTTTCTCAAAGGGGGCTTGTATGTCTTGTTTTCTGCTCTAGCGTTGGCCATGTTATGCATCTGAGATCAGTGGAGAATTCTACTCTCTTTTTGCTTGGCTGCTCTCTGTTGAAATACAGGTAGAATTGATTTATAAGCAACTGCCAGTGATAGACAGATCTGTACTATTATTATTATTAACTCTCTGAGAGTTGCCACAGATACCAGAAGATTCCTTCAGTTCAATCAAAATTGAGCACGAGTCTATCAGTTGACCATTCATTCTAGGTCCACTCTTCAGCACCACAGAGAATTAGCTACCCACACTACCACCCCCGGCACCATCGCTGCCCCTGGGTATTGGAGACAGTCATCGTGTGTCCTGAAAACCCATGTGCTCTTCTCTGGGAAGGCTGTCATGCACTGAGTCCAAACTACTCAGAAAGGCCTCCCTCCACTTTTCATCCTGACCGAGGGCTCTTCCTGCTGCCAGGGTGTGCCCCTGGCTCTGGACTCTCTGCCTTGGGAGTCCTGTCCTGCTGAGCTGACTTCCTGCAGTCCTCTCCCATCAACTCTAATGCTTCCTTTCCTCATTGCAAATAACTGAGAATTGATTATACCACCTTAACAATGGACTATTCGGAGGCCTGGGGTTCTCAGCTCCATCTCTGGATTTCTGTGAAAGATTCAACTGGGGTAAAAGTATGCAGCAGAAATGTGAATGCAGGAAAGCAGAAGTGGATAAGGTCTCTCAGGTCGTGATGCAACACCTAAGTAAGGAAAAGAGGAAATTCTGGGGCAACCTTGGTCTTTAGACTTTGTAGATAGTCAGGCAAATGGAACAGTGTTCTTCCCTTGAATAAATTTTGCTGGAGAATGTGGCAAATGTTCTTTTGACACAAAACCTCACAAATTCAGGCCTTTGACCAAGGAGATTCTTGAGAAAAAAGCAGATCCACATTAACATGAGACCAAGGTCTGGCCTATTAATTGTCCTCCAAAGCATCTAATTCGGCATCCCAATTCCTCTTTCATGATGTCGTCATGATTATTTAAATCTGTAGATTTCTCAGTGAAAATGCTCCTATTTTTGACTTGCACAACCACAGGGAGAAAGTAGCATGTATTTAATGGTTGGATTTTATTCTACTTCTGGGTCCTGTCAATTTGGGGGATAGTAGACAGTATTCTCCAAGTGCCCTTAATCAAAATTCTCAAAGAGAACACGGGTGCTGAATCATGGAACTTACCATTAGCAGTGGCTCCATTCTCACTGGAGGTAAGGGTGGTTGCCCAGCCCCACTGGCCCGGCGGAAGGGACACAGCGTGCATGTCAGCTGTCATGTTCCCTCCATCCCACTCTCATGACCCAAATCACACCTTCAAACTGAGACTATTACTGTACTCTTTCCAGATCTTCCTGCTTCTGTTCTTTTCAATGCTCTCTTGCCACTGGTCAAACTAATTTTCTTAAAGCTTTGCTTTGTGTATGTCACTCCTCTCCTCAAATGACCATTAGTTTGTAGCAGCTTTTCTTACATTCTGTAAGACTAAATAAGCATTCCATGAAAAAGGGATTTTGTAGACAAAACAAAATTAAAGAGTTGCTTTACAGCAGGACTTTTTGGAGCCTTAAGATGCTAATAAGCATTGCAAATTTTCAGGCACTTCCCCCAAATTTATTTGACTGGGATCCTGGCAGGAAACAGATGGCTCATTCAAATAAGTAATTGCAGGGACTCTTAGCAAAAGTGTGAACAGATTAAGGAAACCAACAAGGGGAAGATGGAGTACCGCGGGACTAGCAACAGAGGGAACTTGGGATAAGGAAGAGAACAGAGCCCAGGACAGGTATGGGCTTGAGAACCACTGCCTGACGGGAGCCGAAACCTCCCGAGACCGGGCCACTGTCAACCCACATGAAGGTGGAATAAGCGCCCTGCCTCTTTCTCCTGCCACGCCAATCATCTGGCAATTTTCCTATCAATCACCTGAACCCAACACTGAACCAAAGGGCACAGGAATCCAAACCATACAGTTGCTAGAAGTCAGCCTTACAGGGCACAGAGGGAGGCAGAGAAGAGGGTGGAGAGTGGACCTTCGGCACAACTTTCCCCGCCATGGAACATCCGTTAACATCTGGTAGAACACTGTTTTCAGAACAACATCTGGCCAGCACTGGCCTAAAATGTCAAGTCCACACCCGAAGCTGGGCATTTAAATCCCTCCATCATTTGCTCACAAACTAGCCCCACGCTCTTCCCCCCTCACTACTCTGCCTTCACGTGAACTCGGGAAAACACGCTCAGTCTCATGTCTCAGGCTTTGCGTCGCATTGTTCTCTCTGCTAAGAGATCCCATCATGGGCGACTCGTCAGCTCAGGCCCATTCCATTTCCTCCCTCCTCAGGGAGCTTCCATGGCTACCTCAGGTACAAGTTCATTCTCACTGCCCTCAGCAACGGGGACCACAGATTCCAATTTAGAATAGACACTATTCATAAAGATTTTGTGTGGCTTCCAGAAGTGAGAGACAATCTGAGAGGTGTTGTTTAGATGCCCCTAAATATCAGAAGGGTTGGAGACAGAAAAAAGAACAAAATAAAGTCATTTGCAGCAACATGGATGGACCTAGAGATTGTCATGCTGAGTGAAGTAAGTCAGAGAAAGACAGATATCATATGATATCACTTATATGTGGAATCTAAAAAAATGGTACAAATGAACTTATCTACAAAACAGAAATAGAGTCACAGATGTAGAAAACAAACTTAAGGTTACCAGGGGGGAAAGGGGGAAGGAGGAATAAATTGGGAGATTGGTATTGACATATACACACCACTATATATAAAATAGATACCTAATAAGGACCAACTGTATAGCACAGGGAGCTCTACTCAGTGCTCTGAGTATTTCCCATAATGATCTGTATGGGAAAAGAATCTAAAAAAGAGTGGATATATGTATAACTGATTCAACTTGCTGTACAGCAAAAACTAACACAACATTTTAAATCAACTATACTCCAATAACAATTTTTAGAAAATAAAATAAATTAAATTAAATTAAAAAAAAAGAAGGGCTAAAGAGTGTTGGTGGCTTCTGGGGGCAGGCTCTCTCGGGAACCTCAGAGGACTTTCCATCCAGGCCACTGATTTTGCATTTATACCCAGTGCCTGGATTTCCACTTAGCCTTTACCAATGTTACCTCTTTTCTCTCTATAAAAAGCTCTGTGACCCTCGAGTCTACAGATGCTTGCCATTTTTCTCCTTTCCCTGAGCTGTCATAACAGCACCAGGGCATGAGTAGCAGCGTCCCAGTGGTGCTGTGGGTAGGGTGGAAAGGAGAATCGAGCAGTGGAGCCGCGACTTAGCAACCAGATGCGTTTCTATTTGGGCAGTTAATGTGGGGATGCCGTGCTGAGGCACTGTCTGATCTCCTGGCCACAGTCAGGCAGGCCCAAGTGTGGCGAGGAGGGTGGGGCGGGGCTGCTGCTGGGAGCTGCTCGGGATGCAGAGGAGGGTCTGTCCCCAGCAGCAGCCCCGCCTGGCCTCACCTTCCTCCTTCGTGGCTTAGGAGCTGGGACAAGGCTCCCTTTCACAGCCCTCTTCCACACCATTCTCTTGCCTTGTCTGGTTTCAGTTTAACTGGAAGGCAGGCGAGAGAACCTCTGGCTGCTTCCTCCTTATTCAGCAAGAGGATGTTCGCGGGAGAGTGTGACATTTCGTGGGAACTGGAGATTCAGGAATGTTAATCTCCCTTTCCCTACGCTTATGTAAACATGCCGACTTCAGTATTCCAATGATTCCCACATTATCTGAGCTTCTCCAAATCACCTGATTGGAGGGTGTGCAAGGCACTCTTTATCTCGTGTGTAACAGCTGGACCCAGACCTCCCACTGAAAGGCTCCTACCCCTTTGAGGTAAGGTTTATGCCCCACGTTCTAGATTTTAAGGGAATCAGTGAACAGAATTGCATCCCCTGTGGCATAAAGGTTTAATGGGACGTTAAGCCCTCAGCTCTACATGGGTTTTTAGGAAGCTCTTGATAAACCTCAGCCCTGAGGAGTCTGAGGGAGCACAATTTGCTTTGTAATGAAGTGACAGTGTGTGTGGCGGAGGGAGGAGACGGTGGACAATGAAACTCAAAAATGTCACCTTGTGGGGATTCCCTGGTGGTGCAGTGATTGGGAATCCGCCTGCAGATGCAGGGGACGCCGGTTTGTGCCCCAGTCCGGGAGGATCCCACAGGCCGCGGAGCGGCTGGGCCTGTGAGCCGTGGCCGCTGGGCCTGCGTGTCCGGAGCCTGTGCTCCGCAACGGGAGAGGCCACAGCAGTGAGAGGCCCACGTATCGAAAAAAAAAAAAAAAAAAATGCCACCTTGCTACTTTTCCTTCTCCTCTTTAAATTCCCCTTTTCCCCCTTCTGGTGGGGTTAGAAGATATAAAGAGATCATCTAAGGGAAGGGCCACCTGGGAGGCATTTCTGCCTTTACTTGGAAATGGAACCTTCCTGCCCGGCATGGTCTCTCTCACTGTGGCCTAAGGGCAGACATAACTGCCCTCTGTGTGTTGTGCCGGGCTGCCCAGGTCCCCTTTGCTGGGAGAAAGAGTGGGAGCGGGGCAGGCCTGTGACAGTGGGACAGGTGCTGCTGTCCTGCAGTTTCCACGGAGAGTGGGATAAGAGAGACCTGTGTCCTCCACTCCACACAACCCAGGGATCCTACCACCAAGCCCTGCAAACGGAAGATCCTGGTTAAGAAGCACAGCAGCTGGGCTCTCTCCATCTGTGGGGCAGGAAGCCACCTTTCACCAGTGGATTTTCAATAGGAGTGACGCTTTCTGGAAGTTAGCACCTCACACGGCTTCTTTCCTTCCTTGGTTAAAGCGCAGGAAACTCTGGACCCCAGCAGCCTGGAGAGCTCTTCCTCCCAATCTGGGCACCAATGCAGTTCTTTTTTCTGGAGGTGATGCTTCTCCCCAGCCCAGCCCTGTCTCTGCCAGTCCTCATACCCAGGAAGATGCGTCTCCACCCTGGAGCGGCCCCCTTCCCCTTCCCCTTCCTCCACTCTTTCCCCTCCTGGTCCTTGGGACAGCTGGTTCCTCCAGCATTGGGCTGCCACCTCAGGCCCTCGCACTGAGCTGTGTGTTCACAAGCAGCATGGGTGCTGGAACCCAGGGAAACCTAAGACCTTGTTTCCCCAGGATGCTTGTTAGTGGACTCCATGCTCCTTTGTAAGCTCTTTCTCAGGATCCTGTTTTACTCCATCCCCCAGTAATTTTGTGCAAGATGGGTGGGCGAGCAGCTTGGAGGCTATATCTGTACCATATTCCCATTCCTTTTCAACTGAACGCATGTCTTGAATGTCAGCCATTCACAAGGCGCTCAGCTCAGAATTTCAGGGGAACCCAAAATGCCTAAGATAAGAGTCCCTGCTCTCAAGGAGTTCAACATTTAGAAGAGGTAATAAAACAAACATACTAGTACCTCCAGGCAAGGCAGGCCAGGGTAAGAGGTCCTACAGAGAGTCAGTCCTAGCCCCAGGGATGAGAGCTGCAGCCAGCCTAGGCAGAGGCCTTGGGGCGGTGGTGATGGAACCAAGGAGGGACTTCAGGAGCCACAGGCCTGCCTGGGGCAGCCCGGTGTGCAAGCAGTGGCCACTCACTCCTCGGTGGGGTGGGGGGGGGAGTTCTGTAGCCAGACCTAGGAACTGCAAATGTGAGTGGTCTTTAATTCTGTCATTTCCCAATCCCACTCCCCCCCACCAGGGCTCGTTTCTGCTCATTTTGATCCAAGACAACAGGATGAGCACAAGGCCTTTCTGGGGAGCTCAGGGGGAAAAGCTCTGGATCTGAGATGGAGCCTCAGGCCTTCTTCCTCAAAGCTGGATTTGTCGGGAATATTTCACTCTATATCCTAAGGGAAATAGAGTTCCTACAGAATTTCTCTTTTCCCGGGAAACACCTCTGGTAGCGTAGAAACTTTTGATAATATGGGAGATGAACAAATTGAGAAAAAAGAACTTCCTCTCTTTCCTTTTTCCTTTTTGGCGGGATCTTCTCGCTCTGCCCAGGTACCGTGGTGCAGGTGCTAGAGGACTGCAATTTTTTTCTATAGTGATTCTGCTTCTGACATCCTCTGGCCTATTTTCAATTTGATGAAGATTCTTTTTTTTTTTCTGTGGTACACGGGCCTCTCACTGTTGTGGCCTCTCCCGTTGCGGAGCAACAGGCTCCGGACGCGCAGGCTCAGCGGCCATGGCTCACGGGCCCAGCTGCTCCGCGGCACGTGGTATCTTCCCGGACCGGGGCACGAACACATGTCCCCTGCATCGGCAGGTGGACTCTCAACCACTGTGCCACCAGGGAAGCCCTGATGAAGATTCTTAATGCAGCTAATGCTGCATGTCCCTTGCTGTGGGACAGGCTAAAAAGACAGCACTTACTGTAATAATTCTTCCTCCCAGCCTCGGTCTCCCAGCTCCTCCCTCCCACCCGAGCCACATTCGGCCTCCACTCACAAAGGCACACACTGTAGTCCCCTAACAGATCAGCGTGGCCTGATCGGCACCTCTCACAGTTGGTACTTTGTGCATCCCTTGAGGTAGGCGGTCACTCTCCTGCCAGACACTTGGCAGGTGGAATCAATAGCCGCATGGTCTCCTGGGAAGGGTGCCTTGGTTCATTCCAGCCACACTGGAGCCTCCCCACTCAACCCCGCCAAGGGCTTCTCCTTCAAGGGCAAGGTCAATGCCACCTTGTGTGGGGAGGGGCAGAGGAGGGCTTCTAATGCCACAGCACTGACAAAAGGACTAGAAAGAGATGGCTGCTGAAAAAAGGGGGGGAAATTCCATTACAGTTATTTATTTATCTATTCATTATTGACACACAATTGATTTATAACATTATATTAGTTTCAGATGTAAACATAATGATTTGATATTTGTATATATTCCAAAATCATCGCCAAAATAAGTCTAGTTAATATCTATCACCATACAGTTACACATTTTTTTTCTTGTGATGAGTGATTTATTTTATTTTGATTATTTGGCTAGGAACTATTGACCAGAAGGATTAACATCTTTACTGTGAAATATCCATTAACTAGATGTGAAGGTGGGTGAGTGCAAATGTGCTGATGTCTCAGTGTGCCCGGGTGCCGTCATTTCCTGCTCTGCGGCACTGTGACATTCTGTGCTACTCCCCAAACGTCTCTCCCACCTGCACCTGCCCGCATGCTCCAAACAGTGCTGTATGGCATACACTTTTACATTATGCAGAACATCTATTATTGTATGTTATTTCTATCAACATCCATCCTACATTTAAGTTCCATATCTTTCTGAAATCGTTCAAATTTCAAAACCAAAGTAAAACAAAATTGATTTTGAAAACCTTTGAGAATTTCAGCGTTCATCCCATGATAACTAAACCCCTTGGCCCACTGGTATCTTGACTCCAAGGCTGGGAATCTGTCCTCCAGGAGGGCAGAGATGGACCCCAGATTGCTGTTTCAGCATCCTAAGCCTGCCTGTTACAGGCCTGAGATGTGCAGTAGTATCTCAGTCTGCTGGGCTGCCATAACAAAATGCCACAGACTACGGGGGTGAAACAGCAGAAGTTTATTTTCTCACATTTCTGGAAGCTAGAAGTCTAAGATCAAAGTGTCAACATGGTCAGGTTCTGGTGAGAGTTCTCTTCCTGGCTTGCAGATGGCTGCCTCCTTGCTGCGTCCTCACCTGGTGGAGAGAGAGCAAGCTAGCTGGTGTCTCTTCTTACAAGGATGCTAATCCCATCATGGGGCTCCACCTTCATGAACTCATGTCAACCTAATCACCTCCCAAAGGCCCCGTCTCCAAATACCAGCACACTGGGGGCTAGGGCTTCAACATATGAATTGTGGTCAGAGGGACACAATTCAGTCCATAGCATGCAGGTTTTGTGTGTTTTAATGTTGTTGCAGTGGTAGTGATGAAAATATAAGCTGACTTGTTAGAGTCCCTGAGGTGTGCAAATTCCTGGAAGAGGTGCATGTGTGCAATGTTTTATTGATTTACACACACACACACGCAATCTCGTTGGATACCCACAGAATGGGTGCTCTTGTTTTCATTTTCAAAAGGGGACACCGAGGTTTTCTGGAGTTAAGGGATCCAAAGTCCCTACTGAGCAGAGGTCATAAGAACCCAGTCTCTTGTTGGCTCCTCTAGTTCCTTTCGACCAGGCATTGTGCTTCTGGAACCTCCTCTCTAGATGGGAGACCAAGAGAAGAAGAGTAGAAAAGTGGAAAGTAGTGAGAAATCACTAAGGACAGCTGCACAGGGAGCTATGTCACGTACCGGGTTGTGGGACAAGACTGCTAGTAGCATTGTAGGGACAGGGTCGTTTGCTAGGAAAAAAACCCACTCCTCCTTCTTTTGACTGCTCTGGCTCAAGTTGCTTTCCTCCTGAGGGCCTGGGAACATAACTCCTGGGGTCAGGGAGAGAAAGGCCCAGGAAAGCGGGCGTCTGTCCTGGGCCACATAGGACTGGCCCCTGGGCCCCATAGGACGCCTCCCGGCTCAGGTTCCACACTGCCCTCTGGCCAGAGGTCATGGGCAACTTATTGAGGTGGTAGCTTGCGCCCTTTAGCTACTGGATCCCAACGGAGTCTCCCCTTAAAGAATCTTGGCAACAGTTGTAGCCTCTAGTTTCTGTTTTTAGAAACAGCAAAAACAGCATGAAAGGACAGCGCTTCCCTGATAAGGAGCCACCTGATAAACATCAGCTTCCTACCATTGCAGCTGCTCCTAGGGGGCTCTTTTCATTGCAGCTGCCCCTAGGGGGCTCTTTCCATTGCAGCTGCCCCTAGGGGGCTCTTTCGGTGTGGACACTGGGGATCACACTGCTTCCTCTGCCAACAGTAAACTCCCTTGTACCGTGTGCCCTCTGCCAACCCTGCCTAGTGTCCCAGCTACTCGGTGGCCCAAATCAGAACGTGTATATATACATTATACAATAGAAACTTCATATATGTAGATATCTATATAGGTTTATATATATATATAATATATATACACATATCTGTATATGTGTGCATGTATGTATACATACATGCACACAAGTACGCATGCAAAGGTATACACATACGTACACATATGCGTGTGTATATACCTACATTGTCAGTTTGGATGCACCCTGGCACTGTGCTAGACCCTATTCTCAGGACACCTCTGTGAAGCAAGAATGGGCCATTCTACAGATGAAGAAACTGAGGGCGGGAAACATTAGTTGGCTGCCCAGAGTTACGTGACCAGTAAGTAGCAGAGCAGGATGGAATCCGGTGCTTCCTTGCTCCAAGGACTGCTCTACTCGGCGCTGGCCCTTGGCCTTTCTGGGCCAGGAGGCCCCTGGGATGAGACCCCCACCATCCAGGACCCTGGGGGAGCACTGACTTGGATTCTTTTCAGGGTAAACCAATGTGGCTGAGCTCTTGTTCTTTTCCCAGACCTGAAATTTTTCCTCCCTATTCTCTAATGTTAACAAAACAAACAAAAAGCATGGTTTATGGTGCACAGAGCTTGATTTCACTTAATATATAGAGCACACATATTCCTCAGGAATCCATTAAGTCTACCCGAGTACAGGCTATGGACCACGTCTGAGAAGGGCCCGAGCCACCGGGGCCCTGGGTTCATCCACAGTTCATGTGGCAGAAAGGAGTGAGTCACTCGTCAATGGCACAGCCAGGGCTGGATTACCCTGCGGTTTCCTTCCTTAAATGGGCAGAGATTCCAACTGCTGCGTGAATAACAAAGACCGTAATGTCCCACTCACCAATGGAGAACAGGCCAGTGAGCAAAGGAACCGCAGCAGCTGTTTTTTTCCAGAGTGCTGAAGGCTGCAACCCTAGCCCCACTCAGCTGTTACGGTCAAGCCTTGTGGGGTCCAGCAGAGAGCACAGATGGCCCAGGGCCATTGGTCCCACCCCTGGAAAACCGCAATCGGAATCTCTGTCCTTCGGACAGGGCTCCCCCAGGGAGCTCGGCAGCCAGCTCCCTGCCCAGGGCAGCGCTACTCTTTTAGTTGAAGGGAAACAGTGTTAGCTGGTGATGCTTTGGGCAGTGGAATGACACTAAGAATGCACAGGACAACAAACCTCATCTTCTCCCTCAAACCTGTAATGCCGCATCTACGCCTCACTTCTCATCCCTGCCTTTTCATTCTTGATTCTCCCGTTTGTCTGTCTTTTGGAGTACTGGCTAAGTGTTGGATAATTATTAAATGTTAAATGTATTACACGGTCTTCGTGCACTGTGTTTTCTTGTTAATTAAGCTACAGCAGAGGAATGCAAAAAATCACCCCCATCCTGACTTCAGATTCTTTCCTGCATGACGTGTAAGTCTATGAAAAACTAAGCTTTCACATTGGTTGTAATCACCTCTAAAATCTCATCATTCTTCTTATGAAAAGGAAAAAAGAATCAAAGGTATAGCAGAAAGAACACTGTGAAGGGGGCTGAGATCAGAGCAGTATGGAGGTTAAGAGCATGAGTTCTGGAACCAGTGGGCAGGGCTCCCAGTGCCGACCCTGTCACTGTCTTGTGGGACCCTGGACAAGTCCCTTAAACAGTCTGAACCTCAGCTCTCTCATCTGTGAAATGGGAACAGTAATTCTGAGCCTCCTAGGGCTCTTGTGAGGATGACATAGAGAAATATGGTATACTCTGTAGTTAGCAAGAGCTCAGGAAATGTGAGTTCCACTCCCCTCCACCCCAACCCCCACCCCCGGCCAAGTATTGATATTTTCCAACTCTAGTGCAAACATCACTTGGATAGGCCTTGGCAGATAATTTAAGGCAAGTTGGCTGCCCAGAGGAATTTGCTGCAGTCCTAAGGCCTCTCCATATTAATAGGACTAATTGTGTCGAAGCTGATGGAGCCTTTGGTTCGTGGCCAGAATGAGGACGCATGGGGCCCTCTTTCATGCTTGTGAATGACGGGGCTTGGTTAGCTTCTTTCATGAGCTTTTTTATCCATATTCAATGAGGTCAGTGTCCCTTCCCTAGAATGGAAATGGGGTCAGTGTCCCCTCCCTAGAAACACCTTACCCAGGTCTTTGCCCCTTAAAGAGGCTGCTTTGTTGTTGCTGCTGTTTTTTTTGTTTGTTTTTTTTTTGCGGTACACGGGCCTCTCACTGTTGGGGCCCCTCCCGTTGCGGAGCACAGGCTCCGGACGCGCAGGCTCAGCGGCCATGGCTCACGGGCCCAGCCGCTCCGCGGCATGTGGGATCTTCCCAGACCCGGGCATGAACCCGTGTCCCCTGCAGGCGGACTCTCAACCACTGCGCCACCAGGGAAGCCCGCTGCTGTTGTTTTATCAAAACTTTCTTTAAATTGACCTCCTTTCTCCACACTGTAGGCTAAAATTCTGGGCGCCGATCAAATGTTTCTGAAAGGAGTCCTAATGCCTTTAGTTAAATGACAAATAACTCACCTGCTGGAAAAAGGACCCTCTTCTGACATACCCCAAGCCCTGCACAGCGTAAGGGACGCTGACCACCGTGCCCTCCGCAGGTAGAAAGAATCCCAGGGTTTCTCCCCAGAGAAGAGGGCAAGCGCCTGCCTGCTCCTCTGTGTTCCGGTCGCTCCTCTGTGTTCTGGTCCCTCCTCACTCTTTATCCATCCGCCTTGCAAGGCACTCCTGTCCCAGCCTCAGCTACTGGTCCAGGATGAACAAACATGTTGACTTCCAGTAAGTCCTTGGCTATCCAGTTCCCCGCTCCCACCCGGTGTTGAGAGCTGTGGCATGGAATTAGCATGTGGCTGAGAACCCAATGAAGCCATTGTGGTTTGAACCTAGTGGGCAGGACCCGACGCTCCACAAGGCTTGCTGGGTTTCAGCAGCTAAAACTGTCCAATGTGCCCATGGTTATTTCTTGTCACAGATTTCACCCTCTAAAATCGCCTCACAAGTAAGGATTATGATCCCATTTTGAGGATGGACTTGAGGAAGAAAGAGAGCGTGATCTGCAAGAATACAAAACAAAATGTTAGAAGTTACATCTCCATTGTGGGATTACAGTTCATTTAATTAATTCATTAATTTATTTATTTTTGCTTAGCTGTATTTTCTAAATTTTCCCTACCAGACATGTTTCATTCTTATAATAAAAAGAGATAAAAATTTATGTTTTAAAGTAAAGATTACTAAAACAGTAGCCCGAAAGTACATCATTCTTTCCTCCAGGATGAGCTAAATCCCGGCAGTTTTTTCAGGTATGCTCCGTGTGAGTTGGTGAGTGCTATTTACAAGGCTATTTTAAGCTAACAAGCTTATTTTGGAAGGTTGTCATAGACTTAGAGGGAATTACAGGATTTGAGTTGGGCCATGTCTTAGATGCAGTGCCTGTTTTGATGGACAAGGAGAAGAAATGACTAAGTGCCTCTTTGGCTGAAAGGAAGCAGGATCAAGCCTTTTCAAGTTTACAATGGATCCAAGTAATTACCTTTTTTATATGTCAATTTAAAAACCTGGCATCCCCTCAAGAGGCTAAGCAAGGACCATGTCTCTCTTTACACTTCTTTTTCCGAGAGTATTTGGTCAAGGAAGGAGTTTGGCTTGATTAGGACCCTTAGTGCTTGCAAGCGTGTGCGCTGAGGTGTTCCTCCTGAGGGGCTAACCCACTTTTCAGAGCGTCAAGGCAGCATTCATAACATAAAAGAGACATGTTAAGATGACTTTCTTCCACGGAGACTGAAAGCTCTGCACCTAGGTACTCAGATCACATGTTAACGTTATGGAGGCACCGTGCTACTTTGTGACCTGCACTGAAGCCCGGAGAAGGTGTGGGGCACTACGGTGGGAGTCCTACTTGTTCCCCATGCCCGCCGTCGGGACGGGGTCTACCCTTCCAGCTCTGTTGCTTTCCCTCTGTTCATGAATAAGGGGACTTGCTGACCTAATGTTTCCTTGAGTGTTTTCTGTCTGCCTCCCCTCTGCCCCAGAGATGCAGATGTGCCAGCGGCAAGGGCCTGTGTGCACAGACCCCGGGTGCTGAATGCCTGGCGCTGTGGGCTGGACCTGGAGTGGCAGCATCTCAGCCTGGGATGTCAGTTCTCAGCAGAGCAGATAAGGCTTGATAGACCCGGGCTCTGGGCAGGCTGGGAGAGCCCTCCATTTTGGAAAGGCTTAGGAGGTGTTGGGAGAAATTGGCAAGGTTCAGGCCAGCTACAGAGAATCTGCGCTTCTCCGCCCGCTAAGATTTGGTGAAGACTTCATAGACTCATAGACGTAGGAGGCCGGTGCCAGAATTATAACTAGAGTTCCAGAATATCCTGGGGCTAGCCTAAGGGAGAACTGCTGGAGAGTTGCTCTCAGAATGGCTCGGGAGGGAGCTTTGGATGTTTTCATTGGACATAGTAATGTATTTCCTCTGTGTGAAAATGCAATCATGTTACTGCTACATATTATAAATGGTTTTGTGTGCAGAGCCAGTGGGCAGGCTGGGGATCTAGTGCTTTCAGGAGAATCATAACCCCGGTACCTGTATGCTGAGGCAGTTTTAAAAATGAGACCATTTAGTATCAGGCGCTGTTCATCCAGGAAATAGGATCAGCGAGAAAGTTAGTTGCAATATCTCATCCAATATGGCACACTGGCGGCGCTTTGCTTTATGTAATAGGAGTTTCCATCAAAGTTGCTTATAAGGTGTTTCCTGGTGCGGTGGGGAGACGTAAATCCTGTTTTCTTGTTGATTTACACTGCAAGTTCATAGACTGCCAAAATTACAAAAATAAATCTTAATTTGGTCCACTACAAGTTCAGAATTTTTGATAACTCAAATGTGATCTGTGAAAGTTTATATTTGCTTCGCGAGCTGTTTCTTTGCAGAGAATGCAAACTAATAGAACAGCAACCAAAAAACCCTGATGAATGAACGATGTTTGAAATCCTTGATGGAAGCAACTATTTCCAAGCAACTTCAAATATTTTAGAAGAACTAATTACAGGAAAATTACCATTGTCCTAAATAAACAAACATGTATTGAACACTTTGTGGGTTTTGTGAGAGGGATTTAAAGATAAACAAGACAGTTTCTGCTCTCAGCATCTAAATAACAAATACCGGCAGAGCAATTACAATTATTGGGCTCAAATAAATTGAATACAAGACAGGGGGCTTCCCTGCTGGCGCAGTGGTTGAGAGTCCGCTTGCCGATGCAGGGGACACGGGTTCGTGCCCCGGTCCGGGAGGATCCCACATGCCGCGGAGCGGCTGGGCCCGTGAGCCATGGTCGCTGAGCCTGCGCGTCCGGAGCCTGTGCTCCGCAACGGGAGAGGCCACAGCGGTGAGAGGCCCGTGTACCGCGAAAAAAAAAAAAATTGAAAACAAGACAGAATGCTTTAAATACATCATTTTCAACTCCCAACCTTCTTAGAAGAGGATACTACGTTTCTTGCTGTACCTCCTGCACTTCATATTCAAATCTCAAACCAATGAAGCCCAATTTCTAATCCTGCCAATCAGCTGACATATTTAGCTTTTTTGAACCAATAGGCAATCAATAGCCTGCCTTCAGTTCTCTTCTTGAATAAAATTTTAGTAGCATTTGCTACTATTGTCTGGTTTACACTATTATCCCTGTCTATTTTCTCCTTTCTGGTTTGCACCCCACCTCTGTAAATACTCTTCTTGAGTCTCTTACTAGCTGTTCTGCAGATCTTATAATGCCACTGTTTTCCCAGGGTTCCATTCTCATATGTTTCTCTTCTCACTCTGGATACTTTCTCTGAACAAGCTCATAAGCTCCTGTCACTTCAACCACAATTGGTATATATACCAGGACTCAGAAACCTGCCCTTAACATTGACTTCTCCAGAGGCAAGAGTAAGCCATCCAAAGCTTCTGTGCACCAAGTGACACAAAAAGAGGAAGATTGTTACGGCGGCAGTGTGCGTAATGGACTGGATGGGGGTACAACAGAGACGACATGTGGGCTAGGAACGTTTTGTGTCTAGGTGAGAGGTTACAAGATACTTTATATATATTGATCTATTGTATCATTTACTTTACTTCCGTTATGCTTCTTGCCACAATATCTTGAGTTATCTGTTTATGTGCCTACCTCCTTTACCAGTGAGCTCTTTGAGGGGAAAGACTATGACTTTCATCTTTGTACCTTTTGGTCTGTAATAAATACGGCAGTATGATTTACTTGTACCAATAGGGCGGCAGCAGGATTGGAAAGAAGGAGCTAGGGAAGACATTTTAGATATTGATAGTACTTGTTGACCAGTTGAATGTGGAGCCTGAGAGGTGGGAACAGTTGAGAAGGACTCTGACCATCAGATTGAGGTGACTGGCAATGGTGAGGCCGTTAACTGAAATCAGGCACACAGAAAGAAGGTGGCAGTGGAGCCAACATGTTGGGTTTGGGATGCACAGAGATTGAGGCACAGTGGGATTTGGATGTGGAAATATTTGGGAGGCAGATAGAAGCACAAAACTGTGCTGATCTACTGTGAGTTATTCCATGAAACTAAAAACATTAAAACTGGGAATTTAAACAATTATGTTAATGGTTGAATTATAGCACCTCTGGGTTTAGAAACATCCTTAAAAATCATCTAGTCCAGTTGTCTGTCGAATACTTTAATCCTCTATAGAACTTTCCTGCCGACCTTCCTGCACTTTCGTCTCGGTGAGTTTTCTCAGTATTTACAGCTTTTTTCCTTTTTGATTCATCTTTAAAGACTGTGGTCTCTTTTACTGTCAGTTTTAAGTTTCTCTGGCCTTTTTTTTTTTGTCATAACAGATTTTTATAAGTCATCTATTTAGCGAAATCTTTTATTTACCTGGCTTTGGTGTCCATAATTTTACTACTGGACAATCTGAAAATAGGGTTCTCCATAAGAGAAGCTTTGGATTAATTGGGAGACAAAAGGTAAGAACTGGGTTAGCTCATAGCAACTGCCTCTTCTTATCTCCAAGGTTTCTACTCTTCTTGGATTTTCTAAGGGAAGCAGGAGGCAGACTGCCTGGAAGTGTGTCTTGGCTGCCCTGCCAAGACCAGACCACTATCTCTCTAGCTGAGAGCTAGTGGGCAGGTTACTTAACCACTCAGAGCACCGGCTCTTTCCAGTGAATGGACACACTGATGGTTTCAATCTCACTGGGAAGATTGAATGTGGAATGTTTAAATAGTCTCTGTCACATAGTTTGTCTTAATAAGTATTAGCTCTTATTATTACCATCTCAGGCACACCCATCCATGCAAAGAAGAGTCGGTACTGGGGAAACATCAAGAGAATGAGGAAAGGTGGCAGAAGCAGTCCTTGCTTCATCTAATGACAGAGCAAGGAAATGACTAGAATCAGGGAGGACTAAATGTAACAGAGAGGAAGCTCTGCACGGAGCCAAGAGCCACTCCACTCACAGTTTTCCAAGGGAGAGAATTACGGGAAGACGCAGCTTCCGGCATTTAGAAGTGAGAATGTTTTGATGCTTGTTGTGAGGCCTATTTTAAATAGTTTGGCTAATTAGGTGATGATTAAATTACACTGCTCCCATATGTTTGTGCTTTCTTCTTTGCAGAATATATCTGCCTGAAAAGTTGTAGGTGAATTGTGTGTTTGTGAAGGAATTTTTTGACACTTTGCACATAATTAAGTACTCAAGTGTATTAAATGGTAAATTATTTTATAAACTCAATAATAATAACAGCTAACATGTTCAAGCACTTACTATGTGCCTCACATAATCATCATTTAGTCATATGAAGTTGGTGCCATTATTATTTCCAATTAACTCTTGAAGAAACTGAAGTCCGTAGAGCAATGAATTCTTGGTATTGTGAAGATCTCTGTCATTCTTGGTTTGCGTGTTTGATTTTTGTCGTTGGGTATTCTTAGAACAGAATGCACCTGCAGGAGAAATGATACAAATGACTTTCAATAGATCTCTAAATAGATGTGGCTGCTAAAGCATCAGGAGGGGTGGCATATGGCTAAGCTGAGGATAGGAACCGTGGAAATGGTATGGTGGCTCTTAAGATATGATGGACAGAGAAGGAAGAATGAGGCAGATTGAGCTGGAATCCCCTGTGAAACCAGACTCAGAGAGAGTCCCGGCAGAGCAATTACAAGTAAGCCTGAAGGATGCTGGCCTTCTCTTCACTGAAAACAACACTAGCCCATCATAAACTGACCCAGCCAACCTGTCCAGCCTCATCTATTATTTCTTCCTCTCAAGCCCTACTTTCCCAAAGCAGTAAACTACTAATATGCCAACTGATATGTAAATTAGTAGTATGCCAAAACATACTATTTCTTTTCACATGTCTGTTTTTACACACTGTATACCCTCTATCTGAAATGCCCTTCTTCACAGCCCTAGCTGGTTAATTTAATAAAGCCACTACTTATTTTGTACCCATTCTCTTGCCAAACACTTAACATACATTATCTCTAAGTCTTATAACAATTCTGCAAGGTGGGCATTATTATTTCCACTCTGCAGATGGAGAAACAGAGGTTCTTCCTCTGTGAAACCTTTATGGACTTCCTCAGATAACTGTGTATTTCCCAGTAGTCTTGTAATACTCTTTACACACCTATAAAAACAGTATTTATTAAGGTTGTATTCTAATAACATGTCTGCATGGCTATCTTGCTCCCCTGGTATGGGTTTTATAAAGAGAAGGGGGTATATTTTTACATATCTTTATAATAGTATCTTCCCTCTCTCCAATCGTCCAACCAAGCCTTCCACATTGTTCATCATATAATATGCCCTTAATAAATTATTATTGAGTTAATGAATAAATTAGTTAATGCTAAGGAGCTCATTTGTGAAGCTGTGAACTTCCTCCTCTGTCAGATTATTGATCCTGCCTCTAATTATGCTCCCTGTCTGCATCCCACGCTAGTGTGATGAGCATTAAACCAGATGGCCAGCCATGCAGGCGTCCATCCTTGGAACCCAAAGCCTACTTCCCAAGCCAGTGTGCTGGAAATGCTTGGAGACCGTACCAGGCCCTTGGCTACCTCTTCCGTGGCCCCAGCAGCAGAAACAGCACCAAATCTAAAGACTGTGTGAAACTCTGAATTAACCCTTCAGGATCTGACCTGGCCAGAGAAGTCCTCGGCTTTCCCAATCCAGATCCATTTTATAGCAATTGCTGAGTCACCTCACGTCAACATTATTCAGCACAGACATGCTAGAAGACCAGTGGCTGCTCTGACTGAGGCTTCTTCCAGTGTGTGCTGCAGCCAGACATCCCAGCCCCAACACTAACCTGAAGTTTATGACTTGATGTAGGCAGAATCTTTTAACCTCTCAGAGTTTCCCGCACATTTCTTGTCAATCATTCCCTGGCATCTCTGTCAGTCTTTGACCTACCTTCTTTTAGATTCCATCCACCTCTCTTCCTTCAAAACATGACGTGACTTGTTTCCAAAACAGTTGTCTAGAAACATGATTAGATAATGAACTGAGCCAGCCTCCATCATTGAAAGGGTTAACAGCCCTTCCGCGGTGACTGACCCAAGCTGAGCTGCCACCCAGGTGCTCATAGTGGCTGTCTATTCAGTCAAAACAGTGCAACACGGGCACCCTGCGTCTCACCGATGTTCTGGCCACAATGTGCAATGGGATGTCATTCAGCTTTGATTTTCAGAGTTATTCTACAAGGAATATAGACCCCTTGCTAAAGTGACAATCTACCCTGGTTCGTGCCCGTTGTCCCAGTGTCACCCTGTCCAGGTTTGCATTTATCTCAGATAGAAGTGTCCAGGTTTGGAAGATGTAAGTTTCCCTATTCCTTGCTGTCTCTTCAACCAGCCCCAGTCCACTAATAGGACGCAAGTCCAGCTTTGCATTAGCTGTAGCCAGGGAGTGTATTGTACTGTGCATCTGGGTGTGGGAAGAAACGCAGCCAACAAAGGGCAGGCGATTCAGCAGATGTGTGCAAACTAATGGGGATCTCATCAAGTCAAGCTAACCCAGGCCCAGGCCCAGGCAGGGAGGCTGCTTCTGGGGGATTATGGAAGAAGATCCACCTAAAGCTGGCCCCTGTTACCACAGAGGCACTTCTTAGGAGGCTCTGGGAGGCTGTGCATGTTTTTTCTGGCTAAAGACATTATGTAAATGCTTATGGAGGAGCCATTAACTGATTAACAGCTGAGTATAAATTAGGTTGTATGATTAAGTGATTAATACCTATTGTGAACTAGCAGAGCCCAAAGAGAATAGAGTCTGATGAAATGAGACTAAATATTTTGCCTATGCCATTACAAGGCTTTTAGGTGGATGTGTGGCATCTCATTTGAATGTGATTTTTTTCTACTATTTTGTCACAGAGAAAGAAAAAATGATGAAAGGTGGGGGAACCGATCTTGAGTAAACCCAGATGCCTTGTTCACACATCACATTAAACCTCCCAGCAGCGCCATGAGGAAACAGCCGTTATCCCCACGTTACACATGAAGTGGTGGGGCTTGGAGAGACCAGGCAAATTGTCCGAGATGGCAAAACCAGGACTGACAGCCGGGATGGACCCCAAATCCTTCACCTTTCCACAGGGTCACTGGTGATGAGAAATTTAAAGGAAAAGCATACCTTTTTCTTGAAAGAGTTGTAAGAGTTGGTGATGACTGAGAAAGTGATGATAAACAGGAGAATGGTGAAGTTGGTGACTAGTTTAAATACTATGTACCAGGCACCCTGCTAAGCTTTTCACATATATTATTTTATTTAATCCTTATAAAGTGCCCGTGTGGTAGGTGTTATGAATCTAATTTTTGCCAATGAGAACAGCAAGACACTGACTGAGAGGTTGTGCCAGAATTTGTGCTCGGTGCTTTCTGATGACAGAAGAGCTCAGCACTTTCCGTGTTTCTGGCCCCTGCCCTCACTGACCCGTGGTCTGCTGAAGTGAGACCCAAGGACAGGCAAAAGCTCCAAACTGGAGCCTGATGCCAAGAGACCTTGAAGTGACAAGCTCTGGGAACAGAACTAGAGATAGAACTTACTGTTCTCCGTCAGGATTTTGACTCAAGAAGAAAAATTCTGAGTAATACAATATTTAAAAAAAAAAGCTAGCATTGAATTAAGTGCCTAAAATAATTAAATATTACCTAAAAGAGTATAGAATTGGATCTGAGAGTATGTATTTTCTTAAATTTTATTCTCTGTATCATTTTTGTAAATAAAGATTGGGAGTCATGTTAAGCTAATTTAATTGATGACTATTGAGACCGGGAAAAAAAGATAACGAACGCTTTTAACTTCTATATTAGGAAGAGATTGAATATCCAATGGACAATATGAGACCTTTGGCTGCTGAGGGGTGAGGATCCACCAAGAGAAATCCAGAATAAGGCTGGAGTGCTGAAAGACAGTGCTTCTTTCTAAAATTGCCTACAGATGGGGACACAACCAAATGCAGAATATTTCACTTGAGAAAAGCAAATCAATGTATGGGTACATAATGAGATAGTATTAATTTTTTTTTTTTTGTGGTACGCGGGCCTCTCACTGTTGTGGCCTCTCCCCTTGCGGAGCACAGGCTCCGGACTTGCAGGCTCAGTGGCTATGGCTCACGGGCCCAGCCGCTCCGCGGCGTGTGGGATCTTCCCGGACTGGGGCACGAACCCCTGTCCCCTGCATCGGCAGGCGGACTCTCAACCCCTGTGCCACCAGGGAAGCCCGAGATAGTATTAATTTTAAGTGAAGACAACAACCAACCTAGACAGACATTGTTGCCATCAGTACAGCAGCATTAGCAAAATTGCTAGGTGGGGAAACTTTCCCTTCCATTCTTCCTATTCCCGGTCTCAGTCTTCCCCTCACTGAGGTTCATGTCCTACGGCTGCTTCTGGAGATCCCAAAGCCTCACCGAGTGAAGATTTTGCCCTTGCATCAGGATTCTTCCCCCATCATCAGACACTGAACCTTCCTTTTGGGACGGATTTCACCAGATAAACAAATCCACGCAGATACTCAGCAAGATGATGTTAAACATTAAAACAGGAGTCGCTTCAGTCCTTAGATGTGCTACTAATGCTGAGCTTTTTATAGACGAGGGAAAGCTGGTAGGGAACAGTTTCTGGGTGCTGTTCTGTGCATGTCTAGACAGGTCCCTGGGGAGGTCCTGAACCAGAGAGAATTGGGGCTTCTGGCAGGACACAGGTGTGTGGAGGGAAGCACCGCACAGAGAGCGGGTAGAGAGTCTGTCGCTAGCATGATTTCCCAAGTGTACTCTGACCTCAGACAAGACGCTGTTGACCCCAGCCTTCTTTCCTCCAGTAATTTGTGTCACAGCCCCATTTGGCTAAGGGTCCAGAGGAGGAATCCCTGCTGTTTGCCCCAAACCCCTGAGCTTCTTGCAGGCACGAGCACATCTTAGCCCATGTAGAGCCAGTGCCTTGCTCACACAGGTGTTGATGTTGATGCCACCAACACCAGTGACGAGGAGAGTTCAGAAATCATCCATCCTTAACTAGTGGCTCAGCTCTGTTATCTGAGTAATGCTCTGATCCGTATATCTGCACGCCAGATTTTCCCTCCCATCCTAAGCATTTGGTCTCTGATTTTCCATGTATCTCTAGATATTTTTAATTTCATCACATAAATTCTCGTAATCCACTCATAAAATAAGTCAGTGTGTAAATAAAGCAATAAATAAAGTGCTCGGATTTGTAGGATTATCACAAGCTATTACCTGGTCTTTTTAAAAATCTTTTTTAAAGGAACATGACAATATTATTGCTGGACCTCCTCTTTGTAACGTTATATTAGAAAGACACCATCTAGATGTACATGTGGGGTACACGATTTCCCTTGGAACTCCCATCTACCCAGTACTTGTTTTCTACACTTAATACCTTCAGAAATCTCTGCTAAAATCCTCTGACAAAAGTTAGTGCTCTGAATGCCACAAATGCATTTGAGCTTCGAATTTTTCAATATTTGTAAATAAGGTTGAAAGATTTCTTACCCCAAGGGATGGGGCATCAGTTCTGTGGAAAACTAGGGCACAATAGCATTAGGGGACCTGGTCCCTGGTCCCTGGAGCAGGAGAGCAGGTAAATCGAATCCTGGTTTGTGCCCAGTGTTGGCCATGCTGTCCCTGTCTCTGGGGTTGGGAGCAGCCGTAGCCAGGTGGGCGACGAGCAGAGCGGCTGTGAGCTCTCTAAGGTGGCCAGATGGCAGGGAGCTGCCTGCTGGGTGCGAGATGGCCAGCCTAGGCATGGGCACTTTTGCTGGAATTTGCTCTCTGTTATCAGGGCGCCAGGTGACACAGGTCATCTTCCGCTTCAAGCCAAGTTACAGGACAACAGGAGAAATCTGCCACCTGGCCGAGACACCTCGGTGAACAGCTCTCACATGGGCTGAGTTGCAAGTTGATTCTCAGAGAACAAAATTCTCTCTTGTCTGGTCCTAAAGGGCTCCTCCTGTCTAGTCCTATGCAGGAGCTTGGACGCCTGCAGGCCTTTGAGAGTTGAACTTTAAGTTCACTGGCCAGCTGAACCTTCCAGCTGACCCTGAGGTGTCTCACAGTTGTGCTGCAGACCATAACTCTAGCCCCACTCCACGCCCACCTTGGTCCCCCACTCACCATCTGTTTTCTTGTGTGCCACTTCCTGAAGGAATATGAGTCACAATAGATTTAGCAGGGGTTGAACCAAATGACTTCACAAAGAAAGACAATTTCATATAAGGAATAATAGCCTAGAAAAGGGGAGGTTAGGTGTGAGGGTAAGAGTGCTGTCTGATGGAGGCTACAAGCTCTCCTAGCCAGGAAATTGGGCTCTGTGGTCTGAACCAGGGAAGGAAGGATTTCAGTAAGACCTGCTCTACAGCTGAGTAGCCCTCTAAGATGAAAAGACCACAGCCTTTTTTTTTTTTTAACCTAAAACACCCCAACAGTCGAGTTACTCCTCAGTGACTAGCAGGTGCTATAAATAACATCAGAATCAGAGAACAGAATCAGAGAACTGGACCAGGATTTTACCATTACTCAGCCAGCACCCTCCCTTTCGTGAGCTGAGGCACGAGTGAGTGTTAATGATGGAATTGCCCCCACAGATTTTATTAACATTTATCAACAGTCGCATATGTTTTGGGGCCCTCCCTTCCCCTCCCATCCCGGCCAATAATTGAGAAAAGCCCTGTGATATGCAAATCATGGCAGAGCAAAAGGATAGTCAAGTCCCCATAAAGGGAATTGTGAACTTCATTGATCGGAACCCCAAGCTGTAGGCAACAAACCTTTCAGAACAAGACTGGGAACTTTGGCTCAGGATAAAGTCTGGATTCTTAGTCCTGTGAGACCAAGTTTTCACAAACAAATCTTGAGATATCTGGAGAATACATTCTGACTTGGGGCCTAAGGTGAAGAACACTTATAGGTGTTATGTTAGTCAATCCAGGAATAAGGCTAAAAATAAAGGGCCAATCGGAGGACCCTTGGGAATTGTCCCGCGAGGGCTAAAAAGAGTTGTACCAGCATGGGGGAGATAGGGCCCTGCAGACAAGAGAGTTGCAGGAGCATGGGAACTCTTCCGAGGGGGGCAAGGGGCATGGGGGGTCCCTGCAGCAACAGCAGGACGCAGGCCTCTGAGTGCTCACGTGCGTGCGCTGCTGGGAAGTGGCCAGGCTCTGACCCCAGGGACGTGCCCAGCAGGTGGGAGAGAATGGGCAGAGTAGCCGTGCATGCAGACCGAGGAAGGAGAAGCACACAGACCAAGGTGAGTGAGGGTGAAGAGGCCAGCTGGGTAAAGGCCGTGGGGAATGTTCTCTACCGGGCAGGTTCTGTTAGAGCTCAGAGCCCTGCCCCGGGTCAGTCAGCTTCTGCCTGAAGGTGCCTGGCAGTCTGACAAGTACCAGGAAACTTGGGGTGTGTGCTGTGGTTGGAGGACCACACTTTGAGCAATAAGGAACTCAAAAACAGCCTTGTGGGCAGCCTCGTGGGCCGGATGCCGTCATCTGGGGATTCTCCGAGGGAGAAACCCAGAAAATTCGCAACAGTATTTCTGTCGTGTGGAGGCTCCTGGAAAGTTGCCCATGAGAAAGGAAACCCCAGGCCTAGCTGGAGCCACCAGTCCAGAGCTGGAGCCGGATGACCCCTGGGAAGCGGTGACTTCATAGGCGCCACTGGTGTTTCAATGAGAGCTCGCTAGGCTCTCAGGTGTGGCACGGGCTGAGCGTTTACGTGGAGTCCCCGGCCTTTCTTCCTTTGTTCAGCTTCCTCAAACCTCTCCAGTTTTCCAGATTCCTTACCTCATTCTTCCCTGCTGTTTATGGAAATCTCTTCTCCTATAAATAATTTTGTAAGTTCCTTATACTGGGTGCAAATGCTGGAGGAGTCTTACATATTCCAGAAGGATTGATATTTTAAGAAGGGCAAAACCTTGACCCAAAGAAAGGCAATTTTGACTGGTCAAATATAAAGACCTGAACACCTATGTGTTCAGTTTAGCACATTTGAGGGGATACACAGATTTGTGTATCGACCTGGATTGGAGGTAGGGGCAGAATTTTAAGTCTATGTGAAAGGAATGGGCACAGCGTTTTTGGGGTGTGGTTTTGTGGCATGGGGCGGTGGAGGAAACACTGGACGGGCAGTCAGACCACCTCCCTCTCAGGGTCTCCATTCCCGATCTGTAAAGTGAGCGATTTGGCCCAGGTAGATGACATTTAAGAACTTGAGTCAGCAGCTCTTGAAGTCAACAATTTTCCTCATCATGTGGGATCCATCATTCTGAACATGGAGAAGCAGCTAAGCACCATGGATGCTGGATCAGGTGCCATATAGACAGAGATTCCATCAGAATGGACCGGAGTTCAAGACTTTCAAAGTAAGGTCAATGTGATACTTACACCTGGCAGTGTCATTTCAAAGGTAGGGGAGGAGCAAGTGGCAGCAAACACCGGGAGAGGGGTAATCTCCTCTGTGGCTCCTGGCACTGACTCCAGCCGAAGACCAGCCTATAAGAGTTGGTATCTTTAGTTCTTTAAGGAACCTCCATACTGTTCTCCATAGTGGCTGTATCAATTTACATTCCCACCAACAGTGCAAGAGGGTTCCCTTTTCTCCACACCCTCTCCAGCATTCATTGTTTCTAGATTTTTTGATGATGGCCATTCTGACCGGTGTGAGATGATATCTCATTGTAGTTTTGATTTGCATTTCTCTAATGATTAATGATGTTGAACATTCTTTCATGTGTTTGTTGGCAATCTGTATAGCTTCTTTGGAGAAATGTCTATTTAGGTCTTCTGCCCATTTTTAGATTGGGTTGTTTGCTTTTTTTGATATTGAGCTGCATGAGCTGCTTGTAAATTTTGGAGATTAATCCTTTGTCAGTTGCTTCATTTGCACGACCCAGCAATCCCACTACTGGGCATATACCCTGAGAAAACCATAATCCAAAAAGAGTCATGTACAAAATGTTCATTGCAGCTCTATTTACAATAGCCAGGACATGGAAGCAACCTAAGTGTCCATCAACAGATGAATGGATAAAGAAGATGTGGCACATATATACAATGGAATATTACTCAGCCATAAAAATAAACGAAATTGAGTTATTTGTAGTGAGGTGGATGGACCTAGAGTCTGTCATACAGAGTGAAGTAAGTCAGAAAGAGAAAAACAAATACCGCATGCTAACACATATATATGGAATCTAAGAAAGAAAAAAAAAAGGTCATGAAGAACCTAGGGGCAAGATGGGAATAAAGACACAGACCTACTAGGGAATGAACTTGAGGATATGGGGAGGGAGAAGGGAAAGCGGTGACAAAGTGAGAGAGTGGCATGGACATATATACACTACCAAACGTAAAATGGATAGCTAGTGGGAAGCAGCCGCATAGCACAGGGAGATCAGCTCGGTGCTTTGTGACCACCTAGAGGGGTGGGATAGGGAGGGTGGGAGGGAGGGAGATGCAAGAGGGAAGAGATATGGGGACATATGTATATGTATAACTGAGTCACTTTGTTATAAAGCAGAGACTAACACACTATTGTAAAGCAATTATACTCCAATAAAGATGTTAAAAAAAAAAAAGAGTTGGTATCAGTGATATACAGCTTGAAAACTGATCCTTTCCTAGGGAACAGAATGGGGGTGCAGTTCCTGAGAAAGCAAATGAACAGAAATTAGCCTTCACCAGCTGCTCCTGTAATTACATTTAAATTCAGTTCAACTAATTTCTTACACTTGATAAAAGCAGTTGTCTTTCCAAATTATTCTTAGACTCTTCTATTCCAAACACAATATAAGTATACTACGGTCAGGTTAGGAAGGTCTTTCTCTGTGAGCCTCTCTGTCACTCACGTTCTGCTTGGCCCTGTGCTGGGACACAGTTTTTTGTTAACAGCTCAGAAAACTAAACTGCCCTATTAGCATAAAGAGTCTGTGACTCATTGACTCACAGATTGTAAATCAGACTAACGTTGCATTTTAATTAATTATATTAATTTTAGGGGAAACAACAAAACTGAAAAGTCTGCAGTGCTTCATTTACTGAGAAAGTCTGAAATGTCTTTTATTTTTAGCAAGAGCCATAAAAACATCTCATACTGAAATAATGTAAAAATCAAGGAAGGGTTGTATTACTCAGCGTGATCGCGCCCTTTAAAAGGCTTTGACATTTTCTTTATTTTTGTAAGTTTTTTAGAAAGAAATATATATATAATATTACATCCACATCCACATATGCATACGCTACACCAGACCCTCTCTGTAACAGTATTCACTACTGACTGTAATTCAGTATAAAGTGTTTCTATCTTAGAGCTTCTCAAAGGGAGGTTAATTACTTGAATTATCATAAAGAACTTGCAATTAGTTAGCTTCATTTAAGAGACTGCCCCGTGGTAAGAAAGGCTCAAATACTTGTTGTATACACATACACAGTCTATTCATTATTTATTATTCATTTGCATTTATTTAATTTCTCAAGCTAACGTATATTAGCACTTACTATGGGCCTGGCACTTGTGCAGGTGGTGAGAGCATAAAGTGGAGGTAAAATGGGTTAAACCTGGTTAAGTGGCATAATAGAGTTAAGGACACAAGGCTTTGGGAGCAAGGAGAGAGCATCTGAGAGCACCTGGGAGCAATGGGAAAAACTCAGAGTTGGTGGCATGAAGGAAAGCCAATAGTGAAGATCTACAGTTTTCAGTCTGGGGAGTAACTATCACCTGCCTTGTGTGTGCCAGATGCTGGCCAGGTGTTTGGGAATCCAGAAGTGAACAAGCTAGACACAGTTATCACCCTTTTGAAGATTACAATCAAGCTGGGAGATGGTAATCAAATGATGACACAGGGATTAACTTGCTATTTTAAGAGCCTTTAAGGAAAAGTACAGATGCTTTAAGAATACACTTTGTAGGGGAGCTAAAGTATATGCTGAAAGTAAGGACAGGCTTCCCTGAGAAAGTGACATTGGAATAGAGATCTGACAGATAAGTAGAGAGGCCAGACAGGAGAGATGGTGGAAAGAGCATTCCAGGCAGAAGGAAAAGATATGCAAGGCACTAATAGGCCAGGAAGCTTGGTATTTGCTAGAAACTGAAAAGAAGCCAGAGAGATTAGCATAGCAAGGTGGGTTAGTGTCTTAAGACCAGGACTGGAAAGGTGGGCAGGAACCAGATCATATAAGATTTGGGCTTTAAGATAAGAGCAATAGAGGCATAGTAACACACGCAAAAAATAAAAATAAAAAAGGAATTTGTTTGGGGAGGAGAATTATGAATTTAAAAGCACGTAGCACTATGCCTGAGGTTTAAGAAAATTAGCCACTCTCCCTCTTTCTGTTCTAAGCTTAGGTCCTTCTACTAGGCTAATCTATGTACTCTGCACCTTCGTCTTGGGCTCCGGGAGTGTATTCTGTCCTGTCAGTTCTGATTTGGATTCCTAACATAGTTTTTCGATTTGTCCCCATCCTCTGTGATAACCTATGATATCTGCTATGGTTAGCCATCTGGATGATGGAATAGCTCATTTATTCAATTATTAATTCAACAAACGCTTATTGAACATCCCTTTTGCACAGTGATCCACTCCTCATTGAGCTTATAGCATCGCAAAGGTATAAGATATATGCATAAAAATTATAATATTGAACATTCTACTGGAGACCCTAGACAGTGCACAAAGGCAAGGAAAAGAGGGTGGGAGGTAAGAGTATGTTCACAGGAAATCCACAATAGCCTACCGATAAATTATTAGAATTAATAAAGAGCTTTACGAAAGTAGCTGGATACAATAGCAATATACAAAACTCAGTTGTATTTGTATAAATCAGCAACAAAATGTATAAAAATATGAAGCAATTAATGTAAAATTTTTAAACATATGCAAGACCTCTACGGACAAAATTTTAAAACCATGTTGAGAGATATTAAAGAAAACCTAGACAAATTGAGAAATATACCATATTCATGGATGGGAAGACCCAATACTGGAAAGATACTAATTTTCCCAAACTGATTTGTGGATTCCATGTAATCTTAATCCTAGTCAAAATCCAAGCAAGGTTTTTTGGTAGAATGTGACAAGTTGATTCTAAAACTTAGATGTAAATACAAAATATACCTGACTCTCCTGAAGAAAAATAATGAAGTAAGAGGACTTGCTCTACCAGACACCAGATCTGTTTTTCTTTTGGAATTTTTGAATTTTATTTTATTTATTTTTTTATACAGCAGGTTCTTATTAGTTATCTAGTTTATACATATTAGTGTATATATGTCAATCCCAATCTCCCAATTTATCCCACCACCACCACCACCCCTGCCACTTTCCCCCCTTGGTGTCCGTACATTTGTTCTCTACATCTGTGTCTCTATTTCTGCCCTGCATACTGGTTCATCTGTACCATTTTTCTAGGTTCCACATATACGCGTTAATATACGATATTTGCTTTTCTCTTTCTGACTTACTTCCAAATCTGTTTCAAGTTATAGTAGAGGCAAGGTGGTATTAGCACAGAGATAGACAAATAGACCAATGGAGCAAAATAGAGAGAACAAGTAAAGGATATGCATATGTGTGGACACTTGATATTTGATAGAGGTGAATGGCAGATCAGTGAGGAAAGAAATGCCTTTTCAATGATGAATTCCAAGTGGGTTAAAGGTCTAAATGTGAAGGTAAAACTACAAGCTTTAGATCATAGTATAGAATAATTTCATACAAGAAATATAAGCAATATCTCCTTAAACAAGATCCAAAAATGAAAGGTTTATTAATTTGGCTACATTAAAATAAAAACTTGTGTTTATCAAAGGATACCATAAAAGTAATAAAAGATCAAACTTTAGGGTAGAGGAAGATATAAATGTTACATGTTATGATATTTGTAATATATAACTGACAATAAATTGACAATGTATTTAAAAGACTACACCATGTCAATAAGAAAAACTCAATCCAAAAGAAAAATGGGCACAGCCCAACAAATTACAAGAGAATAAATCCAAATGGCCAATAAATATAGGTAAAGCATTTTATTAGTAATGAGGGAAACGCAAACTAAAAGCACAAAGAGATAACACTACACACCCACCAGATTGGCAAGAATGAAAAAGTTTGATAATACCAAGTATTGGCAAAGATGTGTAATAATGAGAAGTCTCATACACTTTGGGAGAGGAGGGTGGAGTATAAACTGGTATAGCTGCTTTGGAAAACAATCCAGCATTATCCACTACAGGTGAAGATGTATACAGCTTATAACTCAGTGCCTCTACCACTACACGTGTCCTACAGAAACTCATGTATGTGTACACCAGGATAATATATGCCAGAATGTTCAAGGCAGAATTACTTGTACTTATTCAAAATTGGAAATAAGCCAAATGTTCTTCTACAGAGTGGATAAATTGGGATATTAATACAAAAGAAGACCATATAACAATAAAAATAGATGCAGCTATTTGCAACACAAATGACTCTCAAATAACATTGAACAAAAGATATAAAATGAAAGAATACATACAATCTGATTTCCATTCATATAAAATTTTAAAACAGGGAAAACCAAACCATATCGTTTATGGAGACATACCAAAGTGGTAAAACTATCAAATAAAGCCATAAAAGGATTATTACAAAAGTCAGAACAGTAGCTCTTTCTAGGGTAGTGGAAGAGTGATATGATTGAGGAAGGGTGCCTGGAGAGCTTTCAGACTGCTGGCAACGTTCTGATTCTTGACCCAGGTGGCAGTTACAATAGGTTCACTTTATTATTATGTGTTAAACTGTACATATGTTAAAGTTTTTTTCCTGAATGAATATCACAGCAAAATTTTTTTTAATTGTATGTATAATTTGTGTGTTTCCAAGGATTTCCTGTCTTCTGGGATTACTCTTCCCTTGAATAATCAAATAAGAATAATAAGTCTCCATCATGTGGGACTGTGGGGATACTAGTCTGGTCATTTTAAGTGGCCTTTCATTTCAAACTGCTGCCGCAGGCTGTTCCTGCTACCTGACTACCGCCCACCCTTACAGTGATTGTGCTGTAACTGGGTGGCCTCAAAGCAGGGAACTGGGTGCTCTCCACTACTCCCATTCCAAGCACGGTAGTCACCAATCATTTTTGATCTTGCAAGTTATCAGTGTGGTATTGTTGAGCTCACACAAATGTGTGAATATTTACTTATTTATAATTTTTATACATTTTAAACTAACATTTCAAGTGGATGTAAACCCATATTTCAAAAATGTTGACTTTTTGGTTACCATCTTGACAGATCTGGTTAGTCATGATTATTTTTTTCCTTTAAATACGTCTGATGAAAAGCCGTTTTCTTGGGGTCCGTTTGTTTGTGTTATCAGCATTAACTTCAATCTCCAGTTTCTTTGCAGGAATCTTTTAAACAATTTGTCCATTTTTTTATGAGGATGAATTTAGATAAAACTAGATGATATAATCCATAACCTCACTCAACTGCCCATGTGTAAATTACAATATACCTCAATAGATCAGAGTAATGAATAACACTATATTAGTTACCTTTTGCAAGTGCCCTCAAAAACTTGGTGGCTTAAAAGATTTATTATCTTGTAGTTTCTGTGTGTCAGAATTCCAGGCTTGGATTCATGAGGTGCCTTTGCTTCAAGGTCTCTCATGAGGTTGAAGTACCATCCAGGGCTGTAGTGTCATCTGAAGCCTTGCTGGGATGGCGGCAGGGAGAGGGAAAGGCAAGTTATACACTTCCAAACTCACTCATGTGGTGACTGGCAAGCCTCAGTCCCTTTCCAGCTGGGCTCTCCATGGAATTGCCTTACAACATCCCCCAGGTGAGATGTTGTAATGTCTTACAACATCCCCCAAGAGAGAAACCAAGACAGCAGCCACAATTTGACCACAGGCGTGAGCTCCCAGTCAGGGCCAGCTTCATGGGCATATGACCTGTGAAGTCTCACCGGGCCCTGGGCTTAGAAGGGCCCTACACTTGGATTAATGCTCTGCTGCACTATCTTGAAATTCTTGATAATTTTTGAACAAGGAATCCATATTTTCAGTTTGCATCGAACTCTACAAATGATATAGCAAGTCCTGTACCCCAAGCAGGCATGTTTTTGCTAACTGTCACTCAACTCAAATTAGAGTTACATTTTACCAGGTGAGGACACCTAAATGAGGGTAATCAGATTCTCTCTTAGGAATTTCCACTAGAGTCCGAAGCTGGGAATAGGAGTCAAGTCACAAAACTGGGAGAACTCTGGAGAGAAGGTCCAGAAAATGCTGCTTCTGAAGTCACAAGAGCAATCTTGGTTCTTCCCAAGTCCTGGACATTCAGCTCTTCCTTGGATTCCATGATCGATCCCAGGCTCTTTCCAGTAAATCTGTCTTTTTGCTTTATCAAACTGTGTTTGGGATTTGTTCCTTTTAGCCAAAGAATCTTAATGGATTTAACCAACTTTGTTGGTTGGCCAAGCTTTGGCTAAGACTGCACAATAGCTTCCGACCTACTTGGTGGTGTGCTGGAGGTGGCTTACACACACTTGCGAGAGTCAATTTTGTGCATTTCTTCCCAACTTGGTGTTCAATGATGTCATAAAGATAGCTTGAAATCAGTCAAGTATTTACACACAGAAATCAGAAAATGCTGTAAATCAGGAATTTTCCCCCAAGAGAGCCAGTTGTTAAACATTTACCAGCTTGTCACTGGACCTAGTCCTGCTTTAGGATATGATGAGGGAATTACGTGGGACTAGGCTCTGTTGGGATAAGGCGGTGAAAAAAGAGACAGCCCACAAATATAACAACAAAACCCCAAATCCTAACTCTCATGGTGCAGTGGCTGCCTTCAAGTAGTCTTTCCAGCTCGCAATGAGAATCGCTTCCACCACATTGTTGCCTTTAGAAACCATGAGCTCTTCCCACCCCATTTATTGGAACAGGGCTGAACACATTATCTGACATGGATCAATCAAATTCTCTACCCTGGATTCAGTAATTCCCTGTTCAAGATGGCAGGATGAGCAAAGTATTTGTTTTTATCCTCTCCTGAGAGTCCAATAGAATATAAAGGAATAAATCCACAAATATGAAGAGAATCATCAGAAGGTGAGATATTTCAACAAATTTCTCTAGAATATAAAGAGAGTTTGGAAGCCTATTAACAGACAAAACAGAGTGAGGAAGCCTCAACCCAGACAAGCCGGGAGACTACTACACAGAGAGGCAAATTGCCCCACAAAAGCTGGAAATGCTGCAAGCTCAGTTGCTAGGTACACAATTCTACTTACTCAGTGACTGTACCTGTTGTGTTGGCAAGCTCCATTCCTCTCTCTTCACCCTCCCTAGGAAGGCAGCCTAGTTCTCTACACATAAGCAAAACAAAGGGGGCCCATGCTAAGGGAATTAGGGTTGATGGAGCAGACGTGGTGCCCCTGGGTAAAGACCTCTCCATGCTTGCATTCGGAGGCCCTCCTAGCCCCAAACCTGGTGCTCCTCCTTGCCAACTCCTCATTTGCTTATTCTGCTAATTGTTGAGCCCTGCTCACATCTACAAATGTCCCAATAATCCTATTTATGAAAGACCAGAAAAACAGACATATACATACAACAGCAGAAAAAACCACCTAGCAACCTAGAAACAAGTCAAGACACCCTCCCATTCTTAATTATAAACAAACAAGCAAAGCTAACCAGACCTCAGAATAAAATGAGTAGTGTGAAAACAAGACAAAACAGAATGAAACACAATAAACTGACCCTGAAAAAAGGGAGATAATTAAGAGGAAAAAATTGAAAAGTGAATAAAACACAATAGAACATACTAAGTGAGATGTGAAAAGTATGGAATTCATATAACAAGAACAGAACGCTTTGAGAAAGGAACAAAGCAAACAGACAAGCAGTGCAAATGAGACAAGAAAGAGCACTGGTGTGCTAACCATACAATTGCAAAGTAAAATTCTATTTAGGAGCTGGCATTTTCCTCCATGTGGGATGGAATTAAGAAATATTTTAAAACTCAGGAGCTGGGTTTACTATCCTCCCCCTGTGAAAGCAGCATGAAAGAAAGCCAGCCTTCAGAGAAGAGTGAGAAAGCAGAGTAAACAGCAAACACAGAGAAAGAGCAAAAGCACAGCTGGAGTTCCAGTTTCCTTCCAGTTCCTATTTCGTGATCCTTGAGGAGTCCCACTGCCTTTGGCTTCTGTGAGATATCCCAGTAGCTTCTTAATAAAATTCCCCTCTTGGTTCAAACTAGGTCAAGTTGATTTTGTTAGACAGAAGACAAAAGAGTGTTAACTAAGACAACAGGGCTGGTAAACTGGAAAGCGATCCAGTCTCAAGTCCCTCAGGATTGAATGTAACTAAATGGAGGTTCAGAGGAAGAATCAAGCCCAGTGATTGTGCCCTTGTTCCTGTGGTTAACTTTTCCTAAATTCTACACTGACATTCAAATTGTAAAGTTGGACAGCAGATGCCCCACATGCAGTGTTTCCTGCATTTACATTTATTTTCTTAACATCTTGAAAGAAAGATGGGGCTTAGCCTGCCAAATCTCTAAGCACCTTATAATAACCTATTCAGACATCATATGGAAGGATTAATTTAGCTACTTCACACATTAATACAGCAGAAAACAAACTAAACTACCTTTTCATGTAACCGAGGCAGCCTGGGAATTTTAAATGCCACTGTGGATTTACCTGAAAATAATACATTTTCATCCTTAAAGCCAAACATGGGGGAAGAAAAAAAAACAACCTAAAGAGAAAGAGCCTCAAATTAGCAATTTGACTGGGAGAACATTACATCAGCCCCTAGTTCTCCTCCTCCCTCCTCAAGATGTTTTCCCCCCGTGTCCTTCCTTCACTTTGCCCTCTGGGAGGAAACTAGGAGGCCTGGCACGTTCTGGTCCAGAAGAACATTCATGCCCCTGGTGTGATCCAGCTAAAGGAGAGAAATATAGCTTTGGTGGGAGAAAAAGAAAAGGTAAGTTATCAAGAAAATGGAGATCTCACAAAATGAAAGATACAGATGTTGGGGGAATGGAGCTTTCTGATCTTAAAACCAGCTTTGCCTTTTTCAAATGCACGGTAATTGTATTTTTCTTTGTGGATTTTGGTCTTGATTGGTTGGTTTGTTTGCTTGTGTTCCAGCTTGAGACAAGTTGCCTTCTCAACCCAGCCACAGTCCATGAATTTGTTGTTTAACCCAAATCCAATTGAGAGTTGCAGGAAAGAGAAGAGGAAACATCTCACACCCAAGTGGCCCACACCATAAACAAAGGGGCACCTCGCTGTGCCAGCTCTTGGCTTCAGATGGACCCAGCGGGGAGCTGGAGTCCCTGTGCCAGGCTGAGGGCAGCCACCGAAGCAGATGCTGAGCAACTCAGAAGAACTATTGATTTCAGACGCTCAAATTCCTTAGGGTGGCCACCCGCCTCTCCTCAGTGGGAAGGCAGAGGTAGCTGGGAGCTGTGTTGCCCACCGCTGGCTGCCAGCACAGCTCGAGTTGGGAGACGTGTCCCCAGCTTCTGGCTCCAAGCAGGAGGTTTGGTAGGAATCAGCATTGTCTCTTTATGAAGATTTATGGAGAAGCTGACGAACATTAGGCTGTGAAGCAGAACTCAGGTGAGCTCTCTCCCCTATGTGGAGGATTCAGGAAGGTGGTTTGCATGATCCAGAATGATTCCCTTTCCCCTCTGGTTCCCATTGGTAGCCCAGCCCTGGGCTTGGCCCAGGAGGAAAAGCCAAGGTGAAGCATGCGTGGCTTTCTGGCTACATCCATTCTTCTTCAGAGAGAAAGAGAGAGACTGGCACTTTTTGTGGCATCTCACACAGAGGGGAAAGGCCAAGATAAATGGATAGTTTCAAGGTCATTAGCTTCCTGAGCTCACAGTTTGCTTTTCTCTGCCAGAGGACTGCTTGGAGCGGTTATAAATGTTTCGTGGCTGGGCCAGGGGAGCCCACTGTTGGACCTGGGGCTCTGAGACCTGCTGCCAGTGGCAAATTTGGACTCTGGGGCTGTGGAATATGCCTTCCCTCCCTTCACATGCTTGCCGTGAAAGAGGTGGAGCAGCGAAATGCAGGGTGCAATCTCTTGGAAACTCTAGGGCCTCCATCATCGGTGCCTGGCCTTGGGAGAAGGGACCTGGAAAAGACTGGGGAAGAACTCAGAAATGCTCCAGGCATTCAGTCTTTCTAACCCATGAGGAGATGAGGCAGGAGTTAGGAAGGCAACACTTTAAAAGAAGAGGGAGTCAAGGTGGGCGGCCTGACAGTGATGGAGGGAGGTGGGAAGGTAGATGGGGAGAGTAGGGTCTTCATTCGAACTCCATTGTGATCTGAGCTTTAGTTTTGTTTCTCTTAATCACTTTCAGGGCTCTCCATGTTCTATTTTGACTATACCACATCCTCACTTCTCTTTTTAACTTCAAAATTTTTATTTTTATTGTCAAATAAATAAATTTTATTTATTTGACAGAAAAAAACCCCAAATTTTAAGTTTCAACAATTTCCATGGTTCCAAATTTATCCCCAAGCCTTGAAATTGTACATGGACACATTTTCTTCCATCAATGTGTGCATATATGCTCTGTATTGTCCACATAATGTGATTTATAAACATGTTTCCACATATTAGCATAGACTCCATATGTATCGCTTTAAGTGGCCATCAAATAAGTCACTGTGGTGATATCTAAGGGCCTTGGTCATTCCACTATTTATGGATATTTGGGTTAAATATCTCTCTATATATTTATATCTATAATTTTATCCCAAGGTGTATATATGTATGTGTGCGTATGTATATATATGTACGTATATGTGTGTATATATATAAATAAATATATTTATATAAATATATATATAAATAAATATATATATTATATATATTTTATATATATATATTTTAATGTATCTTTAAAAATTTTTCTTCTCGTGCTAGTCCTTTTTTTTGCGTCACTCCTCTAGGTTATATTCTTAGAGCATCAATTACCAGGTCAAAAATATAAATCTTTCACAGTCCTTACTACCTACTACCACTTGGTTCTCCAAGAAACAGAAACCTAACCCTGATACACAGTGTTGGTAGCATTATGCAAATGAAGGATCAACATAGGTTTTTATCATTTTCATTTACTTTTGGGAAGGCTGCCTTCTTCCATTGCTTTTTTGCTCTAGTTGCCTTTTCTCCCAGACACTCATATTTTCCAACCACCCTCACGTATATCCTGATTCCTCTCCTCACAACTTGTCATTTAGTGAGGTGTATAGCACCCTGTGCATTTGGCAAATGGCTGGTGACACACCAGCTGCCCAGCAGACCGGCCTAGAAAGGGGCTGCTGGCGGTTAAACAACCACACACAAGTCGTGACCTCCAGATGCAGAATTTAAAGGCACGAAGGCTTCCTTACTTCTGCTAGGTGTTGGGTGTTTTCCAAAATTCACCTTCAGGGTGTGGTTGGTGAGTTAGTAGGGGTAGGAGGTGAGGCACTGATCACGGCTCAGGTCCCCTGGTTGATCTTTCTGGATGCAGACAGGCAGGGGGCAGGAATGACATGATTTCCAGAGGGATCTGGCTGTCCCATGCTTCACTGCTCAGAAAAGTCCCCTGTGCCAGGTAAGCCTGCAGATGCAGGCACACTGCTCCCATTGAGACAAATGGGGACAAGCAGTTCCCCACACACTCTACAGGACTGAAAACATACAGCAAGGTGTTTTTTTTTTCACGTGGAGGGGCAAGGGTTAGGGCCCTGGAGAGAGCACTCAAACCAGAGATTTCTTGCAATGTGGTACCTTCCCAGGATTCTAGATCTACTGAGAACATCATGTAATCCCTCACTCACAGAGTTGATCATTTTGGGATTCAACCAACGAGCAGGCAGTGATAAAGTGAAGAAAAACAAACACCTTAAAAATGGCATTGCCAGGGTCCTTGGTACCCATTTGTACCCATGTATTGTTTGGATTTGTCTATAATTGTGGGTTTATGATGATGTCCATAAATGTGCAATCTAAGCAATTTAATTTGTGGGAGCTTTAGGAAAAAGCAGCTTTGTCTACTTCCAAAGTAGACCAAGTGGGTAACATTGGACCTGCAGAGTTGCAGCTGGTGCAGCCCTCCAGAGGTTTCCCCTTCTTCTGTAAACACCTCATCGGATCTGTCCACCATACTATGTACCCTATGCAGGGCGGACTGTGGAAGAGGGTGCAATAAACAGTGTTGAACAAACAACAGTGAATAAACAAATATGTCCTTAGTGTCCTCACTTTAGTGATGAGAAGACTTCAGTCAGGGAAAGTTCAATAGCTGGCACCAGGGACATGGGTATTTCACTGGACACCTAGACCAGAGTCAGGCCTTCTGCCTCCTGGCCAGCCTCTTTCCTCTTAGCCTATCTTATGAAGTGGTGATGACTAATTCTTGCCCATACTTTATAGGGCCATTTTTGAGAAATTAAAGCAACATAAAGAAGAACTTATATTTTGTAACTATATGCATGGTGATGGATGCTAACTAGACTTGCGTGGTGATCATTTCATATATACATTTCACAAAATATACAAATATTGAATCATTATGTTATACACTTGAAACTAAAATAATGTCATATGTCAATTACAACTCAATTTAAAAAAAAAAGGAACTTACCCACCATCAGGGTAGCATAGCATCAGACTGCTCCTGGGGTAAGTGTTGGAATCTCTCTCCCAGGAGACTTTTAAAGAAAGAACAGACCAATCACCTTGTCTAGACTATATCACCCAATCACCAAACACCGTGTAACATTGTGTAGCTTTATGTGGTTCCTGAGCATTTATATTTGCATTACTCATTGGACTCTTGTAACAACTTGTAGATATAGGTGTTGCATTTACTGATGAGGTAAATGGGCTGCAAAGCAGCCATGCTCTCTCCTCGATCACACAGCTAGCAAGAGGCAAAGCCAAGATCCGAATGTCCAGTATTTCCCATAAGCATCCAACATCAAGGATTAGGACCAGGTCCCTGACACTGTAGTGGCCCAGGAATCGTTATAATAACTAACATTGCTTAGGCACTAATGTGTTAGATGTTAACTCATCTGATTCTCACAGCAACCCTATGAAGCAGGCATTACCCTCATCTTCATTTTTCAGATGAGAAAACTGAGGTACAGACAAAATAATAACTTGGTCAAGGTCACCCCACTGGTTAGCTGCAGAGGCAAGATTGGAACCCAGATGGTCTGACGTTAGACCTGAACGTCTAACCAGACATCTCCAAGATAAGGTGAAGATGCATGTGCTCATGGTTATCACGTGGCTTCTGGAGAGTCTGCTTGCTTCTTTGAAGACAATGTCAGAGTTGCCTCCCCCAAATCAGGGGAACGCCTCCCCACAAAGGCAGGACAGGCTGATACAGGAACTGGTTCCGCATATCCGAAGGCTTTGTAATGTTTAGCCCTGAATACCCCAGAACAGAGAAGAACAGAGCATTTAAAGCTGAACCAGAATAAGTGAGAATGAACAGGGGAAGTGTGGTTTCTGCCTAGCCCTAGATGACAGTGGGCGTTCTCAAAGGGCAAGAGCGGAACGGGCAGCACCCCAGAAATGGGTGCCATGGTTTGGCATTACAGGGAGTGCCCAGGCTGCAAGAGCAGGTCCTGCAACAGGCCGTGGGCCTGTGTGGTGTCCCTGAGAGAGAAGAGACAGCCCTACAAAACACAGAAGCACAGGCAGAAACTGTTAATAACTCAGATGCATCAATAGTCATCTAGTAGCCCTGACACAGTTGGGGACCACCTGAGCCAAAAGTAAAGAAATGGCTTTTGCATTTTTCTTTGAAACTGCTCACTGTGGGCTGGGAGCTGCCATCCCCCAAGTGTCAGAGATGGACAGGGGTCTGGAGAGTTGCTGGATGAAGCGACTTGGCCCTGCTCATGGAAGGTAGATTGGCACGGCTCCTTGAGGCCTGGGCTGCTGAGGGAACACGCATGACTGCTCCCGGCAGCAGCATGCCTTCTGACATCGAGCCCGGGGAGGCCTGGCGGCAGGGAGAGTGGGGTTTGGCGCTGAGAGCCCCAGAGTTGGACAATTGGACTGTTCACAGTTGGGCCACTTTGGGCTGCTGCTAGTTCCGGCTTTTGCTGGATGCCATTTTTCCTTTTCAGAATCATCTCCATTCTGGGTCCCCTTATCTTTCCTTCTGTTTTCATCCTTGTCTTACACAAAAGATGAGGCTAAATGTTCAAGGATCCCCCACCCCAATATCCAGTCAATTAACTTATTCATTTGTTAATTCATCCATTAATCAGACATCAATGACTAGGCTCCAACTGCATGTCAAGCCCTGTGCCAGGCACCATATATACAGCACAAATATGGATAAGAAACAGTACCTCCCTCTAGGAGTTTCTAGACTGTTAATCTTGGAGGTCAAAAGCAAAGATCAGTTTCAGCAAGTAAATAATTAAACAAGGATCTGTGAGCCACTATTAGAGTCAGAAGAGAGAGCTGATTCTAGTTACTTCATATTCCCCAAGAAAACTGTCCCCTGATGTGACCATCCTCATACTTCTCTGTGCCTTCAGAGAGGTAACAGGAGTTGCAATTGGAGTGGATGGGAGTCCAGTTCCCTGGTTCCCCTGGTGACTTCTACCTGAGGCTTTCCCAGCTGCCCTAGTCCCTGAGGACCTCAGAGAGGAACACGACGTGGAAGCCAGCACACCAGCCCTTCCACCAGCAAGGAGGAAATGCGAGGAGCAGGTGGTAACAACTAGCTGGGAGGAAGCATTTTTTAAAAAGGAATTTCATTATGGGACTTCCCTGGTGCCACAGTTGTTAAGAATCTGCTTGCCAACACAGAGGATACAGGTTCAAGTCCTGGTCCAGGAAGATCCCACATGCCACAGAGCAGCTAAGCCCATGAGCCACAACTACTGAGCCCGCATGCCACAACAAAGAGAAGCCTGCACGCCTGGAGGCTGTACTCTGCAACAAGAGAAGCCACCACAATGAGAAGCCCATGCACCACAACGAAGAGTAGACCCTGCTCACCACAACTAGAGAAAGCCTATGCGCAGCAATGAAGACCCAACACAGCCAAATATAAATAAATACATAAATTTATATTAAAAAAGACATTCACAGAAAGATAGACAAAATTAAAAGGCAGAGAACTTTGTACCAGATGAAGGAACAAGATAAAACCCCAGAAAAACAACTAAATGAAGTGGAGATAGGCAACCTTCCAGAAAAAGAATTCAGACTAATGAGAGTGAAGATGATTCAGGACCTCGGAAAAACAATGGAGGCAAAGATCGAGAAGATGCAAGAAATGTTTAACAAAGACCTAGAAGAATTAAAGAACAAACAAACAGAGATAAACAATACAATAACTGAAATGAAAACTACACTAGAAGGAATCAATAGCAGAATAACAAAGGCAGAAGAATGGATAAGTGACCTGGAAGACAGAATGGTTGAATTCACAGCCATGGAACAAAATAAAGAATAAAGAATGAAAAGAAATGAAGACAGCCTAAGAGACTTCTGGGACAACATTAAACGCAACAACATTCACGTTATAGGGTTCCCAGAAGGAGAAGAGAGGGAGAAAGGACTGGAGAAAATATTTGAAGGTATTATAGTCGAAAACTTCCCTAACATGGGAAAGGAAATAGCCACCTAAGTCCAGGAAGTGCAGAGAGTCCCAGGCAGGATAAACCCAAGGAGAAACACGCTGAGACACATAGTAATCAAATTGACCAAAATTAAAGACAAAGAAAAATTATTGAAAGCAACAAGGGAAAAATGACAAATAACATACAAGGGAACTCCCATAAGGTTAACAGCTGATTTCTCAGCAGAAACTCTACAAACCAGAAAGGAGTGGCAAAATATAGTTAAAGTGATGAAAGGGAAAAACCTACAACCAAGATTACTCTACTCAGCAAGGATCTCATTCAGATTCGATGGAGAAATCAAAAGCTTTACAGACAAGCAAAAGCTAAGAGAATTCAGCACCACCAGACCAGCTCTACAACAAATGCTAAAGGAACTTCCCTAAGTGGGAAACACAAGAGAAGAAAAGGACCTACAAAAACAAACCCATAACAATTAAGAAAATGGTAATAGGAACATACATATCAATAATTACCTTAAACGTGAATGGATTAAATGCTCCAACCAAAAGACACAGGCTCACTGAATGGATACAAAAACAAGACCCATACATATGCTGTCTACAAGAGACCCACTTCAGACCTAGGGACACATACAGACTGAAAGTGAGGGGATGGAAAAGCATATTCCATGCAAATGGAAATCAAAAAAAAAGCTGGAGTAACAACACTCATATCAGATAAAATAGACTTTATAATAAAGAATATTGGGGCTTCCCTGGTAGTGCAGTGATTGAGAGTCTGCCTGCCAATGCAGGGGACATGGGTTTGAGCCCTGGTCTGGGAAGATCCCACATGTCATGAAGCAACTAGGCCCGTGAGCCACAACTACTAAGCCTGGGCATCTGGAGCCTGTGCCCCGCAACAAGAGAGGCTGCAACAGTGAAAGGCCCATGCACCGTGATGAAGAGTGGCTCCCACACCACGATGAAGAGTGGCCCCCACTTGCTGCAACTAGAGAAAGCCCTCACATGAAACGAAGACCCAACACAGCCAAAAATAAATAAATAAATAATCCTTCCTTCTACTTAAAAAAAAACAAAAACAAAACAAGAATGTTACAAGAGACAAGGAAGGACACTACATAATGATCAAGGGATCAATCCAACAAAAAGCTATAACAATTATAAATATATATGCACCCAACAAAGGAACACCTCAATACATAAGGCAACTGCTAACAGCTAAAAAAGAGGAAATTGACAGTAACACAATAATAGTAGGGGACTTTAACACCTCACTTACACCAATGGACAGATCATCCAGACAGAAAATTAATAAGGAAACACAAGCTTTAAATGACACAATAGAACAGATAAACTTGATTGATATTTATAGGACATTCCATCCAAAAACAGCAGATTACACTTTCTTCTCAAGTGCACATGGAACATTCTCCAGGATAGATCACATCTTGAGTAAAAATCAAGCCTTGCTAAATTTAAGAAAATTGAAATCATTTCAAGCAACTTTTCTGACCACAATGCTATGAGATAGAAATCAATTACTATCAAGATAATAATTGATCAAAATGGGTAAAAAAATGTAAAAAACATGAACACATGGAGGCTAAACAATACATTACTAAATAACCAAGAGATCACTGAAGAAATCAAAGAGGAAATCAAAAAATACCTAGAGATAAATGACAATGAAAAAACAACGATCCAAAACCTATGGAATGGAGCAAAAGCAGTTCTAAAAGGGAAGTTTATAGCAATACAAACCTACCTCAAGAAACAAGAAAAATCTCAAATAAACACTCTAACCTTACACCTAAAGGAACTAGAGAAAGAAGAACAAAAAACCCAAAGTTAGTAGAAGGAAAGAAATCATAAAGATCAGAGCAGAAATAAATGAAATAGAAACAAAGAAAACAACAGCAAAGATCAATAAAACTAAAGGCTGGTTCTTTGAGAAGATAAACAGAATTGATAAACCTTTAGCCAGATTCATCAAGAAAAAGAGGGAGAGGACTCAAATCAATAAAATTCAAAATGAAAAAGGAGAAGTTACAACAGACACCGCAGAAATACAAAGCATCCTAAGAGACTACTACAAGCAAGTCTATGCCAGAAAATGGACAACCTGGAAGAAATGGACAAATTCTTAGAAAGAGATAATCTTCCATGACTGAACCAGGAAGAAATAGAAAATATGAATAGACCAATCACAAGTAATGAAATTGAAACTGTGATTAAAAATCTTCCAACAAACAAAAGTCCAGGACCAGGTGGCTTCACAGGTGAATTCTATCAAACATTCAGAGAAGAGCTAACACCCATCCTTCTCAAACTCTTACAAAAATTTGCAAAGGAAGGAACACTCCCAAACTCATTCTGTGAGGCCACCATCACCCTGATACTAAAACTAGATAAAGATACTACAAAAAAAAAAAGAAATTACAGACCAATGTCACTGATGAATATGATGCAAAAATCCTCAACAAAATACTAGCAAACAGAATCCAACAACACATTAAAAGGATCATACATCATGATCAAGTGGAATTTATCCTAGGGATGCAAGGATTCTTTAATATACAAAAGCCAATCAATGTGATATACCATATTAACAAACTGAAGAAGAAAAACCATATGATCATTTCAATAGACACAGAAAAAGCTTTTGACAAAATTCAACACCATTTATGATAAAAACTCTCCAGAAAGTGGGCATAGAGGGAACGTACCTCAACATAATAAAGGCCATATATGACAAACCCACAGCAAACATCATTCTCAATGATGAAAACTGAAAGCATTTCCTCTAAGATCAGGAACAAGACAAAGATGTCCACTCTCGCCACTATTATTCAACATATTTTTAGAAGACCTAGCAATAGCAATCAGAGAAGAAAAAGAAATAATAGGAATGCAAATTGGAAAAGAAGAAGTAAAACTGTCACTGTTTGCAGATGACATGATACTATACGTGGATAATCCTAAAGATGCCACCAGAAAACTACTAGAGCTAATCAATAAATTTGGTAAAGTTGCAGGATACAAAATTAATGCACAGAAATCTCTTGCATTCCTATACACTATTGATGAAAAATCTGAAAGAGAAATTAAGGAAACACTCCCATTTACCATTGCAAGAAAAAGAATAAAATACCTAGGAATAAACCGACCTAGGGACACAAAAGACCTGTATGCAGAAAACTATAAGACACTGATGAAAGAAATTAAAGATGATACAAACAGATGGAGAGATATACCATGTTCTTGGATTGGAAGAATCAATATAGTGAAAGTGACTATACTATCCAAAGCAATCTACAGATTCAGTGCAATCACTATCAAATTGCCAATGACATTTTTTACAGAACTAGAACAAAAATCTTAAAATTTGTGTGGAGACAAAAAAGCCTCCGAATACCCAAAGCAGTCTTGAGGGAAGAAAACCGAGCTGGGAGAATCAGACTCCCTGACTTCAGACTATACTACAAAGCTACAGTCATCAAGACAATATGGTACTGGTACAAAAACAGAAATATAGATGAATGGAACAGGATAGAAAGCCCAGAGATAAACCCATGCACCTATGGTCAACTAATCTATGACAAAGAAGGCAAAGATATACAATGGAGAAAAGACAGTCTCTTCAATAAGTGGTGCTGGGAAAACTGGACAGCTACATGTAAAAGGATGAAATTAGAACACTCCCTAACACCACACACAAAAATAAAGTCAAAATGGATTAGAGACCTAAATGTGAGACCAGACACTATAAAACTCTTAGAGGCAAACATAGGAAGAACACTCCTTGGCATAAATCACAGCAAGATTTTTTTTGATCCACCTCCTAGAGTAATGGAAATAAAAACAAAAATAAACAAATGGGACCTAATGAAACTTAAAAGCTTTTGCACAGCAAAGGAAACCATAAACAAGAAGAAAAGACAACCCTCAGAATGGGAGAAAATATTTGTAAATGAATCAACAGACAAAGGATTAATCTCCAAAATATATAAATAGCTCATGCAGCCCAATATTAAATAAACAAACAACCCAGTCCAGAAATGGGCAGAAGACCTAAATAGACATTTCTCCAAAGAAGACATACAGATGGCCAAGAATCTCATGAAAAGCTGCTCAACATCACTAATTATTACAGAAATGCAAGTCAAAACTACAATGAGGTATCACCTCACACCAGTTAGAATGGGCATCATCAGAAAATCTACAAACAACAAATGCTGGAGAGGGTGTGGAGAAAAGGGAACCCTCTTGCACTGTTGGTGGGAATGTAAATTGATACAGCCACTATGGATAACAGTATGGAGGTTCCTTAAAAAATTAAAAATAGAATTACCATATGACCCAGCGATCCCACTACTGGGCATATACCCAGAGAAAACCACAATTCAAAAAGACACATGCACCCCAATGTTTATTGCAGCACTGTTTACAATAGCCATGTCCTGGAAGCAACCTAAATGCCCATCATTAGACAAATGGATAAAGAAGATGTGGTACATATATACAATGGAATATTACTCAGCCATAAAAAGGAACGAAATTGGGTAATTTGTAGAGATGTGGATGGATCTACAGATTGTCATACAGAGTGAAGTAAGTCAGAAAGAGAAAAACAAATATCGTATATTAACTCATATATGTGGAACCTAGAAAAATGGTACAGATGCACCGGTTTCCAGGACAGAAGTTGAGACACAGATGTAGAGAACAAATATATGGACACCAAGGGGGGAAAGTGGTGGGTGGTGGGGGGTGGTTGGGGGGTGAATTGGGAGATTGGGATTGATATATATACACTAATATCTATAAAATAGATAACTAACAAGAACTATATACTTAGTTATCTATTTTATACATATTAGTGTATATAACTATATATATACACTAATATGTATAAAATAGATAACTAATAAGAACTATAAAAAATAAATAAAATAAAATTCAAAGCAAAAATCAGGTGGCAGGTCAGAAAAGGTCTACGAGACATAGTTTGCTGACATCTCTTCTAGATATTTCCCTTTTCCAAACATACCTTCCATGTAAGGAAATGGTCACAGTTCAGTGCCAGTGATTGATAGTTTGCAGGACAGAGCCTTGTCTTCCAAGTGCCAAAATTCAAGGTACTGAGAGCAGCCAAGCCCCTGTGCTGCATCCTTCAAAGAGCAAAAAGAAACAGGATGCCAACTTTGTGAACTTGAACAAAAAGTGATCATTTGAGGAAAGAAAGAATGAGGAGAGAGAACCCTGACAATTAGTACTCACTAGCTCAGAGAGAATCACTAATGAGGGGTGATGGCCAATGATAAGGAAATGCATATCAATTTTCCAATTTACCTCCAGCAAACCTCTTAATTTTAGAAGGGATTCATCTTATAGTTGATTGAAGAACTAAAACAGGTAGATAATTGTTCCTCAGGACCATCTCTCTTACCAACTCAAGGGCAAATGGGTTAAAAAAAAAAAAGAAAACTCACTCAAGGATGTGGAGAAAAGGGAATATTTGTGTACTGTTGGTGGGAATGTAAATTGGTGCAGCCACTGTGGAAAACAGTACGGAGGTTTCTCAAAAAACTAAAAATAGAACTACTATATAACCCAGCAATTTCACTCCTGGATATACATATCACAAAAGCAAAAACACTAATTCAAAAAGATATATGCACCATGTTCATAGCAGCATTATTTACAATTGCCAGGACATGGAAATAACCTAAGTGTCCATCCGAAGTTGCATGGATAAAGAGGATGTGAGGTATATATTATATATATATATATATATATATATATATATATATATATATATATGCAGTGGAATACTACTTAGCCATAAAAAGAGAATGAAATTTTGTCATTTGCAGCAACATGGATGGACTTAGAGGGCATTATGTTAGGTGAAATAAAAGTCAGACAGAAAAAGACAAATACTGTGTGATATCACTTATTTGTGGAATCTAAAAATACAACAAGCTAGTGAATATAACAAAAAAGAAGAAGACTCACAGATATAGAGAACAAGCTAGTGGTTACCAGTGGGGAGGGATGGAGGGACACTATAGGGAAGAGGGAGTGGGAGGTACAAACTATGTAAGATAGGCTCAAGGATGTGTTGTACAGCACCGGGAAAATAGCCAATATTTTGTAATAACTGTAACCTTTAAAAATTGTAGAAAACTAAAAAAAATTTTAGAAACCTCACTCAAACACTTGAGGGTGTCTGGCCAAGTTACATCTTAGCCCATGTGGGGAGGAAGAACATTCAGGGAGCAGAGATGGAGGGAGAAGTAGTGTGAACCCAAGAAGTCCTTTATTCAACACAATTGTGTATTACATAGAAAGAGAAAAACTCCTTTCCTCAACACTGCAGTGATGGGTTTATATGACTTTTCAATTTGGAATCCTAGGACCTTTTATGGGATAAATCTCCAAAGCAGTGAGTTTCTTTAATGGCATCTTTTTGTCTTTAGAATTTATATCTTTCTTATAGATCATAATCCCTCTACTTCATAAGAAGAATGCCCCTCAAAATTTTAAGACTTGGGATTTCCTAGAGAAAAATTCTAAAGGAACTCATAGTCTCATGGTGTTTGATTCACTTGGAAATATCTAGAATGTAAAGAGTAATATAAAGAAATCTTATTGGGTCTTTCCAGTTCTGAAAGTAAAGTCTATATAATTTCAGCCTCTCCCAACTTCTTGTTTTCCCGTCTTGGAGATTACAAAGAGTTCTTGGAGCCTGGAAGACACAAAGCTCTCCTTGAATCTTCCAGCCCTTGTCACTATGTCTAGGAGAAGCAAGGCGAGTGGCAGCAGCAACTGTGGTATTGGGTATTTTGGAATTGATTTTAAGGTTCCCTAGATGCACCGCTTTGTGGGACACAAGTATAATTTATAGATAGGTTCAAAACAAATAATTTTTCATGACTCTTTCAAGAGCTTGTAGACGGGACTGTGGATTCCTACTATTACAAACACCTAACTGAGAAGCATCATGCTGGTGGTATTGGGTATAATTCTAAGCTTTCAGATCCGCTTTTTCCATGTCCAGAGACAGCGGTCTCTTAGGCTTTAAACTTGTGAGTCTACACTGTTCATGTGAGCACCTCTGATACTCATTTTATCGGTTCCCAATTCTCTCCCTATTGGAACTCTGTTGACTACTCTGAAAGGCAATTAAAAATTGTTGATTATCCATCACAGGCGATTTCAACTTACTTTTGAGTTCTGTGAAGTGAATTTTGATTGCTAGGAGCTGTTTCCTTTTAACCCAACTGGAAAGAATATGGAAACATTTCTGCCTTGCCTTTCACATTTGATTGATACTTTTCACTTTGAAAGCTAATTACATCTGATGTGAAGGGAAAATGGGATTCAGAAATACGGGTGCTCTTTTCATGAATTTTTACTCTGAAAATGTGGGTAATGTGTTCATTTTTTTCGTGCCTCAGTTTACCCACTGTCCTGCTAAGGTAACGTTCCATTCCTTGTCCTCTAAGAGAAGTGAGTGATGGAAGTGACCATTCTAACCCATGATCTCACAGACTCTCAGCCCAGGAAGGACCTCCAAGGTCACCTCCGCTTGTTACAGGAATGCTCTCACAGGGTCCATGACATGTGGTGTTTGGTCCCTGTGTAAACTCTTCCAGGAACTGGAACCCTCCATATTCAAGGCAACCATTTCATTTCTTAATAGGTCTAATTGTTAGAACTTTTTTCCTTATACTCAAACACCTTTCTGTGATAGCTCCCTATTGGTCTTAGTTCTGCCTTTTGAAGCAAAGCCAGATAGATGGAATTTCCACTCTTTAGTTTGACTTCTCTTTGATAGCCATATTTGTAAGTTGTTTGAGGCACAATTTGAAGAGCACTCTGAGAAAAATAAATGTATTGTTACATTTGTTGTGGTCATTCCTGCTATTAGTGAAGTCTTAATTAAACAAACAAACAAACAAAATGTGCTCCAAAGAAATAAGAAACCTATTGGGTATGCTTGTTCAATACATTAGTTACCTGAGACACAGGTAACACACACCCCTAAATCCTGCCTGGATGATGGCTTCTCTTCCATCTGCAATGTTTACACAGCTAATGAGGTGGCTGCATTTTCAGTCTGACCAGGAAGTCAGGGACCTGGGAATCCCAAAGGATTTTCAGATGAAATACCTTGGGTATGTTTATAATTGTTAATCAAGAGATTATAGCACCAGTTGGGAGAAATTTTTATCAAATCCCCCACCTTAGGGGATGGAAGAAGTATTGTTTATTTGTTCAACAAATATTTGTTGAATATCTCTTATGTGCCATGCTATGTTTTAGATGTTTGTGTTACATCAGAGATCAAACAGACAAAAATCCTTGTCCTTATAAAGCTTACATTCTGGTGAGGAGATTTTTAAATTGTGTAATAAAACATCAAAATAAATAAGTATATTACACTGTAGGTTAAAAGGTGGCAGGTGTTTTAAAGAATAAAAAACAGAACTATCTTAGGGACAGAAATACTGGGGGTGGGGGTGAGGGTGAAGGTTGCAGTTGTAAATAGGGTATCAGGGTGGGCCTCCTGAGAATATGACAGCTCGATAAGAGACTTGCTAGGAATGACCAGGGAAATAGGAAGAAAACCAAGAGAAAGTAAAATATAAAAATGTTGTCTTGAGTATTTAAAAAGTCCAGGGAGAAATCATTGAGGGTTGCCTTTAAAATGCTTAGTATGGGCTTCCCTGGTGGCACAGTGATTAAGAATACGCCTGACAATTCAGGGGACATGGGTTCGAGCCCTGGTCCGGGAAGATCTCACATGCCACGGAACAACTAAGCCCATGTACCACAACTACTGAACCTGCGCTCTAGAGCCTGTTAGCCGCAACTACTGAGCCCTCATGCCACAACTACTGAAGCCCGTGCGCTTAGAACCCATGCTCTGCCACAGGAGAAGCCACCGCAATGAGAAGCCTGCGCACCACAACGAAGAGTATTCCCCGCTCGCCGCAACTAGAGAAAGCCCGCGGGCAGCAACGAAGACCCAACGCAGCCAAAAATAAATAAATTTATAAAAATAAATAAATAAAATGCTTAGTGTGATGTGGTCATTGCGAACTAGCTTTGTGAGTGTGGGTCTGCGTGCTGGGAGGGGAAAGGTGAGATAGCTACAGGGTAGAGTGTGGCAATGCCCACAGGGTGGATTGATACAAAGCCAGAGGTGTTTTTGTGAAAAATAAAACACTCCGGAAGACAAGAGAGGTAAATCTGCATGATCAGAGTCATGCCCACATGAACAGACTAAGGCAAAAAAGATGGGCCTGATCCAAGGTGGGGCCTCCACAGTACAGAATAGGAGAGTGGAGCCCACCAGTGTGACCAGAGACAAAAAAAAAAAAAAAAGCAGAAGGAAGAACTCCTAGTTCTGCCTATTTTAACTGAGGGGGTAGTTAAAATATACATCTTAGGCTGTATCTCTCTGCACTGTTCTGAAAGTAGAATAAATTAGGGAGACAAATCAGAGAGATACTCCCCCGAACTGAGCTGAGAAGGAGGTGCTGGCACATTCTCTTAGTTTCTACCAAGGTTAGAAATGTTGTGCCTAGAGCCTAAATCCTAAGGAAACTCACTGCCGAGCCAATAGACGGAGTGTAAATTCAGAAGCATGTCTTGGGCCTAGAAAGACAAAGATGAAGCCTCTGCCAGAAGAAGCTATCATCTCAAGGTTAAAGGTCTATTGAAAAGGATATCAAAAAATAGGCAACACAAAAGGGACTGTCTTGTTCTTTTTCTTTTCTTTTTTTTCGCTGTACGTGGGCCTCTCACTGCTGTGGCCTCTCCCGTTGCGGAGCACAGGCTCCGGACGCGCAGGCTCAGCGGCCATGGCTCACGGGCCCAGCTGCTCCACGGCATGTGGGATCTTCCCAGACCGGGGCACGAACCCGCGTCCCCTGCATCGGCAGGCAGACTCTCAACCACTGCGCCACCAGGGAAGCCCCTGTCTTGTTCTTTGACTCTTTGGAGCCATCCTCATGACAGACCACTACAGTGGCCTGCATACTGCCCTCTGGTATCCCCTTCCACCATGAGATAATTTCCTTGGGCACCAAAATGAGTTTTGTGTGCTCTATTGTCAGAGACCTACAGAGAAACCGGAGATCTGGGGGAACTCAGGTCATAGGGATGCAGAGTTTAATGGATGGAATCCCCTCAAGCTATGCTTTGGCTCTTCAGGATTTGGGACAGCTAATTCCAAACGTTAACCACTCGACAAGGCATTTAGGGGCCAAGAAAATATCTGAGAACTGAAAAGTTTATTGTCTCAAAAGAGAACTATAAAAATGAAATTAATAAATATTTATTTTGCAGAACATGATATGATAACCACCACTTCTTTAATCGCTAAATTTAGTATTAATAAAAATTACACTACACTTGAACACAATGTATAGATTTTCTCTTTACAAGAATTCCTATGTAGACACAGGAGCTGCCAGGAAGCCATCACCAATCATGATTTAAATTATTCATAGCCATATAATTTCAAAAGCAAAAGTATCATTCTAAACTTTATTTTTGTAGCAAAAAAATACCTTCAAATGTGGGATGTGGGTACATTTTGATATATGTGGTATAGGGCGGGATTTGGAATCTTCAGAAATAAGTATAAGGACTAAGAAGGTGTGAACATAGACCTGACCTGAGGCCATATGTTGGATGTCAGGGAGACAAACACCCATTTAATCTGTAGTTAGGAAGCCAGGATATATAAAGATAAAATAGCAGTTACATTATAGCCTTTAGAGAAAAGGTTCCAGTTCAAGTGCCAGAGCTCTGTGGTGGGAAAGCCTCTCTGCTGCAGTTCCCCGTGGCTGGCTCCACCCTTACCTCTCCCCCGTCTTCTCCCCGTAACATGGCCTCATTCATTTACTTCAGCAGCTCCTTTCTGGAACAAATTCTCACAAATCCCTTCCAGAATGCTACAGTGACAGAGTTCTCACAGGCTTTGATTTATGAGATTTGAAACACTTTCTTTTTGGAAATATTTATATTTGATCCCTTGTGGACAGACTGCACATAACTAGAGCTTATCACATTGTTGGAAATCATGGGCAGGCTCTAAGAGGCAGGAACCCTGAGTTGGCCGAGGGCTGGGAGTGTAAAGATTAATATCCATTTGTGCTTTGCCGTCCTCAACCCCTGATAACTGTAAATAGTGTTTGGAAGAGATTGGGGTGCATCATGATGTATTACACGGTGGCGGTGGTTCTGCTTGTTATGTCTTCAACAGTGATTTATCATTCTCTACAGTGACACAAATCATGGGCCTTTGCCTGACCCTCTGGAATGTACGCACAATTTGCAGACTGTAACGGTGATGAATTTGTGTTTATATCATAACATTTTTAACCTGAGCTAAACCTGATCTCCTGCTTCAATTTGGAAATGTATCGAACATAAACTTTTGAAAATCTCTTTGGTTTTACTGGTATTATAGTCTGACCCTCTTTTCCACTTTTTGGGGGAACTAATGAGAATCAGTAAATAGTAAGAAGGTCAAATTTGAGATAAAATCATTTTCTCAGGTTTTCCTTACCTGGTATTGTTTTCATGTAAATACTATAGTGAGTAAAAGATCGGTACAGACTTGCCTTGTTCCAGCAATCGACATCCTGGTTGATTGGAGGATCAACAAGGAAGAGAGCCCTGATAGCCTGATCTTTCAAAATCTGAAAATTAAGAAGAGTCTACTAATTTCTCCCTGGGTATTTATTTGAAGGACGTGTGGGATCTAGTGGACAAGTGTTTGTGTCTGTGTGTATACATTTTTCCCAAGAATGGGGCAGGCAGTTGAGCCCAAGCCTTTTCAGGCTTCCCTTCAAAGCAATGATTTTCTCTGAAACAGGGTCTAGGGAATTGAGAAGGTCTTTAGGAGGTTCTACATAAAAACGCTGTATTTCTTTGGGTTATTTTCCTTTCTGTGAAGTGTGAAAGCAGTATGAAATATCAAAAAAAATTAAAATAAAATGGAAAACCTTGTCTTTCCTGTCTGGAATGATCGTTCATATTCTAATTGATTGTCATTTTTCATTCATTTGAGAAACCCAAGCATCTTGGGTTAAGAAATAATATTTGAGTTGCAATAATTACATTTAAATGGATAACTCAGAAAGCAAACAGCTGCAATTTATACCAAAAACTTGTTTCTTTTAGGTATTTGTCCTAGATTCTCAGTTTTGAGACAGAAAATGAAATGATGCTCCAACCTGGCCAAGCAGTGAAGAGGGTGAATTTTCCCCAGGGTTGCACGTGGTTAGAGCACTGACCCCTACATCCCCTCAGTCAGTAACGGGCTCCAGGATTGCCTTACCTGATGCCCTCACCGTGTCCTTGCTCACCCACAGATTGTCCCTTGTTTTCAAATGCCCGTCAATAAATAAGCTAAGATGACGAATTTGTCTGTGATAATGTGCTGAGGCAATATGCATTTTAGCTGAAGCCTGGAATCAACTCCGCTTGTACTGCCGAAGCCTGCAGTGATTTCAAGGGTGGAATTTCAGGTGAGCGTGAATCCAGGGAAAAGTGGAAGCACACTGGTATTGTTTACATCCTCACCTCACCTGACAAAGAAGATACAATCCCTTTACTGCCTTGTTTTTCTAATTTTTAGATGTGGAATTCTGAGTCACTCTCAAAACAATAGAAATTTCACAAGGATTATCAAAAGTGATATTAATTTGCTAATTTAAACAGATGAAGAGGAATGACAATGAATTTTCACTGTATACCAGTACTTTGTCATATATAGTGGGTTATTAATATCACCCTGGAGCTTTGGCAAACACAATTCTTCACCACATTCTACTTTTTCATAAACATCTTATCTCATCCAACCTAACATAACTCCTAATACTTTATATAACCATGAAATCCAACACTCCACCTTCATTGGATAGTTCTTTTTCAAAGCCCAATCTTTCTTAAACTGACTTCATATGACAACAACATTAATTGCTATTTTATGCACATACACAGACAGACTTCTTCACAACTTTACTTCTTAGTAACTTACAAGTGCACTAGTTGACAGCATCCTCAATTAGCAGAGTCATTTCCATATCCTGGACATATACATTGATCAGAAAAGATGACAATTTATTTTTAGACAGACGCAGACTGCATATTTTAAATATATTTCCCATTTGGCAAAAATAGTGTTGTAGCTAATGTATGTACAATATTTCCAAAAACATTGGTACTTTCCCATAAATATCTTCCATATTTTTTTCCAGTGAGTAATAAAAAAGGTTGAGGTGGGATGTGTTTTATCCCACCACATTATATCATTCCTATTTTTCCTCTTTGTTGGATGGCAATCAGGGGCCCTGATGCCAAGCTTTGGAAGCAACAGCATCTGGCTCCTTGGCAGATCCTGCAGGCAGACTTGTTGCCAGCCTCTAAGCTGTGTCTGGGTCTGTTGCATGGTTTGGCTGCAGATGGACTCTCTGGGTTGCCTCGTGCTTCTGGAAGCCAGTCCTGGCTTTCCTTTGATTCTGAGGACTTTACTCATTTTTATTCATTTGTGAAGAAGGGCCTATCCAAATGCTTTATGAAACCAACACTGGAGAACATTAATGGATCAAATTTTGCCTTTGAAAAGGCAGAGGTCAATGTGTATTTGGACAGCAGACATGGCATTCTGAAGGTGGGTCTACGCATGTCCGTGTGTCTTTCCATGAACTTCTATTCTAAGGAGTTTGGAAAGAGGCCAATTATGTTTTATCATCTCCCTGTCCCCCAGGATGAGGCTGTGTGGTTACCTGAAAAGACAGAAACATGGGAGAGCTCAGACTTCCTCAGATCAGTAAAACCTCCCATTTCTTTTGTCTTTTCAGTGAATCAAACGCTGAGGAAATAAACACACGTGATGGAGGTCCTCTCATCTTCACCTCTGTTCCATATTATTGCCCATATAAGTATGGGATTCTACCATACCTAGAAAGAAGGATGAACATTAAGCCTTAATTTAGTCTGAGCTAAGCACACATATCAAAGCCAGATCACTCCCATTAGTGTTCCCTAAGGCTCTGGCCTCCTGGGAGAGGCTATTGAATTTTCTTAGAATTGTGAAACCCTGTCACCATTGATATTTTTACCCATGACAATCCACTAAAAATCTTTATATCCTGCACATACAAACACACCCACAGCTTAATTAAAATATAATATTTTTGTTTTAAGGATTATAAGAATTTCATGAGTGCCTTCACTCCTTCATTGATTCACTTGTTAGCAGCTTTTTATTGAACAATTATTATTTGCTAAAGAGAAAATATTGCTCATGGAGTTTATATTCTACTGGGGAAGCTGGGCAATAAAACAATTATCTAGTCAGTTAAGAAGATAATTTTAGGTAGTGATAGTGCTATGAGGGAAATAAAACAGAGTCACTGGATGAAGTGTTCGTGGGGTAGAAGGAGAGCTACTTAAGACTGATTGGAAGGATTATTCAAGGAAGCGACATTAGATCTAAGACCTAAATGACAATGAACAGGAGCCGGCTAATCTGGGAGAACAGTGACCTGGAAGAGGAAATACAAGGGCACCGCAATGGGCATAACCTTGGCACATTTGAGGAACAAAAAGACATTAGATACCACAGCAGAGAGTGAGGAGAAGAGTGAATGGCAAGAAGCCCCATGAGACAGGCAAGCAGGGGCCAGATCACGGAGGTGCTGCAGCACTGTGGGCCACAGCAAAGCTCGCAGTTTGTTCTAAGAGCAATGGGCAGCCACTGGAAGTTTTAAGTAGAGAAATGACATGATCTAATTTATATGTTTAAAAAAGTCACTCTGGCTACTCTGTAGAGAAGAAGCAAGAAACCAGTTGGAAGGTTGTCCCAAGAGTGAGACAGATGGTTTCAGATAATAATGCTAGTAATACCTACATTTATTGAGTGCTTACTGTGATTTTGGGGCTGCTCATGCTTTATATCAGGTGAGGCTCAAAAAAAGAAACCTGACTTAGGAGTTATCTTCCCCATATCATAGGTTAAAAAAAAATAGGATTTCAACCTATAAATGTCTAATTCAGGTAGGCATGCCTCCTCATGCTATGAAACCAAACCAGAGTAGAAAACCGTTATTTTACATTTATTCGTATGCCTTCAAATAAGAAAGATATGCAGGTAAAATGTATGTTTAGATATCAAAGCCTTACCAATAAAATGAACAGTTCTTTCACAAACTCTAATTGGGATTTTAAAAAGTCATGGCAGATAGCTCTCAGAAAACACTAAGAATTCAGACAGCAAGCAGTTAATCAAGGCTTAGGATACCTTTTTGTGCAATTGTAATAATGGTGAATGAAATTCTGTTTCTATTACAGAAAAGCTGGGTTTTCCTGGAAGACTTCACAGGCTTTTCCTTCATCCTTAAATTCCACTGGCTCTTTGAATGCCTCTTAGTATACCTGTGGGGCATGGAAAAGAAGAATTTCTTTCCCTGAATTTATCAGGCGTTATATTTCACAACTCTTTTAATCACCAAGATTATCTGTAAGCTTTCCTTGAGTTGAAAGCTTCTGGAGATGTGAGAAAAGTAAGTTCTAATATACCAAGGAGTAGGAAAGGGCACTGTCAGCAAATATGGATATTTACTGTGGTCTATGGTTGCACATGTAACAAAGGACACAAAAGAACGATAAGAGCATTACCACAGAGACATGACTAACTAAAGGGGGCAATCTGCAATGCAGCGCTTGTGTGTCAGTTGAGTTCTCCACCAGATTTTCAAATCTATGCTAACCTTGGACAAAAGAACATTGTTCTCAGATCATCACTACTTAGTTAACTTCACCAATTCTTTTTTTCTCTCTTTTTTAAAATCATTGCAAATGTCAGTTGCTGTTACTTTTATATTGGTTCCCACTTCTGGTTTCTTATCACTTTCTGTAATGGCAGAAATTTGTTCTCATAAATGTATATTAAACATCACCAAACCCCCTCAATTCCTCTAAATCAGTCTAATCTAAGGAATGTAAACTAAAGTTTTCATCCCTATGAAGCAAGTAGATACCTCCACCAAGATGATGTGCATGTTTGGACTCAAGTCATCAAATCCTTTAAGTCGAGCAGAGTTTTTAAAAAATCAAATATTTGACAGAATTAACAGGTCATTTGCCTGAATGTATCAATTAATTTAATCAAGAAAATAGAATCAATTATGTATATAGGCTTAATCATAGTACTGAAATCACTTCCATTTGAAGCCCATTTTTAAACTAATACTTTTGGACAAAATATTTTCCTTTATACTAAAACTTTGTATACTCCACCTAGGAGCAAATACTTCCTCAGAATTCTGCCACTTGTTTTCTGTCAGTTGAAAATGTTATGTCAGTATAAAATATTATGAAATCTTCCCTACAACTTATTATTGAAGTGTAGCTAGTTTCACATGCTTATTATCACAGATATTAGGATCCAGGCATAATGACCTTGAGATTCCTCATTTAGGCATGAGCAGTGACTATTACTACTCTAAAAATACCACAAAACAAAAAGGGGGGCTGGTCTTGAAGACTGAAGTGTCCTTTTACTAAATGGCTCAGAACCTTCCTAGAACATTTAACTTTTCTGGCCTCAAACCTAATAGCATCTGGGTTTCTTCCTTTACTTATTGAGTCCTTTGAAAACATGATATTTGAGTTCAGGTGACCAGGATCAGTTCCAGGAGAGAAGTGTGGACAGAGAGAGTGGGCTGTCAGGACGGCCAGCATTCCATAGGGCCTTCCCTTCATTGCAGGCATCCTTTAGTTGGGTTACAGCATGTGTTATGTGAGTCCCACATTATAACCTTTTGTAGGCAGCCTTGTGGCACCGTTTACAATTACAGATCTTTCAGAGCCATTTGATCTCCAGACAGACCATCTCTATAGTGTGGTCCTTAGTCCTAGGACTCACTTAACACAAACATGGCAAGCTCTGTGGAATGCTGTGAAGGTTTGTGGATCCCAGGCAAATAACCCTGAGGACACTGGAGCAAAAGGTCAGAGTACGTCTTAGCTGTCCCCCTGAACATTAATAAACATTAAGTAACTTGTTGAAGTTTCCTCTCCTCTTTCCCCATCTGAAAGTTCCCACCACCTTTTTGCTTTCATTGTCATCTGGTGTTGTTCTGAGGATCCTGCTTTCCTTGAAGCTCTCGCAAGAGGAAGATATTTTTATTCTACACCCTACATATCACAAGTTTTAGAGGTGCAGTGGGTGTCCTTGCTCTCTTTGCTGCTTCCTCTATTCTTCTTCAAAACCCTACTTTGAAATAAATATCGTCAGACTTCATTACTCATCACTGCTCCTCATTTCTTGAGCCTACTGACCTCCCAGGTTCTCTCGGTCATTCAGAGACGGCTTGGGCACCTTGCTTACAGACCCCCTTCCCACTGTCATCATTCATGGTGACTTCATCCTCTATGTTGATGATCCAGCTAACATCCGGGCCTCTTATTTCTTTGATCCCCTTTGCTCCAAAGACCTTTTCCTCTAGAGGTCGGCTACACACACTCATGGCCATACGTTAGACCTTGTCATTAACAACAACTGAACAACTTCCAAAATCTCAAGTTTAGGCACCTTCCCCTTTGACCACCATCTGCTATCCTTCCTGTTACTGTTCTATTATCCCCCTCAAATAGTACTGTGACACTAGCATGACTGACAATCTATTGGCCCACCTCCACTTTTTCACTATTCATCACCACCACCACCACCTCCTACACACACATATTCTCACTTCCTTTCTTAGCTGAGATTCCTGGCCCAGCAGCATAAACACTCCTTTGCAAATACCCTTAACAACTGTGCCTCTTTCTTCCTCGATCATGCATGCTTATTAAAATTCCAATACTTGCTCAACCTACCTATCCACTTATTCTTCGCTGGGACTCAAGAGCTTAAAGCTACTGAACTGAAATCACTTTGCTTCTTTTTAAAAGGAAGTGTACCTGCTTCTTTCTAAGGCCAAGTCCTTCATTTATGATCTGAATCTCATCCTTTGTGCTTATCTCAAGGACTTTGCTCCTGCAGTTATTTCATCTCTGTCTTTCTTCCTTAATTTCTCTCTATGTCTTATATTCACTTCCATCAGTGAACAAACAAGAATCAATAGCATCCATGTTGAAAAGTCTCTTGACACCTCTTCCCATTCTGGGTCCAGCCTCACATCTGTGCTTCCCTTTAGAGGAAAATCCTTGAAATGATTGTTATGGCTTATCGTTTCCCTTTCCTCACATCTCAATGTCACTTAAAACCAATCCAACCAAACTTTTGTCCCCTTCATTACACTAGAAAGGCTTTGATCAAGGTTGCCAATGCCAAAGCCAGGAGTCAGCTTTCTGCCCTCCTCCTGTGGGAGCTCTCAGCAGCATTTGGAGGAAGGGACTGCTCCTATACCCCAGTGGCTCTGTGTTGGGCTCTTCTCATACATCCTTCTCTCCACTTCTCCTTAAGTGTTGGGGTGCCCCAGGACCCTGTTCTTGACTTTCTAATTCATCTACATTCTCCCAAGGTGATCTCATCCAGTCTCATAGATTTAAGACTTACCTTTTTGCTGTTGACCATTGCACTTATTTATCTAGCTCATTGAGCTCCAGATTCAAATACTCATCTCAACATCCTCACTCATATGACTAACAGGTACCTCTCAATCAGCAGTGTCAACATTGAACTTGATTTTCCTTCCTTCTCTCAGATCACTTCCTCTCCATCATGACCAAACTTTCTCCCTTTCTATATATGGCATCATGATACACTCAATTGCTCTGACTATAAACCTTGGAGTCATTATTGATACTTCTCCTTCCCTCAAGCTCTACATCCAATCTATTGTACAACTTCTAAACTATATCTCCAATCATGGCCCAAGGCCCCATCATCTCTCATTTGAATTGCTTCCCTGACCCCTATTGTCTATCTTGCACAAAGCAGAAGTAAATTTACTAAAGCATAAATCAGATTCATGTCACACACACCCCCAACCCCCGACCCCCACTAAAGCTCTCTTATGTCTTTTAATTATGCTTAAAATGAAATTCAAAGTGGCCACCACGATCTGGATCCTGCCTTCCCCTCTGACCACCCCTGAAACCCCTCTTCCTGTTGCTCTTTACACTCCAGCCTCACTGGCCTTTCAGCCACGCTCATTCTCATCTCAAGACCATTGCTCCTGCTGTCCTGACAGCTTGGAGGACTCTTCAGACCCTCAGATCTTTGTGTGCCAGTCTCCCCCTCATTCAGGCCTCAGCTCAAATGGCCCCTTGGCGGAGATTTCTTCACGCCCTTGCTCAAGTAGTGCCCTGCCTGCCAACCCCAATCCCCAGGTGCTTTCTCCTATAGAGCCTTATTTTGTCTCAGGGCACTTAGAATTACTTGAAATGATCACATTTGTTTGTTTTTTGTGTTTGTTCCCTGTGTTCCTCAATTAGAATGTAAGATGTCTGACAAACTAAAAGCTAAGATTATGTTTCTTTTCATCTATCACAGAAAAATGTTGTAAGATTTAATAAAATGAACTTACTTCTTTAATGGGATCATTCTCACCAGAAACTCTCACACTCATGAAAACATCAAAATACACTGCATGTACTACCCTGCAATGCTCAGGGTGAAATATGAATAGATCATAGGCATACCTATATATGTATAATTGATATTTTTTGTATTTCGTGATGATTAATTGTCAAGAACAGACGTAGGAGAGCTGTGACTACCTCCTTGAGAGGCTTTAGTAGGGTCTACAGTTTAGTTCAGTCTCGATCACGTGAGGATACTTAAAGTACATGATTAAGACTGGTCTGTCCTGTGTACTCCTGTAAGTCTGCTTTGCTCACTTTCTAAATTGTAACTTTCGTTCAGACTGACACTAAATGTACAGTTGGCCCTTCATATCCGTCAGTTCAGCATCCATGAATTCAACCAATCACAGATGGAAAATATATATATTTTTAATTCCAGAAAGTTCCAAAGAGCAAACTTTGATGCACACTGGCAACTCTTCACATGGCATTTACATTTACACAGCATTTACATTATATTTACAACTATTTACATAGCATTTACATTATATCAGGTATTATAAGTAATCTAGAGATGATTTAAAGTATACAGGAGGATATGTGTAAGTCATATGCAAATACCATAGTATTATATATATTAGATATAATAGCAAGTACCATTTTCTATTAGGAGACTTGAGTATCTGCAGATTTTGGTATCTTGTGGGTCCTGGAACCAATTCCCTGTGGACATGAAGGGTCAATTGTCATTGATACTTCCTGAAAGATGCAGAACTCTCCCCGGTTTGGGGGTTGCTGCAGGCCTGCCTGCCTAGGCTAGGGGGAGCCTGAGTTCTGATGATGGAGATTCCTTAGACATAGAACAACTTAATCTATGCCTAGTGAAGCGTATGGAAGATGCTGGGTGACTAATCCCCAGGGACTACCCCAGAAGTGAGGCCAGTATGGGTAATGCCAAAAGCTATGGAGATGGTGTCATGTGGCTAGAAACACCTTCAGCAAGGGCTAAGAATATTAAGAGACACAAACTGTAGAAGCAGGGGTAATGGCAAAGGCATTCAAAGAATCCCTTTGCACTGGGAGTACATGCAGGAGGAAATCCTATCCAGGAGGGGAAGTGAGTCAGAGCTTGCTTACAGCACTGGAGAAAGAGGACAATCGTATTTTGTAAGAGGCTTAGTTTATATCCTTGGGCTTCAAAAAATTCTCAGATTTTTTCAGGTTGTGTCTTTGAATTCTAGAAAAGGTGTCTGGGGAAGGGTCTTAAGGAGAATATAGTGGTGGAGGGAGGAACAGGTCGGGGGCCACACTGAGGGGCAGCCGCTCTGGACAGCACTAGGAGGGCCCTTGAAGGCATTTCCCGTGTACCCAGGGCCTTTCTGGGGAGTTGGCAGTAGTTTGATAACTATGCCATGTCCCATCTTTTAAAATGTAAAACTAATGCTGGACATAGGGCATTTAGGGAAGTGATCTGTAGTTTACACAGTACTTAAAATTCCTGAAGCCAACTCCGGTAAATGCTTGGAATAAATTGTGGGAAATCACTTAAATAATTTTGCAAACATCCATCTGATGCTTAAACAAAGGCCACCTAAACACGAGGGAAGCCTGCCAGGCGGCAGTGTGCCGCGTGCCTGGGAGGTCAGGAACAGAGTGAGGGAGGCCCAGGGCGTGTGGAGATCGCCCATCGGGGCTTTCAGCGAACTCTACCCTAGTCTCATTTCTCAGAATGTTTTCTCCAACCTAATCTCAAACTCACTCTCAGAAATGGAGGAAGAACCCCTTTTCATTTTTCACAAAGTTATCAACTAAAATACTTCTGTGAATGCTGGGGAGCTCTATTGTTATTTTTTGTTTGTTTGTTTGTTTTTTGCGGTACGCGGGCCTCTCACTGTTGTGGCCTCTCCCGTTGCAGAGCACAGGCTCCGGACACACAGGCTCAGCGGCCATGGCTCACGGGCCTAGCCGCTCCGCGGCATGTGGGATCTTCCTGGACTGGGGCACGAACCCGTGTTCCCTGCATCGGCAGGTGGACTCTCAACCACTGTGCCACCAGGGAAGCCCTGGGGAGCTCTATTTAAGGGATAAATTCTGAATATATCTCCTCCTGGCCCTGGAGGTGTTGTGACTCATTCTGCCATTTGCTATGAGATTCTCAGGTGAACCATCGGTGGCCTGGGTGGAGGGAAGGATCCCGATGCCACCGCCATCTCCTCAGGAGGGAATGGGAAACTAACCATGAAAGCAAGCAAACCAGTCAACACGTGCTGGAGCAAACAGCGCCCGGGAGGGCCATGGAGGAGAAGCAGCACGTGCCCCTGTCCCACCTCCCCCAGCCTTTCAAGGGTCCTCCCAAGTCCACCTCTCACAGCCTCCTGTTTAGAATTTCAGTTGTTCCTCATATGATGTCAAGGGGTGATAAGAAGCTATTTATCACTCTGATGGGTTCAGACTCTTAACGTATGCTGTCACCTTGAAAGATTATTTCCAGTGTGATTTAGCAAAACATAGTTGATTCAACAACCACTTGCCCTCTCCCTATGGGTCAGGCTTGTGGACTCCCTGGGGATCCAGAGAAAGAAGAAATACAGCTCCTGTTCTCAAGGAGCTCATGATCAGTGAGAAACGCAACCCAGCAAATCAACAATGACAGTTCTGTGGGCCATGCTGTCTATGAGGTGTGCACAGTATGTCATGGGGGTATACATCAGGGTAAGTAAAGATGCTGAAGCTGAGTTTTCAAGGAGAAATAGAAATTAAGAGAAAATGCCTCACGCCCAGGAAGAACTGACACTGGGGTTTGGATGTGTGGGGGAGCAAGGCCCTTTCAGAGATGTGGCTGGAGGAGAGGGTGGGTGTGGGCACTTGGGAGAAGCTGAGGTAGGCAGAGACGGAGCAACAAAGATCCCTCTAGGCTATACTAAGAAAGTTGACATTTACTCTGGGGAACCTGGTATGATTGGGCTTATATTTTAGACAATTTATCCTGGTAGCAGTATAGGGACAGAAGAGAGAGGAGCAATACTAGAGGTTTAGGGTGAGGATGAAAGTGTGGGATTGAAAGATAGATACTTCATGAATAGAAGTGCCCGGAATTGATTACCCACAGTATAAAGAGAGAAGAGAAGTTGGCTATGATGCCCAGGTTTCTGATTTAGAGAAGCCCACTTTGCTTATAAATGCACCATTGAAGGATATTTTTTAAAGGAGGCAAGTCAACTTAAAAAGTTTCCCAGTCGGGCTTCCCTGGTGGCGCAGTGGTTGAGAGTCCGCCTGCCGATGCAGGGGACATGGGTTCGTGTCCCGGTCCGGGAAGATCCCACATGCTGCGGAGCGGCTGGACCTGTGAGCCATGGCCGCTGAGCCTGCGCGTCCGGAGCCTGTGCTCTGCAACGTGAGAGGCCACAATAGTGAGAGGCCCGCGTACCGCAAAAAAAAAGAAAAAGTTTCCCAAGTTTCCAAACATTATCGTTTCTAAGGTAAACTCAAATACTTTGATTGGACAAGGTTATTCTAGGTTTCACTTTGACTTTGAATCAAGAGGCAGGGAGCTTTGAGTACCCAAGAGGACTCTGGATTGCAGAGTTGAGTTATGGTGGCTTGCCTTTCTCAGGGTATATTATGATTCCCACTTAAATGGGGTGTGACCTTGAATGCACAAAGGATGAAGATCCCAAGAATAGAGATTCTGCTGCCCTGCAAGTGTGATATATAAATATGAATGTCAAGCCACTCCAATGCCTGAAAGCCTTTTTAAATGCCTGAGAGTTCCAAAGTGCACCGGGCCTCTCACAAGCACAATGAAATGATAATGAAGACGGCCAGCAGTGGGACCACCCACCAGCGGGTTTATTGCTGTAACTAGCAATGAAGGGTCTCCCTGGAACCATTGACACTGGATGGCATTGTCATTTTTAGCACATGCTAACACTGTGATGGTGAAAGGAACTGTCTCTTTTAAACCAGAGCCAGACTATTTATGGACTCCCTGCTCCCACCATATTCTTGCACCATGGCCATAGGTAAGAAAAAATGGAAAATGGCTGCTCGCTTGCCCCATATTTTCCCATATTCCCTGTCCAAGCTTAATGAACCGAGGAAGAAATACACTTCAGGGGCCTCTTTCTGGAGGGCCTTGAGCTTAAGTTCAGCATAGGCTCCCACCTTCCTCTTTATTCCCCCCATCTTCTGGCAGAACTTGAGCCCTGTCCCCACTCAGGCCACCCACAGAGCTGTAGGTCAAAGGACTACCCTTAACCCTGATGCATGTTTCTCTCTCCAACTCTAAGTAGAGACAAAAATCACTTGCTTTAGTGTGTGGAATGCATATATTAGGTCATAACGTTATTGTGCCTGCTTTAGAAACACACACAGGCATGTGTGCACATGGCAGAAACTGCACCCACAACCTGTGCTCTAGAAAGTGAGCGCAGGGAAACAGTTTTTGTGCCGTCATTTCATTATTCCATAGTTAAGAATACTCCATGCATGAAGAGTGTGGTGAAACTTTAGTGGTTTTTAAGTTCTTCCTACGGGCTTTTCAACTCGATAGATAGTCCAAATAGTTGGACAGGAAGGAAGGAAGGCGGAGGGGGAGACATAAGTGGTCGGTTTTGGTTGTAGCACAGTCTTGGGAGCAGGCCAAAGAAAGTGACTTTGGGGTCAAGAGAGTTGATACATTTTCTTTTCCTCTAAGAAGTGTAGTTTCTCTCATCCCAAGGGCTCCATTCAGCTGTACACCCAGGTTTTTTTTTTTTTTAGGTGATTTCTAGAATGAGGGATTCATTCATTCCAGAAATGCCACGTGCTAGACACTGGAGTGAGTGAGGTCTGCCAGGGCTGTCACAGTGTGGGTTCTCTTCACAGAACCTAGTAGGGTTGCTCCACATAGTAGGAAATCCATCCGGGCTGATGCACTAAGAGGAAGTCCTCAGGATCAAGACCACTTGCAAAGATTGACATCCATCGGACAAGAATCGAGGCCAGCAATATGTTGGTGTAAAACAAGAATGAATACTCACCGGTGAGTAGGTTCATCATTTGATTGGACAAGCTTATTCTAGGTTTCACTTTGACTTTGAATCAAGAGGCAGGGAGCTTTGAGTACCCAAGATAACTCTGGATTGCAGAGTTGAGTTATGGTGGCTTGCCTTTCTCAGAGTATATTACGATTCTCACTTAAATGGGGTGTGACCTTGAATGCACAAAGGATGAGGATCCCAAGAATAGAGATTCTGCTGCCCTGCAAGTGAGATATATTGGGGGACATCAACACGAGGCATCAGAGAGAGGCGGTTTCAAGACACCCATGGAGCCATTGCCAATGGCCCTCAAGCTGTAACAAGCCACAGAGATGGTGCCTCCACCACAGTGAAGCATGTTGGCTGGAGGAGTAGGCTCCGGGGGGAGACACGTCTGGCTTGGATTTTACCTTTGCCTTTCATGAGCTGTGTAACCACAGATATCTCAATCTCATCAAGCCTCAGCTGTCTCATCAATAAAACTGGGTATGAAAACAATATAACCTTCTCGTGGAATTACTGTGAAGTGCTGTAAAATAGTGCCTGGAACATTGTAGCTCAAAATGTTAGCTAGTATACTGTAGTTAGTATATGATTATACTGTATGGGTCAAGAGCCAGGGGATACAGATAGGTGATGGTCCCAGGTTTGGGCACAGAGTAGGGAACACATATATTAAGACCCTGAATTTTGACCAGAACTGTGACTTCCAAATTAGGCATAGCTTTGGAATAAGACACCTCTTCTGGATATCACTGGCTTTGTTCCTCTCCAACCTCCCTCATACACGCTGCCCACCTGCTTCACTGCTAATTCCAGTGCATGAGGGTTCACAGGACCACGTCATGCCACTGTCACCACGAGAGAGACAATTTGTAACACATTTTGTCTTCAGTTCCCTAAACTCACAGGAAAAGTACATGCTTGAGAACCCACTACCCTTATTTCACCACTTTCAGCGCATTTTTACATTATCTGCAGCACAAATTTTGCTGCATTCCCAGCAAAAGCCACATACTCAACAGGCCTGAGGTCATAGACTGCTCAGAAAACTCTCCATTTTCTCACAAAGACGAACTTTTCTTTGACTGGGCCCCAGCAAAAAGCTTTCCAGGTTATAGTTCTAACTTTGAATGAGAAGTAGATATGTCTACATCTCTTGGACAAGGAGATTCACAGGTAGGTAAGTAAATCCTGGCAAATATACATAGCATCCCATTTGTTAGGAGTTCAGGATGGAGGAGAAGAGAAGGGGAGTGCAGGGGGGAAGGAAAGAGAGAGAAGGTAGGTGAAGAAGGTGGACAGGAGTGTGACAAAATCACCTATATACTTATTACAGATGGAATCTGATATGGCTTTAGAGGAGAAAATCTCTGAGTTGAGAAATAGTAACTTTTCTTATCTAATGACTCCCACTGAGAGAGGGATAATTTTTATTGGTAATTTTGGTTAGTTTTGATTCCCATAATTTCTAAAAATGAATATGTATTTCATCTCTGATGTGACTTTACAGCTATAACAGAATGCAGAATTGAGGATAAAGTACAGTAAATGATAATTCACACAAAAAAATGTGATATTTGTGCCAAAACAGTGATTTCCTCTTACCTACTGTCATATAAAACACTCTGGGCCTATGTGTAATCTCTGGATATTTCTTGCTACAATATTGGGTGCATCTAAAAGATATGGGAGGGACTTCCCTGGTGGTTCAGTGGTCAAGAATCCACTTGCCATGCAGGGCACACGGGTTTGATCCCTGGTCCAGGAAGATCCCACATTCTGCGGAGCAACTACACCCGTGTGCTACAACTCCTGAGCCTGTGCTCTAGAGCCGGCAAGCCAAAACTACTGAGCCATGCACCACAACTACTGAAGCCTGCATGCCCTAGAGCCCATGCACCACAACTACTGAACCCACGATCTGCAACTACTGAAGCCTGTGCACCTAGAGCCCGTGCTCTGCAACAAGAGAAGCCACTGTAATGAGAAGTCTGCACACAGCAGTGAAGAGTAGCCACTGCTTGCTGCAACTAGAGAAAGCCCGCGAACAGCAACGAAGACCCAACGCAGCCAAAAAAAAATAATAAAATTAAAGATAATAAATAAATAAATAAAAACATGGGATTGTGAGATTGTCATTAAGAATCCTTGATATAAATTCTATGGTGTTCTCTGATTTTTTTAATTAGCTTTTGAAATTTAAGGTCATATAGAACTGAGTTAACAGGCAGTTGCATACACCCAAAGTCTCTGAATACTTTGAATTAGGTTAAAAATTTCTCAGAAAATCCTCAATATTCTAAACAGACACCTTTGTTACCTGTTAGATCTAAGCTGCTCAAAAAGCAATCAGACATAACAACATTATTCACAATAGCCAAAAGGTAGAAACAACCCAAGTGTCCATGGATGAATGGATAAACAAAATGTGGTATATGTGCAGTGGGATATTATTCATCAAAAGGAATGAAATTCTGATATATGCTACATGGATGAATCTTGAAAACATTATGCTAAATGAAATATGCATGTCACAAAAAAGAAAAATATTTTATAATTCCACTTATATGAGATACCTAGAATAGGCAAACCTATAGAGACAGAAAGAATCAAGATTATTAGGGACTTGGGGGAGGGGAGTTACTGTTTAGTGGTTATAGAGTTTCTGCTTCACACGATCAAACAGTTCTGGAAGTAGATAGTAGTGATGGTTATACAACATTATGAAAATGCTTAATGCCATTGAATTGTACACCTTAAAATGGTAATTTTTATGTTATGTATAGTTTGCCACAACTATAAAAAGAGAGAGAGAGAGAGAGAAGGAAAGAAAGAAAGAAAGAAGGAAGGAAGGAAAGAAAGAAAGAAGAAAAGAAAGAAAGAAAGAAGGAGAAAAGAAAGGAAGAAAAAAAGAAGGAAGAAAGATAAAAGGAAGGGAGGGAGGGAGGAAGAAACCAAAGAGGTACCACTTGACTCTCACTATTTGGGACCTGTTCTTTGCATCTAAAACTTCTGAAGAACAGAAGTTTGTTTTGTATCTCTGTGTTCTAATAATAGACTAAACTGTACCTCACAAAATGGGCTCAGGATTTCCAGAGTGAACTAGGCACAAATATAGAGATAAAGTAAGCTATTCCTGAAACATTCGGATTGTTGCATATTATGGCTGAGGAAAGAAGGTGGGGGATGGGAGGGTTTAAAATAAAGACAGTAAAAAATACCTGAGTTTTAAAAGGGAAAAGGATCAGCAATGAGAAATACAGTGATGAAAACTGAATAAGGAAACTAGTTGTGGAATAATATTTGAAGTTCTATATGTAGTACTAGAAGTTTCTTGCTTATACATTTTTTCTTAATCCCTTGGGGAGAAGCTGAAAAGTTTTTCCTTTTCAAATATCTAGTGTTATTTTTTTTTTAAATAACACTAAGCAGTTAGTATATTAGCTTATTCTAAACATTCACTTGTAGTGATTAAGATTATGTATACAGGGCTTCCCTGGTGGCGCAGTGGTTGGGAGTCTGCCTGCCGATGCAGGGGACGTGGGTTCGTGCCCCGGTCCAGGAGGATCCCACGTGCCGCGGAGCGGCTGGGCCTGTGAGCCATGGCCGCTGAGCCTGCGCGTCCGGAGCCTGTGCTCCGCAACGGGGGAGACCACAGCAGTGAGGGGCCCGCGTACCGCAAAAAAAAAAAAGATTATGTATACAAGGGAGCCAACTCAATTTCCCCTGAAGTTCATCAGGGAGGAGGCCTCTAAATTTGGGAAATGTTGCTATAGAGCATCTCAAGATCACCATCATAGTCAAAATTGGAATTAGTTAGAAAAACAGTTCTTCAGTTTAAGAAATGTCCCAGGGACTTCCCTGGTGGAGCAGTGGTTAAGAATCCGCCTGCCAATGCAGGGGACACAGGTTCAATCCCTGGTCCAGGAAGATCCCACATGCCGCAAAGCAACTAAGCCGGTGCACCACAACTACTGAGCCCACGTGCCACAACTACTGAAGCCCATGTGCGTAGAGCTTGTGCTCTGAAACAAGAGAAGCCACTGCAATGAGAAGCTCACACACCACAATGAAGAGTGGTCCCCGCTCACTGCAACTAGAGAAAGCCTCTGCGCAGCAACGAAGACCCAACACAGCCAAAAATAAATAAATAAATTAATTAATTAAAAAAAAAAAAAGAAATATGTCCCAAAGTACAGTTGTGGTTGGTACCCTTGGAAATGACATCAGGGAAGAACACAGTATGGGGGACTGAGAGAAAACTGTCTGATGGTTTTTGAGCATAATAGTGAGCATTCCAGCTAACATCAACCAGTTCGCTGTCCAGGGATAGAGTTCTGAGAGTTAGTTAACATGACAACAACAAAGATGCAGGGTGGGTACGCATTTAGAAAGAGCTAGTAAAATTCAAAATCAGTTTTTGGTGGTGGGATGCCCGTATGCCTTGTTTCTACAAACTCTTACCACCCCCCATTAGGTGGGGAGAGGGACAATACACATGAATCTATCTATGATGTCCATTCCTCCTGGAGACACTGGCTTTGGAGAAAGAACCAAGAACGCAGTCAGATGGAGCTGCACAGCAGGAGAACTCAAGGAGGGTATATAACCAGTCTCTCTCTACTTAAGTTGACATCTACCGGAGCTAGAGCCCTATCAGTGATCGTTAACTATGAAATAGGACCATGCAGATGTGGAAAGAATTCTAACAGAGCTGAGTAGAAGAGGAACAGCAGAATTGCCTTTACACCTATGACAAATACTGATGGAATTTTTGAGATGTCTTTTATGCTGACTGAGCTGAGAAAGAACTCCTGCATGACCAGAAGCTCTGTCCAAATTATTCACATGTAAAGATAACTTTTGGCTGGTGGTTGCAGCTGCTATTGACAGAGCTTTGTGAGACCTGCTGGCTTGCTTTGCACAATAGGGAGTCATTCTGTCCCTCCCCACCAAGGCTGGGGTCAGGCGGTCCGTTTGTTGCTATTGCTGCTGCCACTGCTGCTGCTGTTTCTCAGCTGTCCAGAGCAAGGCCATGTGTTTGAAGTTGGGCACAGTGTGCCTTTGAGGTGGCTCTTTGGCCCATTCATTGCAGCTGTTCCACCTGTGCTGGCACAGAGCAGCTGCTGGGCCCCTACACACATCCTGCCCACAGAACACAGCATGGGCTGAGGGCCCTTCAGTTCTGGGAGGTTGCCTAAGCCACGCCTTGCTGTCCACTGTGACCATATCTAATGTCCAACACTGGCAGCTACCTTTCTGCCAGTTGTTTAGCATTGCCTAGGCCCAGGTCATGAGTCTGATGTCTGTGTGAGCTGCTTAGTTGCCCACACATGTTCTGTGACTCCGGAAGGTTCAACTAACCAAGGAACCTAATAAATGTGAGTCCCTGGTTGCAGGGGAGACTGGTCAAGAAAATAGAGTTGAGCTGTTGGAGACATGTCTCTCCTGCTGCAAAAACCACTCAGAATCTTCACTCCATGAGCAATCGGCTGGTAGGAGCCATACTGTTTCCTAGGTAGCGCATTGGCTTCACCACCTCCCAGCTGATCTTTGGTGGTGCATTTAGTGGTGATCGTCTTCAAATGCAACCTTGCCTTAATTAAAGGTTCTGCCTCTTAATAAGCAACTTTTTGACAGCACAACCAAATTTATTGATAATTTAAAATCTTATATAATGTGTATACATCACTGGCTATGTGGGGCATTTCATTGAAGAGGGCTAGAAAACAAACTCAGTTTTTACCTAATCTAGAATAATGGGCTGAAGTTATAAATTAGATAAAAAATTTCTCCATGGACTTTATGTCTGTAATGGACTGTAGAATATACACTCTTCATACAGGATTGACCTGAGGACTAAAAAGTATATTTATGGTATATTGAATTGAAAATATTTCTTCAGAGAGAGTGATACTATCAAGATGACAACATAGGTCATTCTGACTTCAGTTTCCCTCACAGAAAGACAAACTATCCACTATCCATAGACAAGCCTGCATTGTGAAAATCCCAGAACCCAGGAGTGAGGCTGAATCCTCTCCCCTGGACCACAGGGATTGAGAAGGACCACATTAGAAGGGTAAGAGGAGCAGCTACACTCTGACTGCATTGCCCCTCCCTCAGGCCAGCACAGTGCTGCATCAAGATAAACTCTCTGGGCCTCAGTTTCTCCAGTGTGAAAAACAGAGCCTCATAAGGTGGACATCCAGCTCCCTGATCATTACAGGATGCTTCCCAGGAGGCCCACTTGGGTCTTACCTCCCAGATCCCAACCAGTGGCTCTGCCCATCTGGAGAACCAAGCCAGTAGCTCCATATAGCCAAAGAAGTTTGTTGTCAGTTCTACCTGATTTGGGTCCCTAGTTAATGAGGTGTACTGCCCATGGAGCCCATTCTATGGTTCCACCCAGGTAGGGAATCAAATTTGCAGCACCACTCAATTGCTGAATATAGCTTCTAGGACTGCTTGACCAAAGTTCTTTGACTGGTCAAAGAACCCAGACAGCTGTGTAACCTATCCTGCAGCCCTGCTTGGGCAGGGATCAAAGCCAACAGCCCTGCCCAACTGTTAATATGACCTCTGGTCTGGGCCTGCATAGCCAGGGAGCCTTGGAGCCCAGCCTGTGGTAATATCCAGCCACAGAGCACAGCCTATGGCTATGCTAGATTACTGAACACAACCTGTAGCCTTGCCCAGGCAGGGAGCCTGGACAGTGACCCTGCCCATCTGTGGAGCATGGGCTCTAGCTCCACCCAATTGAGGTATATAGCTGGAGGGCCCTCTCAACCACAGATCCCAGCCTGCAGCCCTGCCCAACTTCAAGGCACAGCATGAAGCCCTATCTAACTGCAGAGCAGCACCTGAGGTCCCATCCAACTGTGAAGCCCTGAGAGGCAAAAACCAAGAAGGCAGAGTAGAAGGACCTTGGACTCACCTCCTTCCATGAGCACACCAAAAGCACAACTAACTGCTGAATAGCCATCAATAAAAAAGACTGGAAACTGCCAAAAAGATATTCTACATCCAAGGATATAAAGAAGAAACCACAACAAGACAGTAGGAGGGACGCATTCATGATATAATCAAATCCCATACCCCCTGGGTGGGCGATCCACAAACTGGAGACTAATTATATCACAGAAGTTCTCCCACAGGAGTGAGCGTTCTGAGCCCCATGTCAGGCTCCCCAGCTTGGGGGTCTGGCATCGGAGGGAGGATCCCCCAAAGTATCTGATTTTGAAGGCCAGGAGGGCTTGGTTGCAGGAGCTCCACAGGACTGGGGGAAGTGGACACTCCACTCTTGGGGAGCTCACACAAGGTCTTGTGCATACCAGGACACAGGGCAAAGGCAGTGACTTCATAGGAGCCTGGGCCGGACCTACCTGCTGGTCTTGGTGGGCCTCCTGGGGAGGCAGGATGTCACTGTGGCTCTCCCTGAGGACATGGACATTGGTGGTGGAGACTTTGGGGAGTGTTCAGCTATGTGAATGTCAAGGAGGCAGATATCTTGCTTGGGTCATCAGCACCAAGACACCCAACAGCCTGTAGGCTTCAATACTGGGACACCTCAGGCCAAACAACCAACAGGGCAGGAACACAGCCTCACCCATCAGCAGACAGGCTGCCTAAAGACCTCCTGAGCCCACAGCAGGCTATAGACACATGACACAGCCCCACCAACCAAAGGGCGAAGACCCAGCTCCACCCACCAGTAGGCAGGCACCTGCCTCTCCCACCAGGAAGCCTGCACAAGCCTCTAGACCAGTGTCACTCACCAGGGGACAGGCATAAAAAGCAAGAATACTACAATCCAGCAGCCTGTGGAACTGAGTCTGCAAACACAGAAATTTAGACAAAATGAGGCAGTAGAGGAGTATGTTCCAGGTGAAGGAACAAGATAAAACCTCAAAAGAACAACTAAGTGAAACAGATAGGCAATCTACCAGAAAAGACTTCAGAATAACAAGCATAAAGATGATCCAAGATCTCGGAAAAAGAATGGATGCAGAGTGAGAAGTTATAAGAAGTTTTTAACAAAGAGTTAGAAAATACAGAGAATCAAGCAGAGTTGAAGAATACAAAAATTGAAATGAAAAATACACTAGAAGGAACCAACAGCAGAATAAGTGAGGCATAAGAATGGGTAAGTGAGCTGGAAGACAGAATGGAGCAAATCACTGCCATGGAACAGAAGAAAGAAAAAAGAATGAAAAGAAATGAGGACAGTTTAAGAGGCCTCTGGGACAACATTAAATGAACCAACATTTGCATTATAGGGGTCCCAGAAGGAGAAGAGAGAGAAAGGGCCTGAAAAAATATTTGAAGAGATAATAGCTGAAAACTTCCTTAACATGGGAAAAGAAACAGTCAGCCAAGTCCAGGAAGCGCAGACAGTCCCAGGAAGGATTAACCCAAAGAGGAACATGCTGAGACACATATTAATCAAACTGACAAAAATTAAATACAAAGAGAAAATATTAAAAGTAACAAAAGAAAAGCAACAAAAAACATACAAGGGAATCCCCATAAGGTTATCAGCTGATTTTTCAGCAGAAACTCCACAGGTCAGGAGAGAGTGGCATGATATATTTAAAGAGACAAAGAAGGACACTATGTAATAATCAAGGGGTCAATCCAAGAAGAAGTTATAACAATCGTAAATATATATGCACCCAACACAGGAGAGCCTCAAAATATAAGGCAAATGTTAGCAGATATAAAAGGAGAAATTGACAGTAACACAATAATTATGGGGGACTTTAACATTCCACTTATGTCAATGGACAGATCATCCAGACAGAAAATCAGTAAGAAAACCCAGGCCTTAAATAACACATTAGACCAGAAGGACTTAATTGAGATCTATAGAGCATTCCATCCAACTTTGAAGCCCTGCCTGTATCCCTGACTGAACATGGGGTCCAGCCAGTGGCACCATCTGGTCAGGGAGCATGTTCTGAGACCCCACCCAACCAGAAGCAATTGCAGAGCCCAAACCCTGCATCATCACAGAATCTAACCAGTGGCACTGCCATGCCAGGGAACACAGACTACAACTTCATCCGACTAGAGGTGATTGCAGAGCCCAGTTAGTGGCCCTGAATGACTGCAGAGTAAAGTCAGCCCTGCCCCATCAAGGAACCCACTCAGTGGCCCTACTTGAACATGGAGTCCAGTCAGCAGAGCCACCCAACCACAGAGCTCAGCCAGTGGCACACCCCCCAATGTTACAGTATGGGCAGTGGCATCTCCCAACTAAAGACACCAGTAGCAAGTCCCACCTGCCCACAGATCATCCAGTAACCCAAGCTGAGCTGATTGGTGAAGGCCTTTCCATGCCAAAGTGAACCTGTAAAGTCTGGAAGAGGAGGCCACTTACTCCAATGCACAGATATGAACACAAGGAATCAAGAATGAAGTAAACATGACAGCACCAAAGGAAACTAATAAAGTTCCAATAACTGACCCTAAAGAAATAGAGATCTATGAACTATCTGACAAAGAATAAAGAATAATCCTCTTAAAGAAGTTCAATGAACTATATGAACACACAGACAACTAAAAAATATTAAGAAAATAATGCATAAACAAAATGAGAAGTTCAACAGGAAATAGAAACCATAAAAAAACTAATCCCAAACAGAAATCCTAGAGCTGATGAATACAGTGACTGAACTGAAGAATTCAATAGAGAGGTTCAGTATCAGACTTAACTAAATAGAAGAAAGAATCAGTGAACTAGAGGATAGGTCATTTGAAGATAACCAGTCAGAGGAGTACAATGAAAAAAGAATAAAAAAGACAGAAGAAAGCATACAGAACTCATGGGACATCATCAAAAGAAACAATATACACATTATGGAAATCCCAGAAGGAGAAGAGAAAGAGAAAGGGACAGAACATCTAATTAAAGCAATAATTGCTGAAAATTTCCCAAATTTGGGGAGGGAAATGGCCATCCAGCTTCATGAGGCCCAAAGGACCCCACATAAGTTGAAACTGAAAAGGGCTAAGCTTAAGAATTTTTATAATTTAATTGTCAAAAGTCAAAGACAAAAAGAGGTGTTTTTCAAGCATAAATAAAAAGATGCCAATTAACATCATAAAAACATACGAATGTGTAAAACTTACTTGTAGTGATAAATAAATAAATAAATATATAGTCAAAGACAGATTCCCTAATATTGTAATGGTGGTGTGTAATTCATTTACAAGTCTAGTTTAAAAGTTTAAAAAACAAACTTATTAAAAATAACTAAAACTATAATAATTTGTTATTGGACACACAGTATGAAAGCAATGTAAATTGTGACATCACTAACATAAAATGTGAGGGAGAGAGAAGTAAAAGTATAAAGTTTCTGTATGCTATCAAAGTTAAGTTGTTATCAGTTTAAAATATGACATTATAAATATATTTTATGTAAGCATTATGGTGACTACAAAGGAAAAGTTTGTAGTAGGTATGCAAATGATTATGATAAAGAGTCAAAGAGCTTCAAGATGGTGGAGGAGTAAGACGTGGAGATCACCTTCCTCCCCCAAAATATATCAGAAATACATCTACATGTGGAACAACTCCTACAGAACACCTACTGAACACTGGCAGAAGACCTCAGACCTCCCAAAAGCCAAGAAACTCCCCATGTACTTGGGTAGGGCAAAAGAAAAAAGAAAAAACACAGACAAAAGAATAGGGATGGGACCTGCACCTCTGGGAGGGAGTTGTGAAGGAGGAAAAGTTTCCACATACCAGGAAGCCCTTTCACTGACAAAGACGGGGGTGGGAGGGTGGGGAAGCTTTGGAGCCATGGAGTAGAGTGCAGCAACAGGGGTGCAGAGGGCAAAGCAGAAAGATTCCAGCTCAGAGGATCAGTGCTGACCAGCACTCACCAGCCTGAGACGCTTGTCTGCTAACCCGCTGGGGTGGGTGGCGTCTGGGAACTGAGGCTCAGGCTTCGGAGGTCAGATCCCAGGGAAAGGGCTGTGGTTGGCTGCGTGAACACAGCCTGAAGGGGGCTAGTGCCCCACAGCTAGCTGGCAGGGAATCCGGGAGAAAGTCTGGACCTGCCTAAGAGGCAAGAGACCATTGTTTCAGGGTGAGCGAGGAGAGGGGATTCAGAGCACCACCTAAAGGAGCTCCAGAGATGGACACGAGCTGCGGCTATCAGCGTGGACCCCAGAGACAGGCATGAGAAGCTAAGGTTGCTGCTGCAGCCACCAAGAAGCCTGTGTACTAGCACAGGTCACTATCCACACCTCCCATCCCAGGAGCCTGTACAGCCCACCACTGCCAGGATCCCGTGATCCAGGGACAACTTCCCAGGGAGAACACACAGTATGCCTCAGGCTGTTGCAACGTCACACTGGCCTCTGCCGCCACAAGCTCGCCCCGCATTCTGTACCCCTCCCTACCCTCGGCCTGAATGAGCCAGAGCCCCCTAATCAGCTGCTACTGTAACCCCAACTTGTCTGGGTATGGAACAGACACCCTCAGATGACCTACATGCAGATGCGGGACCAAATCCAAAGCTGAACCCCAGGAGCTGTGCGAATAAAGAAGAGAAAGGGAAATTTCTCCCAGCAGCTTCAGAAGCAGCAGATTAAATCTCCACAATCAACTTGATGTACCCTGCAACTGTGGAATACCTGAATAGACAATGAATCATCCCAAAATTGAGGTGGTGGACTTTGTGTGATTTTGTCTGTATAGCTTTGCTTTTACCATTGGTCCCAGGGTTCTGTCTGTCTTTTTTTTTTTTTTTTGAATAGTTTTTAGCACTTGTTATCATTGGTGGATTTGGTTTGGTTGCTCTCTTCTTTCTTTCTTTTTTAATTACTTTTTAATTTTTAATATATTTTTTTAATTTCTTATTTTTTAATAACTATTTTATTTTTTAATTTCTCTCTCCCCTTTCTTCTGAGCTGCGTGGCTGACAGGGTCTTGGTGCTCCAGTCAGCTATCAGGTCTCTGCCTCTGAGGTGGGAGAGCCGAGTTCAAGACATTGGTCTGTCCCTCAGAGACCTCCCGGCTCCATGTAATATCAAATGGTGAGAGCTCTCCCAGAGATCTCCATCTCAATGCTAAGACCCAGCTCTACTCAATGACCAGGAAGCTACAGTGCTGGATAACCTATGCCAAACAACTAGCAAGACAGGAACACAACCCCACCCATTAGCAGAGAGGCTGCCTAAAATCACAATAAGTTCACAGACACCCCAAAACACACTACCAGACGTGGTCCTGCCCACCTGAAATACAAGATCCAGCCTCATCACCAGAACACAGGCACCAGTCCCCTCCACCAGGAAACCTGCACAACACACTGAACCAACCTTAGCCACTGGGAGCAGACACCAAAAACAACAGGAACTATGAACCTGCAACCTGCAAAAAGGAGACCCTAAACATAGTTAGTTAAGCAAAATGAGAAGACAGAGAAACACACAGCAGATGAAGGAGCAGGGTAAAAACCCACCAGACCTAACAAATGAAGAGGAAATAGGCAGTCTACCTGAAAAAGAATTCAGAGTAATGGTAGTAAAGATGACCCAAAATCTTGGAAATAGAATGGAGAAAATACAAAAAATGTATAACAAGGAACTAGAAGAACTAAAGAGCAAACAAACAATGATAAAAAACAAAATAAATGAAGTTAAAAATTCTCTAGAAGGAATCAATAGCAGAATAACTGAGGCAGAAGAAAGGATAAGTGACCTGGAAGATAAAATAATGGAAATAACTGCCGCAGAGCAGAAAAAGAAAAAAGAAAGAAAAGAATTGAGGACAGTCTCAGAGACCTCTGGGACAACATTAAATGCACCAACCTTCAAATTATAGGGGTTCCAGAAAAACAGACAAAGAAAATTTGGGACTGAGAAAATATTTGAAGAGTTATACTTGAAAACTTCCCTTATATGGGAAAGGAAATAGTCAATCAAGTCCAGGAAGCACAGAGAGTCCCATACAGGATAAATCCAAGGAGAAACACATCAATACAAATATTAATCAAATTATCAAAAATTATATACAAAGAAAAAATATTAAAAGCAGCAAGGGAAAAAAAACAAACAACATACAAGGGAATCCCCATAAGGTTAAGAGCTAATCTTTCAGCAGAAACTCTGCAAGCCAGAAGGGAGTGGCAGGACATATTTAAAGTGATGAAAGGTAAAAACCCACGACCAAGATTACTCTACCCAGCAAGGATCTCATTCAGATTCGATGGAGAAATTAAAACCTTTACAGACAAGCAAAAGCTCAGAAAATTCAGCACCACAAAACCAGCTTTATAACAGAAGCTAAAGGAACTTCTCTAGGCAGGAAACACAAGGAAAAGACCTACAATAACAAACCAAAAACAATTAAGAAAATGGTAATAGAAACATACATATCAACAACTACCTTAAATGTAAATGGATTCAATGCTCCAACCAAAAGACATAGACTGGCTGAATGGATACAAAAGCAAGACCCGTATATATGCTATCTGCAAGAGACCCACTGCAGACCTAGGGACACATACAGACTGAAAGTGAGGGGATGGAAAAAGATATTCCATGAAAATGGAAATCAAAAGAACGCTGGAGTAGCAATTCTCATATCAGAAAAAACAGACTTTAAACTAAAGACTATTACAAGAGACAAAGAACGACACTACAGAATGATCAAGGGATCAATCCAGGAAGAAGATATAATAATTGTCAATAATTTTGCACCCAACATAGGAGCACCTCAATACAAAAGGCAAATGCTAAGAGCCACAAAAGGGGAAATCAACAGTAACACAATCAGAGTAAGGGACTTTGACACCCCACTTTCACCAATGGACAGATCATCCAAAATGAAAATAAATAAGGAAACACAAGCTTTAAATGATACATTAAACAAGATGGGCTTAATTGATATTTGTAGGACATTCCATCCAAAAACAACAGAATACACTTTCTTCTCAAGTGCTCATGGAACATTCTCCAGGATAGATCATATCTTGGGTTACAAATCAAACCTTGGTAAATTTAAGAAAATTGAAATCATATCAAGTGTCTTTTCTGACCACAACCCTATGAGACTAGATATCAATTACAGGAAAAAATCTGTAAAAAATACAAATACATGGAGGTTAAAAAATACACTACTAAATAACCAAGAGATCACTGAGGAAATCAAAGAGGAAATAAAAAAAACCTAGAAACAAATGACAATGAAAACACGATGACCCAAAACCTATGGGAGGCAGCAAAAGCAGTTCTAAGAGGGAAGTTTATAGCAATACAATCCTACCTTAAGAAACAAGAAACATTTCAAATAAACAACTGAAAATTACACCTAAAGTAACTTGAGAAAGTAGAACAAAAAAAAACCCCAAAGTTAGCAGAAGGAAAGAAATCATAAAAATCAGATCAGAAATAAATGAAAAAGAAATGAAGGAAATGATAGCAAAGATCAATAAAACTAAAAGGTGGTTCCTTGAGAAGATAAACAAAATTGATAAACCATTAGCCAGACTCATCAAGAAAAAATGGGGGAACCCTCAAATCAATAGAATTAGAAATGAAAAAGCAGAAGTAACAACTGACCCTGCAAAAATACAAAGGATCATGAAAGATTACTACAAGCAACTATATGTCAATAAAATGGACAACTTGGAAGAAATGGACAAATTCTTAGAAAAGTACAACCTTCCAAGACTGAACCAGGAAGAAATAGAAAATATAAACAGACCCATCACAAGCACTGAAATTGAAACTGTGATTAAAACTCTTCCAACAAACAAAAGCCCAGGACCAGATGGCTTCACAGACAAATTCTATCAAACATTTAGAGAATAGCTAACACCTATCCTTTTTAAACTCTTCCAAAATATAGCAGATGGAGGAACACTCCAAAACTCATTCTACAAGGCCACCATCACCCTGATACCAAACCAGAGAAAGATGTCACAAAGAAAGAAAACTACAGGCCAATATCACTGATGAACATAGATGCAAAAATCCTGAACAAAATACAAGCAAACAGGGCTTCCCTGGTGGTGCAGTGGTTGAGAGTCCACCTGTCGATGCAGGACACATGGGTTCGTGCCCCAGTCCAGGAAGATCCCACATGCCATGGATTGGCTGGGCCCGTGAGCCATGGCCGCTGAGCCTGTGTGTCTGGAGCCTGTGCTCTGCAACAGGAGAGGCCACAACAGTGAGAGGCCTGTGTACTGCAAAAAAAAATAAAATAAAATACAGCAAACAGAATCCAACAGCACATTAAAAGGATCATAAACCATGATCAAGTGGGGTTTATCCCAGGAATGCAAGAATTCTTCAATGTATGCAAATAAATCAATGTGATTAACCATATTAAAAAATTGAAGGAGAAAAACCATATGATCATCTCAATAGATGTAGAATAAGCTTTTGACAAAATTCAACACCCATTTATGATAAAAACTCTGCTGAAAGTAGGCATAGAGGGAACTTTCCTCAACATAATAAAGGCCATATATGACAAACCCACAGCCAACATCATTCTCAATGGTGAAAAATTGAAACCGTTTCCTCTAAGATCAGGAACAAGACAAGGTTGCCCACTCTCACCACTCTTATTCAACATAGTTTTGGAAGTTTTAGCCACAGCAGAGAAGAAAAAAAAGAAAATGAATCCAAATTGGAAAAGAAGAAGTAAAGCTGTCACTGTTTACAGATGACATGATGCTATACACAGAGAATCCTAAAGACGCTACCAGAAAACTACTAGAAATAATCAATGAATTTTGTAAAGTAGCAGGATACAAAATTAATGCACAGAAATCTCTTGCATTCCTATACACTATTGATGAAAAATCTGGGAGAGAAATTAAGGAAACACTCTCACTTACCATTGCAACAAAAAGAATAAAATACCTAGGAATAAACTTACCTAAGGAGACAAAAGACCTGTATGCAGAAAACTATAGGATGCTGATGAAAGAAATTAAAGATGATACAAACAGATGGAGAGATATATGATGTTCTTGGATTGGAAGAATCAGCACTGAAAATGACTACACTACACAAAGCAATCTACAGATTCAATGCAATCCCTATCAAACTACCAATGGCATTTTTCACAGAACTAGAACAAAAAATTTACAATTTGTATGGAAACACAAAAGACCCCGAATAACCAAAGCAATCTTGAGAAAGTAAAACAGAGCTGGAGGAATCAGGCTCCCAGATTCAGACTATACTACAAAGCTACAGTAATCAAGACAGTATGGTCCTGGCACAAAAACAGAAATATAGAACAATGGAACAGGATAGAAAGCCCAGAGATAAACCCACACACATATGGTCACCTTATTTTTGATAAAGGAGGCAAGAATATACAATGGAGAAAAGACAGCCTCTTGAATAAGTGGTGCTGGGAAAACTGGACAGCTCCATGTAAAAGAATGAAATTAGAACACCATACAGAAAAATAAACTCAAAATGGGTTAAAGACCTAAATGTAAGGCCAGACGCTATAAAACTCTTAGAGGAAAACATAGGCAGGACACTCTATTACATAAATCACAGCAAGATCCTTTTTGACCCACCTCCTCGAGAAATGGAAATAAAAACAAAAATAAACAAATGGGACCTAATGAAACTTAAAACCTTTTGCACAGCAAAGGAAATTATAAACAAGGCCAAAAGACAACCCTCAGAATGGGAGAAAATATTTGCAAATGAAGCAACTGACAAAGGATTAATCTCCAAAATTTACAAACAGCACATGCAGCTCAATATCAAAAAAACAAACAACCCAATCCAAAAATGGCCAGAAGACCTAAATAGGTATTTCTCCAAAGAAGATATACAGATTGACAACAAACACATGAAAGGATGCTCAACATCACTCATCATTAGAGAAATGCAAATCGAAACTACAGTGAGGTATCACCTCACACCAGTCAGAATGGCCATCATCAAAAAATCTACAAACAATAAATGCTGGAGAGGGTGTGGAGAAAAGGGAACACTCTTGCACTGCTGGTGGGAATGTGAATTGGTACAGCCACTGTGGAGAACAGTATGGAGGTTCCTTTAAAAACTAAAAATAGAACTACCATACGACCAAGCTATCCCACTACTGGGCATATACCCTGAGAAAACCGTAATTCAAAAAGAGTCATGTATCACAATGTTCACTGCAACACTATTTACATTATCCAGGACATGGAAGCATCCTAAGTGTCCATAAACAGATGAATGGATAAAGAAGATGTGGCACATATATACAATGGAATATTACTCAGCCATAAAAAGAAACGAAATTGAGTTATTTGTAGAGAGGTGGATGGACCTAGAGTCTGTGATACAGAGTGAAGTAAGTCAGAAAGAGGAAAACAAATACCGTATGCTAACACATATATATGGAATCTAAAAAAAAAAAAAAAAAAAAGGTTCTGAAAAGTCTAGGGGCAGGACTGCAATAAATACTCAGACATAGAGAATGGACTTGAGGACACAGGGAGGGGGAAGGGTAAGCTGGGACGAAGTGAGAGAGTGGCATGGACATATATACACTACCAAATGTAAAATAGATAGCTAGTGGGAAGCAGCCACATAGCACAAGGAGATCAGCTCGGTGCTTTGTGACCACCTAGAGTGGTGGGATAGGGAGGGTGGGAGGGAGATGCAAGAGGGAGTAGATATGCGGATATATATATATGTATAGTTGGTTCACTTTGTTATAAAGTAGAAACGAACACACCACTGTAAAGCAATTATACTCCAATAAAGATGTTAAAAGAAAAAAAAGAGTCAAAACGTATCACCACAAAAATGTCTTCAAATCACAAAGCAAGACAGCAAAATAGGAAGCAAGGAACAAAAGATTTACAAAACAATCAAAAAACAGTTAACAGAATGGAAATAGTAGTCCCTATCTATCAAAATTTACTCTAAACATAAATGGATTAATTCTCCAAATGAGAGACATAGAATGGCTGAATGAATTTTATTCAAAAAAAAACAAGATTCAATGATATGCTGCCCACAAGAGACTCACTTTAGCTTTAAGGATGCAGGTAGCCAAAAAGTGAAGAATGGAAAAAGATATTTCAAGCAAATGGTAACCAAAAGAAACCAGAGGTAGCTATATTTGTATCAGACAAAAGCTGTTCTAGGAGGGAAGTGTATAGTGATAAATGCATGCATCAAGAAAAAAGAAAGATCTCAAATAAAAAACTTAACTCTACCAAGGTTGGATCAGTAATTACAGATCTTCCAACAACAAAGAAAAATCCAGATGATTTCTCTGGTAAATTCTATCAAAGATTTACAGAAAAATTAATGCCAATCTTTTTCAAATCCTTCCAAAAATTAGAGAAGGGAACACTCCCCAACTCATTTTACAAAGCCAGGATTATCCTGATACCAAAGCCAGTTAAGAACAGTACTAGAAAAGTAAACTACATCTCAACATCCCTGATGAATAGAGATGTAAAAATTTTCAACAAAATACCAGCAAACTGAATTTAGTAGCACATTAAAAGGATCATACACCATGATCAAGTGGAATTCATTCCTTGGATGTAAGGATGGTTCAACATATGCAAATCAATTAATGTGATACATTACATTAAAAAATGAAAGACAAAAATCACATGATCATCTCAATAGATGTAGAAAAAGCATTTGACAAAATTCAGCATCTGTTCATGACAAAAACTCTTAACAAATTAGGTATAGAAAGACAGTACCTTAATATTGCAAAAGTCTTATATGGCAAGGCAAGTCCACAGCTAACATACTCAGTGGTGAAATGCTGAAAAATTTTTCTTTGTGATCAAAAACAAGACAAGGGTGCCTACTCTTACCACTCCTATTCAACATAGTACTGGAAGTCCTAGCTAGAGGAATCAGGCAAGAAAAAGAAATAAAAGGTATCCAAATCAGAAAGGAAGAAGTAAAATTTTCTTTGTTTGAAGATAATATAGAAAATTCTTATGACTCCACCAAAAAAAATACTGCTAGAAATAATCAACAAATTCATTAAAGTTGCAGGGTACAACACCCAGAAAATCAGCTGTGTTTCTATACACTAACAAGGAAACATTTGATAAAGAAAATTTTTAAAAATCTCATTCATAATAGAATCAAAAATAAGAAAATAATTAGGAATAAATTTAAACAAGATGCAAGGTGTGTACACTGGAAACTCTTAAGACTTCGATGAAAGAAATTGAAGATAAATGGAAAGATATTCTGCTTTCATCAATCAGAAGAATTAATATTGTACAAATGTCTATACTACCAAAAGCCATCTATAGGGTCAATGCAATCCTTATCAAGATTCCAATAGCATTTTTTAAAGAAATAGAAAAAAACTAAAGTTTGTATGGAACCACAAAAGACCCCAATTAGATAAGTCAACCCTGAGAAAGAGGAGTAAAGCTGGAGGCAACACACCTCCTGATTTCAAAGCTATAGTAATCTAAATGGTATGGTATCAGCATAAAAACAGACACACAGATGAATGGAATTAAAATAGACAATCCAGAAATAAACCCATGTGTCTCTGCTCAACTAATATTTAACAAGGGAGCCAAGAATACTCAATGGGGAAAAGAAGTACTTAAAATGTTAAAAATGGATGACTCTTTAGGGCACTATGCTAAGTGAAATAAGTCAGACAGAGAAAGACAAATGTTGTATGATCTCACTTATATGTGGAATCTTAAAAGCAAAAACAAAAACAAAAAACCAAACTCAGAAACAGAGAGAAGATTGGTGGTTGTTGCCAGGGGCAGATCAGGACAGGGATGAAGATCTTAGTTATAAGATGAATAAGTTGTGTATGTACAGCATGGTGACTATAGTTAATAATACTGTACTGTATATTTGTATATTTGTACTCTTAAGAGAGTAGATCTTAAAAGTTTTCACCACACCTAAAAAATTGTAATAATATGCAAACTAACCTATTGTGGTAATCATTTCACAATATATACACGTATCAAATCATTACATTGTACACCTTAAACTTACACATATGTCAATTGTATCTCAGTAAAGCTGAAAAAAAGAAAAAGAAAATATCTCCCCAGAATTTTGGAGCCAATTTTATTAAACAAGTTAGCTTCAAGACCACTTATATCTTAAAATCTGCCTGAATAAAATAAGAAAACTGATGTTAACTTAATATTATAATCCTGAACTATATATCAGCAGATTAAAAAGGAGGTCACCCAGTTATAAAAAGGTAAAACAATTGATGAAAGACCATATCAATGAAAGAATTATCATTTTAGTGAGACTTGACCCTTATCTTCAAGGTACTCACAGCAAAATGGAAAAATACGATAAATTATTGATAACTGCAATTCTCAATCTGAATTTTCCTGTCCTTGCAGAGACAATTTATACTTGATTTGTTAAAATTAAAAATTCACAAGTTCAAAAACCTAATTTTAAGCTTTTGGGGTCAACTAAAATCATTTTATTCTATTTATACATCTACTACATTTTGCAACCACTTTTAAGAAACCTTTCACTACTTAATTGAATACTTTTAATTTTTTAAACAGCATTTATAAAAACTATACACTCGATTTCTTTTTGTAGTGCTTCAATTGTCTGATTAATAAACAAAAATTTCTCAAGTACCTACATTGCTCCTTTAAACCTAGTAAAAGGAAATTTATATGTATGATAAATCTTAAGCTCTTATAAACTATTAACTATATTGTTTAGAACCTTGGCAATATTCTCCTATACTTTTCACCTTAAAATCATAATTCAAATTAATTAACAAAACTTCATATTTTCAAATAAAGTTTGAAATTAGAATGACATCCTATTACATATTGAAATGTGCCTATTTCTCTTAAACATTCCAAATATTCAATACAGCAAATATACATATATTATTTCCAAATTTAGCTAAAATCTTAATACATTTTATTTATTTCAACATTTAATTCTATACCTTATCAGGATTAAAAAAACAAAACAGAACAACAAACTAAAGTAACAACTTTGTCATCCTGACCAAAGCAAATATATACAGGTTTCTTAAAGACCTAGAGCAGCGGTCCCCAACCTTTTTGCCACCAGGGACCGGTTTTGTGGAAGAAAAGTTTTCCACGGATGGGGGGTGGGGTGGGGAGGGAGGTTCTGGTGGTAATGTGAGTGATGGTTCACGCGGTCCTTTGAGTGATGGGGAGTGGCAGATGAAGCTTCACTCACTCACCCACTGCTCACCTCCTGCTGTGTGGCCTGGTTCCTAACAGGCTAAGCGTTGGGGACCCCTGACCTAGAGATACCCTTTGTTAGATCCTGGGCTTGATTCTTGCTGCAGTCATGATGAGATACAATGAGATCTCTGTGTTGTCACTATAAAAGGTACTTCAAAACTTGATAAAGGGATTGGTCTCTTGCCCATGTCTCAAGAGTTAAATTCTATACTACTTAGTTTTTTGTCTACTTCCTCAAATCTACAATTCCAACCAAGTTGTAACTAATTTCCTCCACTGCCACAATTAGATTTGTTTCTTTAACTCTTTTGAGGTATGTGAGTATCATCTTAATGGATCCTGAATATCTCCCAAGTCTTTGCCTGCCTGATTCCATGCACACAACCACAGCCCTGCTAATGGCAGCAGTGTGCCACAACAAAAGCAAAGGTAGAAATGCACAGATGCCATGGCTGAGAGCTACCTAACCCAGCCTGATAAACAGGAGCTAGCAAAGTAAGAATGGAAACAACCTGGTTAAATCCATGTTTTAGAGAGAACACACTGGCAGCAATGGGGACAATTTATTTGACAAGAATGAAGGCAGGGAGATGGTTGCAAAATTCCTGGTGAGAAATGATATTAGGCAGTGAGCAGTTATACACAAATGAGGGGACAAATACATGCATATACAAGAGGTAAAATTCACAAGATTGTGATAAATTGGAGGGTAAAGAAGAGGAATCTATATTTTTCAATATCCAATCTCTTAGGCAAGCTTCAAAAACAGTTGAATTGGGGCTGAATTTTACAAGTATCTGTAGGAAGATGTTCTATGTTGTTGCTTGAAGTGAGAACAGAAATTTCTGAATGACAGCTGTATTGGGGTGGGTAGGAGGACAAAGCTGTCATTTTGTTATGAACATTCAAGAGCCAGACTTGTACTCTCACTCCTTCTGAAGTTCATCTCCTTTAGTTTAAAGGCCACTTCTTCAGGAGGGACTTTCCTATTCTCTCACACTCAATGAGGGTCTCTTTCATACACTCTCAGGCTCTATGTCTTCCTTGAATCATAAGAATCGCAGATGTGATTCATGTGTATTTGTGCATAATCACGCGATTACTTGGATGTCTCTCCCACTCTATGAGAACTGGGCCGTGTCCGCCTCTCTTGTTCTATGATAAATCCCCAGCACCTAGCACAGTGTCCAGCATTGAAAAGGTGTTCAATAACTATTTGTTGAATAGATGAATGAATGAAAGACTATAGGAATGACGGAATGAATTAATGAATTAAAGTGGTAAGCAGCACAGGTCCCTGAAGATGGAGACAATCCAGTGTGTTCCTTACAGTGGTGCTCTGGATTTTTCTCAAGCACGTGTGGAGCTTGAGAAAAGTAGAGTGTGAAAGTGTGAGAGTGGTTAAAAGAGTTGACTTCAGCATCAGGCAAATCATGTATTGAGACATTTTTCAACGTAAATAAACAGGGAGATCTCAAACAACTCATTTAATCGTAAGAGTTTAGTTTTCTCATTTGTAAAATGGGAATAATTATGGTATGGTATGTGTGTATTCAGTTTTATCTCAAAGAGTAGAGGATTATATATGAAATAATTTTAGGCTAAGCAAATACCTCAAAATCATCAATTCAGTATTCTCCTTTATCTTACTTTGCCTTATATATAAAAAGGTATATAGAACTTTCTAGAATGAAGGCAAAGGTGTCAGTTTAAAAGCTATAATAAATAGGAGGAAGGAGATGGGGGAGGGCAGACTTTAGATCTGAGAGCCTAGGCAACTCTTAAAACATTATGTGCAACTCTCAATACAATCAGAAGAAAAGTAAATACTTTGTGAATTATGTTATCAAAAGGATTTAAAGTAATACTAAGTTGGAAACATTTTAAGTGGTAGTATAATGTAGGGCCTATGAGTAATTTAACCCCAATGGTTTATGTAAACATTTATCACACACATTCAGCATAATTACTTTGGATATTACATTTAAAAAAATACAAATTGTAAGAAAAAAATTTTTTTTCACTGGGGAATTCTGACTCCAAGCCTTACATGAAAGGTAGCTTCTCAAATTTATTGCCAGGTTTATTATATTCCGGTTTATAGTAACATTTTTAAAAATACCAATTGTATAAACATGGTTGATATCACCGGGGTCTTCTGACTCTTAACATTAGTCTGAATGTGTCCTCTCAAGTTTATTGCCAGATTTATGATTTTACGATGCTCTGATTTATAGTACCTGGAAGTTACTGTACAGCATTCTGGTTTTTATCATAATCACCTTTGAATGTTTATTTATGATCACATTAGTATTGTGCTTTAGTATTTCTGTGCTTCTGAAAATTTTATGGCCCATGAGAAAAGAATCCATGGGACATCTGTTCCACCAATAATCCCTGGCCTTCTAAAGCAACTGATCTCAACAGAATTTATTGATATGGTACTATTACATCACATAAGACAATAATGAGGGGCTATGTCTTTTAATTAAATAGATATTAGCAAATGACTAATTCCATAAAACATATTCCTACGTTATTACAAACATTAAGAGTAAATCAAAACCTGAAATCTGTTTTCAGATGGCCACATGTGGCCATCCACAGATCACATCCTGAGACGCTGGTATTGTAGAGCCTCCCTGTAGGGGCAGGAAGTAAGAGGGTGACCAGGTGGAACCAGGGGCACAAAATGTCACCCTTAGTCTGGGGCTCATTGTGCACTATTCCCATTCCAGCTGCAACTGTTGGCAGAGAAGTAGTTTCCGGGGAACGAGGGGCCCAGTGGGGAAGGCACCTCCAAATGTGAAAGCTGTGGCTTGTATGTACTCTACGCAGAGGTTGTATTAATTCAGGCCAAGATGCGAATAAAAACCCATGGTCATCCCCACTTGCCTTGTGGAATAGCAAACAGAACTCAGAATTCGTGATGTTCCCTACACACTGCGTTCACAGCCTAAGGAGAAAGGAGACCTATTTGCCATTTTCTTAGAAGTGTGGGCTTTCCAAAGATAAGGCGCTCGAGTCACCGTCGTGCATGTATCTTTGTTTAGTCATACTGAAGAGGAGTTGGGTTTTGAAATGTCAGAACATTGGCCTCAGTGGAGTGGGCGTGGTTCCCGTTTGTGCAGCACAGAATTTGGAGAAACAGAGCTGGTTCTGAGATGAGCGTGTTCAGCTAGAATCCCTACCTGAGTCTCTGACTCTCCAGAGGAAATTGGTGCGCCTGTAGATACTTGGATAATTAAGCAAAGCATAAAAAACCCACACAGCCTGCTGGGTCCTTGGGGGTTGTGATTCCTGAACTTACATTTGGCTTCTGGAGCCTGTCTCCTTCTGTGAGGCTTCCCCATGTGCCTTGGAGGTAAATGCAGAGTCCAAGCTCTCTCCACTGTTGCCTCTCAGAAGGGTGAATCAGAGCAGATTAAGTAGAGTCACACTCCATCACATGAGGCACCTAGCCAACCATGCACGTTGGCATGTATGGTAGATTGACAGGCTGAGCCAGAAGCTAGAAATTCAAAGTTTGTGGGTTTTAATCCCTGCTGTGCTGTGTGTGACCCTAGGTCAGCCTCTTGCCATTCCTTCTTCTTCGGCGTCCACATCTGTAAAAGGGGAGGAAGGGTGCACAGCTGGTAAATATTAGTAACGTGTTGCTGTTGAACTGATGGATGGGAAGGCCTCAGCACTCTGTCACCTGCTCCTTAGAGAATGTGGAAGGGTTCCAGGACATGAACCCTCCTAGTGTTTTCTTATATCCTCCACAAAAGCGCCTCATCCCATTTCTGGATAAAACCTCATCTTACTCCTCCATTCTTGGGCATCTCTGGCCAGGCAGTGCCCTTGCTGCAATTGCCATTGGAAGCCAGTGACAGGCTGAAATCACAGTAAGGAAGAGGCTAAAATAGTGGCGAAAATGGGAAGATTGCAGACCAAGAGAGGCAGAAAATAAATCTGCACCTAGGCTAGAGGGGCTCAATGTCTTAGGGACACCATGGGCCTTAGAGTGAGACAGACTTGGGTTCAAACCCCCATGCAGCTGTGACTTAACTGCCCTACACATTGTTTTCTCCAACAATAAAGTGAAAATGACAATGGTGCCTACATCAGAGCATTGCTGCGCAGATGAAGCCCCTAGGTGCATGCAGAGCCCCTAGCACATTGTTGGCATTTGATAAGTGATAGCTGATCAGGACTGTGACTATGCTTACCCAATGCTGCGCCTAAAATGTAGAGGGTTTTTATTTATGTTTTATCATCCTACCTTTTTCTATATACATCTCGTGGCCTAAACTGAGAATCTAGATCTAGCTGGGAGAGGAAGATCTGGATTTATTGTACGTTCTTTTTTTAAATTAATTTTTATTGTACACTCTTTATACACCTTGGGGATTTACCTGCCCTCTCAGTGTTTCAATGTGGCCCCTTTCACAATAAAGCATCAGCCCCTGCTCTTCTGTGGGAGCTGATTTCTTCCAGAGGACACACACAGAGTAGCCCAAGCAGCCTCTAGAGGCAGCTGGTCTAAGGTTCAGATGGGCTGTGGAGAGAGGACGTCAGCCTGGAAGAACCTTACAGGGAGACAGCCCATCGCATGACTTATGGTGGCTTGTCTGGTTCCCTCTCTGAGTTGCCATCTTCCTAGGTGCAGAGATCCTACTTCCCAGGGGTTTGAAAGAGGTATGTATGTAAAGTACTGAACACAGTGACTGGCATGTAGTTTTCATGAAGTGGTACCTGGTCAAATGCTGCTGCTTACTATGATGTTTACAAAGTTTCTGATGTTTATATGCTTAGGTTTTGGCTTTTAGGAAGCATTCAGTAAATGTTTGTTGAGCTTTTTAAAAAAATTTATTTTATTCAAGTATAGTTGATTTACAATGTTGTGTTAATTTCTGCTGTAGAGCAAAGTGATTCAGTTATACATATACATATTCTTTTTCATATCCTTTTCCATTATGGTTTATCACAATATATTGAATATAGTTCCCTGTGCTATACAGTGGGACCTTGTTGTTTACCCATCCTATATATACTAGTTTGCATCTGTTAACCCCAAACTCCCACTCCATCCCTCCCCCACCGCCCCGTCAAACCATTTTTAAAAGTGTGGTGATCATTAATGGAGTCTATTCCTGCACTGACTAGCTGCTTTGACATTCTTGAGCCTACAAAGTAAAGAATAATGGAAAAGAATTCTATTTTGTCTGAAACTCCAAGAAAAGCTGTGGCTAAATCTAGGGGCATGGTTTCCCATAGTTCAAGATTGAAAGACAAACACAAAGGAAAATTCTCACAACTTCCCCTAAGTCACCCAGTGTCTAAAACATCCAGATGCATTCATTCTGAGCAAAGTGGAAGTTGAAAAGTTGTTTAGTTTCCAATGAGCACTGTTTTTTCATATCCATTAATATTATGTTGAACTATTTCAATCATCCATTTTTTATAGGTCAGATATTGGCATCATAATAATAAATGTGACTTTCACAAACATTTATTGCATTGAAATAAAACAAGAAATTAGTTGCTAATATAGATGGGTTTCAATGTCCTTCTTGTCAAATGAGAAATTTGTAAGAGTACCATTCTACATTCACAATGTTGTGACCAAAATGACCTACATTTTCCTTTTCTTAACAACCTAGATACATGTGTGAAAAGTGTTTAGTCTAGTTTTATGATTCATTTTTTTCAAAGGATTAATATGGGAATTTACATTATCATTAAACTTTTTTTTTTTTTTTTTTAAATTTAGCAGAGACCCAGACAGAACTACTGTGTGCCAGGCACTGCTTTAAGTACTTTGGACATATTAACTCATTTGTCCTCTTAACAATTCTATGAGATAGGTACTATTATTATCCATGTTTTATCAAAGAGAACTGAGGCATAAAGAGGTTAAAGAAACTTACCCAAGGTCACACAACTGTTAAATAATCCAGGTAAGCTACACTTCTCACTGCTGTACTGTTCCTTCGTGACAAAGATGGGCACTAAAATAAAGACTAATGAAACACTCAGGTGGACTAATACTGAATTGTTCATGTCTATCAAAAACCGTCAGTTGTATATTTTTATGTTTTCTAAATGGTCAAATAAATTAGGGTGACTATCCAGTCTATATAACTTAATTCATTAAGGTAAATAGCTAAGAAAAGATTCAAGCATTTAAAAGTGGTTTTGTTAGCATGTGTGGCCATTTTGATGCAGCAAACACTTTAAGACATACCTTAATATGTATTAAAGAAAAAGATTCCAAAGAAAGCTAAGGAAGATTGGGACCAGAGAAAAGTATAGTTGAATTGCAGCTCTACTACTAACCAGCAGCAAAACCTTGGAGAATGTGTAACAGGGAAGAACCTTTGTATCCTATTACAAGTTAATCACTAAAGGAATGTTGCCTATAAGCTTAAATACATAATGGCTCATCTCTGGGAACCCTGACTCCCAGGTAATGAGCATTAAGCTAAAATACCTTAGTTTGGCTCACAGGAAACATCCTGACCAGGCCCACCTGTGAATGACTGCAGGAACACATCCCCTCCAGAGGCTGACCAGAACCAGGAAATTTGATTTTACTCCCTCCCCTTTTAGTATAAAAGAAGCCTGAATTCTAACTCAGGCAAGATGGTTCTTTGAGACGTTAGTCCACCATCTTCTTGGTCTGCTGGCCTTCCAAATAAAGTTGCTATTCCTTGTCCCAACAACTCATCTCTCGATTTATTGGCCTGTCGTGTGGTGAGCAGTATGAGCTTGGACTCTGTAACAAATGTACTTAACCTTCCCGAGCCTCCGTTTATCCTCTGTGTAGTGGATGTCAAATAGCTTAGAGAGTTGTAATGATGATAGGAAATAACATATACACAGTGCCTAGAACAGTGTCTGGCTCATTGTTGGTAATTAATACATGTTTATCCCATCCCCACCAACTTCCAGAGCTCTCAGTATTGGCAAATAATAGAGCTCACCATGCTCAACGCAAATTCCTCTTAAACAATTCCAGCACATGATGTTTTTTTCTCTGAATATCTTTTCAACAATTGAAGAGTTTGATTCTAATACCTTAAAACTGTGAGTCATTTGCTCAGAGGATAACTGGAAAAGAAGGAAAGTTTAGAAATTTAAAACAAAGATACAAGAGTAGAGATTTTGCAACAACATTTTAGGAAATAAAGACAGCTAAGAGAAAGGAAACTAGGTTCTTAAAATTAGACTTCCTTTGTTGGAAAGGAGAGAAACAAGCTGTGTCTCTGAGGCTGTGAGTTTTTCACAGCCAGTGTTATGACCCTATAACCAGATGTGTTGCAGCAACTTGCGTAACGCCTTTCCTAATTCAATAATCCTAATTTCTATAAACACTGCAAAACCTGGAATGTGAGAATCAAAATGATAAAGTTTAAAGTGTTTGAGTATTTAAATGGAGAATTAGATACAGAATTAGTATCATTATTATTTGTAAGAAGATATGAAAATATAGCCATCTGATTAAATGTTTGAGAAGGAAATCCTAGCAAACAAAGAATTATAAATAAAAATTAAGTTCATGGTATTCATTATTACTGGTTTGAGCTATGAAAAATGCCATTAATGCTTATTATTCTTTGCTGTGCTATTTTGTTTTAGGGGATATAAAAATATGTACAAAGTTTTTATAAATTCAATCTGTGACCTCTGTCCCAGTAATCCTATTTTTCCTATAAGATCTTGAGTTCCCCAGCTGTGGATTTTCTACCCTTCAAAGTAGGAAACTAATTCTCACCATCTGAGGAACCACTAAGCATTACATCATGTTATTTGCGTATTTCAAGTGCCTTGGAGAGATGTCTTGTGACGCTTGATCGATATGTCTCGTGGAAGCTTTAAAATTCTATGACTATGACGAAGGACAGTTTGAATGAGTTGTTCACCACTGTTTTGGGTGCTCTATAAATATTTGGTGAAAGAACAGTGTACTACTGTTCCTTTCCTTTGGTCACCTGCAATAGCTCAACATCATTAAATGGCCATGTATGCCTGGCCTGCCAGGAAACTCAGAGCCAACCTCTATGCTCAGTTGGTATAGCTTTTCTTGACCTAATCTCATCCCTCGTCTTGGCTATTACTATCTTTTTGCTTTAATCTTCTGTTAATGGTTTGGGGTATTATTGTTCCTCTGCTTTTATTAAAAGTTGCTGAAATCCTCCACCCCCTTTTTAAAGATGCTCATTGTATATAAGTAATTAAATAGCCATTTCAAATCCTAATACAGATGAGCCTAGGAGATATTGTGTAGGTCAGGTCTCTGTATTTACTCATTTCCTTTCTTCCTTTTTGGAAAGGGTTGGTTTTCAGGACATGTATGCAGTACCCATGTTTTACTGTGCATTTATTTAGCTGACTGGACACATTTTCATGCAGTGGTTTTTGCCTGCATTTACAGTCCAGATTTTTCAATAGCGTTATTGACTGTTTAATGAATTATTTATAAATGCATTTATATACTCTAATATTTGCATTTAATATAGATGCAAATCATTCAGAGGATTACACTTTAGTTTGTGGTGAGTTATAGACTCATAAAGAATAGCAGTAAGAGAATCAAAGAAAAATGTCCAAATTTACATACAGGTAGCAAATGCTGAAATCATAAATTAAAAGACAAGATACAACCAAGGTAGCCATCAAAACTTTTGGCTTGCCTTCAACCAAAATCCTAACCTATATCAAAATAAAGAGTATACCTAATTGAGGAACAAAGCTTTCTAGAGAACCAGACCCTGCATCTAACAAGACACCAATTTCTAAACAGCTTAATTGAATTAATGAGAAGATTACTCACTTGGCAGGACGTTGTGGTGTGGCGGGGGTGGAAGTTGTTGATCACAGAGCAGCCAGATTCAGGCACAATTGGCTGCTGCTGTCGATTTAATTAGTAGTATAGATCCTGCCTCAGACAGTTCTTCATTCCAGTATTTGGTGTTAAAAGAAGTATCAGTCATCATTGGTCTGTTTGATTGAGTGCATAAGTTACTTCTCTGCATTGCTTTTTCTCTCCCATTCATTCACTCACTCACTCAACAATGAGCACCCACTATGTAGCTAGGAACTGGGGATACAAGATGATGCAGAACCTTAAAAGGTAGACATTCAAGGACATTTAGATGGAATCAAAGGAAATTCTCCTTGCTCTGCCTTCAAAGAGATTTCCTTTATGGTTCACTGATAATTTCAGGTCTTATTTTGAAAATGTATTCATAACAACTTATCAAAATGTTAATGTCAGAATCCTAGGATTTAAAAAAACCCTTATTTTACCCTCTGGTTTGTGGCATTTAAAATTGTGTTCCCTGAAATGCTTTGAGTTATATTTTCTCAGGTTGTCTTTTAACATAATAGAAGTAGAACTGAGATTTCTCTTGAGGTAGTCCCACAGAACAGGCCAGCCTCATAGCACACTGAGCTGGTGAGAGCCAGTCTGGTCTGATTTGAAGAGATTCAAGGCACAGCTCCCTAGTCTCCAAATCTCCAACTCTCACCTGTCTCTTCATCACTAGGGCATCACAAATTTGGGTCTCAGAGGCTGAGATGATATCAAAAGCTCCCTTTTAAATAAGAAATCTATAGGACTGGGACAGGGGCACCTGGGGATGGGGACAGGGGAAGAAACCTGGAAAGGGGAGAGACAGAGGAGCTGTAAGGGAGACCAGGGTACTCTGCAGCACCCATACCTGGTTTACCTTAGGTCCTGTCATCAGAGATGTTTAGAGAGGAAGACAGGAGGAAAATATGTGGTTTCCTCTCTTATTTTTGCAAGACAGTGGCTTCCCTTCCTGATTCTGGCGAGGTGTTTGATGGTCTTTAGCACCCAAACCCTCTGAAGACTTGCTGTTTTGCAACCATTGCACACTTCAGCATCATCAGCTCAAAGAATGCACCTTCTTATTGGGGGTGAGATGAAGCATTTTATCTCCAGCGTTAGGCCTCTGTGCTGCTAGTGGGTTAGCTAATAACAGAAACAGACTGATGAATGGGTCCAAAAGCCAGAGATCGCTCTTTGCAATAGTGAACAAATATCGGATTACATACAGAGGTTAGCCTCAGTGACCTCTCAGCAAGCCCAGGTAAGAATCTTGCAGTCCTGTGCTGCTCTCCCAAAGGTGCTACAATAACCTCTTATGCACCTGGAAAACTTTTTATCAATGCCCTATTGGTAGGCGCCCAATCAAAGCTTTTGCTCTAGGATTTTAGTGTCTTCAAGCAGGCATGTTCTCATATTCACTGGTCCTTAGCTAAAATGAACATCACTAAAAGGGATGTCTTTATTTGTATGTAGTAACTGATGAGAGTAATTTGCTTCAAAATAGAAGCTACGACTGATAAGACAATCTATGTGCTTAAATCATTCTAGTAGTGTCATAATTACGCTTAAAAAATGTCTTATACAGGAGAGTGTCTTCTATACGAGAATATGTAACATTAGCCATGTACATATAGTTCTTTTCAATGTTTAAAGTATAAGCAATAGCATACAAAAGTGATTTATGCAATGTCAATTTCTTAAAGAGAGGATATTCTGGTTATCCATGGCTGCATAACAAACCACCCATTAGTGACATAAAATGTCAAGAACAATCATCATTTTTATTCTAATTATTAAATGATGGTGATGATGATTGTCTCACACAGGTTTGGGGGGTTGACCAAGCTCAGGGTCTCTCCTACGACTATAATCAGACAACAGTGACTGGGGCACCTTAAAGTCTTCCTCACTCACATGTCTGGTAGTTGATGCTGGCTGTCAGTTGGTGCGTTAACCATACCTTTTATTCTGATGCTTTGACATTTGGGGCCTTGCTGACCCTGGAGGGACCACCCCTCCCAGACCTAGCTGGTTCCTAGAGAATAAATGACTTTCATATGCAAGCCAACCACCTCCTCTATGGGCTCTCACACTCTGGACCCCTAGATACCTGCCTGTCACCCAGGAGCAGGTATCAGACAACTAGAGACAAGTCCTACATCCCAGAGTCCATCAAAATTACTCAAACTAGCCAATGCTAAGACTGCTTACCCTGCCTCATCTGTTCCTTCTTGTGGAGGCCACCTTTGCCTCCATTTTTGCCCACATTTTCCCCTCACTCTTGCTGTCTCCTGGTACTTCCATGTTATCCTGTGTGGCATGTCATGTCTTCTGTTATAGGGAGCTGTGAAGTCATGAAGTGACTCATTTTTGTGTCGGCAAGCCTTAACACACCTGACTAAAATAAATCCTGGGTACATTTTAAAACAGCTGGGACCTTAGCCATTAGCCAGATCAGCTACATGTGGTATCTGCATGTGACTTGGGCTTCCTTACATTATGGCAGCTGCATTGTGAGGATGAGACTTCCAGGAGAGAGTTAGATGGAAGCATTATCACCTCTCTAACTGAGCCTCAGAAGTCTCTCAGCATTCCTTCTGTCACACTCTCTTTGTTAGAAGGTAGTCAGTAAGACCAACCCATAGTCAAAGGAAAGGGAGTTAAACTCCACCTCTCAATGGGAGAAATGCCAAGGAATTTGCAGCCATGTTTTAAAACCACCACAAGTGTTTTTATTCATGATCTATTCATGGCTCCTTAAATAACTAATGAGCCCAGGGAATTCCCTGGAGGTCCAGTGGTTAGGACTCCATGTTTTCACTGCTGAGGGCCCAGGTTCAATCCCTGGTTGGGGAACAAAGATCCCACAAGCTGTGTGGTACAGCCAAGGGGGAAAAAATATAATGAGCCCAGTTTGAGAAGGAGAGTTTTGCTCAGTTCAGATGTTTCTGCATGTGGAACTCAGGTTCAGTTTTTTGAGTGCTGTTTCTATCATCCAGCTTTCACAATTCCACCATGGCACTGTACATATTTTAAAAATTACACTTCTTTAAAAGTTTTACGACTCCCTACATTGTGATCTTTAATGCCTTCAATAGTGTTAAATTATTTAAAAGAATTCAAAATTATTTTAAGTTCAAATTTGAAATTTTATTTTAACTTCCTGTCAAGCCCCTTTCTTAACACGATTTGGAGAAAAGTATTCACTTAGAGAACTGATTGTGGGCCAAAATTAAAAACAACAATAAACAAACATTTAAGAATCAATTAAAATATTATTAAAATTAGGTTCTGTAGAAGGTGGAAGACAGGATTATAGCCATAGTGTTACTTAGAAGAATTTATGTTTTTCCACTTTAATTGTTGCCTTTATTTTCATTAGTTTATTTCAAAAGAGAAAGGGTTTGAAGAAAATTGTAGAGAGAGCATTCTCTCTCCTAACTGATGGTCAAGTGATAATTCAAAATTCTTGATGACTCTTTTTAAGACAGTAGATAGGGAGTGAGTTTAGCTATTACATAGTGGTTTGGTTTCATTGATTGGTACATCAGCCCAGAGTAGCTGAATCTTCTTCAAGGAAGTACAATATGGGCATCGGAAAGGTCGACCTCAGCATGAGGACAAGGAAAAACCTGGCTGTCTGGGCAAACCCTTCAAAAATAACCAAAATGAAGTGAGCATTAGGGTTCGGAGTGAAGAAAGACAGTCTAGGCATGAATTATAGAGATAAATCCATAAAATCAAAGCAAGAAAGGAAATGTGACTTATTAAAGCACTGAGGGGAGATAGAAAACACTCTTCAAGGAAACATGCATGAGGAAAAGTAGAGAAAATGCTTTCTCATTTTTAGATGGGTCTTATAGGCAGAAAACTTTGAAAAGGCAGGCCTTTTTAATAACAACTTGGTACTCAGTTAAACAAAAGGATTCTTTTTATATCTACAGGTTCTGAAGGCTTCACCCCTTAAGAAATTTTTCAGATCATTGTGGAGGTAATGGTTCTCTTCTTCACATGATGAAGTAAAAAATAATTACAGAAGGATCAGTTACAGTATTTGATAACACCAAAAAAAAAAAAGGAAGAAGAAAGTCACCTAAGAAGTCAATCTCCTAATCTCCAGGAAGGACCATATCCAAACTCAGCTCGCTCAGCCAATGCCACCCTCCTCTTTTAAAAAACTACAAGAAGCACAGGAGGAGTTGGTGTCAGGAAGGGACTCCTAAATTCCTCATTCAAGTCTCCTCTGTGACTAAGCAATAAGAATGCATCTGTCTTTTCTTCACTCAGTAAAATACTACGTTACTTTAGCCTTTCTTTATTAGAAACCCTCTCTTCATTTTCATCTGTTAAATAAAATGTCTCTATCTCTTCCAATTTTCCCTTAGGTCATGAAGACCAATCCTAGTCTAGAGAGCACTGATTCCGTTATGATTCATATTTGCTGAACTCTCTTTGTTTAGGCATCCAAACGTCAAGTTCTTTGTTTAAACTGTGGGGGCTCTTTGCTGATTATTATCTTTAATCCATGAGATACTCTGACCCTCAAGATCTTTTTCTGTTCTATTCCAATATAATAATACCCACTCTATGTCTTTCCTAGTATTTATGTAGGGAGCTTCTGCTCCTAATTTTTTTAATGCTGTAAATTACAGAGTAATTTAGAGTAAATGATACTATTCTACTTTGCCTTAGAATTTTTTGTCTTATGTTTTCTATTTAATTAAAGTTCGTAATGGGCGGGAACTATTATTATTATGTCTTTTATAGTGTTCATCAAGAGCCTTGCATAAACATTTGTCAGAAGTATATAGTGTTGAATATATGTGTATTGATACATTGTGTATCTATTATACTGTAGTGTAATCACGATTTATACTTTTCTATCTTCCTAACTAGACTGTGTTTCATGTGACTTTGTATACCCAATAACTGGCACTTAGAACGTGTGCAAAAAATGATTTTGAATGAAATGTTGCTTGAATTAACTTTTGTTGGATGGATGGATGGATGGACAGATGGACCATCAACTTGTAATACTAACCAAACCCAGAATAAATTTGAATCTACACTGGTTTTCTCTTTCTGTCTTCCTTTTAGGCCGTCTTTAATCTGATTAAATGGTTATCCATTTAATTACCTCTTAATCAATCTATTTTAATTAATTTATTTAATTGAGCTAACTTTTAAAAGAGATGGACCTTTTCAGAAATATTTTCATTTACAAATGAAAAAGGAGGGCTGGGAAGAGCTCCGCCGGCAGACCTTGGACGGATTGGGTGCCAGCAGGCTCCGCCCTCTGGTGTTCCTGGGCGTGTTAGTTATGTGCTGCGGAGTCCTTACACCGAGATACCCGCAGAAATACATTGCTTCTGTGCTCTTTGCTTTCTACATAACAGCAGCGGAGTACTTTGGGAAGAGATGGTGAGCTGCTTGGAGGAGGAGGTGTATCTGAAATGCCTGAGGAGGTGGAGAGGCGACCCTGTAAGGAGAGGATGAGGACCCAGGCCCTGCTGCCATCTTCGCGGCCCTGGGGCACCTTGCTGAGCCTCGGTTCCTTTATGAGGAACATCTAGGGGCTGAACTGCTTAATTTTTGAAATTCCTGCCAGCTCTAAATTATCTTGATTCTATGTGAAGCCAAAATAAAGGAAAAATGGTATCTCCTTATGTTCTTCTATATAACCCAGCAGCAAAACACGAGGCCTGTGTTTCCAGCTCGCTGCTTTAGACACCAATTCACAAGACATTCTTTAATGTGAAAGACATTGTCTGCATGTCTTGTGAAAGTGAGTCTAGTTGTATATGGGCCAGGTGCGTACGTGTGGGGGAGAGAGAGAAAGAGAGAGAGAGAGAAAATCACATTTGGCCTATTATCCTGACCATAAGAGGGCACCACTCCCAACACCGTTCCATTCCTGATCTGATTGACTCTATAATTTGCAAACCTCTACAGTATTTTACATACAAACATTTCCAAAACACTGTCTCTCCTAATTTCTTTCAAGAAGGAAGAAAAAACTATCTGTGCCCATGTAGCACTCCATTCCACTGGATTCTTCACCTCTTTTTTCTTAATCCTGTAGTGTCAGTGATACGCAAGCATTTTGTTGTTGTCTTCTTTGTTTTTAAACTCTCTTAAAATACTAATAAAGGAAAAGTGACCAACAGATTCAAAGAAAGAAGGAGATGTGGTTAACACAGAAGCTGCTTTTCCAGGGGGGAGGACTTACAAGTCCAAGATGAGACTCAAGTGTCATTTGCCTGGAAAAGAGAGAAGCAGGAAGACAGATGTTTCTCTCATTATTTTTATTTGTAGACACCATTGCTGATCAGATATGTCACCACCCGAGAGGGCCAGTGCAGAGCAAGACAGCTGTGCATTATCTATTCTTGTGACTTCCCCAGGACACGGGGAAGGAAATTGTAGCTTGCATTTTTTTCCCCTTAATTTAGAGACCACGGCTTTTATAATAAAGATATTGAGCCATCATTTGTTTCTATTGTCAGGAGACAGACCTCCCTTTCTTCTCTTTCAGACCAGTATCTTACCCTGTTGCTCTTGGTGGGTAGAAACTTTGTAAGAAATCTAAAACTAAGCAGGGCAAGTGGGCAACGTCAGGGTCAAATGTATATCTTTCCCTTCTTTTAGTCTATTTTGAACCATTCATATCATTTTTTTAATATCCCAAAGGGCCAACTAATTCATGCTGGGGTTTTGCTGCATGTTGGCAGATTCAGACTTGGGTAATGACTTTCAGGTTTTCTCATTCAGTGAGAACGTGAGCATCTTTTCCCAGGTTTACTCAAGCCCACCCTTGATGGCTGGACCGGAGCAACCGACAGTCCAGGAAATGCTGCATTCTTGTGTGTGTTGGGCAGGATTTCCTGCAAAGGATCAAGAAAACATATTTTCCCATTGCTTTGTTTAAACTGGAGAAAGGCCTTTTGTCCAACTGGAGATCCTGTTAGTCACTGCCATGGCAACTAAGGAAGATGGGCAGGTCACTTGTTGGCCCTGATGGTCACCATCCCAACAAAAGCAAGTGATAAGACAAAGTGCTTCTGAATCTGCCCCTGAGCTCCCCATGGTCTACTGCCCTTCCATTCTTCTAGTTGGCAAAATAGGAAAACTGCAGCTAGAACCAAATGGAAGCAACAAAATATGAACTAATATGCTGGAGGTGCAGTTTGGTTTATTAGTACTCTTGCTTGATAGCATTTGTGTGATCCATCTCATTATGAATAAGAGGAAAGAGTATCAGTGTGTAGGGAAAGGGGAGGAGAGGGTCAGAAGTAACTCTGTAGATCTTGAAGTGATTGTCTCAAAGTCTTGCCTAGAAGAGACAGAGTTCTAAAGGGGTTGATGCTGATGTTATAATGGGGAGCCAGAAGATGGACTAATGATCTAGAATGTGGGATGTCAGTCCCAGGTTTGGTGTAGTATCTAACACTGAGCTGGCAACAAGAAAGCTAACAATGGAAGCAGTGAGCAGACAATCTTGGTTGTGACTTTCAAGCTCAACAGATCTGAGCTCCACCCACCACAACCTGGAGCTTGCTTCCTGAACTGCAGGCTTCTGTCAGCTGGATTTTCCTTATTATTCAACCATTGTCTTCCTACTCCTTTGATGCCCTTTAAACATCTTGCACTTCTGTGACTTTCCAGAATTTGTTTGTGGCTATTTGGAGATGGACATCCACAGTGAATACACTGGGGCCATTTGCTAGGTCAGTGTTTCCCAGAATGGCTCCATTAGGAAGCTACATTTCAAGGGCTTCTTTCCTGATGTCTCGGAACAACTCATTTGCTAGGGTCCTGAGTGCATAGTAGAGGTCAATGTTCACCAGAATACTGGGGGGATTGAGAAGGCCTGCTACACTGGTAACAGGCTGAAAATGAAAGTAAGTTATATAGAAAAGTATTCTCAGTAGGGTTGCATGTTGGTTCTTGACAAAGAACCTGCCTAGCTTTTAGCAAGAGTTAAATAAACAAAAGAAAACAAAAAGGAAAATGAGAATAGGCCATAGGTATAAGGATCTTTCAATTGCATTATAGCAGCTTGGTGTTTCCTAGGTTGGAGAGGAAGACAAGTCACCTGCCACACCATCTCTAATGGGACCCTGTGATACTCTTCTCATGTCAATCAATAAAGTCCCGAGAAGGAAGCTATGAGGCTAAGAACAGTGTTTAAGATAAATCCAAAATGTCAGCAGTAAGTTAACTCCAGTCTGGAGAACTCTCCATTAATACTATCAGGATAGAAAAACCCTTATTTTTTATTCTCATGCACATTTTCAGAAATGCTGCTAAAATTAGGCAGTGATATATACTATATATACTATATATAGGCAGAATAAGTTTACTCGTGTGCACACTCAAAGTAGAGTCCTAGAATGACTGGAATAAAAAAACTAGATCCAATTCTCAGACAAATTTCTAAGTCTACATCTCCATGACTTGAGTGAATTGAATAGGCTGAGAAGCACCCTGTTTGATGTATTCCATCCAATACATGTTACAGATTCTGGTTTTTTTTCTACCAGGAAGTTACATAAAGAAACTTGTATTCTCATCATTTAAAACAACCACATTTATAAAATACAGCGATCTAGGCAGTATGCTATAAATGTCTAAAGATAAAAACTGTATGACTCCATTTATAAAAAGTACAAAACAGTCAAAACTAATCTATGCTGTTACAGATTAGAATGGTAAGTACCCTCATTTGGGAGGGGGTAAGGGTTAAGGGGCTTCTACATTCTGTTTTTTTAAAATCTGTGTGCTGGTTACATGAGTATATTCAGTTGTAATAATGTAACCTTATGCATAATTTTGGTATACATGCTAAACTTCAGTTAAGTTTTATTTAATTACCCAAAGGTAATATAAAAGTAATATAGACCTTAGTACAGGAGTTCAGAGGGATCACACACCAGCGTCTGGCTGACATTATGGAGAGAGTGAAATTGAAGCTGGGATTAGACTGATGGGGAGGATTTGAATCTATGGAGTCAACTTAGTCTTGAAACTAGAACAATTCCTAGCACACAGCAGGCTCTCAATAAATGGCTGTTGAATAAGGGAATGAATGAATGAATGAAATATGCACATTTTCCAAATGAAATATTCAACAACACAGGTTTATAGATCAGACAACCAGGTGAAGCTTCCGATGTGTCAGGTTCTAAACCTACCTGTCAGTAACTGCATTACAGTAAGTTTGTGAAGCAGTTTTTGTAAAGTTCAGGACCTCCCATGATGGGTTAGTATATGTGTATGTATGTCTAAACACTTACAGATACATGCAATCTCCAACTTTGAGCCAATTTTTGTTTGGTGGGTTCATGCAAGATGTGAACTAGGTAGACACCTAACACACTCTCCAAACTGGTACACAAGCACATCTCAGAGCACGAGGTCTCAAGGACAGGGACCCTGTTTTTCCACCTCTCGTTACTAAGACCTGGCACAGAGGCTGGCAAAAATTAATGCTCAGAGAATTTCAGCTGGATAAGTGGGTGAACCCAAGTCCTGCATGCAGGCTGATTCCATCACAAGGTCTTACTCCACCTCCTCTGTGGGCTCAATAGCTACAGGCAAATGCTAATATATTTGTTTCAGTGTTTATGTCTGGAGAGTAGAGGGCAGGGAAACATACTGTCCCTTCTGTTTGAGTCTGAGCTTCAGAAGGTATGTGTCCTTAATGTAGTCCTCACAAGTCCAGGTCTAGTCCTCAGTTTTGTAGGTCAAGAAGAATGAATTAATGTTCACCCAGGAGTGACAGCATCTAGAAGATGACTCATAATAAACCAAAAACTTGATTTTTAATCAAGAATTATATGAAAGCATATTTACACTTAAGATGAGAACCCTTACATCATGTCATTAGTATTTTTTATTTCTACTCCAAAAGTTTTCTTGAGAAATTAAATTAGCATGAGAAGGTTGTTTGGTGAATATGATCAGTGCAAAGGAAGGTGCGTGATCTGGTTGAGTATGGATTTAAATTTTATCAAGCACCTACTGTATGTCAAGCACTGTGATAGATTCTAGGTACTTTCACACGTCACTTCACTCAACCTTATTTAATCCTCACAGTAATCTTGTACAATTAATGTTCTCGTGTTATAGATGAGTTAATCAAGGGTCAGAGAGGTTCATTGATATTCATAGCATCATGATTGAGTGTAAATAGACAAACAGTAAGTACTTACATCATGAAGGAGTAAATTAACCAGTAGAAATCTGTTCCCCAGCAAATAAGTGGAAGAGATGTAATTTGAACCCAGGTCCTCTGATTCCAAGTTCATCACTCTGGAGATTATGATAGCATGGTGTGCTCATAGACAATATAGAAGTTGACCTGCCAGTTAGATTGGAATATCTCTATCAAGGGACTCTTTTCCCCAGCTAGTAGTAGAGATGCATGAACAAGTTATTTTTCTTGGGTACACATTCATTCATTTCTTCAACAGATTTTTAATGAACACTCGCTACGGGGCCAGCACCACTAGTTAATTGCTCTGAGACTTGGATAGATGGTATGTAAAGCATAGTCATTGCTATTTTGCATGGTTACTATAAGTAAAACCATTGTCAGGATAAAGAGATTAAAGATACGGCTCCTGCCCACAAGGAACCCAGTCTACTGGGAAAAAGACAAGAAACCAAGTAAATATGGCAAGGTTTCCTAGGGAATTTGTCTTGGACAAATTCAGGTTGCTATAACAAAGTACCAGAGACTAGGTGGCTTAACAACAGAAATTTATTTCTCACAGTTTCGGAGGCTGGAAGTCTGAGATCAGGGTGTCAGTATGGTCAGGCTCTGGCGAAAGGTTTCTTCCCAGCTGTAGACTGTGACTTCACGTTGTGTCCTCACATGGTGGAGAGCAAAGAGGGGAAGCAAGCGCTCTTGTGACTCTTATAAGGGCACTAATCCCATTCATGAGGGCTTTACCCTCATGACTGAGTCAACCCTAATCACCTCCCACAGATCCCACCTCCTAAACCATCGCATAGGGGGTGGGGTTTCAGCATAGGAATTTGTGAAGGACACATTCAGCCCATAACAGAATTCATGAATGAGCTTGAGAGAATGTTTTTGTTTGTTTTTTTGCCTTCCTATTACTTTGATAATTGCTTTTATTTTTTTTTAAATCGTGTTTAATATCAACCATGTTGTAATGATATCACTGCTTCTAATAAGTGTTAGCAATGCTATTGTACATGGTCAGGTAAAGCAAAAATCATCATCACCACCATGATATGACACTGAGATTAGTTTCCTATAGATAATAATGAAAGGAAATATACCCTGGCATCCCTGCCTTTTTATATAGGCCCAAGTTAAGTTAGGGGAGATGTCATGGAAAAGAAACAATACGTTTTCTGTTTTTACGATTGAACATCATGGGTTACAAAAGCCACAGTGTTCCTGTGTGGCCAATGAAAACACAAATCCAATCAAACTGCCCATTCTCTCAACACATCAGACACGGTAGATACTTTTGGTTGGAGTCTAACAAAATATGGCAGTGCTTCAACACAGAAAACTTTGTTTTCATGCATCTCTCAAAGCTGCTAACAATATTTTCAAGGAAAAGAAGCCACACACAATTGTGAAACCACGTGTCCTGGAAAATAGTCAAAAGACTTCGAGTTTGAATCAGAGAAGAAATATTGAAACTGGATCTCTGTCATGTAGAGTTATCTATTCCAGAATCACTAGCACTTCTTTAATCATTTCTTTTACCCATTTAATGAAGGTCATGGAAGAATTGGCTTATAAGCCCTTCCCCTTGAAGACAGTTACTGACATCTTTCAATGCATCTAGCTCCTGGTTTTTGACCGTTCGGTACACACTGATACAAGAGAACTCTAGTTTTGTGAGTCCCTTTTGGAGCCTCAAAGGCCACTGACATCTTCAAAACTGTTAAAAGTTCCTTCGCCAAACACGCGTCTGACTTGGACACAAAATCTTGGTACCGTACTTGAACTGATGAAGCACATGCTATGCTTGGCATCAACAGACCTGGTTTTGCTCCTTTAGTAAATAAAGAAGCACAACATACCATTGTGTCTTATTGCTTTTGACCTTGGCATGTGCTCGTATCTAAGACTTGGCCAACGATTTTGAAATCATGTCCACTGCTGTGCAGAATTTGTCAATTTTATCGGAGTCACAGCCTTGAATTTTCCATTGACTATGTATAATGAAGAACAGATACTATTCAAGAGATTTTGTCAAGGAAGTAAAAGAGAATATGACATTCTTCCTTCATCCATGTAAATTCAGTGACTCCCCAAATGTCAGGTCTTGAAGTATTTGGTTGACACTCAGGCAGAAGTTATTTGTTGTTATTTGCTTGTTTGCACTGAGAAGAAAGAAAGGCTTTCTCTCAGAACATAGAGGAGATTGTTCACGGGCTTGACTTACTTGGCAGATATTTTTTTTCTTAATAACAATATCAGTCTCTCCATTCAAGGCCCTGCAGTCATTATATGGGTGCTACCACTCTGGAAAAAGAGAATGAGGGCAGACAGTTATGTAAACTCCCAGTTCTGGAAGACATGTTTCTGTAGGTTGAAGTCAAAAGGGCCAAAACTAACCAACGTCTTTGAAGAAAGATAATCTGTTGTGTGGTGGTTAGCCTCCAAAATGGCCCTCCATGAGTGTCACCTCCAAGTTTTCACACCTCTGCGTAGCCTCCTCCTACAATAAGTAAGGGTGATCCGTGTAATCAATACAATATTACAAACATGGTTGTGTGTAATTTCTGAGGCTAGGACATAAAAGAAACTCGGCTTCCATATTTATTTATGTTAATTCTTATTCTCTTCCATTTCTAAGTGTACTATTTCATAAAATTACATGCCCATTAAGGAGGCACATCTTTTCTGAGGTCTATAGCTCCCAATGCATTGGGTACCTGGAATCCACTAGAAGGAAATCAGTAACCAGTAAAGGGGTTTGGGAAAAACAAAAGATAGCTTCAGCAACTGGCTACACTTGGGGATGCTGTCTAATGACACAGCATTGTGGGAATTTCCTCTTTCTACCCAATTCTGCCTGCCCCTCTGTTTAGGAGAAAATCTGTTTTAAAGGAATCACGGAGATTAAGCTTTAGGGTCAGGATTTTATAAATCTACTTTTAGTGTAAAACATGAAAAAATTTTGTCTAGGTATAAGGAAAAAAATTCTTAATCTTTTTCCCAGACTGAAAGGTATTTATATATATTCAAGCTTCACATTTTACTTTCCTTTATTAATTAGTAGGGACATCTGCATTAACACAGGTTCATTAATTTATGATCTAGTGAGTCTTTTCTACCTCTAACTTCCCTGATGAAAGAGAATGAAACAAAAAGGAACTGTTTGATCAAGACTTCTCCCACAGATTTAAGCGATGGTCCTTGAATAACATTAAAGATATTGATTTTGCTGTTGTCTTTTTAGCTTGTTGTGAGATAAACATATTAATCAAAAGTGAAGGCATTAAAATTCAGATTTTATATTACTACTTGCTAAATAATTAATGTGAGAGCACGTTGTCATTTTCTTTAAATTCTAAATAAAACCAAATGTCAGTAATGCCAACCCAAGGTGCACCATTTCTTGAAACTAAAATCACAGCTTCCTCTGAGGGACTGTCAGAAAACATAATTGAAATGATAAATAGTGTTGTTACACTTACTCACTTGGGGCACAGTCTCATCCTGCCAGATCCATTTTCTTCTCTGTCTGGGTTTGAGTCTTGGAGAGTTCTCCCGGTACAACATTCTGGAGTCAGTCAGTAATTCATTCCAAATAGAATCCTCAGAAACAAAAGGAAACATGTATCACAAGTATATTAGTTTCCTATTGCTGCTGTCACAAGTTACCACAAACTCAGGGCTTTAAAACAATTATTACCTCACTGTTCTGGAGGACTGAAGTCTCACCCAGGTCTCTCTGGGCTGAAACCATGGTGTCTGCTGGGTTCTGTTGCTTTCTGGGTGCCTTAGTGGATAGTTCACATCCTTGCATTTTTTAGTTTCTAAGGGCTGCCGCATTCCTGGACTCATGACCCCCCTTATCCATTTTCAAAGCCAGCAACGGTGGCTGAATCCTCATAGCACATCTCTCTGACCCTTTTCTGTAGTCACCTCTCCCACGGACTCCTCCCCTGCCTCCCTCTTCCATGTTTAAGGGCTCTTGTGACTACTTGGGGTCACCTGAGCAATCTAGGATAACCTCCCCATCTAAAAACCCTTTACTTCATCACATCTGCAAAGCCTCTTTTTGCCATGTAAGGTAACATATTCACAGTTTTAGGGATTAGGAAGTGGGCATCTTTGTGGACCATTATTCTGCCCACCACAACAATTTTTAAAGTGTCTAAAAATAACATTCCAACGTTCATTTAGAATGCGGTGCATTCCTTCTCCTGAAAAAAAAAATGTGTTTGATAAGTTATAAGAAGCAAATGAATCCCCAGGATTGCACCCACTAAACTATCATATACAGTGAGTCCCCTACATATGAAACTTCAAGTTGCGAACTTTCAATGTGAACACGTGTTTGCATGTCCAATCACGTAAGTTAGTTCATGTGTCTGGCATAGGTTGTCACGTGCGTGCATCCTCTACAAGTGGTTGCGCCTTTGTGTACTTTACTGTACAGCACTGTAGAGAGTACAGTAGTACACTGGTACAGTATCTTTATTTCAAGCCCAGGATGTCCGGAAGTAAGCGTAAAAGCAGCAGTGATGTATCTGGTACTGCTAAGAAGCGCCAAGCGATAATGATGGAAACAAAAGTGAAAATTGAGAGAGTGGAGCAAGGCGAAAAGATGGTAGATGTCGCTTGTTCTTATAACATGAATTGTTCAACCATCAGCACGACTCTAAAGAACAAGGACGAGATCATGGAACATGTGAAGTCTGGTGTGCTGATGATGTCGACAATAATATCGGAGAAGCATGGAAAAGTGATGGAGGAGATGGAGAAACTTCTCAGCGTGTGGATGCAGGATCAGTATCATCGTTGAGTCCTGCTCAACTTAATGCCAATTCAAGAGAAAGTTAAAAGCCTTTATGAAGACTTAAAGAAGAAACACGGTGAAGAATCAGAGGGCGCATCTTTTAATGCCAGCCATGGCTGGTTTCATCGGTTCAAGGCTAGAGCCAACCTTCACAATGTAAGTGGTGAGGCAGCGAGTGCAGATACGGTAGCTGCCCAGGAATTCCCTGAAATGCTTCGAGAAATTCTTGATGAAGGCCTGTATTTACCCGAGCAGGTTTTTAATGTGGATGAGACAGGACTGTACTGGAAGAGGATGCCAGACGGAAGTTACATCAGTAAGGAGGAAAAGCTGATGCCAGCCTATAAAGCAGCAAAGGATAGGCTAATTCTGTTGTTTGGTGGCAATGCTTCTCGTGATATGAAGCTGAAGCCTCTCTTAGTTTATCATTCAGGGACCCAAGAGCCCTTAAAAACATAGCCAAGGGCTCTCTTCCTGTTGTGTGGAAGAGTAACCCCAAAGCCTGGGTTACACAGGCCATTTTCCAGGACTGGTTTTTCTACCCCTTTATCTTGGAGGTAGAGAAATATTGCTTGGAGAAGGACATCCCATTCAACATTCTTTTGCTGCTGGACAGTGCTCTGGGTCACACCCCATTCATGGACGACTTTCATCCCAACTTCAAAGTAGTGCCACTGAATACTAGGTCGCTCATCCAACCTACCGACCAGGGAGTTATAGAGGCTTTCAAGAAATATTATTTACATCACACTTTTCGACAGGGAGTAAAGGAGACTGACAAAACAGGAACAATCCTGCAACAATTTTGGAAGGACTATAACATCTACAAGGCCATAAAAAACATTGACTTTGCTTCGCGTGAGGTTACAGCTGTCACCATGAGTGGAGTTTGGAAGAAACTTTGCCTGCAGACTGTTCATGATTTTCATGGATTTGAGAAGGTGAATGAGGAGTCCGAAGAGGTCTTCAGCAACTTAGTGACCCATAGCAAGAAGCTGGAGCTAGACCTGCAAGAGGACGACCTCATTGAACTCCTTGCTGTGCAACACAAGGAGCTGACTAATGAAGACCTGGTGGTATTGGAGGCCCAGAGAAAGGACGAAGAGAGACAAGAGGAAGAAGAAGTAACTGAAGAACAGAAGAGATTCACGATGTAGGAAACCGCAAGGGGATTTTCTTTATCTGAGGAGGCACTGTTTGTTTTAAAGGCACAGGACCCGAATGTAGAACGGTACATGAAGGTTGCAGCAGCAGTTCAGAATGCAATCCAGTGCTACCATGTCATCTATGACCAGAAGAAAAGAGCTACTACCCAGACATCACTGGATCATTTTTTCAAGAGGATGGATAGAATTGAATCCAGCAAGGAACCAGAACCTTTGCCATCAACGTCAGGCGTGAGTGAAACTGCAGCTTGCCCTCGTCTCCTATGGCTGACGATCCTTCAGCTCTACCATCTCCCACCTCCCCTCCCTCCTGCAGTCAGTAACTCTTCTTGCCTGTTCACTCGATGCCAGCGCCTGTATGCCAGCTGTTGTGCTGGACTACTGTACTTCTCAAGGTGCTGTGCTGTAAGATTAAAAATGATTTCTTTGTGTTTTTTTGTTTTGTTTTATTTGTGTGAAAAGTATTATAAACCTATTACAGTACAGTACTGTATAGCCAGTTGTGTTAGTTGGGTACCTAGGCTAACTTTGTTGGACTTACAAACAAATTGGACTTACGAATGCACTCTCGGAACAGAACTTGTTCGTATATAGGGGACTTACTGCACAGGTATCATATACAGATAAACTTAACTTAAACAGACCATGGCTGCCAACAGCAGGAGTATCTGCTTCCTTTGCAGTGAACTTTCCTCTGATCTGACCATAAAAAGAAGAGCAGGGAGTGCACAGTCCATGAAACAGCACTATCTGGAGAGGGACCATGCATTTCACAGCGGTATTATTGTGGCTGTCTTTAAGATTCTGTCGCAGTATTAAGTGTTAGTCCTTTAAGTATTACTGTTGTATTTAGAAATTTTTATTTTCAAGAATATTTGATACATAGGGAAGAAATATATGTCTTAAATTTGTTACACATGAAAGAAATTGGGAGGGTGGCCAATATTTCTTTCTATTTGGCGTTATTCTAGTTTCTCTCCCCCAGAGACAGGCACATCATAGATGCACGTTTTGGATTTTGTTAACCATTTTCTTCCCAATAGTCATTATGGACTTGAAAAAGCAATACATTTCTTAACCATGCCCTTTTTCTATGACTACTTATAACATGTTTTCAGATGCAAATTCATAATGTTCTTATTTGCATGATATATAATTGGTATTCTATAAAATTAGAGTGGTTGCATAATGCTGACAATATGGTATTTGTTCATTAATCATGTATATATATAAATATATAAATATATACATATGAAATTATATAATTATAGATTTGAAATGTGTATGAAATTCATTCAATTTTTTTTTTTTTGCGGTATGCAGGCCTCTCACTGTCGTGGCCTCTCCCGTTGCAGAGTACAGGCTCCGGACACGCAGGCTCAGCGGCCATGGCTCACGGGCCCAGCCGCTCCACGGCATGTGGGATCTTCCTGGACGGGGACACGAACCCGTGTGCCCTGCAACGGCAGGCGGACTCTCAACCACTGCGCCACCAGGGAAGCCCTCATTCAATTTTGATTAGATAAAGAAAAACAAATGACAATGAAATAGCTAAAATTACAAAGGACACTTGTTTAACCAGCCAAAAGCTTTGTTTAAATGTACATTCCATATGTGAAATTAATATAGCTGAAAATGCTACCTGGAATTCCAAATGTGAAATAAGAAGAAACGGTGTCCTTTTGGGCTTCTTGGATAAAAATCAGGGCAAAAGTGAGTAATGGAAGATTTATTTCCCTGCTGGGCAAATGGCACAGATTTCCTTTTGATAGTCAACTGTTTCCGACACAGTTAGAAGGAGCCCTGGTGCTGCAAACTCCACCCTTGATCATAAACATAAAGTTACAATGAGGATAAATGTAAGACATATGTGGCCCACATTTTTATTCCTATAAAAGTATCTTGGACAAATGAGAAGGAGAGAGTGTTTTTTCAAACCCTACAGGTGGTTTCAGTTAGTCAATATGTTTGTCTAATTGCTCAAATGTTACCTACACAATATTGAGAACAGATATTCTTTTGTAAAGTTTCTTAATCAGCTTCTGAACGTTGCCAGCGTCCTCTTTAGCATAAATCCTCTTTTTCTGCGTGCAAAAGCTGAAATATGCCATGTTCTTGTTTTACCCTTTGCCATCCAGTCTCAAGAAGCTGGATCTGACAAACATAGCATTAAAAAATAATGGGCAGGGGACTGCCACTAGCTGTTGCCAATGAAACAACTGCAGACCCCGCATTGGTAGCTTCCTCCTCTAACTTCATATCCCCATGGTGCTGGCAGTAATTGGGAGGGGGGTTACAGAGACATTTCTCTCTCCAGGGAGATAGTAAGAATATTAATATTAATGCAATATCTGCTCTTTCAGATGGGAATGGATAAGATGAAATGATTTAAAGAAGGCTTGATCAATCGTTCCGTTTCTTGGCAAGAAAATGATGCCTTTGCATTTAAGAAAGAACATCTGGGTGGAATCACATTGGTTAAAAGAACTGGGTGGTTGGCAACCAAAAATTCACCTTCTTTGATAGAGTTAGATTCACTTCCCCTCTCTCACCCTCCCACCGCCTTCCTTTGGGTCTTCTGGCCCTGCTGGGGGCAAAAGCAAAACTTTGAAATGCTTCACTTGAAAGTATATGCTTACATTTCAGCACTCTTTTTGTGACCTTGCTGCTTACTGATTTATTAGCAGTGTCTAAGAAGGCATCTGGGGTAGCTGGTCAATTTGTCTGATTCTGAAGAAAGGGTGGCCACCGTGGGAGCCTTTTTGACTCTATGACCCCACATCTGGCCCATGAAGCTCTTTCTGTCCCCATGGTGGCTTGAGAAGTGTCTGCAACCAAGAGCTCTTTGGAGAAATGTGGACAGTTCGCCAAACCTTTCAAAGTCTGGGAGAGCTGAGAGGTTGCTGCTTGCTTCTGACCAGGACACCAGCAAGGCCGCAGCACAAAAGGACTGTGCACATGGTAGATAGATAGGGGTTTCTTAAGACATTAAATATTTCAAGGTTTTACTACTGAAAGCACAAGCGGAGCCCTGTGTAGGAGACAAAGATGTATGGCCTCAGGGAGGAGTTGGGGACACTGCTCCTTTACTGTTCTCTCTCTGAATGGTGATGACCGAGCATGGAGACATTTATGACCTGCATCCTCCCCTTGCCAGATGCCAGATGGCCATTAGTTAACCAGTAACATTCCTGCCACCTGTCCACTCTCTCAGCTTTGGGAGTTGAAGCCAGGGGTACAGAGCAAAGTGGGGCTCATCAGGGCAAAAATCAGCACAGGAGACAAATTTGGAGGGTTACGGGAAGGCAAAGGCACCCAACTACAAGTCAGAGTAAAGAGGAGAAAGGTATTCAAAAAGAGTCTTCCAACCTAATGTGAGTTTTAAAGATCACAGTGGCATCCTAAGGGACACACCCCATCTTCCCCAAGAGCATTCCTGCATACAGAACTCATTCCCCAGTCTTTATATTTCTTTGTAACTCTGTAACTCTACACCCCCCTAAAACACCTGTGCTACCTTTAATATGATGAGGCTCATCCTAGGTCTAGTTCCTTGCAGAGCAACCTGGGAATCACTGTATCAGTCACAACTGTTCCTAGCCCTCTCTCCTTTTCTCTTATTCCTTACCTTATTACTATGCTATTCTTTGATGTTGTATTCTTGCAAAGTATTTAAAACATCACTACCATCATCAAGGAGCACTTTTATATACATATTTGTACATCATGTGACATTTCTTGTGTTTAAAGAGAATTTCCTTGTCTTCTCCATCAGAATGTAAGCTCCATAATGTCACTGAGTTTCCAGTGCCTAGAACTGTACCTGACATTTACTTGCTTGATAAATATTTGTTGACTAAATGAATTAATGAATGAATATAAGTCTACTCTCATCCATCTAAGAGCACAGGGCCTAAGAAAGAACATATGTGTACATATATCCAAAAGCAGAAGGCTGACATATAACCGGGCAGTAAAATGCTGGCCAAGTTCCATTTCATAAAATGATGATTGATTCCATTAACGACTGTTGTTCCATTTTTGGACCACAGGCAGGTGAGATGCTTCAAAACCCTTCATGGAAACATGCATCCATACATGTGGTTTCTAAAGAAACACTATTCTACTCTTTAGTACATTATGTTATTGCTATGGAAACAGCAATATTTTAAAGAACACTGGAACTTTCCAAATACAGTATTTATTCTTCTTGTAAAAGCAAAATAATGTGTTTCACTTAAGAACTTGTTAGGTGGCCTGCAGCTAAATATAAAGAGACAGATTCTCATCATGTGTACGTCTATGGGAAAACTTGGACACCAGCTTTTCCAGATACATTTTAAAATAAACTCAGTGCAAAACTCTAGGCATAATTGGGGTCTTCAATGAAACACTTAATATGTTAGATTTGTTTTTTATTTAGAAAAACTATTTATATTTGAACCCCAGAAACCCCTCTGCAGGATTGCAAGCTGGCATTGCCTTTGGATTTTCAGAGGACCAACTTTACTTGCTACTTTTGTCTATTACTTCACCAACACCTCTGAGTGCTCAGCTGGCTAGTGTGGCCCTGGCTGTCCTGGACTGGCATTAAAAATCTTTCACCAAAAGATTTTGAGAAAAAAGCATAACCCATATCTAGGCTCTAATAGAACAAGAGAAGAGGAACCAAGTAAGATTAGATGGGTGTTATCAAAGGTCACTCAATTCTAGTTCACACACATGGAATTTCTGTATCAATTGACAATATCCACTTGTAAAATTTCTCTTCCTTAGTCATGCGTTTCTAAAGCAAACCTAGATAGATGCGATTTGAAAACCTCTCTTTCTGCTGATAATGAAGTAGGAGCAATTCGTTAAGATGTACAGTCCAGCATTATGGTGATCATAATTTCTGCCTTGTATTAAGTGCAAAACTGATAGTTTTAACATTTAGTTCAAATACATTATCCATGTGCAGAGGTGGTAACACCCCACTTCGTTCCTGGTGATGGAAAGACCACAGACTGGAAGCCGTGAGACTAGATTTTGCCTCTGCCCTTGCCACTTGTGAGCTGTTTGTCCCCGATCAGATTACAGCCTCCCTCAGCCTCCCTCTGTTCCCCAACTTGTCAGGTTACCCAAATAAGGACACACATACAGAACCCAAAACAGGACTTAGTAAACAGTAATTCTCTTCTTGTCCTCAATAAAACAAAATAACCATTGCATTTCTCTTTATTTTTGTCAGCCTGTTAAAGTACAAGTGCCTTTAAAGCTTCCAGGGTTTGACCATGGACAGAGTTCACTTAAACAAAACCTGTCTCCTGTTAGTAATTTAGTTCAGATAAAAGATAGATATGTATTTAACAAAATATATTGCTCACATTATAATAATTTGTAACTATGTGTCATCTTCTATGCAAGAGCCCAAAGGGCTTCGCAAATAAAAATACTTGCAATGCATATGGATATGGTTAAATATTATATTTAATTTTAGGTAAATTAATAAAAACAAATTAAGTGATTTGCATACGATCTTATACTATTGAATACTTTGGTGACAATACATAAGAAAATACAAAGCTTTTTGAATTCTATCAACTGCATGAACAGCAAGTATGTGCTGTATAGACCCCGCTCTCCTCTTCTGGGACCTTACCTGCCATCATAAACTGATGGCAATATTGATCCTCAGAATTGTTAACGAACACTCCAAGCAGCCACCATCAAGCAAGTGGAATTGGTTGATTAGTTTAAGTCTATTTGCTTCCTTGAGTTAGACTTATTTCCAAGTGTTGTCTACATTAGGAATGAATTCACATAAGGGAGCACAAAGCTTCATTTGCATGCTTCTTTGTTATTATTTTTTAATGTTCACTAAAATATATCCTTGAAAATTACTTATTTGTCAGTTTTAATGGGACTTGGCACAATTAAATTCCTCAATGTATTAACCCTCAGAGAAAGAAAATTTGCTGAAAATCCTCCCTCCCTGTTATTCAGAGAAAATAATGTCTATTCAGTTCTCCAAGACCTCCCGCAAAGCCAACACGGGCCACCATTTTTTACTTAACTGCATTTCACTACTGATGCCTGATCCTTCTGCTTGCTCCATGGCCTGGCTCCATCATGTTTCCTCTTTCTGCCTTTTGTCTTTCATGTTTCCTTTTCCTGGATCTTCCCATACTCAAATTTTTAGAGGAAATCACCATCCTGTCTGGTTCCACTGCAAGTGCATGGTTCCAATTTCAGCCAGATCCTCAGGACTGCTCAGCAATTCTTCTACATAACCGTAGTTGGCCTCTTTCCCCATCCATTTCATCAGAGCTTCTAAATCTTCATCAGTCTTCTCAGCCTCCTCCCCCTGGCTCCTTGACGCAACAGATGCCAACCTGTCCTAGAGAACATGGATGCCATTAAGTATGGACTCCCAGCTCCCCTGAGCTCTGCCTGAACCTCTGCACACACTCATTCTTCGCTCCATCTCACCTTCTTTCTCCACAGTGTCGCTCCCCTTGTCCCTGTGCCTCACACCTGATCCAAGACTCTATGCTATTGTTTTCCCACCCCCTCCCCCAACCCACCTTTAAAATATTTTCTTGGACAAATGCCCCTGAGCCTAGAAAAGAGGTCAAGAGTGTTCCTCACCAAAAATAAACAAGCAAGGAAGCAAGCAATGACAAGGCACTTTCTTTGAACTGGAGCCTGACACTTGTGCTTCATCCCACCTCTGAGTTTTTTCATCACGCTCCCTCTGCATGGGGTAAAATTCTACCTATTTCTGTACATCCAAATCCTACCCATTTCCTAAGACCCAAACCAAATGCATTTTCCTTCCCCATGTCCCCAAATGCAAACAGTGACTTGCTTCCCTGAACTTACGTATTGACCTGTGCCTTTCTACCAAGAGCACCTCTTCTCTGTGTTGTAATTATGTGTCTGTCTGCTCTCATAACTACTGGAAGCTAAATAAGGTCAGAATCTGTGTCTGACTTATCTTTGCACTCCCAAAAGTGCCAACACATGCCTGTACACTGTAGGTACTTACTTAGTCACTGCCATTTTAGAGAGATTAGGAATCTGAGGCAGGACGCTCTTAGAGACGTACCCTAAATCAAAGCTGGTAAATTGCAAAGTTGTCACTAATTTTTGCTCTCTTTCAACTCCTTGTACAAATCTGCAATCTTAAAAATTTCACTGCAACTAGTTCAAAATTATATAAAATATCATTTTTGTGGTCTGTAGCAAGTTTCTTTAAATGTCTATTTTCCAAAGACTTTGCAAACATTTTTATTTTACGCTGCACATAGTAGGAGCTAAATAAACATTGAATGAATGAATAAATGAACAAGCTTTGGATAATGACAACCATAAAACTTAAATTTGTTAAGCATAGAAAAATAAGAAGTGTTCTGGCCAGAGGGAACCCCACTGGAGGCCAAGGTGAGGCCACAAGACTGCTAATAAAGAGAAGAGTTGCCCCTCTGCCCAACTGTGAGGTTCCATTCTCTTTGTTGTGCAACATTTCCATATTGAGGATTTTGACAATTTAAGGTATTTTAAAATTACAACGTAAGTGTCATTTGTTTTCTGAATTTGGTTGCCAAATTCTGATCCTTAAGGTCTGAGATAAGATTATTACCTGCCAAAGGAGAATATTAGGAGAAGATTTATTTTCTGCTCTCAAATTTCACACTGAAGAAGCATCTTCAAATGTTGAGCCAGGGGCTTCCCTGGTGGCGCGGTGGTTGAGAATCCGCCTGCCAATGCAGGGCACACGGGTTCGAGCCCTGGTCTCGGAGGATCCCACGTGCCGCGGAGCAACTGGGCCCGTGAGCCACGACTACTGAGCCTGCGCGTCTGGAGCCTGTGCTCCGCAACAAGAGAGGCCGCGATGGTGAGAGGCCCGCGCACCGCAATGAAGAGTGGCCCCCGCTTGCCACAACTAGGGAAAGCCCTCGCACAGAAACGAAGACCCAACACAGCCAAAAATAAATATACATAAATTATAAAAAAAAAAAATGTTGAGCCAGGAGAGCAATTCCAGACAATTAAAGAAAACCAGTCAAGACCATTTTTTATTACCCACTTTCTGTAAGGACAGGTGGAATATAAACTTCTGCATGGGTACGGTTGGAGACATCTCTGCTGAAGAGAATTTGGACGCCTTTGTTGCTTTCCAGGTTATTTACAGTGATTGATGTTCACCTGGATCTAAGTTTTATTATATTTGACAATGACAGGATTACGTAAAAATTTCACAGCACCACAGGTATTTCGGGGAGATCAAAGTACAACCCCTGCATAACAAGCAGTTTGCAAATGCTGAGGAATGTACACTTTGTTATGGATGGTACACTTTGTGACTCTGAATAGGGCTGGTTGAAAAACATTCACTTGAACGCAAAACAAGAGTCTATTATCCAAGGAGTGTAAGAACTCTATTGCACCTTAAGAGAGAGAGAGAAAAGAGGTTTAGTATCAGACAAGAAAAGGGGAGTATTAGCCCTCAGCAGAATTTCCAGTAATTGCCTCACTGAAAAGGCTCTAAATAGAGTAATCACATAATGGTAAACTTAATGGTATAAAGAAATGATTGAGCACATTTAGGTGGGACAACTGAAGTCTGGAGGTATTTGTTTTTCATTCCTCACTGGAAGGCAGGAGCTGTGTTTCATAGCTGTGGGAAGGAGCCATAGGATTGTATATGGAGATTAAAATACATCATAATTGCTTTAGTCAAATGAACAGATTTTATACATAAGAGGGATCTGTAAGCATAATTTAAGGAAGGTTTTACATGGAAATGATTTATCAGTTACAACTCCAGTTCCCAACTACCTTATACAACTTGTCTCCCCAAGATGAATATTTTAATCGCTAATTTATTAAAAGATGAAATGTTGGAATGTTGGATAGATTGAAATCATTTGTCAGATCACGAAGTCCTCATAACATTTCTCAGCCTTAATAACACATCTGCTCTTAGAATGTGGTCTCTTGATAATAGCTGTCTGAAAGTGTCTGAATTTAGGGATTATTTGAGACAACAGATTTCCTTCTATTTGGAATTGAATGAGGCATCTGCTCCCTCACCATTAGCTTTGTGTGATAGTCTCAAGGCATTCATAAAAGGGCAGATCATTTTGAACATCATGAGGAGGAAAAAAGACCTTTGTTGACAATATGAGATTTGGAAAGAGGAATTAAAAACACTTAAAGGTAGTAATTTATGTTTAGAAATATTATTCCATAGTTCCTTTTCCAATCTTCTGTTGGTACTCCTAAACCAACAATTTAGAGAAGACTTTGATAGAACACTAAATAGAAATTCACAAAATTGTATCTGATTTGTTTCAGTATAACCAACAGAACTGAGTAGAAATGGACAACCATAATCATTCCAAAGACCATATGCCAAACTAAGTGTCCAAATGCAAGAGTAGACTAAACAGAATGGAAAATAATATGTGAAAATTACCTTCTCCATTTTACTTCCAAGAGAGAATATTCCAAAAGATGAAACCATAACAAAACCTTTGTGCAACTTCAAGGATAAACTATATATACAAAGAAATGCAGCTCAAGAGCCCAAACATCTCTGAAGGTGCAATGGCTGATAAGAAAGAGACCATTATCAGCTTCTTGACTGCAGTTAATTACAAAAATTATCATGTATAGTTGGACAAGTTCATTTTCAAATGATGGTGTTGCCCTTTTGTTTCCACACACACACCCACAAAAATATTCTTTACATTTAGAAAGAAGTGAAAGGAAATTTTTAGCTAAGCTTCCTGATATTTGCGTATTGTCATCCTACAGATAGCTCCACAGATGGCATTAATGGATGTATAACAATGAGATAACATTTTATTATAAAAGCCGTGCTCTTCCTGTGGATCAAGCCATATCACATGTACATATACAAACATGTATATTTTTTAATAGAGCTAGATCTTCAGATTGCATAACTGTATGAAGATGATGATGACAATGAAGCACAAAAATTGCACCCTGCCTGAAAAAACGCAGCTGTCCTATCACTTACCATATAGGACAACACCTAATTATTTTGGAATAACTAAAGGTGTTATGAGAAACACCACCCCGGCTGTCTTTTGTTTTTCAAGGTGTCCTTATTCATTGGTCTTTCGGTTACATTTGACACAACTGATTACCCTCCCTTTGGGAACATTTTTGCCTTTGGACTTTCTGCCACACTATTATCTCTTGCTATCTCTTGGACAACTCTTTCTCTGAATTCAGATTTTCTTATTCTCCAGAGGTTTTCTCAGTGGGTTGGAGGGTCAGGAACCACATCCTGGAGAGAATCTGGATGTATGAGGGGCCTCTTCCTGTTGTCCAGTGACGGGCTACTGGCATGTAATGTGAGGGAGGTGGGGGAGGGGAGAGGAGGAAGAATGCTAATTTTCTAGGATACACAGAACTGTTCCATAGGACAAAGACTTCTTACAGCACTACACTTTGGGGAGACACTCAGTGGGAAAACCAAGTTCTTGACCTTTCATTTATTATTTCTGAGACCCTACCTTTGAGCACTTTGCTTCAACTGGGATCAAATCTCCCACATACACATAAGATCCTCAAGACTGTCTCTCCCACTTTGTCCCTCTGTGGCCCTCTAGGTCCTCCACGCCAGTTGCTGCCGAAGATGTCCTCATGGGCAGTTCCAACTGAGATCCACCCAGAAGCCTGGCAGATGGCTAGTCTTTGCTTCTACTTTTTCCTTTCTCCTCACATCCAAATGATTGAGTTCTGCCAGTTCTTTTTATCTATAATGTCTTTTGGAAATGTTTCTTTTCCATTGCCACAGGAATCCCTTAGCAGACACCTGTGTTTACCCCATATCTATCCTTCCCAAAGTGGCTTCCCAAAGGCAATCCCTGCCCTTTACCATCTATCCTATACCCTATTGCTACAATTAGCTTTATGGACCACTCCCCACCATTTTTGATAATCCACTATGACAGACCTTGCTTCTTAGTTCTCACTGTGACTCTTCATCCCACCCTCAGTGACTGTCATATCTCTTTCCCCCTTTTCACCCTTCATCTTTTACTGTCCCCTTGTTTAGACCTTCTGTCCCAGTCAAGCTTATCTGCTTAAGAGCATAGTGTGAATTTTTTACTCCTTCCTCAGAGCTTTTATACCTATGACTAAAGCTGACCCCATCTCCTCTCCCTCCTTACTTACAGGCTCAGTAACAGACTGTGTGGAATCAAATTAGAACTTGAGAAAACAGGAAAAATCAGTAATATCAATTTTGTCTCTCTTTAAATTTTTGACATTTTGTTCATTATTAATTTTGTATTATACAAATTTAAGTTTAATATGAATTATGATTCTTAAAATATTGCACTAAAATATTCTTTACCTTGATTACTGAGTTTTTGGCGCACCTTTACATTTTGCACCAGAGCAAATTCCTCACTCAGCTTGCCCTAGCCCTAGCCCTAGCCCTGCTTAGTGGCTTCCTCTCCTCCCACGCTGTTCCTCCTGCAGGGCAACCCTGATGAAGACTTTCAGGGCTGGGAGCTCCCCTGATGTAACCCTTGCCTGCTGTCAAGGGCACCGTGGTTACATGTTGCCATGGGGGAGTGCTTGTCATCTGCAGGTTTGGGGTCCTTGGTCCCCCTCTAGGACCAAGGCTCCTCTGCTATGCTCATCACAGGACCAAATACCTTGCCCTCCACTCAATGGATGCTTAATAAAGATCCATGAGCATAACGGAATATACAGTATAGCACAGGGAACTCTACTTAATACACTGTGGTGACCTAAATGGGAAGGAAGTCCAAAAAAAGAGGGGCTATATGTATATGTATAGCTGATTCGTTTTGCTGTGCAGTAGAAACTAATCCAACATTGTAAAGCAACTCTACTCCAATAAAAATTAAAAAACAAAAAGAGCTGCGCAGCTAAGATGCAATAATAGGAATGTTGGCCTCAGAGAACATCAGAGAAACAGGCAAACAAAAAATCCTCACCTTCTTCCACTAGTATCTGTGAATAGGTTAGGTTTATCTCATCAAGACTCCTGGAAGAATCCTTTTCTATAAATAGAAAAGTGAAATAGGCATTGGCACCATTCCTGCGGTATGGTGGCTTGAGGGTGAGTCTGAGCAACCCCTGGGTTGTACTGGGTCCCCTTCCGTTAATCACTTCCCAAGCTGCCACTCCCAACTGCCAAGACTCTTGCAATTCAAACAGTCCATGTCTTTCACAGTGAAAAAGAGTCCGAACAGCTCCCCCCACCTCCACGGCTATCAAATAACAAGGTTAAGTATTTCTGAGGCATGTGGCAGAATCAATTAGTTTCATCTCACTAAAGAAAGAAGACATACCATGTTGGAAGATAAGCCTGGGAATCTGAGGGTGAGACTTTACACAATGAGCCGGCCTTCGGTGACACTGTTTTGAAAGTGAATAGAATCAGAGATTTGGACTCTAACTTCGTACTTCTAAAAGTTCTGTTCTCTGCCCCTCCCCCCAAACAGCATTTAATTGAGTTCTGATATTCAAAGAATGGGCAGCTGGGAATCTAGGTCAAACCTGCTTCCTTTCTCTGTGCCTCCTTCTTTTTCTGTCCCACCTCCTCCTTACTCACTTCCCTTTCCACTTGCTTTCCTCTCCTCTCCCTCCCAAATCACCTTTCACATATCCAGATACGGTGAATAGCTCTAACAGAACACAAGAAAATTGAGTAACCTCGGTAGCACTGAATTCTTTCTCTCTCTATATACCTTTCTAAATCGTTTCCATGTACGATACGTTTTATGCAGAGCAAACATATAATGATATATGAGGTTGTTCCAGGCACTTCTAAAACACAGCAACTTCTCTAAGATTTGATTATTTTGAACATTAGACAAGTGGCAAAGAAATATATATATCTTTTTCAACTAAAAAAGAATAGGAAAAGGGATATAAGTAAACATAAATTCTCTGTTGCTGTTACATTGGGACCCACTTAACTATCCAGTACTGATGGGGTTATTAAGAGGCATTAAGCTGTCTGTCCGGAGTAAAAGGCAGCAGATTTAGGTGCGTTCCCTCAGGATGTTGGAGGGCAGGGGTTGACTGCAGAGAAGGTTGTCCATGGTCTCTGTGGGACCCATTTCCCATCCAGCAGGGTCTCTCCCCCCAGGTCGTATTAGCTCACTGGGTCTCCTGACATGAATAGAGCTTCTAAGACAAAATTCTTAATCTACTGAACAAAAGTTCTCTTTTAAAAATAAATGGTAAACATCCTTCTACCACCGATATTTGAAAAGCCAAGAAGAAAGACGTTTGAAAATCATTACATATCTGTCCAAACAATGTTTTATATTTTCTGACCTCTAAACGTTGACACTTAAAGAAACCAATGTGAAGCATGGATAGCAGTTTGGTGAGCTCAAATGTTAAAAGAAAACACATGGAAAGTGGTGCATTTAAACATAAATAATATGTATAGAGAAAAAAAGGAAGATGGAGCATACAACCCAAGGAGATTACAAAAGAGCTTCAGGAGCACATAAGAATAATATAAGGGAGTGTATTAGTTTCCTGTGGCTGCTTCACCCACCAACTTGGTGGCTTCAAACAATTGAAATTTCTTCTCTCACAGTTCTGGCGGCCCTGAGCCGACTGCAAGCTTAACACAAGGTAGCATCACATTCCAGCCAGGTAAAAATGTCCTCAGCATCTAATGCTCCAGTCACAGAAGCAGTGTCCTAATTAGGGGAATAATGGAAATTATGGGGAACATGGCAGAGTAGAAAGCCCATGAGTCAAGTTGACCAAAGTGATGTGAGGTTTTATTTCCTTTCCTATATAATACATACCTGAAAGGGTTATTATGTAGATTAAAATAAATCGTGAATGAGGGCCTGGTACATGGTAAGTTGTAAATAATGTGAGTTCACTTCTTCCTTTCTCCTCCTTTAATTTCTTTTGTACTTTGTGCAAGGCCAGTCATGGAAGCAACAGTGTATTTAATTTTGGCCACTACATTTTAAGGAACACAATGACAAACTATAAGTACAGCCAGAAGAAGGATGCTAGATTGGTGAAGTAGCTGAAAACTACATCTTATAATAATAATAATGTCTTACGTTTCTTTAACATCTTATAATTTCCAGAGGGTTTAATTTCCAAAACAGAACTCTCAGGTAAGCTGACAAATGTTCATCTGTAATTAATATAATTCATGTTTTATATATGAATCTATAAATGCCCAGAGAAATTAAGTGGCCCACCAAATGTCATGGGGCTCATACTCATATATAACCAAGATGGGACACAAATGCAAGTTTACTGAGCACTCACTAACAATTTCCTCTTTATTACACTGCCTCCCTTACAAGAAATGGTAGAAGGAACTGGGAAATATTCTGGAGATGTTTACAGAAAGACAGTAAACATCTGTCTGATAACTGCCTTAAAATATTTGAAAGATTGTCCTGTAGTAAAGGGAAAAGAACACTCTCCCCAAAGTACAGACCAGGATTGGTGGGTGGAGATCACAGCCAGGCAAACTTTAGCTCAACATCAGGGGAACCTTTGGAACCATTAGAGGTAAACTACAGTAGACTAAGGTTGACGAGGGCGATATTCAGGGGTGCAAAGCAGCGACGTCTTTGTTGTGATATCGGTTGAACTAGATCCATTCAATTATTCCAATGTTAAATACATAATTATTGAGCAAAACCCTGTGCTAGGCATTGTGGGAGACAGAGAGATAATTAAGATCTTGTCCTCAACTATGTATATCACCTCAAATGCCCCCACAACTTTAGAAATCATACGAGTGTTTGACATTTTTATTTAAACAGATTTTTAAGACATTTGGGAAAACACAATTGGTATAACAGTGGAGACTTCAACAACTGACAGAGTGATGCTTACATCCACCTAAATATTGCTTTATTTTTCAATATTGAATGGACATATGAACAGGTGTGCATGGCCGTGTGAGAATGGTGTTCATCTTTCTAAATGAGAAACAGACAATGTGACAGGATGACAGTTGTTTTCTCTTTCTACATTGTCCTTCTGAGGGACTCATTCTACTTATTCCTGAACTATCTAGAATGCTAGCTGTAGTTTGTAGAAGGGCAGGTCACTGTATGTAATTCTCTCTGCCTTTGAAATTAAAAAAAAAATATGTAACCATGTGCTATTCTAAAGCATTTCAATATTTGCATTTCTAATTCCTATAAATCACAAGCATTTATTTTATGAAACTTGGAAAGATTGCTATTTATCTCAAATTATACCAGTTATGCCGGCATCACACCAGAACACAGAATTACGGAACAGATGAGATAGAAGCCTGACACTCAGTTCTCTGCGATGTGTTAAGCAGAGAAAAAAAAAATGTACTGCTGTATAAAAAGCTGGATAATCAGTTGCAAACCTCAAATTATAAGATTAAATCAATAAAGAAAACAATTGAAAAGTTACACTCAAATCAGAACCTCTGAAGAGAGTCCAAGGGACATAATGGAGAGCTGAGTAATGAAGTGAAAACAAACACTCTCTTAAACTGCTATGGAATTTATAATCTGGATTAAATATGGATTTTGCTCAAATCCATAACTCATGTATATTTCTCTTAAAATAACCTGTTTAAGTGTGTTTGGGCTTTAGGAAATTGTTACTGTTGTTGCTTCTTAGAAAAATAGACTAACACACTTAATGGCACAAAGGAAATAATATTTTCTACGACTGAAAGAAAAAAGACAGTGATTATCTTTTCCAGTAAATTAGTTTTAAAAGCTAGACCTAGTTCACAGGCAATTTCCAGCTCACCAGATTTTCCCAGGTTTTCCCACATTTATTAGTGTCAAAATAATGATGCATCTGGTAACAGTAAGCCATCAGAGCCTTGAGATATCACCAAGAAACAGTTCTTTGGATCACAGTTCCAAATTTTATTAAAATTCTTACTTCCCACAGACTGATTTAACTCTGATATGTCCTCTTATATCTCCCCCCAGGATACCCACCCCTATGATGCTCACAAACTAAAGTAGATTTCCTACTACAGGGGGACTAACAGACCTTCTACAGATGTTTGTTGAGTGGATCTCAAATTCCTGATTCACCTGGCACATGAATAGAGATTTTTTCTTTGATTAATGATTAACTACTTTAAGAAGTATAAACTTAAAACCTTCATTGTTTCAAAACGCTATTATTTTATTTCTTAAGCTTTCAGAATAGAAGTGAGCTACAAATTTAAAGGCCTATCAAGGATCAGAAAATTTGCCTCCCTTATAGGAGCAATGAAAAGGAAGAATATTTTTCTCTTTTCAATGGCATTATAGGATTGAATCCTGTACCTGAAGAACAGGAAAGAGGTCTAATTTTATTCAATTAACAAATATTAAATCAGGAAAAAATCCTCTTCCTTGATTCATGCCCTTCCTTCAGCAATGGCTCATTTCTCATCTAAACTGTCATTTTAAGGTTCAGAATGATGGAATCTCATCCAGTTTTGACTCCCAGGCTTCGCTTATTGAGGTCTGCATATATTTGGTTACCATGATCTCAGATGACTTGTTGCTAAAAGAATGTTAAGCCAGGAGGCTATTTAGAATTGCATGATGATTGCAGAATCCTAAAGCAAAGGAAAGCTGGACCCTGCCTTTGAATCTTCTCTACTTCTGTTCAAAGGAAAATCTATCCTACAGTGAAATAGGTTCCATCACTTTCATTCAAGACACATTCCTGCTTCTCACAGCTCTCTACTGTGGGAAAATATGTTATACACCTAATCTAAATCCTTTTTATTCCAGCAAATGTTCATTTTTTCCCCTCCAGTTTAAGAATAACATGTTACTGTCCTCTGTGTGAGATCATTGTGCCCAAGAAGACTAGAATCAAAGAGCCCTGCAGCCTGCAGTGGGATCTCTCCACAAAGTCTTACTCAAATGCTCCCGTTATGAATGATGTGCTTCAGAGTCTATATTCCATGGTTAACACTTTAAGAAATATAAACTACACGTTTTCATGTTTAACATAATGATTGAAAGTACTGTTTTACGTGTCAGGCTTTGGTCCCTATTCTGACTGTGATTTTATTAGCTGTGTGATCTCGGGCAAATTGCCCAACAGGGACTAATAACACCTTCCACAGGAGTTTGTTGAGAAAATGCAGTGAGATAACACACAGAAAATGCTTGGCACACTGCCTAGAACACAGTAAGTACTCAATAATTGGTAGTTAATATCACTTCAACAATTTATAAACTTGGTTATCAAATCTATAGATTTAGATGTTGAGTTGTTACAAATTTAGGGAATTACCATGGACTGAAAAGTTAGCCTCCCTATGTAACTTCAAGACCCATATGATATCCAGGTTGAGATTTAATATCGGTTCACATCAAGTGATTCTAAGTCACTTCCTGATAACATTATAATAACAAATAAGCACCAAACAGTATCCTAGTACTTTGGAAAGTTTTGAGCAGACGTGATCTAAGAGATCTAAGACATGATCCATCTACAATGAATTTAACTTAACTTACAGATGGGGATTTGGGCTCTCTAGGCCAGTCCAGTGCCTTGCAAATGTTTGTTTTATTTACTGACAGAGGTTAACATTTTCTTTAACTTAATCTAGGAGAGGGTAAGTTGAGAAAGTGTCCCTAACCAAATCAAGGGGCAAAGAAGGGAAAGAGAAGAGACTTAGAGAAGAGACTTCCAAGATAGTTAGAAATGTGAGGAGTGGAGAAACGGTTGATGTGTGGTTACAATGAGATGGGGTCCAGGAAGAAGGTGAGATTGATTGCTGCAAGCAGCCTGACTTTGAGCTGGGTCTTGATTTGGGAGGGCATTCAGAAATGTGGGTTGACCAATGGATGGAAGAAAGGAAGAGCCTCAGGAACAGGGTCACAGGTATCCTTTGGGTTGGAGAAACCTTGGCTTATACTCACATCTCAGAGAGGGTTTCATGGTGTACCAGTGCATACTGAGCTGGGGATGAGGAAAACACTGGACTGGACGAGCTTTCCAAAGCATCCATGATCAAAGGATACTTTTTAAAAGACTTCTTATACTACTTCATATAATTGGGCACAATACTTTTAGTGTGCAGTATCTGAGCTCAGGGGTAGTAATGGAGTCTGTCCCCAACACAGGGAACATGGGTCTTGCTCAGATCTGTACAAATACAGTTAAGAGCAATCATTCATGCCTGTTTGCTTTGCACTATTTCCTCCCTCCCCACCTTCCTCTCTTCTCTCCTTTCCTCATGCAAATATGGAGCAGTTTTTCTCATTATTTATTTCCAGATCCTCTACAGTTTTTTTTTAAGTATATCTGAAATGCATCCCAATGATGAAAATCTTCTCAACACAAAGTACTTAATATGGAATATTTATCGAGACAAGAGAAAAGGAATGTTTCCTAACTTTATTTTTAAAATAGTATAATAAGTATGCATATGGATAGGTAGGTAGATAGATAGAATTATGGGTTGATCTAGCTGTAGCTCTCAAATCAGAAAGAAAGCTTTTATTTTTTTAAAGTGATTGCTCAGAATAAGCCTTATGCTTTGTAGTATTCACCAATAAAGTAGACAAAATTATGAAATTGACCATTTTTTAAATCTATTGCATCTTACTCTGCAGGCATTACCAAAAAAAAAAAAAAGGAAGAATGTTGGTTTCAAGCTTTCAAAAAAATTCATTTCTGAAGGTAAATTGTACTTTCAATAATTATTAGATGTTCTTCCTAGAGAAGCCTGGCAAAGGGGGCAAAGTTACTTTGATTGGAAAGTAAAGTACCAAAAATGTAGACGCTTGAGTTACCTAGTCGTGAGGCATCAAATCCTAGTTTTGACAAAAGTCTCCTTTTAATGGCTCAGTGTCCCATTTCCTAGACTCAGGGAGTATCAGAGCTGAGAGGACCTTGGATGTTCCCTGGTTTCAGCTTCTAGTTTCACATTGAGGACCTAAGGCCCCCAGGGAGGTAGGTGACTTGTACAAGATCCCCCAGTTAGTAATTAATAGAGCCAGGACTGGAAGTGTGGGCGTCTCTTGAATCCCAGTTCAATGCTTTTTCCACTACAGCATGCAGCTTCTCTTGACAGAAATGGAACCTGCATCAGGAGCCTCCTGGGAGATGCCATGTGTTTTTTTTTTTTTAATATATATATAACTGTGATGCATTTTCTTATTCCACTTTGAGAAAAATGCTGCCAAACTGTTCTCTAGGGAGTAGAGCCTCTATACGGAGAGGAGAGCTCTCATGCTTGGAGATCACAAAGAATAATCACTCATTTAACACCTAAACTGCATCCCGAAGGCCACAACCACCCTGGGGAAGAGGATCAGATGGAGAGCATCTGAACTGGGTTCAGGAGAAAAAGACACAGAGAAAAGTTGAGGAATTTAGCAGCCAAGGGATATTGGAGTAGAATTGAAAAGTCACCAAGCAAGTCTCGAGAATGGAAGAGCTATGGGTAGCAGAAGAGAAGCTCAGATCGTCTCTACCTGATATAAATATAATATTATCTTTATACGTATACAAAATATTTATTCTTTATATCCACTGAGAGCCCAATAAAGAACTAAATAGGTATCTTTTGGCTATCCTAGGGGGTTGGGAATCCAGCATTTTTCCATGTGTGCGGTTTTCATCCATTAAGCCCTTGGGGAGAGGGGAACAGTGTGGGAGAATAAAGGAGTCTGAATGGGGTCAGACAAAAAGAAAAAAATCAAGAGATGAATAGAACTGAAACATAATGGCTGGATGGGACAAGTACAAAGTGTTTTGTGCCCAGCTCAGCAGTGAACCAGTGATCAGTTTCCTTAAAAAAATAATAAATTCTGAGGATTTCCCCCCTTTGTTTTAGAATTATCTCAATTCAGTTTCCTTTATTTTACCAAAAAGATAGCTTTAAATTAATCTAAGCCTACAGAATGAGTCTAGGTATTCTACATAGTACACCAAAATTCCAGATAAGACTTTTTAGAAATATTTTATTTTACAGAGAGTATTAGATATTTCTTTACCTATAGTAGGTGCTGAATAGATATTGGTTTAGTAACATCCAATGGTTTGTTAATGGACTTAAGACAGTAGCACCCGTGTGAAACCAAGTTCCCGGTACGTACATATTCAGGAAGCATCCTTCATGTGTTTTCTTCCCTAAACACAGTCTGAATATAAGAAATCTTATGAGATCTCATATCTAACTGATTTTGTGTTTCTTTTTTTCACTGACGTTGAGAGAAGAGTCTTTTCAGCTATTCCTAGGAATCATGCTCTTTGACACGTGTTAAGTTTCTCTCTGCGCCACCTGACCGCGAAACAATGCAATGATGGGAAAGAGCACATTTTTTCTTTGGACCAACTTCACATTTATTCCGAGAGCAAGACTGCAGGGGTCTACATGGTACCCTAATGATGACTGCACAGACCGTGTAAGATGAAATAAAAGACAGGTCTTGTCTCTCCCTAAGTGTCTTAGATCCTTGTCTCTGAATGCAGACCGTCTGGGTCCCTCTCTGACAACTGCCTGCTGCCTGCTGCTGACAGGAGAGTTCAGCAAACACAAGTGTCTGCAATGTCCCTCAGGTTCCCAGAGTGTCCCAGGGAAGGGTATGATTTTGCACTGAAAGAGCATTGCCAGGTTCTGACCAAATTTTCAGTTACGACTTCCTCAAAGGAGAGCATTTGAAAAAACAAACCCATTTCTACTCACGTGAAAATACATTCAACAGATAAAAAATTTAAATCTCAATCCAGATAAGTATAAAATTTCCACTATACATTCAACAAACTCATCAACACCGCAGGTGGCTTGCTGGGACCCTTGAGTCATTTATGTCTCGTCCAACAGAACCCCCGCCCCCAGGTTGAGACAAGCAAACTCCTGAGATTTATTAAGTGGCCACACCCTCTCACAGTGAGGGATTTCTAGAAAAATGCAAAGGGGACATTATATTTCATCCAAAGAAGTACTATTCGAGGCAAACATTTTTCTTTGTGTCTTAAAATTCACTTTTGATGAATTTTACTTTTTTCTTTCACTTCTAATAAGTAGCTATGAACAGAGAACTCATGTTTTTCAAATATAACCTTTTAAGCAGTTCTAACAGGTCTCGTCAATTATATTACTATTGTTATTATTATTATTTCCGAATCCAAGGAACTGTGCTTCCATGTTGTCTATTTGGAATAGCTTAAACTAGATCATCCTTCAAAACACTTCTATGTTTTGTGGTTCATTTGAATTAAAGTGCTTAGGATTCAGTATCAACAAGCAGCAAATGACCTTTGTAAATACACCTAATTTACTGAGTCCATTAGGTTTATGATAATAAATAAAACCTCTGTAATGCTTCATAATAACAATAATGCCTTTCAAATGACTCTCTGCTTAATGGCCAATTTCAGAGCATTAACTGATGTTAACAATCAATTTCCTGGATATTATTGTGCTTCAGTTTATAAATATCAAATTATATAGGTCATAGTGTTACCTATGCAGGCCAGTTGCAGGATTTATATTGATATTCTGTAGAAAAATTGCCAGGCATTGTATCAGGATGATTTTTTTTTTTTAATCTGATTCTCGGCAGGTTACTAGGATTTTGCACTGACACTTTTCTCTAACTTTTCCCCCTCAGGATCAGGTAATTAAAAGGGTATTGATGCAAAGGGAAGCCGAACACCACATGGCTTGGCAAAGTGTCTCTATAAAGTCCTGTCCTGTAGCTGTGGATACAAACTCAAGCTGGTCATGTGCGGAACTCCAGCATGTTGAGCCCACTACCCCTCGGCACAGCCAAATGTTTCAGCAGCTGCCCTTTTGTCCTGTTTCTTAAATAAACAAAGAACAGATACAAATTAATGACCTAGATTTATTGCAAAACACACTGCCTTCCCAGAGCAAATAGCCTTAAAAGAACAGATGCTAAAATCGCATTTCTTACTCACAGACCCCTAGAGAAGATAGTTCTGTGAGCACGTTAGTTTCTATTCTATAGAAATTAGTAATTAATAGAATGTAACTGTGGTGTACAACATCACACCTACCCCGATTTTACGAGCTTCCAGGCATGGGCCGAGCCCATGGTTTGTTCCTTAATCTGCTGCCCCATTCGGCTCCAGGGTCTTAACAGCTTTATTTCACTTTTGCATTTTACTTGACTTTTTGCTAAGAATGATCAAAAGATCATTTTCCTAAGATTTTAAATAATAATTAATGGGTCGATTTGGTTAATATCGTTGGTAATACGGTTTCTAAAGAGTGTCAGGAATATCAGGAAATTTCTTTTGTTTTACTCTGAACCACAGGATGGAATGATACGAAAATGGGGTTACTTTTCTTCAAAATTTGGTTCAAAATTTGCGTTCTGCTTTTCTTTCTTGGTTTTCATTTTAACCAACGCCAACTACACATAACAAAACCCGACAGAAACAATGAAAACCTTGCTGCTGATTTTGCATCCAGAGATTTAGCAGTAGCTTCTAATTTATGGCAAATGGGAATGAAGCTAGGTCACCTCCAGGCAGACATTAGAATGAAAAGGTACAGTATGTCATTGGCCACACGTTGTGCATTCTCTCTATCCCACACTGTACAATATTTCCAACCTTATTCAATAATTTAATATACATTTTCTTGTCAAGCTTCTTGGCAGCAGGCTATGCAGCTTGCAAGATGGACTGAGAATGCCACAGGTGGGCTGATTAGCGGGTGGCATTTCTGCATTCTAACAAGCTGTTAGCATTATGTCTGTTTGCTTTAGGTACAGATGTGAAATGATTTGACAGTGGATTTCAAAAGTGAGTGAGTACATTTTTGTATGTCAAACTATGGAAATATGTTTTTTTTAATTTCACACATTGATGGTATGTATTGTATTTATTAATTTCTGAAAGTATATGCCACTGACATGGCATAAAAATTAAAAAGCAGTATCCATAATGTATAAAATGAACAGATTGAATAAACATCCCACCCCCAGTTAATCAGAAAGTCTTATCTCGTGCTTTAGAAAAAGTCAGAGGTTGGAATAGCTCAGCCACAAAATAAGAGTCTTTGAAAAGTTTGTTTTAATTGGGTTTACAGTGTGATGGTGATTTTTTTAAAGGAGAAAAAAAAAAAGAAGCAAAAGGGAAAACAACGACCACACGCAACAAATGGCATGTGGAACACTTGCCAGTCACATTAAGTGACATCTGCCCTTGTCTAAAATTTCAAAGGTAATTTCAGGATTTATCACGGGAAGCCTGCTTGACATACATAAAGGCAATTTAAAATAAATCTTAGAAATTTAAATTTTGGTGTACGCTTAAGGCGATGATACAGATTTGAAATCAGAGAAAGACACCCAAAACTAGGTGACATCTGAAGGTAACTCCAGGTAATGATTGGTGCAGTGGAGGTTGGGGAAGGCTTTCTTTCTGAGGATGGCTCTGCTGGGGCACAGGAGGAATTCAAAGGCAGATGTTTGCTCAGGCTTGTGCAGGTGATTCTGCTTCGAAACTATGGTTTCGAGGATGATGATGGCTCCACCAGTCTCCAATGTGTTCTCTTCCCCAGTCCTTGGGGAATCCATCCCCACTAAAAATAGCCACACCTCTGCCAATGGAATAGCTTTACAGTAGATGTAGGTGGAAAGGATGCGTCCATCTTTCTCTGGTAGGATCTGAGAAGTCCCTCGATTACATTCCAGCAGGGTTAGAAGTTAGACCTCAGCATCTGAGCATAGCAGATACACATGGTGATCCCATTGCCCATACAGGACACCAGGGAACGTAAGGAGGAAGCCCCCAGAGAAACCTTGGTACGAATTCTGCCACCTTTGGCTCCAAGTTGAGTCTTCAGGATGTAATTGCCAGTCAGCACATCACATGAAGCATGAGAAGTCATCGCAGAGAGCACCAAGCAACATGAAAGAGGATTTTGTCTCCATCGTTATCATTGACGTTAAGAGCTCTAAACGATCTTAAAGAACAGCTAATATGACAGTCTGATTTTAAAGACGAAAAATCCATGCCTTAGAGAAATCAAATCATTTTACAAACAGCGCTTGGTTTGTTCGTCCCAGCGGTGCTGTGAGGTGAGCTGCGATAGCATGCTTCCCAGGTGAGAAAATAGACTTGGGACGAGCTGTTTGTTCACGGTCACACAGCAGGGCTTCTACACTCCAAGTCCACCCCTGCAAAGTAGTCACTGAACATCTTTATAATAATAATAGTCTTTCAACCGACGTTTGTTGGGCACCAGCTTTGTGCCAGGCACTTTTCTAGGTGCTGAGAATAGGCAGTGTATAAAATTGACAAAAATCCATGCCCAGGGCAGCCTACCTTCTGGTGGGAGAGACAAAATGAAGTGTCTTATGCCATATTTAAGAAGGTGAAAGGATTTCAAGAAAAATGAAGCCAACGAGGGTGATTCAGAGTGTGGCAGGGGGGATGACTGTGGTCTGGGAAGGCCTCCCTGGAGGAAGGGAGGCAGGAGCCGTGCAGAGATGGGACCGACTTTCCAGGCAGAAGGAACCAGTGCAAGTCCTGAGGAGGGAGCAGGTCCTGCAAGATCTCGGAACACCACGCCACTGGACCAGCTGTGGGAGAGCAGTCGCCAGGCTGCCCAAGACGTGCCGGGGGAGTGGGGAGTCTTGAGGCCACGGTAGAGATGGAAACCATTGCCAGGGTCATGGGAACCTCGCCACTGTGGAAATTCCTTATGTTCTTATGGGGGAGGGCATTGCAAATTCCACAAGAGAGACTTCCAAGTGAAATTTTTGGAGCCTAACTCACTTTAAAAGGAGAGCCTGCCGTTGGAGCCCATACAAAATGGGCTAGAAACAGCACTGTCCCATCTAGGATTCAAGCACTTTGTGTACAAAACTGGAACATTCTCTTGTACAAAATGGTTTTGTTTTTTAGCTTTTGCCATGATTTTCCCCAGTGTATTAAGCCTCCTGCTCTTACGGGGAAACGGTGTGTTCTCTAGACATTTCCATCAATTTCAACATCAACAGTATAAAATAATAATAATCCTAGCTCCTAGACTTTAGAGACTATGTTTTCCTGTCTTTTTTTTTTTTTTTTGCGGTACGCGGGCCTCTCACTGCCGTGGCCTCTCCCATTGTGGAGCACAGGCTCCGGACGCGCAAGCTCAGCGGCCATGGCTCACCGGCCCAGCCGCTCCGCGGCATGTGGGATCCTCCCGGACCGGGGCACTAACCCGCGTCCCCTGCATCGGCAGGCGGACTCTCAACCACTGCGCCACCAGGGAAGCCCCCTGTCTTTTTTTTAAACTAGTTTTTCTCACTAATTAGCTTTCGGCTAATAATTTCTTACACACTTCTATATTCTACCATATCAAATATACCCAAAACCTTAAAAGTAGTAAGAAAAAGGGTATAATATGGACCCCATATGGAGATCCTTGATAGCCCAACCCAGGTGAGGATCTGTATTATTACCTTTATCCTTGATGCCTGGACTACTGTAGATGTTTAGTACAAATCTGTTGAATGTTAAAGGCATTTTCATCAGAAAAAGAAAATAGATAGCAAAGGAAAATTATTTTTCATTTTACCTTCTCAATGCAATTGTAATGTGGGTTATTTTCTTCTCCATCACCCAGCCTACTTCCAGAAATAGCATGTGCAGGAGCGATGTGAGGCCATCTCGAAGGGCCTAGAGCTAACAGAAGATCTGTCTCTCCTGGGTCAGCAACTTGGGAGGGATTTATATACAGAAAATCCACTGGGTGTTACTCCTGGGTGACAGGCTTTGATGTCTCCTCATCCAGGGAGGCTCAGGGAGAAGTCAGAGTCCACAAACACTGCCTGACCTCGTGCGTTTGTCCAGCTGCTGCAGGTTGTTTCGGCCTCCCCACTGCAGCCCAGCTGCTTCACGCTGCTGTTGCGTGCCTGACATCACTCACCCAAATCGTCCGTCTGTAAGTCTCAGCAAGTATTCCTCCCCACCCACGGTAGCACCAAACACGATACTGTTAAACACCCAAGTCATGAAGCAAATGCCTGTCTACATTTATTTTCAGCACACACAAAAAAGACTCCCTTAAAAACAACACTGATCGTGTTAAAGAACATTTCTTTATTGCAACGTGCCCATCTCTGTGCAGAAGGAGACCACTGCTGGTCTGTCTTGTGGAGGACCGGCACTTGAGTGATGCATTTGGAGAAATGATGGATTTGCACTGCTCCATCCCACTCCCAGCTTGCCTGGTCCCCCCTGTGACCAATGGCAGGCATTTGCGAGACAGCTGGCGGGGTGAGGGGTGCAGGCTGAGGCTGTGCTAGAGCTCACTGGCCTCTGCACGGATCAAAGACTCATTAGCATCCTGCTCTCACCAAATCAACTTATTGGCTCGGATGATCTGTATTGCTTTAAACCCTTAGACAGCTATAAAATTTATTTGTCAACTAGGCAGGGTTAGGATATGATTTTTGACAGGTCCCATCAAAAGACAAAAGGTACACAATCCCAAAGGCATACATATTGCATATGTTGTAATTCTAGTTTTATGACAAATACAAATTAATAATTGTTTCCCAAAGTACCAAAATAATGACTTGGGGTTATAAAATATGACAAATAGGCCACAAGGAAATTCAGAAAATATCTTGACCTGGAAGATCTGGTGGCAGACTACTCAAAATATGACTTTATGGTTTGTGATGCTTCAAGAATGTCCTGAAAGATTTATAAGATTGTAGAATTTACAGTGTGGCAGTGCATGTTTCCTAGGCCATTTGAATATATTTGTTTGTGTGGCTCAGTGGACAAAATGAAAGTGGAGTACTCAAAAGACATTGAGTTCTAATTTAGATTTCACCGCTGCCTAATTTTGTGGCTGATGGAAGTTATTTTACACCTCTGTGTTCTAATTTTGCTAGAAATAAGATGAGAATTACAATAGTCAGTTATTTACCTTTCAGGTAAACTGTGGAAAAAAGACTAATAAAAAATTGAATAACCTCTTCATGAAATATAAAGGTCTAGCCACAACATAATGAGAATTGCTTTTATCTATAAGGGGAACTTTGCTGTCGATGTGAAAAAGTTACGTTTTGGCTTTGTAAGTTCGCCCATCCCGAGGATTCTCTGTGTAGGCTGTTCAGCCTGCTGGAAATAGCAAAGGTATCAACCTTTCTGCTGTTCATTTTCCTTTTAAGAATCTCCAGTTCCCATTATGTTATTGCCTGGAAGGAAAAGAAGGCAGCAGCCTGTTTTGCAGTTGGAGCCTGACACTATCTGGGTGGTTCTCAGGTACTCAGTGCACCGAGAGCCAGGCAGACTTTGTGCCACCCACCCTCTGCTGAGCTTCCAGTCACGGTGTCAGCCATGGAGCTGGCACCACGGGAAAAGCTGATAGGTCTGTGTTCCCTGGAGCTCCAGTCCACCTGTCCAATTCATGGAGATGTTAAGCCCGCGATGGCCAGATTCTTGGTTTTGTGGTGTCAAGTATAGTAGTGGGGGAGGAAGAAAGAAGAACACTGAGTTAGATCCCAGAAAGGAAATCATGGAAGGTATATAGACATCTTTAAAAAAAAAAAAAAAAAAGATTAAAAGTGCCTCACATTGCACGAAGTGCAAGCAGGAAACAGCTGTTGAGTGGAGGGGATAATGGATGGCAGGGCTGGTGATCAGCACGGAGGAGATGGCTCAGTGGTCCTGGGCAGCGGCGAGGATGCTCCTGCCAGGGAGAAGGGAGTGTGTCAGGGCAATAAATCAAGTCAGGGATTCCAACCATTGGGTTTGCAGTGAGGATTTGCTTCTCAGTGGGTTGCATTTTCTCACTAATAATTCTCTTTGGTGGAAAAGAGAATAGAGAAAGAAACTTTAGGACCATTTATATTCTGAACCAATTGGGGGCCACATCGAGTTAAACACTGCTCATTCTAAAGCTGACCTCTAATGAAGGGCCTTCTGCCTTTTCACTCTTTGCTCAGCATGTAATTAGGTACTTGAATTCCTAACCACGTTATATTTGCCAGATAATGGGTGTACAGTTGTTTATATGACTTAAAATTGACTTTAAAATTGGAGATGTTCACGCTATGTGTCCTTAGGTGTTTTCTGAGCCTAGATGTTTTAGATTCCGCATCCTAGCGTCTTTTATACAGTGACTCCCTGTATAGTATTTTATGCAAATAGTTTGTCTACAGGCATATTAGCATTTTTAATAGTTTAACATCTTTCATTCCAGTATATATAAATATTTAAATTTCAGATGCCTTGCCATGTATTCATACTTACTTATACGAGGTTAAATTTCTATTAGACTGATAAGCCAGTTCATTTCTTAAATGATAATGAAATATATATAAGGGTTTTTAGGGAACAGCGTGCTTTCACATCCAGATTGAGCATGTTTTTAGTGTCGGGTTGATTTTTTTATCCTATACATTTTACTAAAAATAGTTTACCAAAAGCAAAGTCTGCTTTAATTTAATTATACTCTAAAAATCCATCATCTGCCAGCAATTAGTTACAGTAACATTAGAACTTGAAACTATAGTCAGCAAAAGAGAAACCCCAAATAAAAACAGTTCACCATCAGGTTGCAGAAATGCATCCATTTACCGGTCTTTTCACCTTCATTTCCTGCGGTAGATATTTCACAGTTAATGGCAAAAGGGAAGGATTTGGAGGCAACCTGGTGCTCTGTGAGGTGGGGCAAGGGGGCTCTGCTGGGTGCCATGGAATGACGGCATCCTCTTGATGCTGATACAGAAAGAAGGGTCATAGCCATGCCAGGACAGTGACAGCAGGGGCAGCTGCCACCCCCCCTGGCACATGCCACTTGACTCAGTGCCTAAAGATAACAAAACAGAGCCATAGGAAAACAGAAGAATTCCATTAGCCAGAGCAGTCATCCTCCGGGAGTGGTGAGCAGGCTTCAACCTGCCAAAGTTCTGTGAGTAATGAATGCGGCCCCAGAAAATTTATGGATTCCACAGTTTTCAACCACCCTACAAGGTTTTTCTATGCCTCTCAGCAGTTTTAAATGTACGCTTCTATGTTGTCTCCTCGACTGCCATGCTGAATGGGCAGCTTGGAAAGCCGAATCTCCTCTTTCCTGGAGGGGCTGCTTCCCTCAGTGAAAAGAGCTGGGTTTAACATTTAGTTTAGAAGAGGAGAGGAAAGGGGGAAAGGAATAAAGGAAATAGATGCAGTGGGGATGCAAAGAGAGAAAGGATTTCAAACAATGAAAGTCTAGCGCAGAGCAAAGGAACAGACAATAGGCAATAAGCATCACACCTGCCTTCTTCCGGAGAGTTCTTGGCTTATACAGGAAAAAATATGGAAAAGGGAAATCAAGATGTACAAAGAAAAAAATATTCTCCAAGCAAAGAAGAGAATGACTATGGCACTAAGATAAAAGCGTGAGGTACACAAAAGTCAGAAAATCTGAAGTACCATAGGAAACAGTGCCAGAAGTGTAATCTAGATATCTAAATGTGTAAACGTGAAAGCCAAGGAACAGTAAAATAAAAAAGCATTCAAAAGGAATTTAAATCTCTTCATCTAAATTGTTTGGCAATGTCATCTTCCAGTTAGCTGAACTGGATAAGCTCAACGTGGAAACCTTAACTCTCTGCGTAAGCACAGATAATTATTTAACACAGTTAAGGATCTCCTTAAAGACTGAGGAATTCTTGTTGACTTCAAGTCATCATTAGTTTCAATCCTTATTTTTTTGCTAGAAGCCCATTTACTCTAGTTGAGGGTAGTGTTTAAGAGCATGGACTCTGTGGAGTCATACACATTTGAGTTCAGATGCTAGCTCTGTCCTTCCTAGTTGCAGGAGTTACGGTTACATAACTATTTATAAGCAAGTCGCTTAAACTTCACCTGTATAACAGGGACAATAATAGTAACTTATTTATAGGATGGTCATGAGGATGAAATGAGATAATGGATAATTAACACAATAAGCAGTTAATAAATCTTAGTGGTTGTTGTTTTATTATTATAATTTCCACTCTGTATGAGGAGATATAAGATCTATCCATTAGCCGAAATATTTTTCCATATCATTTACTGCTGTTATAAACTTGTTTTCTTGGAAGGCTCAAGTTCTCTCTGCCTTTAAAATGGAATATATTGGGATTCTTCTTGGAGGATCCCCGTCCTCCCGTGTAAGATGCTGTCTATAAGACATTGGCCCGTGGGCGTCAGTATTCACCAGATGGCTCCCTTCCTTTGTCTCTTATTCCCTCCTGCCCAGAACAGTAAGATGGAGACTGGCCCCAAATGTCAGGACAGGAGGGGAGGGAGAATTTGATCAGTTCAGGATTACAGAGAGGTAGGTTAATTTTCATTGATATTTCCAATACGATGAATTATAGCGTATTTAGGCACAAAGTCGTATTTGTACATCTTTGGCCATTATCCTAACACAAAATGGAAATCCACTACCACTTTCTATTTTATGTCTATCTCCCAATACTAAGGTCCTAGTTCTTAAAATACTTCCATGTGTAGCCAATTAACTCAAGCAGAGCATGAAATTTTCCATTTATTTTTAAAACATTGTTTAGCCTATACTACTTTCTAAAAATAATACAAAAACAAAGTAAACAAACAAACAAATAACACTTTAAAACACACAACCTAATTTTTGTGGGCTACCAACTCAGGGAAGCTCCAGAGAAGCTGGGCTTCCCAAGAACTCAGGACTCTCCTCTGTGCACTGAGAATGGAGCTTAGCACGTGTGTGCTCGGCAGGGCCAGGGAACCCAGAGTCGGGGGGTAGACAGCGAACAGGAAGTTCCCTGGTGGAATCAGAGACTTGGGTAAACTCAGTGTAAATACCTGTGGGATAGGAAACTGACTTCCCAGCTAAAACAGGATCTTGGGAAAATCTGCTGGGTGAGTCAGAAAATATACACGTTCGCAGTCTCCATTTTACATTTCTTTTAGAAAATGGCATTTATCGGCCCAGTGACTTCTCACAGGATGCGGGGAGTATGCACCCTCAGAGCCCTTCAGGTACATCTTCCTTCCCCAGGAGTGACCCTACCTCGCAATGGGAGGTCGACAAAAATCACAGCCCAAGATGGTATGACAGCAGCTTGATTAATAACGATTATCACAACAGATGGAAAACTGTAGACACAACTTTCCATGGAATGAGTCTTCCACAAAATCCCTTGATGAGACAGAAGGATGGTTAGCTACCACAGAGTTACTCCTTACTTAACAGAATAAAATTGCTGAATTTTCTACCCACTCCTTTTGATAATTCTCAAAAATCTCCGGCAATTTACTAGTCAGGTGTGTGCAACTTCTGAGGGCAGCAGGCTGCGTGCTCCCCTTGAAAGAGGAGCGTGCATCCCTGAGAAAAATTGACTGCATGGGGCTTCTCTTCAGCAGTTCATCTTTCCAATGGGTCCACCTACTTGGACCTCTGCTACTGAGAGAAAATGAGTTTTATACCCACCACCAGAATGTTTCTTGATCATTTGGGTTGTTTTCCTTTCATCCCTGCTTTTTGTTGTTTGCTTTCGTTTACAGTGCAAATAGCCTCAGCAGACGATAACCATTAATTCTGGAAAGCAGAGCCAGAGACTTTTTTAAATTCCCTCCCTCCCCTCACGGCCCAGCTCAGCATGGAATAGAAAGGACCTGGCCCCCCTCCTTCTGCCGCTGCTGGAAGGAGAAAGGACAGACGGCCCAGAAGGCCCTGGAGGCTGGGAGGACCCCAGAGAACCGGCTTCAAGACGGAGGGAGGTGGTGGCAGCCCAGGCGGCAAGATGAGAGGAAGGCTCCTCTTTCCATCCAAAGAGGCTTCCAGAGCTGGGTAAAGACGCCAGTCTGTGTCTGAGTCTTCAAACACTGCTCTGCGCTCCCTTTCCCAAACCAAGGGGAGCGCCCTCCAGCAACTTGCTTAATTACCCTGCCCTTCCGAGAAGCTAGAAAACTCCCTCAGCTGAGTGGTCCACAGATTGAACCTGAGTTGCCAGCAGGTTCCCGTCATGCAGACTATTCAGAGTATTAGTTATACTAGTGAACACTCTGCCCCGCTATTAAAGAACCGAATCAAAAGGAGACTGCATGGGGCTTCCCTGGTGGCGCAGTGGTTGAGAGTCCGCCTGCCGATTCAGGGGACGTGGGATCGTGCCCCGGTCCGGGAAGATGCCACGTGCCGCGGAGCGGCTGGTCCCGTGAGCCATGGCCGCTGAGCCTGCGCGTCCGGAGCCTGTGCTCCGCAACGGGAGAGGCCACAACAGTGAGAGGCCCGCGTACCGCAAAAAAAAAAAAAAAAAGGAGACTGCATTTGCTGTGAAACTTGAACACAGGCGCCCTGTCAGTGAGGGGCTTGCGGGGGGGGGGGGGTGTTGGCGGGTTGGAGATGGACAGCCAGTGCGTTTCTGTCCCGCTGAGCTGTAAACTGCTCAGCACCTGACAGTCCTGGGCAAGGACGACGGGACTGAGCTAGGGACTAGAAGAGCTGCATTCTAGCTCCTGCCCCAGCTCCTCGCCTACGTGCCTTGGACTAGTCACTTGTCTCTGCTCACTGTTTCCCCGACTGTCAAATTTGAGGAAGGAATTCATGAGACTGGTGTGAGAACGCAGGAGATAACAAAAGTGAAAGCACCTTGTAAATTCTAAGGGGCTGTACACAGCGAGGTCTTCGTCCTTGGTGTGAACCTACAGGATGTAGGCGCAGGTCAGGGAAGGAGGTACCCTCTCAGGCTCCGGCTGTCCCCTCTGTAATTGGTGTCTGCTTACTGGGTCCCAGCAGTGGTGAGCTTGCCAAGGCGGACAGTGAAAAATAGGGCAATGTATATTTTGCATTAAATAAGGAAATGGTATGGTTGAGATTAGATGTAGGCGTTTTGGGATCAGAGAGACTGGGCTCCAAACCTTTCTCTGCCCCTTGTGTGCAACGCTGGGCAACTTATTCAACCTCACTAAGCCTCCATTTCCTCAACTGTAAAATGGAGGTGATAATGATGTTGCCCTTCACGGGGCTGTGGTGATGATTAAATGAGAGAATGCCTGTTAAGCATGGGCACAGCACCTGGCACAGGGTCAGGGTCGATAAATGTTACCCAACCTTTGTCCTGTAGAGTCCGACTGTTCTGTTTGTAACTCCAGTAGGCCTTAGGTGAATTGGTAGTGTTCAGCCATTCACTGAGCTACTTTTTCAAGCCATCCAAGGGTTAGTTCAAATGCTACCACCATCATAAAGCTTTTCTTGGTCCAGTCCCAAGCCCTGCTCCCCAGCCTGTACTAATCTCAGTGTTAAGTTCAGGGCCTGCTTCGTGGGCATAGGACCTGCACAGCTGGAAAGGGCTCCATGTTCACAAAGGCCCCATACTTGGTTTAATGCTCTGTTGTTGCTGCTGTCGTTTTGAACAAGGGACCCTGCATTTTCTTTTTGCGCTGAGCCTTATAAGTTATGTAACTGGCTCTGGTTATAATAGTTTGCTTTTGCCTCCGTTCTGCCTTGTAAATTTTATAATTTGTTGTTAACATGCCTTTAAAAAACACAGTCGATTCTCATTATTCATGGATTCCATAATTGCAAATTTGCCTACTCGATAAATTTATTTGTAATCCCAAACCCACGTTCACAGCCCTGGCCTAATCATTCACAGACATGCATGATGTGGTGAAAATTTGAGTGGCTCAACATACACATTTCCAGCTGAGGTGGGACAAGGGACACTCTGCCTTCTTGTTTCAGTTCATACTGTAAACAAGCGTCATTTTCACAGCCTGAACTTTGTTCAGGCATAAGTTATAGCATTGGCCATGAGTTCAATGTTAATGACTCAACAATATCTATTAAATAAGGTGTCTTTAAACAAAAACACACATAAAACAAGATTATGTATTGATTGATTGATGAAAATGTTGTGACCAAAGGCTCACAAGAACCTGACCTTGTATTCCCTTTGGAGAGATGGTTCAGTATTTGCTCAATTGAGTGTTTGCAGTGGCTTTGTAGAATGTAAGTAAGGAGGTTTGCCTCTAACTCCTTTAAAGGCAGTGACCCTGTTTTATTCATTTTCTCATTTTCCCATTGTCATGTTTTCCCCTCCCCCCAGTGCCTAGTACAGTGGTATTCAAAAAAGTGAACTGAAGTAAGTTATGACTCTGACTTTTTGAAGAAACATTAACAGCCCATTGTCAGTTCTGAGATTTTACTGCTGGTTCCCTATGAAATCAAAGTCTCCTTGGGATATTGTGGTTACATGAACGACTACCCCACCCAACAAAAGTTATAAGTTACTCTCAATTTTTTCCTTGGTGAGATGAAAGAGTACAGCAGTGAATGGTCATGGATTAAAACATCTAAATTCTTCACCATCTGCAGACAATTACTGAAGACCTAGACTTGAAATATCTTAAGAAGGAAGTTGTCATAGAGTTCTTAAGGGATGCATAACAAACTAAGGGGTTTGTATTTTCAGAAAAACAATTTTGGATATAGGAGAGATTTCTATTTTAAGTCCTTCTCAAGTGAACCATTTATAAGAGATTAGCTGAAATAAATAGCCTGGCAAGAATGGCACCCACTGCTTGGGACAGAAGTTAAAGACTTCTAGAATAAGTAATATACTTATCACCTGTTTAAAGCAGATAGGATTACTGGACTCCTGGCTGGGAGTGTCCCAGAGTCTGCAAAATGCAGAAGTGGATGAAATAATTTGCCCACTTATCAATAGGACGATGGTAACGCCCATTCTATCATAGATGAGCCTATCTCCAAATCTGAAAAACATGCATTTTCTATTGGCTGGCTTCAAAACCTTCTCCTGATATCATCTATCCTGATCTTCCTTGGGAGAAAAATGGCTTGACTTAGTCATTCTATTCATTGCATTTGAAGAATAACGTGTATCTTAAGGGGTCAAAATAAGTGAGCACCTGGCCCCAGGACACAGTTATTCCTCCCCCACCCCTCCTCCCACCTCCGTGCTCTGAGATGGCTCTTGGCCCTTGGCTGCTGGCTCTGGCCCCTATCTCTTGACTCTGCCTTTCCTCCTTCGGAAGTATGTTCATAGCTAGATAGGCTGCTTCAAAAATAATAAGCACAGGCCACTAAGTAAACAAGTAAGGCTGACACAGCCCTGTTCACAAGACAGATGGGCTTCAGATTTAATGGGTAAACCATTGATGAAACAAGCGTAAAAGCATAGCAGGTAATGAAGAAATTATTGATGTGTCCTGACAGCTGATAAGTATACGGTGTTCGACAATGTGTCTTTTGAAAAGAGGAATTAAAAGATCTAGATGACATGTCAAGATGACCCTTGCTGACATGTCTCTTTGGGTTTGGCTAGTAAACAGAAATAAGTTTACTTGAATTGAAAGGCAGGTAAGAAAGACGAGGTTCCAGCTGAAGAGGAGAGCGGTCCAAAAGGCCTGGAAGGAAGATGTGGAACTATAAATAGCACACTTGGGTTAGAGTGTAGAGTATGAAGTTGAACGTGAGAGGGGAGGAAGGAATAAACCTGAGTTATTCAATTGAGTCATATGATAAAAGCCCATGAATTCAAGGAGAAGGAGTATGCACTACAGTAGGCAATGGGGATCCACTGAGAGTCTTCCAACAGGGGAATAAGGTACTTAGAACTGCAATTAGAAAATAAATGCAGCAGTGGTGCATAGATACTTGGAGAAGGACAAGAACAGGGAGAGAGGCCAGTGTGGAGGCTTTGCCGACAGCAGACAGCAGGGAGGAATGAGAAGCACGGCTCCAGAGGAATGACATGGCAGAGATTGAGTTGGTGGCCTTGGAAACCGAGCACGTGGGGTTGAGGGTGCACAGAGAGAAGGGGGACTCAAAGATGGGGATTTTGAGCCCCAGTGACTGGGAAGCAGAGGTGTTTAGTGAGTGAGGTGGATAGAAGGTTTTGGCATGTGATGTTTAAGATGCTGGAAGCAATTGAAAATTGGCAGAATCTAGATATGACTTCATCTGAATTACATTTCAGATATTAACGCACCAACTGTTCCGACTTTATTTCTCTGTTACCCAGCAGTATTTCTCCAAGAAAGTGTGTCCAGGCTTGATTTCTCAGACCTGAGGTAATCTAGGGAGTTTAGCCTGGCTCTGATCTACTGGTGTGTGTTAGAAGTTATGTCTGCCCTGAAAGACTCCGAGTCGAGATTGTAACGCCTTTAGACTTTAGGTTACTTATAGAATTAGCAAAATCTTTATCTTATCCTTTGTACCCCTCCGCCCCAATCTCATCCTTACAGTTAGATCACACACACACACACACACACACACACACACACACACACACACTATTGAGTTTCTATTATTCCAAGCCCAGTGCTAGCATCTGTGAAGGATAGATACAGAGGTGAATAAGATGCTATGCTCTCTTCAGAAGAGCTTACGGTCTGGTGAGGACTCCAGTACTTGGCTGCATTGTGGGTCACTGAACATGCACTATGCACTGAGCACCAGGTTTAGGAGGCATTAAGAGGCAACGCTGCTTAGCGGTTAGGCACGGATTGTGGTAGCTGATGTGTAGGCCCTGGAACCAAGCTAACTGGACTCAACATCTTGCTCTAGTGCTCTTTCATCATGAGAACATCAATCAAATTCTTAAGGGTCTTGGTACCTCTGTTTTCCTACCTGTAAAATGGGAGTAATAATAATTCCTTCATAGGGTTGTATGAAGATTAAATAAGTCAATAAATATAATCTACCATTATGTGCTAGGAGCTCATACATGTTCCTAGCACATGATAAGCACTCACTAAATCTTAGCTATTATTGTTAGACACTGCCTTCACAAATATGGTCTCATTTAATCCTTACATTGGTTCTGGAAAACTAGCATTATTTTCCCCATTCATGAATGGGGAGGACCTCAATACTCAGGAAGAATAGCTGACTTGCCCCAGCTTGCCATTAAATGAAAGAGCCATGGCATGAATCCAGGTAAGTCCACTGCTCATTCAACAACATTGCAATACATCTTGTTACAGGGTAGAGTGGATTAAAGAAGGATGCTGTAAATGTCAATATGATCTAAAACCTCGAAACAGAAGACAAGTTTTAAATGGTTGATAATGAAATAATCAATAATGATTAGAACTGATAATATAATTTCCCAATTTAAGCTTATTCCACAAATAACCTTTTAACATTATTTGATTGTGATAATGAATTAGATTGACCAGGTATTTTCCTCTTTGATTTCATGAACTATCTCTAGAGACATGGTTTATTGAAAAATTGGCTCCTAATTTCCTAAGGCTGAAACTAGTTTGCTAAACTTAATAAATAAATTGATGAATTTTTAGAAGATGTCAAGTTGTAGTCAAGTGTCTGAAAGCTCTGTATGAATGTTAACAAGATACACACGCACACACACACACACACACACACACACACGTACACAAGGTCAGTTATGAGGCTGCAAGGATGAGCTCTGTGTTGCACAGAATTAATCACATCATAGAGGTTGGCCGCTTCCTGTCCAGGAAGCTGATGTGAAGAAGTCCAAGCTAGGCTGACTTTTCCCTTGGGCTCTCCATAGCACTTTTACATTCTTCCCTTAAGATTCTTTTCAAACTCTACCTTTAATTTGCCATCTGGTCAACCTCTGAGGACTAAGCTTGAATCAGGCTCCTGCTCAGGCTGAATTAGGTAAGATGTTTGCCTCGAGTGGCCCACAACGCACATAATCCAAAGGGATAACATCACCCCTGGCCAAAAATGAAAGCCAGAGGTCAGTACAAAAAGAGTTGTACCAACTACCAAGACAAAGAGACAAAGGTGAGACTACAAATGAAAAATGAGAGAGAAATCTGAAATCAAAAATATTCAGAATGGCTCAAGAGAATGGGTGTGTTAAGGAGAAACTACTCCTTACATGCAGGAGAATTCCAGGCCCATTCTTATCGGGTGCTAGCCTAGATCTGGACAAGAGAGTAGCTATTTAAACATATGTTGTTTCTGCGCTGAACCATAAGCCTTTTGAAAGCATGATATGATGCGTATCTTGTCATTTTTGTATCTCCCATAGAGTCTGACATATGGCAGACACTTAGCAAATATTTGTTGAATGAATTAAGGAATGATGAATAGAGGTGATGATGCACTACCAGAACTACTACCTCAACCAATAATTACACCTATCACTTTTGGGACATTTGCTATGTGCCCAAAATTGTGCTAAGCACTTGTCATATATATTTTTTAATTCTTACAAAACCTTATAAGGCAGATGCTATTCTTAGCCCATTTTATAAATGAGGAAACTAAAGCTTAGAGAAGTTATCTTTTCCAAAATTGCATACCTAACAAGTGGCAGAAACAGCATACCAACCCAAGTCTGCCTGATCCCTCAGTCCATGAACTCGATCATTCAATTATACTACTTTGGAAGCCCAGCCTTGTCTGACCTTGAATTGGATTCTAAAGGTTGTATAATAGAATTCCCTGTTTCCCCCTTCAATCCCCACCACCCAAACTGAGTTCAGTTCCCCTCTTCTGTACTTTTTGGGCAAGTCTCCACCATATACTCAATACATTGTCAAATAGTTACGTTTAGATGAACATCTTGACAGCAGGGACACTTATGTTCCCCTATGGTAAATACCATAATGCCTGGAATACATTAAATAAATGTTTGTGGAGTTGACTAGCTACTGACTTCTGAATTAATGATGGTCATTAGAAGTCTATGTTTACTAGAGACCATTTTGATTTTGATCCATGGATTCCCTCATGTAAGGACTGAAAGGTCAAGAGATAAGATAAACAAGGCTATTTCAACACCCCTCAGCAACTACCTTTGGGGCTGGATTTATTGCCTTCTTGGGTGAAATGTTGCCCCTCAACTTTGCTGAACTGTCAAGAGTGGTGATCTTAGGTGTGAGGCTGTCAATTGCCCCACAAACTTACTTTTTAACTCAAAAGTGCCGTCTCGCACTGGAATGGGAGATCTGTCATGAGGAGTTCACAGGACCACTGGACCTCCAAGGAGTTGGGACAGGGGAGGCCATCAGAAACAAGGATCACCCTGTTCCCAACTTTAAAATTAAAATAGTAAAATAAAGGAAGAAAATTTAAACCATAAAAAATGTAAAGCTTTTAGTAAAAGATTAACAATAATAATAAGAGCATCCTAGAGTAATGGTTAAACAGCCCAGGCTTTGGAATTAAACAAACTTGTTTCAAATTCAAATTCTTCACTCACTACCTGTGTTATACAGGGCAAGTTACAATCCTAAGCTTCAGTGTCCTTGTCTGTAAAATAGTACAAATAATGACTACCTTATATGATACACATTAGATAATGCATGTGAAATATTTAAATTAGCACCTATTATATAGCAATGGCCCAATACAAGATAGTTCTTATTCAAACAGTTAAAGCTTATTTATCTACTTAATAAATATTGATTCAGCACCTACACTTTACCTATCAACATAGAATAGTGAGCAAATACATAGAATAGTGAGCAAATACATATAGGATCTGGGCCCTCACAGAGCTTCATGGTGAACCATAAAAGTAGCCACAGACTTTTCCTCTCCTAATATCCACACCCCCAACAGGCCCTTTGCGCGCCTTCCCGCTTTGATGCTAAACTTGGTCATGTGACTTGTTTTGGCCAATGAGATATTAGCCAACATGATACAAGCAGAGTCTTGTAAAATGCTTGTGCTTTGTCCTGTATGGCTGCTCTTAGAGCCCCTGCTGCCACCACTATGTGAAGAAGCCCAAGCTAGACTGCTGGATGTTGAGAGACATAAGGCACAATTGTTGCTGTCTCCTTGTCCAACAGCTGCCAAACTTCTGAAATGTGAGTGAGGCCATCCTAGGATCATTGCCTCCAACTGACCCACCAACCGACCACAGGAAAATTAGAGTGCCCAGCAGAAATCAGCTGATCGGCTGGCCAGAAAACCTACCTAGCCAGTTCATAGAATTATGAACTAAATAAATGGTACTTGTTTTAAACAGTTAAGTTTTGGGGTGGTTTCTTATATAGCCAGAACCAACTGATACAAGCTTACAGCCTAGCATGGGGGTCAACAAACATTTTCTGCAAAGAGTCAAATGGTCAATATTTTGCCTTTGCAAGCCATAAGGTCTTTGTGGATATGACTCAGCTCTGCTATAGTAGCCCAAAAGAAGCCATAGAGAATATGGAAATGAACAGTCAGGACTGATTTGCCCCGAGGGCTATTGTTTGCTGACCCCTGCTCTAGCACAAGAAACAGACATTACTCAAATAATCATGAAAAGAAATACATGCATATAGACCATTATAGTTACTGTGCAGCCAATGTTCATCATGCTATTAGAAAGAATAATTGGAGGACCTGTCCCAAGCTGGTCATTCGTTTACAGTGTCTTGGTTAGATTTCCCTAGAAGCAAACCCTGAGATAAGGATTTGAGTGTAACAGTCTGTTTGGGAGGTGACCCCAGGAAACACGGTAGGAGAGTGGAGACACGAGATAAAGAAGAAAGCCATTATGAAGCAAGTTAATGGGCAAGTTAACCCACTGGCAAGTGAGGCTTAGTCTGCTGGGGCCTCTGAGAGATGCCGTAGGTCACCGTGGGCTGAGGAAGCTGGGCTGTCTATTCTCCACCGTCCCACCCATCATTGTTGGAGGGTAGCTCCTGGAGGGCTTCACTCTCTGACGTTCTGGCACAAGAGCACTTGGGCCGAGAGTAGCAGTTCACAGGAAGAGTTGGACCTGGTAGCGAGGCATGCCAAGGGCTGTGGGTGGACTCCAAGAGTGACTGCTGCAGAAGGCTTCCCTGTGGGAGCCAGGACTGAGTTAAGCTCTGGAAGGAAAGATTAACAGCCACAGCTGAAGCATAGATGTAGAGAAGGTCCCCTAGGGAGGAGGCTATGCAGAGAAATAAAAAGAAGCCTAGAACTAAGTGTTTAGGAAAACCTACATCAAATGGAGAATGAGCTGGAAAGGGGACTATATTAGTTTCTCAGGCTACCATAACAAAGTACTGCAAACTCAGTGGCTTTAAGCAACAGAAAGTTATTCTCTCGCAGCTCTGTAGGCCAAAAGTCCAAAGTCAAGGTGTCAGCAGGGACATACTTTTTCTGAAGGCTCTAGGGGAGGGTCCCTCCTTGCCTCTTAGTTTCTGGTGACTCCTGGCAACGCTTGGGAGTCCTTGTTTTGTGGGTGTATCACTGAAATCTCTTCCTTCATCATCACATGGCCATCTTCCCTCTGTTCATATCTTTGTCCAAATTTCCCTCTTCTTTTTTTTTTTTTGCGGTACGCAGACCTCTCACTGTTGTGGCCTCTCCCATTGTGGAGCACAGGCTCTGGATGCGCAGGCTCAGCGGCCATGGCTCACGGGCCCAGCCGCTCCGCGGCATGTGGGATCTTCCCGGACCAGGGCACAAACCCGTGTCCCCTGCATCGGCAGACGGACTCTCAACCACTGCGCCACCAGGGAAGCCCTCCCTCTTCTTAATAAGGACGTAAGTCATTGGACTAGAACCCACCCTAATGACCTCATTAATTTGATTGCATGTGTAAAGACCCTATTTGCAAACAAGGTCATGTTCTGTGGAAGTTAGGACATGAACATATCTTTTGAGGGAACATAATTCAACCCATGACAGAGACCGACCAGCAGCCGCAGAGAGGAAGAAAATCCGGAGAGTACGTGTTCATGCATAGCCACAAGAAAGCAGCGCTTTGCGGAGGAGGGAGAGAGTGTCATAAATAAGGTGAAGACCGCTCATTGCATTTAGAAATGCAGACAGCATGGTTCTTACCAAGGGCTGATTCTGTGGAGAAATGGAAGAATAACAGCAGTGAATGCGAGATGAGGAAATGGAAATAGCATTCAAATCTATCAAAACGCTGGACAGTGAAAGGGAAGAAATAGATAGAAGCAAAGATTTACGGGGCTGAGGGAGGTTATTTTTTAAGATGGCAGAGATGGGAAGGACCGAGTGTGGAGGGAGATATTGAATGTGGAATAGACCAGCAAAACGCAGGATCCTGAGGAGACAGGGAGGAATGGGTTCCTGGGACCAGGCATCTCTGTTGTAAGAGGCGGGGACAAGTGGAGATGTGCAAGCCCCAGAATGATCCCCTCTATGCCTTACGCCCTCGTTCTTCCCACCTAATGGCCTCATTTGCCAGTCTTAGGACAATCCGCTTGGTAACAACTACCAACTGATCTGCCCCCAGAAAATCTGTTTTTCCACATTTTCCTGGTATTTCCCTTCCGCGTGATCCTTTACCAACGTTTGTCAATAACTGTCTTTTGGGTCTACCAAGGCTCTGTCTAAAAAGATTATCCTGAGAGGAGTGAGCATAAGGGTGCAGGGCTTTGGTAGATGTGTGCATTATTCATTCATCTTGAAAACAGTCCCAGCAGGTAGGTAGGACAGTGTCATTATTTTCACTTTACACAAGAGGAAACTTGACTCCAAGAAGTCAAGGGTTTTAGACAAGATCACGTGGATTTAAACCCCCCATCCTTAGATATCTTGTTGGAGCTTTTTCCACTGCAGAGAGCTGCCTCCCTCCACGTGATGTCAATAGTGGTTTAAAAATTACATCAGAGGGCTTCCCTGGTGGCGCAGTGGTTGGGAATCCGCCTGCCAATGCGGGGAACGCGGGTTCGTGCCCCAGTCCGGGAAGATCCCACATGCCGTGGAGCGGCTGGGCCCGTGAGCCATGGCCGCTGAGCCTGCGCGTCCAGGCCCTGTGCTCCACAATGGGAGAGGCCACAACAGTGAGAGGCCCGCATACCTGAAAAAAAAAAAAAAATTCCATCAAAAAAGGAATATTATGGCCTCCAGAAGGAAATGGAATATATTTTTCTCCAAGATTTGTAGAGTAACAGGAAATATTTATGGCCTTGTTTTCTTAGGAATAATGAAGCAGGCTGGTGTCTTGGGAGCTAAATTTGCCTTCCTTGAGAAGGCCATATACCCGAATGATCCAGATGAAAGTACACAAGAACTATTTTCCCATCATCTTTGAGCATTATCTATCCAGCACACATTTACTGAGATCTACTATGGGCCAGGGATTATTCTAGGGACTAAGGAATAAAAATGAATTGGGCATCATCTCTGTTCTCAAAGACCTCAGAATCCGGGGAATAGGCAGGCACATTTGTGGGCAGGCTACCCTGATCACGTGGAACGGTGATCCTTAGGAATACAATCCAGTGTCTGGGGAATGATGATACTTCAAGGAAGTTGGGGGGGGGGACATAAACTCTGTGAGAAGAGAGGGGAGGGAGGAGAGTGGGCCCCAGGAGATCAGGCCGGGGAGGCAATAATAATAGCAATAATAAAATACACTTGTGTGGCATTTACAGTTTTATATAATTTTTTTCATTTAGTTTTTACAGCAACCCTTTGAGAAGTAAACAGTAAAGCACTCTCTCCCCCCTACAGGTAGCTCTGGGAAATGAGATTTCCCTAAGCAGCAATGTATTCAAAATGAATAAAGTAAGAAATCTGCCCATATTGTGCCACAAATTCATTAGACTTGTCTTCCTGAGTTTCAATTGACAGATATTGCCTAGTTTGGGGGGCTCTAATTGATCATGTATACCCCAAGCGGGGCTCCACAATGTCTTCTCTTAAAGGTTCCTAATTCTGTCAGCTAAACTCTGAAAGCTGGTTAAAGTCTCAAGCCCTGTCTTCCCCACGTTCTGCTTCCTCAGCCATGTGTTATCTGCCATGACACAGCTGCAGTCCTTCCTGGTATTTTGTTAACTGATCACCAGTGTGAGCACCAAGAATGGACAGCTTCAACTGGAACACTCATTTAGGTGGAGTTCTAGACAAGTCTGTTAACGATGAACTCCCTTCTTAAGGAAGTGATTCATACACCACGGTTCATCCATCCTCCTTCCATTCACCAAATGTATCGAATGCCCACTATATGCAAGACACACACTGATAGACTATGTAAAGGACTCAAATAACAAGACATGTATTTGGAATCTATTGGGAAGAATAAGATCAGAACACAAATAAATAACTAATGTGCAAATCCAAGTGAGGTAAGTGAGAAAAGGGAGCTAGGATCATCTGTTCTTTTATTTCTTCAGCAATCATTTATTAAGCCCCAATTATGGGAAAGGAACTATGCCAGGTTCTCTCCCATATGTTGCCTTATATAATCTTCACAACAAGGAGACAGAAGCTCTTAGCTCCATTTTATAGATGAGGAAACCGAGGCTCTCCTTCCTTCCTTCCTTCCATCCATGGAAGGGCTTCATGGAAGAAGTTTTTTCTTTCTCTGTTTGGGAGTTTCTTTGCTTGTTTTGTTTATTGTTGTTGCTGTTGTTCAAGTTTGAGGTTTGCACATGATTTTAACATTTGAATCTAGGAGGATTTAACAGGAAGCTGAAGAAGCTTGGCCTTCAAGGACCCAACTTTTCACGGGTTCCTTTCAAGGACTCCTATGAGGAGCCATAGACAAGTGTTCACGTTTTCAGATGTTTCTGAAAAATTTGCCAAAGTAATGTACTTTAGCATTCTTTTTAGAGAGGCTGTCCCAAATTGTGTACACTTCAGGTCCCACAAAATCTGGACACACTATTGCATTTAAAGAGAGAATGAAGGGCATGTGAAAAAGAGGAAGCTGCTGACAAATGCAGTGAAGTGGAGAAAGGTCGGTCGGGGCACACATGGGAGGAGTGTGTGTGGCCCTTTCTGCGCAGGACCAATTCAAGGCAAGCCTAGAAAGGATGATATAATGGCTTCCTCAACCCTGCATCTGCCCCCTCCTGTCCTCCCCTTGGCAACACTGAAAGAAGGACCTTTCCTCCGCAGGGCTGATCTCTCCACCCAGGCTCAGATTCCTACTAAGGGAGGGAAGGAAGGGAGGGGAGGAAAGAAAGAAAACCTCTTTGAAAGATTTTTCCTCTCCAGACTCAGTCCTTTCTTTTTCTCTCCATTCTTGGCCGAAGTTCTTGACAGAAATCATCTTCACTTAACTGTTTCCATCGTCTCAGCTCGGATGACTTCTCAGCCCACTGCAGTCTGTATTCTCCCCCCACCAGCACCATCTCCTCCTGCAAGGAAACTGCTCCTGTCAGTGTCATCAGCAACCTCCTTGCTGAGACAACAACCAGCTCGTGCTCTGTGGTCCTCATTTTCCTTGGCATCCTGACTTTGAGGACCAACTCCCAGGATTTCCTTCTGCCTCTAGGCCTCCTCCCTGTCTGTCTCTGTGGCAGGCTCTCCTTCCCACGTCCAGCCTTGAACACTGCTGTTCCCTGCTTGTCCCCAGTCACGATAAATATTTCTCCTGTGTGTCACAGGCACTGACTCTCATCATGTCTGAAGCTGAGCTCAGCATCTCACACCCCAACCCGGCCCTGCCCAGACCTGACAGCTGCCCATCCGATGCTCCGGCCCAGGAAAGGCACCACTGTCCACAAGCTGCCCAGGCCAGAAACCTGTGGAAGGGACTTGTCACCTCCCTCTCTCTCACCCACTACCTCAAATCATTGCCCAGACTTGCCCTCAACATCTCACATCTGTCCCCTTCCATCCACCCCCAATGCCACGATTCTTGCCTGGGTTCCTGGACGCACCCCGTCACTCGTCCCCCTGCCTCTCTTCCATCTTCTCACCGACCATTTCTCCAAACTGCAGACAGAATGGACTTTCTAAAACACAAGTCTGTTCACATTACTCTTCTGTTTGCACCCCTCAGTGGCCTCCCGCTGCTCTCAGGACTGGGTCTGAACCCCTGCCAGGGTTTTCAAGCCTTTTATAGTTGGGACGACCTCCATCCCGCTGTCATGCTGCTCTCATGGACTACAGCCCAACTGCACTGCTCATATGCTCTGGCCTCTGGCCTTTCACCGCCCTGCGCCTCCTACATTTTCCTGCCCCCCACTCCCACCCCCATCTTTATCTGGATCCCTCCTGTGCATTCAGGTGATGGCAAATGATTTTAGACAGGAAGCCTTCACTGACGTCCTAGGGATCAGGCTACGTAGCTCCACAACACTTCCCCCGTGGACCCTACCATACTCTCAGGTCCTCAAGAGAGGCACCAGGACTTTGTCATTTTGCATCCACAGTGGCAGCCCCAGTGGCTGGTGCATGGAGAAATAAACATGTGTTGAGCGAGTCATGAATGAAAGATTGGAGGAAACTAGGTGCCCGTGTGCACTGACTGAATGCCAGGCTGGAGAGTTTGGGTTTTATTTTGTGCGGGAAGTGGAGCCAATACAGGGTTTGGACCAAGGGAGAGCGATGACCTGACCTGTGCCTTAGAAAGTTCGCTGTGGTGGCACAGTGGTTGGGGGCTTCATAAAGACAGACAACTCCTAAAGCAGGAAGCCCAGTTAGCAGGTCCTTGGGAAAGTCCAGGCAGGAGGTAGCCAAGCACGGGTGCAGGCAGGGAGACGGCAGCAGGGAGGAGAAACAATGCAAAAATCACATTGACGGACCCCATCAACTGATCAGCCTGGGGCTGGGGGAGTCCAGGTGACCAGGGATGGTCTTAGACTTGTTCTCTTTGTCCCCCGAAGTTTCAGGCTCTGAGACTTTGAGCCACTGTCCCAAACCCTTATGTGGAGAGCAGATATTTGCATAGCACTGGGTTCTTACTGCTGTTTTTATTATTACCTACCCAAACAGAACTTGAACGATGAAATCGACAGCAGCTTGCACTGGTGTCTCTTTACACAGAGAGCATGTCCCCGACCCCACCGGGGCTGTAAAGAATATCTACGGCAGAGGTCTGTGGGTTTGGCGTTCTGCTTTGTTTTTCAATCTTTAAATGCTCTGCTCAGCGCTCCGCAGTGGACCTTTCCCCCGTTCGCCCTTCCTGGGCAGCGGGAGCAATCATCAGAGTGTGTGCCACTATGGCACAGCCAGCCTGGGCACAGCCGCCACCACGCCCCCTAGAGACCAGAGCACAGTCAGGAGGCCCAGCAGCCGGCTCTCCACGGTGTGGAACTGGCAAGGAGCTCATGTCTTCTCTGCTTCCCACAAATGAACACTTCAGGGCACAAGGTTCATCGGAACACGATTTATCATCATCCAGCGTAGCCTCACTGGGGTTCAGGTGTTCAGCAGTTTCACCAAGCTCAATATTTCTGAAACACTTATCCCTGTTGGACAGGCTGTTACTGACGAAAGCAGGAAGGCTAAAGACAGGAATGTTTTCACTGAGTTCAACGGCACTGTGCTACACTCACAGATCACAGCACAGGACACACAGGTCTATGATGTTGGCAGTGAAGAGTGTGGACCTGGAGGTCCGACCACTTGGAATCAAAGCCCAGCTTTGCCATTTACTGGCATCAGGACCCTGGGTAAGTCTTTCAAGCTCTCTACACCTTAGTTTTCTTCTCCGTGAAATGGGTGTGGTAAAAGTAACAATGCCCAGGGCTATTACAAGCAGTAGAAGAAACGATCCCCATAAAGCACTTAGATAGTATGGTTTCTCAACCTGCAGACACCTTCAGCAGAGTAAGTAATTCTAATGGCCGTGTGGTTCCCTTTCCAGGTCTGTATGGTTCCCCATCCCCAAGGGCTTCTTCTTATTCTTTTTTTTTTTTAATTCATGATATTATATCCCTCCTTAAAAAGAGCTTCCAAAATGTAATTGCCCCCAGAAATGATTAGTAACAGTTTTTTCTTTTCTTGTCTTTTTTTTTTTACATTCTTAAAAATTGTGGTAAAATTACAAATATAAAATTTACCATTAGTGGGACTTCCCTGGTGGCGCAGTGGCTAAGAATCCGCCTGCCAATGCAGCATGCACGGTTTCGAGCCCTGGTCCAGGAAGATCCCACATGCCGTGGAGCAACTAAGCCCGTGCGCCACAACTACTGGGCCTGCGCTCTAGAGCCCGCGAGGCACAACTACTGAAGCGCTTGTGCCCTAGACCCCGTGCTCGGCAACGAAGAGTAGCCCCCGCTTGCTGCAACTAGAGAAAGCCCACACGCAGCAACGGCAAGGCAGCCAAAAATTAAAATTAATCAATTAAAAAAAATTACCATTAGTGACTGTTAGTACATTTACAATGTTGCGCAACCATCACTGCTATCGAGTTCCAGAGCATTTCATCACCCAAAAGGAAACCCCGTACCCATTAGCAGTCATTTCCCATCCATCACCCCCACCCCAGCCCCTGGCAACCACTAATCTGCTTTCTGTTTCTATGGATTTGCCTATTCTGGGCATTTCATATTAAATGGAATGCTTCTTTTATTCCTAAGACAAAGTTTCATTTCTCCTTGGAAGCAGTAAGTAAGCTCTGTCAGGCAGGGACTTTTGACTGTGCAACTGTGGGCGAGTTACTTAACATTTCCACAACTTGGCTTCCTCCCCTAGAAAGCAAGGATGACAGTCATGGGACCCCTACCCAGGGCTGTGTGAGGAACGAATGGGATGGTATATGTCCAGTGCTCAGTAAGTACTGTCAACTATCACTCATGTTATTTTCGATGACACAAGTAATGCAGGTTCTTTGGAAAACAGAAGTGTACACATAAGAAAAGAAAACTGCCCCCGTCCCCCAGCTACACTGGCGGTTGAAGGTCAGTGGCCACATCCTACCTTAGTGTGAGCAGTGGCAGCCCCAATAGCCAGTACTGGGGGAAGTGGACCTCAGCCTGCCTCTCTTCACTGTGACAACATGGGTGACCTTGGACAAGTCACTTAGCTCCTGTGAACCCTATTTCCTCATCTGTCACAATGGAGAAACATCCACTGCAGGAGGCCAACATGAGAAGCAAAAGAGATGTTCAAGGCCAAGGGCCTGACACATAGTAGGGTCTCAGCAGCCAAGGGCATGCTTGGGCACCAGAGAAGGCAGCAAGTGAGGAGAGGACTCGGTTACAGGCACTGCACGCAGAGGTCATGCAGATCCGGGGAGAAGGTGGGGGTCTGAGGGGCCGTCAGGATTTGCAGAGGCAGAGACACGAGGAAGGACTGTGCAGGCGGGGGGACGGAGCTGAGCATGGCAGGGCTGGGGGCTGTTTTACTCCCTCACCTTCACGCTCATCGCTTCCATCCCTCTATCCCGTTCACTCTTCTCCGGGTCCCTGCATTCCCAGGAAAGTGGGCACTGGGTGGTGCAGAGGACATGGAAGTCATGGGTAGCAGCAACTACAGCAGTAGTAAGGGCTGGATTCATAGGGAGGGTTCCCGTGGGCCAGGCGCCAAGCCCATTGCCCTTTCTCACTTCATCCTCAACTCCAAGGGAGGGAGGGATGAGGAAGCTCCTGCTATAACAGCTCTTGAGGACGGAGACAGAGACAGCAGAGCGTCTGCCAAAGGGCTGAAGTGGAGGCACCCGGTCTCCACAGGCCTCGGCTCTCCCAGCCACACCTCCTTGGAATCTGAGGAACCGTGGCTTCTGAGAAGGGAACAACAAAGAAGAAGGCAAACACACAGACTTATGTTCAATTCAGAAAGACCCTAGAAAGTAATAGGCCAGTTGCCTCAGGTATTGGAAACTGCCATATGAAACTCAGAGTGCTAGGCCAAAGTCACATGCTTCTTTCAGAAAGCCAAAGCAAGGCCACCTGGGCTCAGAATATGCCAAACGTCAATTAAACGTAAACGGATCCCTCAATGCACAGCCGACCTGAAACAGGGCCAAGGTTGTTCACTGGGTTTCGCCCACATGGCACCAAGGAAGTCTGACTCCTGGCAGAGGGTACATGTAGATTGGCCGTGAGTAGAGCCACGTAAACTGTTGTAACAATTGCACTGCAGTTTGCTCCATCAGCTAAGAGATGACTGTGATCATTCCCAGCACTTCCATGGGCCCCAGATGACTAGGGTGGAGCCATCTCCTTTACCGTGCTGAGTAGCTCAGATGGTGAAAGGAACACCAGGCAAAACCAAGTTTTATCTCCACACCACAAACCAGCTGTGTGACCTTAGGCCAGTCACTTAACCTCTCTGGGTCTCAGTTTCCATACTTGATAGTGAAGGATTTGACTGAAAGAATCTAAATTCCCTTCTGGCTCTAAATTCCTTTTTTGGGCCTTCTTGCATTGACTTTTGGAATCAGCAGCTGAGGCCAAAAGAAGCTGTGGCTACATACACTTCCAGATTGAGCAACAAACTCCTCAGCCAGCAAGGCCTCCTGCAGCCCACTGTGGGTGTTCCTAAAACTGTGGAGGTAAGTCAGATGAGTGAAAACTGTATCATAAAAGTTCTAGAATCACTCAAAATTAAAAAGAATTAAGAATTCTTTTGCAAAAGGAAGAATACTTCTGTAATGCCTCTAATTCCCTTTCATCTGCATTTTAATTTGAATTTTCACAAGTGGATTTAGTGGACTTTGGAGTCAACAGAACTGGGGTGGAACCCTGGTTCCTGGAGGAGTTACTCTCTGAACTTCAGCTTCCTCATCTGTAAAATGCGTGTTTATACCTTTCTGGAAACATTGTTGGAGAGATAAGCAGGGATTTATATTGAGTGATACAGAATGTGTAAAACATGAGGTGCCCATTAAATGCGTTTTTGTGCCAGTCCTAAAGCAAGACACGTGGCATGTGTATTCGCTCTTTCCCCCCCAGCCTCTTTTAGGTCCTCCAGGATAGGGACAAATTTCTTCTCCTCCTTGGTAAAGCCCACAGTGTTTTGCATGGCACTGAGCAGAATAAATGAATTCATCAATTAATGAAATTACTCTTTTGTTCTTCCCTAAGGTTCTGCCTTCCTTCCCAGAGTTCACACCATTTCGCCCTTCCTCTTTGAGGTGGCAGGTTTAACGTCTCTCCTGACCTTGGCAAGTCTTAGAGGCTGTCCTTTTATGAAGAGGACTCCTGGCGTTTGCACATCACAGCAGAACACGTGTCCGCTGAGAACCACGAGGCCCCAGGCAGCCTGAAGGTGGAAAGCAGAGGTCTCCTCAGTACCCCAAAGAGCAAGCCCAGCCCCTTCAGTGGGGTGAAATGGGGTGGACCCTTTACACTTTGTGCTTTTCCAGTCCCAGGAAACCACACAGGTCTTTATGCTCATATGCTCCTACAACATCTTTGTAGGTACATACAGTTTTAGCCCTGCCCTCTCCGTTTCCCAGACTAAGAGAAAGGGGTAGGAATGGGAAGGAGGTGGCAAAAGACGGGGCGGGGAAACATGTTGCAAGTAAGACTGGAAATATGCCTGAGAGGTAGGGCAGGAAGGCTGCGCTCTCCAAGGGGAGCCCCATTCCACCTCCTGGGACCCGGGTAGCATTTCCTGTGTCCCCTTATCCCCAGGTTAGACTGGAGAAGCTAACTCATGCTCCTCCTAAGTTTAGCTGCAGAGATGACCACACCAGAATGAAACCAGGAAACCAGTGGATCAGGAACGTCCATGAGCAGAGGGGAGGTTGGCTGCTGCTGGGATCAGCAAACAGGAGCTGGGAACCACAGTTACTATCAGTTCCCAGTGCTAGCTCAGTGCCTGGCCTGCTCGAAATGTTTGTTGAGCGAGCAGATGCATAAATACAAGAAGAAATGAGCAAATGAGTGAATTGCAGCCGGCACTAAACTAAACAAGTACTTCAGGTCCCTTTTCAAGGGGCTAAGACCCCCGTTTCATACCTTGCGCTGCTTAGGAGGGATAAGTGAGAGAATATTTGTTGAAGGCTCCGGGGCAGTGGAGAGGGTAACTTGTGTGCAGGTCCCAGGAGAGAAGAGCTGCAGGTGGGGGGAGCCAGCTGCCCAGGAAGCAGATGGGGAAGAAAGAGGAGGTGGGCACAGCTGAAGCCTTGGGGGGGAAGTCCCGGGGGGAAGTGGTGGTCGAGCAGTGAGAGGAGGGGAAGCCCACACACTGGGGGTGCCCACATGGTGTAGGTCGTCATCTAGACTCCCCAGAGCCCTGTGAAGTCAGTATATCATCTCCATTTTTTTTTTTTTTTTTTTGCGGTACGCGGGCCTCTCACCGCTGTGGCCTCTCCCGTTGCGGAGCACAGGCTCTGGATGCGCAGGCTCAGCGGCCATGGCTCACGGGCCCAGCCGCTCCGCGGCATGTGGGATCGTCCCAGACCGGGGCACGAACCCACGTCCCCTGCATCGGCAGACGGACTCTCAACCACTGCGCCACCAGGGAAGCCCTATCATCTCCATTTTATTGAGGAGAAGACTGAGGTTCAGAGAAAATAAGAAACATAACTAAAGTCAAGAAGCTGTAAAGTGGAAGTGTTGGGATTTGAACCCAGGTTTAGCCAATTCCAAAGCCAACATTCTTTCCTTCTCCCAGTGCTATCTCCTGGAGAACACAGAGCATAACGATGTGCATTGTCCACGAGGCTCCCTCGGCCTCCAATCAGCCAAACAGTCCTGCTGACCAGCTCTCCTGAGTGGATCTATGATCCACCTTCGTCCCTTGCTCAGCCACTGAGGGACTGTAAGTAAGTGTGTTCCTACTTACCATATACTTCTCTTTTCACAACACTTATGATACTTTACCATAACTTTTTGTTTAATTGTTTCATTAACCAGTAAGTTCTATGAGGGCAGGAACACTGTACCCTCATGTGCACAGTTGTCACTTCATAAGTAGTTGCCCTCTACCGTATCACTTTTTCCTCCCCTCCCACACCCAACTCAAATTAGTCTTCCTAGGCAGGAACCCATGAATAGAAATTATCCTTTATCCTTGTTGCCCTGGTACAGTCTTTCTCTCCTGTGTTTGGGCCCCTCAAAATTTTCTGCAGTTCTACTTCCGGCTCTGGCAGGCTTGAATTAAGGCTCATCCAGCAGCTATAAAGAGCCATTGGGAGTTCCCTGATGGCCTAGTGGTTAGGATTCCAGGCTTTCACTACTGTAGCCTGGGTTCAATCCCTGGTCAGGGTACTGGGATCTCACAAGCTATGCAGCGTGACCAAAAAAAAAAAAGCCATTATATGGCCCCAAGCCTACCCAAGCATAGTACCCCCTTTATCGGGTCACAGTGATTGTCTTGTGGATAAGCACACCATCTAGGTCAGGTTAGAGTTCTTTTATTAGGATTTAAATACAGATGTTCAGAGGATGCCATCCTCTTCTTTCTGGGGTCACTGGCTGGGACAAGGCCAGCTAGGACCATCTTTGTCTATGTCCAATTCCCCCATCGTGTGAGGAAAGCCCATTTTCAGGTATAAATACAGAAGTAAACCCAAGAGTGGGTGGGAATGGAAAGAGAGCTAAATGTCACTGTCATCTGAGTCCTTGTGCCCAGTCATCCCTGAGGCCACTGCCACCCCCAGACCTCCCCAGATGTGAGTTAGTGAATTCTCTTCTTTTGTCAAGCTAGTCTATTTCCGGTCACCTGTGACTGAAATGGTCCTGGCAGATGCAGTGCCTCTGCTGCTTGAAAGGTACCATATCACCAGTCCACGTGGCCCTTCTAAGGGGGAGCTGCAGAAACTTCTGTTTTGGTGAGTCAGCACCTGCCTGAGCTCAAAGCACAAACTCTTCTCCTCTCCTGGCTTCCCAGGTGCCTTCATAGGAAGGCAGGAGGGGGAGGTCAACAAAAGCTGGAAATAAGATAACATCTTCTATCAGTCCCCAAAGTTCCCCCGATGCAGGCCACAATAATATGAGCAAAAACAGCAACAATGAAACCCAAGGTGCCTAAAATACTCATATCTGTTTTCTACTGAGTCTGTGACACCCTGAATCAATTAGCCTTATGCTTCTCCGCCTTGGCCTTGAGGACCTAACTCTAACCAGGAGCCTCCTTCAAACTCTGATTGTTTTGCATCTTTAGGGACGGGGCAGTGAGTACCCAAGGAGTGACGAGCCACACGTCCAAACAGCCTGTGTCTGCCATATAAAACAATCTCAGGTTGGGGAGCCACATCTCCTTGAGGCTCACTCTCTCCTTCCAACAGGCAGATGCACTTCTCAACTGCGACACTTTGACACTGTGACTGGGGAAGCACCTGAGAGGGCTAATGCAGCTTTGAGAGAAGCCAGCACCCTGGCTTGGAGGACCTCTTTCGCAGCAACCAACATTGCCGCCCCTACCCTTACCCTGGCCCCTCCGTGCTCTGCACCCATGGATTCCTGTGTCCCAGGTTGAGAACACATGCCTCTTGCCTGCTGTAGAGCTCTTCATTGCACCGTCTCTTTCCTACATCCCAAACAAGGGGAAAGGGAGAAGCATCTTCTCTGTCCACAGTGCTCTGTTACCCAATCGCCCCTCTGCCGTGCCCATGGGGCACTTGGGTCACTGTTAAATCGCTGAGAGGCGAGGCCAGCAATTGAGTTCTGTGGCCTCACCAGGATGAGGCAGGTAAGGATTTCTTGAACATGCTCCAAGATTACCAAATGATAGGTAACTGGAGAGAAATTAGATGAACTAAGTTAAATGAAAATTAATTTATATTTTACAGTATTTTTAAAAACATACATTATTTCATGTAACTACTTGCCCGTGGGTTAGAAATTAACTGGTATTAGACCACAAGGGAGAATATATTGCTCTCACTTGCAGATAAATAATATTTTTTTCATAGTTTCCCTTGAATTTCAGTAGAGAAATGTAATGGGCCCCTATGATTTTGTCAGCTCAGCACCAGCTTCATTTCAGGGAACTCTCTCCCTGTCCACTGGGGAGTTCGCCCTTGGCCTTCCCATACCTGTGCCTTCCACATGCATATGGCTACCGTGTGGACTGCAGATTGGTACAATGGGCGTGACTTTGGCACAGCCCATTGGTCAAGCAGTGGGCGCCCAATCCAAAAAGGCCAATCAGAATTCTCCCCCAGGATTTGGGAACTGCAACTGACAAAAGAAGTCAGCCTTTCCCTGGGTGTCTGAAATTGAAGACATGTAAATGCAGAAGCAGTTGGCAGTCTTGTTCTACCATGTGGACTGAGGAATAGAAAATGCCAATCAGCAGAAAGAGTTCAGAGGCAAGGAAAGGAGAACAAATCCTGACAGCCTCTGATCTCCCACTTCTAGCTGCTCCCAAGGCCTGTCCATATTCCTCTTTTGGATTCCATTGAATCCATGTATCCTTATAATAAAATTTTTGTTTGGCTTAAACTAGCTTAAGTTGGATTTCTGTTCCTTGCAAGCAAGAGTTTTAACTAATATAAGAATGCAGTCCTATTTCAGTCTCACTTACATGCTAATCTTGAATTCCTCGACCATTTTACTTTGTAACTTCAGGATGAAAAAACTAACAGTGAAAATATTTGAGTTAGACTCTAGTACAAATTCGTCCGCCATCATTCTCTTGGACTGTTTTTTTCACACAACAATCTGGTAGGGTTTTCCTCCATACTGGAATGGATTAAGTACAAGCTAGACATACAGGGGATGGCTAGGTCAGCGGTCTAGCTGCCAATGACAAAACATGGGAGTTTTATAATAGTCACTAAGAATTTGGTCTTCCCTAAGTTTAGAGTCCATTTGTGAGCGCTGTGTGTTCTCTTTTGATGACCTACTTAACTCAAATGGCCTCTGATTTGTTGACCTTACCAGTCCCCTTGGACACTCCAAATTCGGTGAACCACGTCCACAGCAATGGTCTGTGGTGCGCCCCTTCCTATGGAAGCCGCCTGTCTACCAGAATTAGCCTTTTCATTTACAAGGCCTGTCCTAAGAAGGTGGCAGGGAGCTGTCCAACCAAGACTCCGAAGAGGAGCTGAACAAGCACAAAACCTTTGCAGGACTAACAGGGATGACTCCTTAGCCAGGAGCCCTTAGCGCTTGTTCACTGCTAGTTAAAATAGTGAATGACAAAAACAAAGGTGATACCGTCCCATTCACTTTCCCAAAAGTATGTGTGGAACTAGATTAGCTCTTGCCTGATATCTGGCTAGGATCTCTCAGGGTTCTCCTATGAAAAAATAGAAATTAACCCAAAACCCACTGCGCTCGACCAAAAACAAGGAGGCCTGTGTCTAGCACATGCGAGGGAAAACACAGCTGGATACTAAAAGTCCAAAGGCAGGTAGAAATGCTCACCAGCTTTGCCCGTGCCCTCCCGTCTAAGTGAGTGTGCCTTTGATCACTAGGAGCCTCGGAAGCCTGAGTGGCAAATTAGTCACCATTTCTATTCTAACTGGAAAATATTTCCTTGTTATCAGCCCCAGTTGAATCAGCATTTCAGTTAAATAGGTTTAAAATATCCGAGGAATTTAGAGCTGGAAAGAACCTCAGAGTCATCTGGCCCAAGAGTTTATTTTAAAGATGAAGAAAAAGAAGCCCAGAGAGATACAGTCACTTGTTCAAGAGGCACAGCCAGTGAGCAGAGGGCTAGAGAGCAGAAGCGCGTCACCCCGCGCTGGCTCCAGGCTCTGAGAAACGAGCTCGGGGCCTTCTGGATCGCTCTGCTCCCGGGCAGCACTGCACGCGCCGAGGCCTAGATGTCCAAGAAATCAAGGGCACTGGCTCTTCTAAATTCTCCACGGAGAAAGTTCCAAGGCGCTGGGGGCCGATGCGGAGGATTTTCAAAGGCCTGCAGCGGAGCCCTGCTCGCAGGGACACGGGCCAGATGTCCTCACGTCCCCTCTGCAGACGCTGGGCTGCCTGCTGCAGTCCACCCCGCGCGGGCGGCACAGCCGCATCAGGCTCCCGCAAGCCCCGGGCGCGTTCAGAACACACCCAGGGAGACGCCGAGAATTCCTGCCCGGGGGAAGTGCAGGGGCGGCGGGCTGGCTGCGAAGGTCAGTCTGTCTCCCCTCCCTTCCTTCCCTGGTCGCTCCCTGTGGCGGCAGAGAAAACAATGAACCCGCGGGGCAAACAGAAGACAGCCTGACGCATCACCACACTGGGAAGCGAGGGCCCAATTGCTAAGCAGCTTGAGTGGGGTCGTGAGAAAACCGTGGGGTTTTCACAGAGCAGGTGGAGTTCAGTGCAAAGGCAGAGTGTCTTGCCAATCATTGGAGATGACACTTTTGTTCGGATTAAGAAGTGCAATTCCAGGGGCACTTTTTTTCCTCGAAAAAGAGACTGTAAAGACAATATAAATTTGTTTAAGCTCAAGACGTGAAACTGATGCCATGCCTTCTCAGCTTTCTAAGTTAGGGATGACGGTGTAATTTAGCATCACCTGAAGCCAAAACTCACCTGAGTAGAATTAGGAATCGTCAGTGAATCCCCACTCACATCTCCAGAGATGAGTCTGATTCTTCTAGACTCACACACACACACACACACACACACAAATAGTTATCCTTCTCCTTGGCCCTGGTATCCTATTGAACAATAGATATGCCCAGGACATGTGGGGTTTGGAGCTTCTATGCGGAGAAGAATGTGCAGGATTTCTCAATCCCTATTATTCCCCTCTGTGTATGGTTTGTGTGTCAGCTGCTACCTGAACAGAGGCGGCAGTTCCATATAGGCTGGCCTAGAGGAGAAAACTGTTCTCACCCGGGTTCTATAAATTACTCATATTCTCACTTTAATATCAAGTACGATATGTATTAGAGTGCATGGTTTTGGCTAGAATCAATTTGGAAGGCAGTCAAATAAAAAACAAAATAGGAAAATAAATCCAAAGTAAAATTTATGACATGATTTTACTCCCATTACATTCCACTTAACAAATGCATATGTTTTACAATATCTTTAATAATAATTATTAAACATAGTAAAATACTTCCAAACTTGGCTCATTGCATAATTGTACTCCGAATGAAAAAAAGTGATCTGAAGCCTTGTCAATATGCCACTTCCTCCTCCCCCAGCTTTTAACAGAAGCAGCCTCCAGTGGAATAATCCAAGCTGTGTTCAAGAAGTTGGCAAGTAGGTCCAATTAAATGTGGTTTTACTGTATTCTGGCGTTTGCATATCTAGTTTGCCAAGAAGTAATCTTTCACAAAAAAAAAAAAAAAATCTGTACTGGTCCAGACACAGCCTGGATGGTGCAATGCATCACATAACTTTACCCCATGACTAAGATAATCTTTTTTTCTTAAATAGCTGTGGAAAACGTATCATACATCCATCATATTCCTATATGAATCACAAAACACCATCCTTTACGGAGCTTCTTACATTTATACATGACAAACTGAAGTTCATCTGAATAGCTCTGTTTTAATTATTAAACTCAGAGGGGGTTACTTTTAGCCACCTGAGCTTGATGTATTTATTCAGGTGTACTCCAGTCGGATTATCTGAATGAGGCTATAAACGACCCTATTGACTATGAAATGCTGGCTTGTCCAGGCTGCAGTCATCCACATTCACAAACCAGGGACCTGAAATTCAGGGACAGACACGCTCCTCTGAGCTTTGCGAGTGAAATCCTGGGCTGCGGCTTGCTGATGTTTTACACACTCCCGATCCCTTCTGGAGGAGCTGACTCTCATAGCCCCTTCCAGCTAACGCACGCGCTACGCGAACAATCAGCCGTATCCAAAGTCCAGATGGAAAGCTGTCAACAAAGAGACTCCTTCCGCTCTGCCTACCGTATGATTCATCCCTGGCATGAAGACAGGCCGGAGATGGGCCCACCACCTTGACTCCCATAGGTGAGCCAGGAGAGGAGCACAGGTGCCCATTCCTCTGGTCAGCAGGGAGGGATCAGGTCAGAAAATGCTGCAAAACACACACACAACCTGGCCTTTGTTATCAACCGTCACGAGCTCATTAAAAACACATGCAGAAATGGTTAAACAAAACCCTCTAAACCTTTTACAAAATTGCCAGTCTATTAGAAGGACTGAGCTCACAGCAAACTCTCCCTTCGAATGTGTGCAATGGAGCAGCTAATGTCCTTTGGACTCTTGTCTATGGCACCAAGCAAAGGGAGGTGGGGGGGTGTTTGTTTTTGCTTCTTGTTGTTGTTTTTTAACTTTTTAAAAACAAAACTCTTAAATATAGCAACCAAAAGGACTATTTTACCAAACACATACTGTTGAAGTCATTCATTGCCTTGTAAAAAATCCATGAAAATTATAAAATAAAAAGGGAGATTTGTGTCAGTATATCAAGGAGAGCAAGAAGGAAAAGAAAACCAGATGACTGTGGCACGAATGCTTTTGTGAAGTGGCATTGCATCAAAGAGCATAGTGGACTCACTGAATGGGGATTTTGAAGCCTGTTACGAGGAAAAGTTGGATCGTAAGCTTGATCGGGGCAATATTTACTCAAAGTTTCCTTATAAGGAACAGAGCGTTGCATTCCATCGAGTCGTGGACTTTCACCAGGTGCCTCTTCCTCCAAATGGATGTATTTGCTATGATGCAATTTGCCCATAGATTTGCAGTGTACCATAACATGGCTCTAACACATAAAATAGCACATCGGTGATGTGAGGCCTGAGATTGAGATGCTCTGAGCTCTGATCTGGCATGTGCCACCTTCTCCTGGTGAGAACGGAGTAACTCATTTAAATCTCTGATAAATCATTTTAATATGTGTGCTTCTCTGGGGAGCTGTGCTTGTTCGTTATCATTATATATATTAATCATACTGTTTTTTATATTATGATGCAAGATTGAACATAGGCTGAAGCTTTCAGTCTTGGTCTCTCCAGCCTTAAGAGAAAAAATATGTGTCCAGCTTAGGTTTTTGGACTAATCAGATAGAGAGCTGAAAGGGCTTTGGGAGATTCGTCAAAAAGAACTAAGAGTATGATGTAAGTTCTATAAGGTTTTTACGTACCTAAACATGTACAGACGTACAGACCTACCTGAGACTGTAGGATCTTTTTCATTCCTATGGTACTTGGACTTTCACATTTCATGTAGAAATTGCTTTCCTCAGGGCCTGCTTAAAACTGAGATGAAGTTGAATCTGTTAGTGCTCGATGAATTTAAATCATAAAAATTCACATTAAAAAAAGCCCACGTTGGTAAGAAGTCTTTACGATAAGGAGAAACTTCATCTTGGTGTGGAAATAATAATCATTATAATAGTGAGGTCACTGCAAATGTACATAGCACTTTTCTGCTGAGAGCTTAATGCTTCTGCAAATTCATTTTCACACTATTCTAGGAAAGAAGATGAGAAGGGCGTTATTTTTCTGGTCTTTCTTACACAAGGAGAAATGAAGGTGTCAGGGTGGGGCTCCTCCAGTGGCGAGTTGGTAGACCTTCCCTAACTTCCTCTGGAACCTCCTTGCTCTCAAGCAGATGATACTGAGAGAAGGGGGTTAGAAACATTCCAAGTAACCAAGGCCAGTTTTCAGATTACGTGGAAAGTTATTCAATTTTCCCCTTTTAGCAGCAAACGGGTTTTGAGGTTCCTGTCTTGGCTGCCACCCTCTGCCATGCATCCGTGTTTCTTCTCTCCCTTTAGCACGTCCAGCAACAGCTCTGTCAGCCCTGCAGTTACTAGCCTGCAAGTAGCAGTGCCTCGTTGTGGTTGAACTAGTAACATATTTGGAAACCTAAGCAACCCTTTCGTGGCTGGGAGCAGAGAGGGAGAGCGTGTCAGTCAGTAGAATCCAGCCAGGGTCTCAGCTCTGGGGACCCCGAGGTAGATGGGCCTAAACATGCCTTTCTCACTCACAGGAGAGAGTGTTCTGCTGTGATAATTCTTTTAATAGTTGATAGGATCCAAGTCAGGAAGAGAAATATTCAACAGCATAATTCCAATCTTTGGTTCAACTTGTAAATGTATATATCAGACAATAGTAAGTGCAATCATGGTAAATATATATTTACATATTGCAAACTTTACCATTTGGGCATAACCAGAATGTTGATTTCAGATACAGACTTGATCAAAGATGTGCCCCGAACAAGGAATTCAGCTTCCATGTGCCTCTAAAGAGAAAAAAAACCTCATGTCTAAAATGATAGATACCTAAAGGTTTGGGTAATGTATGAAACGTTTGCAGAATGCCTTGGACCTCTTCCCTTTCCTTATGCCTTGCCCTGTACCTGCTCTTCCACTTTTAGGATGAATAAACTGGAAGTCACTTTTGCCCCTTCCAGCTCTAAGTTTTTGTGGTTTCTAGGAAGAACATGTGATACAGCAATTTGTAAGGGGAGAATATCAGACACACAATATAGGTCTTCAAATAATGGGGAATAATTGGGCCATTCTGGCCATTAGATTTTTGCAATTTGAATAACAAAATTAACTCATTATTTCAAAAGCAACCAGTCCAGAATGCAAATTTTAAAATTCGGGATACAGATGTAAGCTGGGAATTGTTTTTGTTTATAAGGCTTAAGAATTCTGTTATTTTTGGAGAGAGAAAAAAATTATATATGTATTATTAAATAAGGATACCAATACGAGGATTGATTGCCTCATAGTTCGAGGGCGTTGTTTGACTGACTTTTAAACAGAAACACTTCAATCATTTAAAATTCTTCCATGCTGGTCAAGCCTTCAAACTGCCTGTATTTTGACTAAAGTATTATTTTTTACTGTAAGATAAGCACCTTTACAAAGCAAATTGAATAAACGATGACAAACCCGCCCTCCCTCCCCCTTTTGCACATAAGAGATTCTACTACTGCTTTGAGGCATCCCTCAAGTAAAATAACATATAAATAGAATGTGAGAAATTACCACGTTTTCTAGACTTCACACGTAGTGTGAAAAACAAAACGTCATTGTGCCTCAACATATCCTTTCATTTTTTTTCTCTTAACCTAAGGATTTCATTGAGTTCAACGTGGTTTATTAAAAGGAGCACCTGGAAATGCCTCAGCTCCTTGGTCCGCAGGCTTCGGACTCACTCACTGGATATATGTATGTGGTTTGCTGGTGCAGACTGGTAAATAGGGCCAAGCTCAAATGTAGTTTTCATTCAAATTTATTTCAATTTTTCAAAATGGTAGAAATTCGCACACAAAAACAACTTGGTTGAAAAATTCCATTGTGCAATGGTATCAAAAATCACTCAATGCATAAAATTTACCCTCTTATAATTAATAAAAGGACACTGAGAAAAGCAGAGAACAGACTATAAAGTATGAATTTTAGTTTGAGTCTCAACAAAAATAAAAACCTAAAGAATATTCCATCTGCCAGCCTTCAGTTTCTTTTTCATTTATTTGGTTGCAAAATCTTCAGGTTTCTGAAGAGATACTAAATTTTACAATAAGGGCATGTGTATAATGTCTATGCTTTGAATATAAACCTATACCATTTCTCCCTGCTGTCATGTAAGAGACCCTCTTTCTCAAAAGCAGTTATAGAAATAACCTTATAAATTAGATTTTCTTGGAATATGGCTCTACGCTCAAATTTTTTCTATTTGATGAGGATTTTAAGTACACAGAGAAATAGTTATAAATGAGAAGAAATGGATTTTTTTAATAGATGCCACAAACTTCTGTGGCTATGGCTCACAAGCAATAAATGCTTTTCTTAAATGTTTTAATTATCTATTATTGTATCATTGTGCTTTACTAGAACTTATCCAAATAGACATCCTAGGAAGCGTTGTGGTGTGTCTAGTAAACATGCAATAGGCACTTCAATGTTACCAAACAGCTCATTTACATGACACAGTTCCAAAAAGTGGTCCACAGGAAACATACATACATATAATTTTTAGTCTGTTTTTAAGAACAAATTTAAAAGGTTCAGATTAAAAGCTTAAATGCTCCTACTTTGATCACAGATCATTTCAGAGCAATAGACGTACACAGATAAGTGTCAGGGTGTTTAGTAGTCCCCTCAAAGTTGAAGTGCACACTGTACTAAGTATGATTTTTTAAAAAGAGGTGACTCTGTCCTTATTTATACATCATTTTGAGTAATCTATATTTTAAACTTATACGTGGTTAATTCTTCTAAGCTCTATCCCATATGAAGAGTTAGCTCTGATTGGGCACAGCACACGTAAATAAGGCTATGCTAGTCTTTCAACTTCAGTATCATTGTACTTACATGCATTATGTATTTAAACAACAGAGTTAATCTAGCCTATAAATGTTTACAAATATTCAAATACATTTTTCCATGTACCACTTCATATTAACTACAAATATACTTTTTACAAACTTGAGTATTTAGGCCAATATGACTTTTAAAAATTCCTATATAGTCATATTAAGCCTGCATATGGACATTGACTAAAAGCTACTTGATTTAATGATTAACTACAGAGATTATAATAAACTGTGAATAAGTCATTTCGGTGAATGGACTCTCTGTGTCACACGGCCTCTCAAAGCCACTCTAAATATCCTCACTGAAACTGTTACTGACTAATGTGCTACATTTTAAAGCCAAATTGGGTTTTTGCTCCTCTCCTGCCAAACGAACTAGAGAGAATTGCCTCCTATAGCAAAATGCAAGCTCAACTGCAAACCCATTCCTGAAGACAATTAGAAAAGGGGGACAAGTGCCTGTAAACTTCAAGAAACATTTTAGTTTTGACAGAATTGTTTTGCAAACTACCCTTCAGCCAGAGGAAAGTACCATGCTCACTTAATCCTAGGGATCAAGAGTAACAGTAAATTAGTAAATGTTAGAATAGAATCAGGAAACTTAACTAGATAGTTCATTTCTCTCTCAAAAAAAAAAACCTGATTTCTTTCAAGTGCTTGAATATTTTAGGAAAAAGCTATTCTATGAGCCTGAATTATCTGGACAATTAATTCAACAAATTATTTAGTGTAAGCAGATACTTATAAAGTAATTGGGCTTAAAAACTTTTCAAGTTACCGTTTCATTTCTATGACCTCACCCTTCCTTGTTACAATGTTTTAAATTTGGAGTTCAGTTTCTTTCACAAGAAGTTACAGAAATTAATTAGAAAAGATTTTTAAGGGATCAGTTTGCAAAATGCTAAAAGTTTAATTTCTAAAATGTCTCTGTAAATGAATGAATATTTCTAAAAACCTCCAGCATCACCAGTATGATCTGACTGCTTTAGCTCTCCTTTTATAATACTAAGAAAATCTAAGAAGGGGTGGGGAAGGCTAGAAACATAAAATGTTTCTATGTAACTGCATCACAAAGTCAAAAGATAAATGGTTCTACATTTTGGACCAAAGGATCACATACAAAAGATACTTTGCTATGTTTCAGCAGGCCAAAGGCAGGAAATTTTTAACATAAGAGACAAAAATCCTATCAGTGTAGTAAACTTGGACTGTAGCCAAAATGAAACTAAAAGTTATTTGCTTTTAAAAATAAAATTATTGCTTTTTTTAAAAAATGGTATTATCTCTAGCATTTTAATGGCAAATGACTTTAAAGAGAAGGATTGAGCTCTTCGGTCCTGGATTTCAAAATTCACACTCAATTCACTGTACCTTATCAGTAAGTTTCAAACATGGAAACAATTATAATGAAAAATTTAGATCAATATCTACAAATTAAAACTAAAATTATCTGAGTTTGCTATCCAGATGTATGTGAAAGTTTCCCTCATTATACTAGAAACCAAAGGATGTTTTAAGCTTTATAATAAAATGTAGTCATACAATACAGGAAATTTTGAGATGGTGAGTTTTTTTTTTTTTAAATTCTAATCTGGTACAATGGGATTTTTAAAGTCAAGTTTTTATATGTTTTGCGTTCTAGTGATAAAACTTTTGGGAGATTCAAGATTTTTTAAGTACTATTACTTCTTGGGTTAAAAAAACAATCGTTTTCTTTGATAACAGTTCAAAACTTTTGTTTTACCTGAAAAATAAATATTTCAGCCATTTTAATGTGAGCTCTATAATTTTAATAAAATGTTTACCTTTTTCTAGTCTTCCAGTAACCTGTTTGTAGATCATTACGACAAGCGTATTTTAAAAAAACCAAAAACAAAACTCTACTTGATTCACCTATTAATCTGGTAGCATGATTAACTAGAAAGGAAATCCAAAACCAGTATCCTTAACATTGCATACTTCTTGGATCTCCTAGGGTACACCTTGCACACAATGCTGGGCCCACATTAATCTAGGGCATAATTGATCATCTAAAAGAAACAGATGTTTTCAAAAGTAAATGAAACCATATATTTAAAATATACTTATGTATCAGTCCGATGTCAAAGGGGAGAGCAAACTGAATGGTTTCCAACATGATTACGTGAAAAATTAATTTCCTTTTTAAAAAGTGTAGTGAATAAACAACTGATTCCTTCACTTATCAAATGTGGCGATTTGTGTAATTGTTCTAGTTTTGCGAGGAATGTTTTAAGAAGTTATTTCTTCCAAAGTTCATGTCAAAATACTGTTTTTATAAGTGGATCCAGTTAAGATAATGCTCCTCATTTAAAATTAGATGCTAGTCAGTGGAACTAAATTACAACTCTCGATATCCTCAGAAAGCTTTGAGATGCTGTGACCCTTTCATGTGAAACAATGTTTGGTTAGTTAAAACCAAGTGAGTTTCATGTAACAGAAAGCCTGTTTCAACAAAAAAAGGGAAACGTAGGATCCCAAATAGTAAATTACTGATTGCGCTTTATGACAATCTTTTGGGATTCCCATCCAAAGCCATCAGGGAACTTACAACTGGTACATTTTCAAGCTCCAGACCTTATATCCCACTTCCAACAAAGTTAAGAATATTAACCTTACTATAGGTCACTAATATAAATGTATTTAATTTTGACAATAATCATGTAAAACTGTATTTTCATAGGTATCTTTAAGGCTGGAAGTTATGGACAATTATAGATTCCAGGATTTACAAAAACTCTCAGGTCGGTGCCAGCCGTGCTCACACTTAGGACGACGGCGTGTTAACAATTCCTCTATAGAACTGTCTGGCACGTGTGAGTGCTCTGTCAATTCTTTAGGTCAACCAGCAAACGTTTCTCACCTTGACAAGCCCAATGAGGCAAGCATGAAGTTGGGACGATCACAAAAATTACGGAACAGTTTTTTTAAATGGTTGCATGAACTTAATTACATTTTAGTTAAAACTTAGGAATTAAAACCTGGGAACTTTTGAGTTCTCCCAGGAACAAAGAGGACGTATACAGCTATTCTTGAACAGTCGAATGCCTGCTAATTCGATTGCCTAGAATTCCAGTCGTTAGCCAAGCATTTTTCCAAATTAAGACATCTGGTCTCCTTCAATTTTCCACTTAAACCAGAACACAGAAGAATAGATTTGACCAATCAACTTAGGATAAAATTACCCATGAAAATATGACTTATGGTGTATGGATTAGTAGTTGTACAGCACATTACAAAAAATCTATGCTGCCACTTGAGGTTTCACAGATTCACAAATTTCTAGAGAGTTACCTTAACATTCCTTATCTAGGCTATAGAAAATGGGTCACATTTTTTAAATGTGCATTTAGTATCTTCTTAAATGACTAGAAGCAAAATGTTTGCACACTTCCATTTGAGTGATTTAAGGCATTCTAATAATTCATAAGCTCTGAACAGAATTGGTATTAAAAAGAGAGATGCCATGTATGATACATATTTAGGATCTATGTAGTACACAATCACAATTTAAAAAACACACAAAAATTCTCAGTTCATATAATTTATTGCAGTTAGCACACAGTTTAAAAATTCACCAACACACCAATAGTACAAAACTAAACAGCATTATAAGTTATTCCCCCCTCAGGAAAATAAAACATACTATGATTGTCAAAGCTAGATGTCAGTCTAAGTTTTAGAACAAAGGAAGAATGTGAAACTAATAAAAGGAAAAAGCAATCACTCACAATGACCACAAAAAGAAAATCCAAAAGAAAGTCCGTTTTCTCACAGACATTGATTGTCTTCTCTAAATTAATAAAAATTATTTTAACATAAACTGTATTTAAAAAAAACTAGAAACTCTTCAAGTAACTAAAGATAATGCTCCAAGGCCATTTTCACAGCTTTTTTTGTTTGTTTGTTTGCTTTAAATGCCATTACAGCCAAATTAACACACATTTGACCAAATATTTCCAAAACAGTCCAGCAACACACAATGGAGTTTTCCATTCAGTATCTTAAGCACAAAAATAGGCTATGTTTACAGTAGTTAAGGCGATCAAATTTTAAACAAAAGCAATTAAAAAAAAAAAGGGAAAAACAGCAAACGTTTTCCATGCTACTCCCATAGACCTTATTTGTAAGTGCAAGACAGGAAAACAAACACTGTGCAAAATGCTTTGCCCTGCGTGCTGGTCATTAAAACCACACGTTGGGCTGCAGCCTCTGCTGCCGCGATACACATAGTCTACTAACCCCCTTCCCCATGTCAATCAAGGCAGTCCAGTCCTTTCAGCCTGGGGCTTTTTCAGTCCATAGAATCTTTTCATGAGTTTGGGGGGGGGGATGGGGGAGGGGCGGGAGGGAAGGAGGAAGGGAGGGAAAGGAAGAAGGGGAGAAAAAGAAAAGGGGAGCAAAAAAAGAGAATGACCTATTGTCAATTTGTGCAGTAGTTACTCTAAAAACGCTCAACTGGGTAAATGTGTACATCTAAACTTTGAGCTGGCCTGGGTTTTGTGCAATTAGAAGTTTTGTTATAAAATGCACACTGCACATGCAAATCTTTAAGCCTTTTGTAAACATTTATATTTTCCTTGTTATGTAGCGAAGTTATCAATTTGCAGCTTAAGTTTTTATTCAGCTTAACAGTTTCAACTTAAAGACAGTGGGAAAGTCAATTTAAATTATATAAAATAAAAACAGTGCATTAACGTTCTTCATAACACCAGGTTTTTTTTTTTCCAAATGGTGCTATTTTTCTAAGGAAATTAAATAATTTTAAACTCACTCGTTAAAGTTATACAATGCAAACAAAGACAAAAAATATATTGAAACTCATGCATTTCTGTAGCGTTAATATTTACTTTTCAAGACTCAACTAAGAGCATCAACACAACCTGTCAAGTCCTTTGACACCCCCCCAGCCCATGTAATCAATTACAGTATACAATAACAGTAATTCACATTTTTCAACACACAGTTCAACACTGCTGAAGCTGCAATATCCTTTTTCATCCCAAGCAAACCTTCACAAAGACAGCGTCCCAGTGATCCCAGTGTACTTTCAGAATTTCTCTCATTGGGAACCGTCAGAAAACCAGAAGTTGCCACAGAAAGTTTTAAGTCAACTGCTTGTTTAAAAATAGATAATCCAGCATTTCAGAAATTTTCCATTTGGGTCTAAAAGCATTCAGGTTTCCAACAGCCAGAAAAGATTCATGCAATTTGAGACATATAAAGAGGCTAATAAAACCGGAGGGAATTTCTACTTAAAAAAAAAGGTGGGAAAAAAAGAGAGAGCTCAAAAGACACCGCAGTGCTGACAAAATAGGCCCTAGGAAAGCATTTTGTGATAGGACGATTTGTTTCAAAGGTTCTTATTGGCTTACTTCCCCTACCCCCCTTGAAAGAAAGAAAAACACCTCTCTATTCTCCGACTTGCTCTAAAGTTTCTTTTACCAGAATGCTAAATTAGTGAGATTCTCATGCTATTCTAAAGTGCAAAAACAAGTTAATACCCCAACCTTTCAGTTCCAGGAAACAAGACTGCTTTTAGACCGTACCACAACTATATAGAGATCTATTTATATATAGGTATATATATATTATTTATATATATATATAAAATTATTTCCAGAGTTCTTGAGAGCTATCTTCTAAGGTCCAGTCTCTGACAGCGGGCAGGCTCAGCGCCTCGCTTTTGACGGACAAGGAGTTCACCAACTCACAGTGGAACTTGCGGATGTGCCGGTACAGGTCCCCGGACTGCGTGAACCTGCGCTCGCACCACTTGCAGGCGTGCGGCTTTTCGCGCGTGTGCACCACGGCGTGGCGGCTCAGGTTGTGCGAGTACTGGAAGCTCTTGCCGCACTGGGTGCACGTGTAGGGCTTCTCGCCCGAGTGAGTCCTCTCGTGGCGCTTCAGGGTGTACATGCAGGAGAACGTCTTCCCGCACAGAGAGCAGGTGGGCACGTTGACGTCGGCGGCCGGCTTGCTGCGCAGGCCATCCTGCTCGCGGAAGTGCGTGCTCAGGTGGATCTGCAGGATGTGCGGGCTGGGGAAGACCTTGTTGCACAGGGGGCACATGAAGATCTGGCCCGCCGGGCTCAGGATGTTGGAGACGTAGGGCAGCAGACCGCTCTCCATGCCGCCCTCCACCTGGACCCGCTCGCTCTCGGGGGTCATCATCTCATCGTCGCTGCCTTTGTCCTCCCGCTCCAGCTCCCTCAGGACCGAGTCCTCCCTCAGCGGAGCCAGATGGGCAGGCTCATACTGTACCCTGTTATTAGTGCTCACACTCTCTTTCACAGTGCTATGTTCCATGTCATAGTCATTAGTGCCAACATCACTCTCATCACAGGAAGCCTCTTTCTCCACCTTCACCTGCACCAGGTTGCTTCTCAGCACGTCCTGTGAAGAGAAATAAGAGCTGTTCAGATTTTCAACTCCTGAAAGGCTGGACTTGACAGACAGGTCCAGCACACAGTCAACATCTGCCGAATCCCTCACGGAGGTGACAGACCTCTGGGACAAAGACTCTGTTGAGCTGCAGGGGCTGGCTACTGTTTTTCCAGCTGCTGTGGCGTGTGGCTCTGCCTCTCCGCCAGCCTGGGGGATGCCTGCTGAGTCCGAGGGCAATCGCATCCACATGTTCCCAGGCTCGGCCGCCAAGTCCCTTTTGCTAGGCAAGATGTTCAATTTTTCATCTTCCCCTTCATCTTCATCACTGGGCAAATCGCCTGCCATGTGGCTGCTGCCATCAGAGAGACTCTCGACTTTGTCCGAACAACTTGAAGCGTCTTCTTCCTTTTTGGTGCTGTCTGCCTCTGTGGTGGCTTTCTCTTTCAGCTTCTTTTTGCAGACTTTGACAATGTCATACATGTGGAGATAACTGGCAGCTGCTAGCACGTCTTCAATGGGCAAGTCTTTGAACTGGAGTTTCCCTTCATACATGAATTCAAGCAGGAGAGCGAAGGCTGGGGCTGTAACAATGTCGCTGTTCAGATGAACAATGTCTCTTTTGTCCAGCTGGTCCTTGTAAAAGAGGTGGAAATACATGCTGCATGAAGCCAGTACAGCTCGGTGCGCTCGGAACTGGGCATCTCCCACCAGAACAGTGCAGTCACAAAGAAAACCCTGATGTCTCTGCTCGCTCAGACACTGCAGCAAATGTCTACTATGGTCTGGAAACTCCATACTGTCTTCATAACCTGGGAAGAGAGAAATTTCTCATGAGAGCCTGCTTAGGAACAACTTTTCAAGGCTCTAGTCCCCATTAAAAAAAAAAAAAATCAGCTTGGGCCACGGAGGTACATGTCCCTGAATTTTAATCAGGCTAATGACCCAAGCACTACCAAATCACACACACAGAACCAAATGCAAGAAGAAAAATGAACACTTTTGAAACTTCTTACCCCAGCCAAACAGTCTCTGATGCATCTCCACCTTCCTTGAACTTTTAGTCAAGTTTTAAAAGCGTTAATTTCAGTACAGTCTCTTACTGAGAATAAGAATTTAGGTCTCTTTCAGAAGAAATTTAATTAACTCTAATCATCAAATTATGTCCTACAAAACCTACAAAATAGCTTTAATTTCAAAGGGAACAACTCAAATAATGAACAAAGAAAAGTCCCAAACACATTCTGGAAGATTCAGAAAACTTGTTCAACCATCCTTTTTTATTTTATTACTTTTGATACTTGACTGCACTTAGCAAGCACAATTTAAACACACATTTGGCTGAATCAAGAAAAAAAAAAATGAAACCGCATAATTAGTCCAGAAATTAGCAAACAACTTACTTTTAAAGTCAGAGTGTTAAAACAACAAAAGCCCTGTGTATAAAAACAGATGTTAATGCCTTAAGATTTGCAGGTATAGCACACATGTATGAGATCAGAAGGAACTACACCAACAGATGGAAAAGATCATCTCTACTATGAACAAATCCAAATTTTTTTTAATGAATTGAGAAAAAGAAATGGTTATATTTCTTTGTAAAATCTGTACATCTAGAATATTAAGAACCAGAAGGGCTTTATTTAACTCTGAAAATTCTCATCTAAACTTTGATCTGTTGCAAAGCAAAATGAGTTCCATATTAAAATTAATGCAAACTTTTAAATAAAGGCATATTACATTCAAATGAAACTCAAAAGCTTTGCAGGTTCACCATACAAAAAAAAAGTCTTGCTAGTAAAAGAGAAACTATTCTTTTGACTCCCCGATACCTCAGTCAACAGAAAATACTTTGTTTCAACATAATTTGATATATTTTGTTTTCCCACTAGCTTTTATTCTTTCAAATATGCACTGTTGCTGGTGAAAGAGGGTAAAATGGAGGCAGGAGAGATGCAGATGTACAAAGGGTCAAAATTCAACCACAAAATTCAACTCCTTAAACCTGACTTCCCCTTTCCTATGACCAGAAGCAAAGTTCCACACCATCCATCTCAAAAAGTGCATTTGGGGAATGGATACATATTAATTTAATATTTAAAAATCACTTCCCTGCTTCTTCTACACTTTGCCCAAAATGGGCTAAAACTTTCATCCTAACCCAATACATTCTGCAAGACGCCACCGCTAGAATAAACCAAGATTTACAATACAATCACTTCAAGTGCCCCACAGCTAACATCAATCCTAATCCTTGAGAGGGCTAAAAATAAAGATTGGAGGGCAGCTCACAAGGTAGCCGTGATCAAATTAGGAGGCTGAGAGGACAGAGAGGGACGAAGAAGGAAGCTTATAAACATCTGATCCAGCTGACTGTGGCCATATGGCAGCTGCTGCCCAGATAAAGAGATTAAGAATAGAGGAGTGCGATTACAGCTGTCTGGCCAATTCAGGCAGCTCAAATCTACAAGTTCTAAATTAGTCGCTAACACAAAAACTCCTGCAAATAATTATCGTTATGCTGAAATAAAAGATCTCTTAAATATATATTTGAAAGAGAAATGAGGAAACCAGTCAAACTATTCTCCTGGGGACAAAAGTTTTTTTTTTTTTCCTTTTAAAAAAACCCTTCGGTTATAAAAGCACTACAGCTGTATGTTTCAGTAGTGCTGCTGAATGTTTTGAAGAATAAAGTTTCACAGTGGAATTAATTACACAACAATCTAGCTTCTTAACTAGAAAAATCTTCTCATATAAGTTTGAATGCTGGATTCCATACAGTTTACTATTTCTCCCCCACCCCCGACTCCAAAAGCAAAAGAAATCTAAATAGCAGTGAAGAACAACAACAAAAAAAGGATTTTAATCCAAATTGATCTCAAAAAGCAATATTTCAAAGCCTTTCTTAACATTTCAAAACTTGAAATATTTCTGCATATTAAAGTTATTTACCCGATCGAGCAAGAGGGATAGAAATTAAAACTAAACAAGCCCAAGACTCTCAACTCCAATAAGATGTTCATTTAATACTCAAGTTCATATTTTATTCTTAAACTGGATTAGAAAAGTAATGTGATTTTTTAAAATTAAATAAACACCAAAACAGAAATATGCTCCATCTAATCTCTTGCTACTCCTACCTTTAGGACACATAAACCTGATTAAGTCCTTTCCTCTGAGTCTTGCTGGCTCCAGGTCTGTTACATCGGTGGAAAAAAAGCAGACTAAGAGACAGATGCAAAGTGGAGATGATGTTAGAGAGGAATGAGATACCTTCTCCACCACAGATCCGCACACACTAACTCCCTGTCTGTGTGTTAGAATAAAAGGCTGAGGGATGGCAGGCTGTCAGCTGCTCTGACATCATGTTCAGATGGAAATGCTACCTCCAGCTGTGCTCCTTTTAATGCCATATGCTACTCCTCTACACTCCTGCCACCAGCTTTTTCTTAGGAGAACTTTTCTCTTCTGTTAGTATAAACAAAATACTTCAAAGTCTCCCTTTTTTTCCAAACTTTCTAACAGAAGAAATTGAAAAACTCAGCATATGGAGTTCTACTGTATTTATGGAATAGCAACACTTCTGTCTTAAGTTGGTGGACTGGCTTACATACTGACAGCACACTCAAGCCACGGTGCTATTCAGGAAATCCAGATTCACTTTTATTCAACTCCAACGTTTAGTTTCAAAGGCAGCTTAGGGATATTTTTAAACCAACCCATTTGACATCTCCAGTCCCATTTCAACATTATTACGGCACTTCAATTTTTTTTTTTTCTGCTGAGATAATGGTATACATGTCTCAGAATACTGGAAGACTATTCAGAACTACTACTTCAACCTGGTTCACCTTATTATTTCACTCTTATATAACTACTTATCTAAAACTACCTTCTCAGTAAAATTTCTCACCCTGCCAGTTAATGCAAATTTCAACTCTCAATATCAACAAGCTGAAACCGCACTTTCTGAAATCCTGGAAAGTACTTCAGTTCAATGAGACAAATTAATAAACAGATACAACCTGCTACAGCCACTTAAAATGAATGCTGCATCTGCGTATCTGATCCGACTTTCTGCTCAGAAAGAGAACTTGGTCTTCCCCTTGATCTGTGTCCCATAACAATCTTTTTTTGGGTCACTGTAATGTTCATGATCACAAGAAAACCTTTCAGGGAGAAAGGGGGAAGGGGTGGGGGAAGCCAGGTCTAGCAAGTTGGGGAACTTTTCAGCTAGATTTGCGGGTCTTTTCGAATGGCTGATGAAATTGTAACGTAACCCGGGCTGGCCTGACCAGTGCCCTGCAAGGGGCTGCGACATCTGTGAATGTCGAAGTCTCCACAGACTCTTGTGGGAGAGTGCAGCAGAAAAGGCGCTGGGGCCTGAGGCGCAAGTGTCACAGTCCTGGTGATAACCGCTCCGCTCTCATTAGAAAACCATGACCAAGAGTTAAATAAAGAGTAACAAAGACCAAGGTCTCTATCCTGTGCTTCTTGCTTTCCCAAAGTCGCAAACCCAACTTTCTCTAACTTCGCGATGAATGACATAATTACGAATGCCTATTTCAGGGGGCACTCTTTGGGGATAAATTCCTTCTCAGCCACACCACCTATTCTGCACAAATGCCCTCGCCTCATTCCAACATATCAGACATTAATCACCCCATTTACCCAGTGGGGTGGGGGGCGAGTGACAGTTTAATGAGCCCCGAGCACTGCAATGGGCCAGCGACTCCCACTCCACAAATCAGCCCCTCTGCGCCTCGCAGCCTCAGGTCCGGAGAGGTTTTGCGAGGTTGGGTTTTGTTTTTCAAGGAGGTGGGGGCGGGGGTGCGGAGCAGGGAGGGGGGAAGAAATGCAAATCTTTACGTAGTTGGCTGTGCATAAAACACTAGGGGAAAGAGGAAGGTTAAACCACAGGGAAGGAGGTGGAGGGCGTAGAGCCGGTGCAGCAGGAAAACACCTTAAACAACAGACAAGAAAACAGACCCGGGTCACGGCAACAACAAAAGAAAAGTCGTAAGAAGCCGGGGGAGGGTGGCTGCTACTGCTTCCCTGCCGCCGCGGCGCGAGCCCCCGGCAACTGCCCCGGCCCGGGAGGGGCCTCCCCGTGGGCGCCGCCGCAGCTGCAAGGGCCCCCGGAGCCACGGCCGTCCCGGCGCCGTGCAGCTGCACCGCTCCCAAGCCCCCGCCCCGCGTCCCCCGCCCCCGAGAGGCGCCGCCGCAGCTGCACCGGCCGGAGCGCGCCCCGAGCCGCAGCTGCACCGGCCGCACCCCGCCCGACCCGCAGCTGCGGCGGCCCGGCCCCGCACCCGGCCCCCGCCGCTGCGGCGCCCCCCGGCACCCCTAGCTCCACCCGAACAAACTAACTCCACTCGCGGGGCCCGGTCGCCCGCCCGCCCGCCCGCACTGCCCCGCCGGCCGGGGCCGCACAGCCGGCGCCCCGCCCTCCAGGGCCCGGAGGGGGCGCCGGGTCGGGGCCGGGTCCGGCGCCGGGACTCACACGGAGCGGCCCTAAGTCACCGCGTCCCCACCGCCGCCGCGTCCTCCGCCTCCCGGCCGCCGCCGCCGCCGGACTTGGTGGGCTTCCTCCTCCGCGGGTCCCCCTCCCTCCCTCCCGGCCCCCCCGCCCCCCAATCCCGGCTCCGTCGCCCGCTCCCCCTGCCCCCTCCCTCCCGCCCACCCACCCCCGCTGGCAGCCGGAGGAGCGCGGCGGAGCGAAGAGGCCCCACTCTCAACGGCTCCCCATGGCAGCAGCCCAGCGGCGGCCGCAGCCTGCCAGACACAGCGAGGGAGCGAGCGAGCGAAGAGCTAGCGAGGAGCGAGCGAGGAGCCCGGGCCGGGGGGCGGGGGGGGGCCGGGGGGAGGGGCGGGGGGACGCACCACGCACGCACGCGGCGGCGCCGGCCAGATGTTCCCCCCCCGCCGCCCTCCCTCCCGGCGCTGGGCTGCTGCGATTGACCGAAAGCGGCCGGACCGGGTTCCCCGCCCGCCCCCTGCAAGCAGTCTCCTCCAATAGGAGGGCGGCTTTTCAGGGAGGCGGAGACAGTGGCGGGCAATCGTAGGACTGACAAGAGGGCCCAGCCAATGGGATGGGCGAACCGGAGCTGCCTCTCGCGGGTGCCAATCGCAGGCAGAAACTGTTGGGGAGGGCGGGCCCGAGCGGGCGGGGCTGGTAGCCAGGCGGTACGGGCGGAGTCGGCGGGAGGGCGCAGCGGCGGTGGCGGCAGCGGCGCCCCTCTGGGGGACTTGGCCGTGAGAAAGTGAAAGGAGCCCGCGGGCGGCGGCGACAGCTGCACTGGGAGGGGCTTGTTTCCAGGCTAGGAGGCCTCGCGCGCTCTGGGGGTGCGGAGCGAGCTTTTCGGTGTGCGCCTTGACAACCATAAATACAGTTTTGAACGTAGTGGGGCTGGGCTGCTGGAAGTTGCGGAGGTATCCGCGGAGGCAGAGCACCCGGGACACACATGACCTGAGTCCGGCATTAGGTGGCTCCCTCTGCTCCGGCTGCTGTGGGTGACGACGCCCAGGCCCTCGTCTCCTAGAGCGCAGAGGGTAGGACTAAGGGACGTCCTCGCTCCGTCCCGCGCTGCCCCGTCAGCAGGTGCAGGTGCGCGTCGGGCTCAGCGGACGCCACCGGCTTAGACGGGCAGTTTCTGGGCGTCATTCTCAGGGCGTCTTGTCAGACACGGCGGAGCACCTGTATTTCTCGCAGAACCCTCATGTCACGTGTATTTGCAGTGTTACAAGTAGCCATTCCCGACTGACCAAATTCTAGAGAACTACAGTAAAAGTGATACTTGCAGAAGCCATAGCCTGATTTCTTAATTGGTACGTCTCAAGCCACAAAGTTAAACTATGGAGGGAAGATCTAAGACTGTTGTATTGTTTCTCCCTCCCTTCAAATAAACTTTTATTCGATTCCTGTTCTTTGCAATTAAACTGTGTTCATCACGGCCACCAAGAAAAGTAGAAACCTCTACCTCAAGAAATTGGAAATATTGTTGAAGAGGCAAGAATTACAAGTAAAAAGTTGAATAACAAGGGGGAAAACTGTTCTAAGAATAGAAAATAGAAAACTGCAGAGTGAGGAAGTTAGTACACTAGTAATTGTCAAGTGAAGTGTGTTTATTCTTTGCTAACTGAACTGAGACTGGCAAGCCTGTTGCTAACCAACTTGCCAGGAGACCTTTCAACTGGGCAGAATGTGCTTTCACTTTGTTCCAGGTCAGATGGGTAAACTAAGTTGAAAGTATTGTGTAGGCAAATCAGACATATTGAATTACTAATGAAGTAAAAACAGGAGCACACAAAATTCCTGCAGCTGATATTGGAATATCCTGTTAGAAACAGTAGTGATGTTCTCTACTCTTTCCTCAGTGTTTTCATGCACCCTCATGATTGATAACTGAGGTCAAGGCCATTCTATGACAACTAGAGTTTTTTATTCCATGGACTATATTCCATTTGTGCTTTTGGTGAATTCTAGATCTTTTAGTCGGTTGGTAGAGGGCCCAATTTCAGTCTGACCTGTTTAAAGTTAGGGAAGTTTATAAATATTCTTGATGAAGGAAATACACTCTTAAAAACAGGTGAAAAGAAGTACATGCTTTGCCAACAAGTTCAGGAAAGAATTGGAAAAAGAAATATTTGCATTCTCAAAGTTGTTTCTCACCTACTAAAAGTTTAAAATAAGAAAAGTAACATCTCTGAACAAAAAGACAAAGTAATTAATAGTGTCAGCATATGAAGAAGTTCATAAGAAAATTAGAGCATTAAGATGATCCATAAAAGGTTTAGAAACTCAGCTCTGTAGCATGTAAAGCCACAGCTCTAACAAAAAGTTTTACAAAAAGTACCTACAGATAGGTTAAATCCCCAGAGATGTGCTGGGGGAGACATTGATGCATCAAAAGTTATGAGCATTGTTTTTTAGATATAATTGTCATCACTAGGATCCATTTTGAGAGCTGAGTAGTGTAGCCAGAAAATGTAGATTAAATATATACTTAAGGAAGCAAGTTTGTAGTCCCTCAATTATTTAAAATATTTTCTAAATTCATGAAAATGCATGGAATATTCATACATTGTCAGAACAAATAAAAATGTTTCTGGAGTATTTACTGTGTTCAAGAAAGGTACTGTGATGGATACAGAAGACAACAAAAAAGTATGAGACATCTCTCCTTCTTGGAGTTTAAATTTAGTTGGGAAAGAAATGGCATAAATATATAAAAATCTGAACCAATGGAAAAACTAAATAACAATATAATAGGATATGAATGTCAGAGCTAAATTTAATATTAAATTTTTATAAACATCTTGTCCCTGGTCTCTGGTTGCTGTTACATTTTCTCTACCCTTTTTTTACATTAAAGACAATTTTTTTTACTCTGACTTTTTTTTTTGTTATAAACTTACTGTAAAAAATGATACTTGTAATCATCTTTGGAAAGTCATCAGCCTACAAATTGTAAATAAAATAAGACTGATTTCTGAGGTATCATAATACAGAATGATGACTATTTTTACTGGGCACCCACTGGAACCATGGAAGGTAAGTCAGACTCTAAAGCACCCCTTCAGGTAAGCTCCTCAAAGTAGGGACTGTTTGGCTTAGCAAATTAGTAAGATACAGAGCTACTTGCCAGAGTTTGAGAGCCAATAATCTTTCTTTTTTTTCTCTCCCACAATGGAAAAAAATGCAAAAAGTATAGTCTCTAAACTATTAGAAAAATATACCATTGCTTCCCTCTGGAGGAATCCTAGTCCTAATACAATTCCAATTAGTCCATACTTTTCTGGGAGTCCTGAAATTTAGAATGATACCAGTCAAGTTAACCATTCATGGTTAGATTTCTTGCCAGAGAACAAGATTTATGTTTTACTAACACATGTATTCTGACCAATAACAATATAACACTATAAAACATTGACATACCAAATAAAATTTAATTTGATGAGCAACTCCATAAAATGAATGTCTGACTTTTAAATGTGAACCACAGGTCAAATCTCTGAAAAAAAATCAGTGTTCTTATTACACTTTGTGCAATAGGTCATGTTGAAAAAGTTATCTGTGAAATTAATTTTTGAATATTGACTTTTTATAAACTTCAAGTATAATTGGATTTTTTCTTAAAAAAATAGGGAGGCAAGCATTAATAATAAAAGGCCAGATATTCCAAAGTGTAATGTTTTAAATATAAGCACTATAAAATGTGACAAAATGTGAGTAGAAGTTAACCGGTTTTGAATCCAGAGAAAAAATACACTAAAATGAAAAATTTGTTGACGATTCTATTAAGCCCAATTTCAATGTCATAGCACACATGAAATTCTATTAACTTATTTAGATACTCTCTCTACCTCTCTCTCTCTTCTGGCTTTTAGAAATGACCAGGTTGAAATGGCCTAAAGGGAGAAGGAGACACAGAAACAGCTGACACAATAGTAAAAAAAGGAGTTGAGCAAACTGCAACACACACCACTATAATGAAATGAAGGAGCATATTTCCTAAAGCATAGTGTGTGTGTGTGTGTGTGTATACACACACACATATAAAATAATTCCACAAGCACATTATATACCAAATCATTTCTTAGGTTATAAATTCTGTAATACTTGAATCTATTAAATTCCTGAACTATGATAAGCCATAAATAGGAGATAATTCATCCTGATTCTCAGCCCTGAAGACAGAAATGTTATAAACACTTGAGGAAAGGTCCTTAACAGATTTACACAGAGCATTGGGGACAGACCCCCTATACTGAAAGCAGAACGAACCTCTACACCAGTAATTCAAACCTGTCTGAGGTCTGTTAAAGGGCAGAGAGGAGCAAAAGATACAGTCCTCCCAAAACTGCTTTTCCTGTATAGCCAGTTTTCAGTTGCTTACTGTAAATCAGTGCTTTTACATGACCACCATAAATCCAGAGACAGCATAATGGCTGAAGGAGGCTGATAGCTCAGGCTTGGCTGAGACCAAGATTGGCCCCTTCGGAGAACTTAGGAAGAAAGCAAACAGCCACCCAACCCACACCTCTTTCCTCTCTCTCTCTCTCTCTCTCTCTCTCTCTCTCCATCCCTCCATTAAATTCATTATGCCTCATGGCATATGGAAGGCAAAACAATGCATACAATGACGCTCTTTACAGTTAACTTTGTACTATAATAGATTCATTATTCTATTGGCGTATGATCCCAGGTAACTTTTGAACCCCAGGTTGGTTCTCTTCCTTGCTACACAGAATGCCTTCCTGCCATCCACTGATGTCAGTTCAATCAGTTAAAAAGTATTTAAATACTATCCTAAACAAAATAAATTTGTAGAGACAAGTCTACCACCCTTAAAAATCACACAATTCCTCAAAAATCCGAATGTTGGAACTGTTCTATTGTTTTGGAAGTTATATTAATTAAAAGATGCCTTCATTTTATCTGTGGGTTTTTTAGATTAAATTTTAAAAAATAATCTGAAGAAACATATGACTTTTCCAGATGAATAGATCCTGTTAAAGAAAGATTTAATATGAACCTATGATATTCATGCCCCATTTTTAAAATAACATAAATCTTTGAGTATTGATTGTTTTAAAATTCTGTAAAGTATATATAGAGAGAGGTAGTTTGTTTTTGTTCAAAATGAAAGAATAAAACTTCTAAATATTTAAATGTTCTTAATTATATTCAGTTGCTTAAATTTGGGTGCAAATGAACTTAGAAAAAGTGAAGTAAGAGAGATTACTGGAATTGACACCGCATACCTACTACATGACAAGTATTGTGCTTCTGACCAAAAGATAGAAACTTCATCTGTCTGCATTCCAATACAAGGATAAATTTTTCCTTCATTTTAGGCCTGCTCCACCCTCAAAAGCAGAATCTTTTGGGGCTTTAAACCGGCAGAAAGGAAAATGATACATCCAAAAATTATTTGCTGAGAACTTACAAATACATAAGAGAAATATGGAATTGCATTCTCATGGTTCTTGTAAAATTTCCATGTGCTAGGTGCCAAAGATACATGAAAGAAACCATCCCCCCTTATATTTAGGACTTCATTATGCATAAATGTCATTGTGAACCCATTGGACAAAGATAACATCGCATTTTTCGTTCATGGCTAATAAATGCATACCAACCCTAGCTATCATAATAATATAAAATTGTCATAATAAAAACCTTTTCTTATAAAGAAATCCTTATGAACTTAACACAAAAGTCTTGATACATACCGAATTCAGACTATTCCTGGTAATAAGAGCAGACAGAAGGTTAAATCTCACTCCAGAAATTTATTTCACCCTTAGCGATAACATGCAACTCAGGAAGTTACTTCCCTTACAAAGAACTAGCATTTATGCTTAAGACTAAAATGATTATTTTTAAAGTACCCATTTTACAATGCAAATGTGTATCTAAATTAAACTCAGTAAAAAAAAATAAGCATTTTAAGTTGAAGCTGCAGTAATGACTTTATGGGAGACAATAGGAAAAGCGGTTCTTGAATATGAACGCAGAAGAAAACAAATTTCAAATTCCTTCCAGGTGTCTTGAAGATTTCTTTGTTCCCTGGCTCTGTACCTTAATGTTTTGGCACATGTTTAACTGAGCACCCATTGCTCTGAAGTTGTTTTACAAAACTAAGGCTGCCCAGCAAGATCATAGCAAAAGGGAAAAAAAAAAAGGGCAAAAAACTGACAGCTGCTCTACATTGCCAAGCCGTGCCTTAGCACTTGGAACATGGGACAGATGCAGGAGCAGAGGATTACTAAGACAGAACAGCAACAAAAATCTTTGTAACAAAGACACACACAGAAGAGCATTTTAGACAGAGACAAATGACAGAGACGAACAATATAAAGACTATAGCTTTAGAGAGGAGAGGTAGGGTGATAAAGGAAAATGAGAAGATGGTGGCAGTGGAGAAGCATGATTGAAGAGAGGTGGAGAGAAGGAACGGTAGCCACGGGAAGACTGTGGTAGAGGCCTGGGTGGTGGAGATGCTGGTGGACGTGGGGGCAGAAGAAATGTAAATACAACAGAGATGTCAGTATTTCTTCCTGGGCTCTGCTGATCCTATGCTACTATTATTTGTCAAATCGTATCTTGCACATTGTCCTTAAATAATGCTTTATGAAATAGCTAGCCCCAAAGTAAAGAGGATTAGAATATACTTTGTATTTAACCGTTTCCAGACATTGTTGCCACAATGAGGGCAACTGTGTGTGCCTGTGCATGTGTGTGTGTGTGCGCGCGCGCATGCCCTTATGTACATCTAGGTCATTAGTTTGGCTGGTTTTTCTGATAAGACCTGCTCAATACAAACTAGGTTTTCTTAATATAGAGTTAGAACTTCACAGCAAGCACTCTCATTACTTAGATTTAGGTTGATCTTATAGAGAAATTGTGGGGATGTACTGACATTTCATTGAGAAGTATGACCTATTCATTAACCTAACTAATCACATTTCGGAAATTCATTCATTCAACAGACACTAAATAACATACATGGGGCCTGGTACTAGGCATATCAACCTCCATATGAAACATCTGACCTGGATCATAACCAGATGCCTAAATTAGCACCGGAAAGAAAGAGGGTTGAACAACTTCAATAAAGAAAAAATTCCCATGATCTAAGATACTGACTCCACTTTTGTTCACTATCTTCCTTGATAGCTCCCTCAGGATGAGAACTTTTTCTATAGCATTAGCAACTGTACCTTTAGCACCTAGTAAGAGTTCAAGAAAGATATATAGGCAGGAAAGGAGGGAGGGAGGGAGGGGAAAAAGAAGGGAGAGGTGAAAAGAAATAACTTACAACTTTTCATTTTTCCAGAGGCCAGAGGAAATAACAGTGCTTTACCTGTTCAACTGTTCCCTTCAAACTCAGGAAAAAGTGAGAAGTATAATTTGTTCTGTAGACTACCAGAAAAAGTGTCCATTTACTTTCTTAGAGGTATTCTGACCCAGTATAGAAATAACCCAGGTGAATGTGGTAGAGAGTTTACTCCTACTGGAATCATAGCAATTCTCTAGCATATGTAAAGAGTATTCCGTCTGTGAGGCATTTTAGAAGTGAGTTACTCCTCAACAGATCTGTCATAGGCATGAGATGTGTTGTGATTTTTGTTACTTGGAGGAGAATGTTGATACAGAATGGCTAAGTGGCATATCCGAGGCCCCAGATTAAGACAGACGCATTGCAGGGCTAGTCATCAATTCCTTAAGTTACTGTTCTTCAGATATTTAGGCCACTCTGAAACTAAAAGAAAAACCTCCATTGTTTTTAAACAAATTTAAATTACCAGCTTTGAAAGAATACAACCTATTGGGTCTTTCTCCTTAAGGAAAAAGTCCATGATCTCAATTGAACCACACAGACAAGCTAAAAATATAATGAAAGACATTATTCCTGACTTTTCATGTATAGCTCCAATAAAGACATATGCCATTGGTGGATATAAATGAAGATGCCTCCAAGCAAGAAATGTTTTCCCTTTCTGGACACACTATTAAGACAGTAGGGTCCTAACACAGTAAATCTGGTGCAGAGTTATCTATAAAACTGTATATATGGGTGCATCCTGTGACTATGAAAGATAAAAGATTATATTTTTCATTTGCATGGTTTGTTGGGTTTTATTTGGCAGATACAATAACACAGGCTACTCAGAGCCCGTAAAACAAAGTGGGAACAGCAGCTCATTTGGTGGCAGAGTGTAATAGTTATGGCTAAAGGGCTTACATAATTCATCTCAAACCCTTATGCCTATATTGACTGTTGTTTAAATGAAAATCAAACTCTCATGGCCATAAGAAGGGATCTAGTCAGAAATTTGATTGAGATCCTTTCTTCTTACACAGCTTCTGAGATGATCAACCTGCAACACTTAAAAACAGCTACAGAAATGTCCAAGAATAAGCATACGTTACCTAAGCACATTAGTACCTCATGTCTCCAATCCTACTTCTCTAAACAACTCTAAAACTCCCACAGAACGAGAGTGAGTGAAGAGAGAGAACCTGTTCTTTATTAAGACTCGGAAATCCTAGTTAGACTCAGGAAAGCCTCAGAGCAATTGTAAGCCATGGTTAAGAAATAATGTTTAGCTTTCAGATGATGTTTAGTGCAAGATAATACTTTGGGGGGATGTGGTACAGCAAAGGGGGACAATACAAAAGCAGAGTTGAGGCATGTGTCGTTTAAGATTATTAAGAGTATCTATTAGATCATAATTCTAAAAGAATATTTTTAAATTTGGGATTTTTAATAACTTTATTCTTGTTATGTTGCAAGAGTGAAAACTTTGGCTCTCAATTGTGACTGCTCAAGGCTTCTGTTTGGGGGGATGTTTTCCATTTTTGTTTTGTTTTTTTAAGGATCGGACCTCAAATAAAATTTGTTAAAGAGAAGTCTGTACCATATTATCAAACGTACACCAATTTAGTGAAAACGGAGCTATATGACTTAAAACAGCCGTGTAAAACAACATTATAGCTTTGTTTTCTGCAGATCTCATAGAGGTGAAATATATAAATATTGATATATAAACATATATTTTATAATAGGCTATTGTAATATTTGTGATTAAAGTAGTCTTGAAAATAAAAGAATTAACTCAATCATTTTTAAATGACTAGCTTACCTTCTCCATGTAAGTTAAAAAAGTATGAAAATAAATAAAAACGTGACCTAAATTTTACCCACCATTAGCAAGTACCTATTTTTGAAACTGGGTTATTCCTCTTGATTTTAGAAATTCTTTATTATTTTTAAGTAAATCGATATGGATATTAAAGTGATTAGCTCTAACTTTCCCAATCTGAAAATTTTATGCCATTTAAGATGTCACTATAGGGCTTTCCTGGTGACGCAGCGGTTAGGAATCCGCCTGCCAATGCAAGGGACACGGGTTCGAGCCCTGGTCCAGGAAGATCCCACATGCAGCAGAGCAACTAAGCCTGAGCATCACAACTACTGAGCCTATGCTCTAGAAACCACATAGGCTCAGCTATTGAGCCCAAACGCCACAACTACTGACGCCCGCACGCCTAGAGCCCGTGCTCCGCAGCAAAAGAAGCCACCGCAATAAGAAGCCCATGCACTGCAACGAAGAGTAGCCCCCGCTCGCCGCAACTAGGGAAAGCCCGCATGCAGCAAAGAAGACCCAAAGCAGCCAAAATTAATTAATTAATTAAATTAATTAATTTTTAGAAAATAGGTGTCACCATATACATACATGCACCAATTTGGAGGGGAAAGACAAATTTTTAAAGTTATTTTAAACCACTACTAAAAGCAAATAATTCATTTTCTATATAATAAGATAATTGATAGACTTCATCTTGCTTTGGTAGTAAGCTCAAGCAGTTTGTGTGTGTGTGTGTCTATCTGTCTGTCTATGCAAGCATAGCTTTAATTGCATATTCCTCAAGTTTAATGGAAAACAACTACAAGAAAAAAAAACAAGGAACTTTAAAAAACAAATGGGATATTATACATTTTCACTTGAAACCAAAATGTTGTTGTCATAAATATATTATAACCTTGTATATTTACTCTTGTCAGGAAGATGTTTCATTACTAATCCATATTCACATTTCAATCAGCTGATTTTCATGGCCTTCTAGTGGCTGCAGGGAAACCTGACAAGTAGAAAGGAAAATAAATGGTAAGCTAACACTGACTAAGAGAATTTCAAAAAGAAAGAAAAGAAAAGATCAAAAGGGGACAAAAATGAAGAAAGGAGAATGGAGAGAACCAAATAAAATTAGGCCAAGTTTTAGGAATAAGACAATTATACAAATTTGCAGTTACTTTATTTTTCCCAATATATAATTTTTAATTGGAAAACTATGCTTTAATATTATACTTAAAAAGAAACTCTCCCTTTATCAAATGAAAAACAGTCACTTAATGTCTTGTAAACATGAAGAATCTAATTCTAAAATCTTGACAGCTAAAGGGGCTCTGTTGCTGTTTTGTATTGCCACTCCACTAAGAGGTATACGGACATCCGAAACAGGAGAGCAGCGAGTAAGAAAACAAGAAAAACTTTTTGTCATTCAAAGACATTCCAGCATGAAGAAACATCACTTTCTGAACTGCCTGTTATCAAGGCAAGTAGACGTTAGTTTGGTCAGAGCAAATACCCAGATTCTATTATCCTAGATGAGTAAAAGAATTGATTTATGTTTTTCTCCCACCTCCATGCTATGTGCCTTCAAACCTCACCTCATCACAAATATTTTCCTTTTCATTCTTTTATTTTTGAATTCTTAAAGCATATTATTATTATTATTTTTAGTGTTGCAGTCTCCAATAGTCCTTACTTTCACTCAAAATTACAATACAGGGGACTATGGCCAATGCTATGCAGATGGCCAAACACATAATAAAGACTCAGTTCATGAATAATATCCACTCAGAAAGAGGACAAAAGCAACAGGAAAAAAGAGCCCAAATTGGACAAAATGTGCATGCTATATTTAAAAAAACACACACGCAATCATTGTCAGAGATCATTAAGGGTGCCCTGTCGTTTTAATAATAGGCCAGTGGTACCAATTTGATGTGACTGTTTGCTCTTATAGTCAATAAAAAAAGTCATAACTGCTATCAAATTGAAATTTAATTTATTTTCTACACAGCCCTTTCTGTTTTCCTTGTTTTTTTCTTTTATACCATTAACACTTTTTTGTTAAAATATGTGTGAAAGATTAATTTGTAGAATGAGGGGAGCTGTGGGTACGCAGCACAGGACAGATGGCGTGGGTGGGACGTGACGGTTCTCGTCTGTGGCATCATTTTGTTGTTGCTATTGCAAGTGAGCAAAATAAAGCTACTGCCACCACGATCGTTTCTTGGGAGCCCCTCTGATAAGGTGTGCTGCTTTTCCTCATGTCTGGCCCTGCCGCTTGGGGATTCAGCCACCCTCTACTCTATAATCAGCCCGTTCGGGACCATTGTTATTCAGCCTGAGAGCCCTGGAATTTTAAAATTGTATTATATAGAATTCCACCCGACTTTTTTATACAACGGAATGAAATATACTCTTTCTTGGTGAGCTATTTTGAAATGAATTAATGATCTGTCCTCTCTGAGATCCTGTATTGTAAACCCAAACACGTGAAACTGTAGATGCAGAAAAAGAATGATTTTCTTTTTTTTAAGGAGAGGATTTTTTGGTTTTTTTGTACCAGTCTAAAATTCATACTCACACACACTCATACTCAAGGGGAGGGAGAATGGTGCAGATTTATATTCAAAGATTCACTTTTTGCCTTGGAACAGCCCTAATTTACACATAAGTGTTGTAGGAGTTCTCTATTGTAAAGGTTCTTATTGAAGAATAAAGCAATTAGCACAGAAAATCACTGTCATATGGCACACACAGACATTCTGAGAAAAAAATAAAACTTTGAGAAGGAGGAAAAGGGGAATTCAGGACAGCTCGTGGGAGGGAAGATGCGAGTTCTTTCTATGTACAAAGAGATCCATTAACAATATCCTTATCAGTATCCTTCTTCCTTGTTAATTGAACCGACTTGCAGTGCCCAGAACGTGTGGATGTGATTGCAAATAAAAGGGGTGAGGGTAAATAAGGGAGTGCAAATGAAAATGGCTGGTGGTTAATTCATGGCAAGAGAAGATTTGCCTGAAGAAAAACGTTCACAAAACCCTTGCCTCAAACTAGTGTTTCTGTCAGAGGAAGGCAAGATGGTCCACAAAAGGATGTTAGCAGTCACAGGGTGGAACGTGTAACCCTTCTGCAGTCATGAGGCCGCTTCAGACTTGAGATTAATGTGTTCTGGTAGATAGGGTATTGATATTCGTGTCATTTTATATTATTATTTCATTTTCTTAAACTGACTGTAGGCTTTCCCAGAGAGGGATTGCTCCACATCAGGCAGCCTCCACAAGTGAACTTTGTTGGCAACCAGCACTATGGGATCAGGGAAATGAGGAGGGGCCATGATGGTCGCAGCAGGACAGAGTGGTTACAAGCGTGGGTTCTGGTGGCTGACCGTTTGCACTGGATGTCAGGCTGCTCCAGCTATGTAACTGTAACCAAGTTACTTTAACATGTCCAAGCCTTAGTTTCCACATCTGTAAAGACAGGCATGACAATAATAGCATGCACCTTCATTATACTGCTAGTCCTATAGAGACAGTCCTTTGTAAAGCATTTAGACAGTGCCTGGAAGGTAGTTAATTAGCCCTCATTTCCTAGGAGTCCCTTTTCGGCCTTTGCCAGCACCTGATGCCCAAGGGCACACAAAACTCCAAATCTGTGGTATGGAACATTTCTTCCTCTGTTTCATTAGGGGGTAGTGCAGGAAAATACAGTGTTGGAATGTACATGGGTGGATGGGGAATGAGGGAGAAGTGGATATAATTTTAAGACCAAATATACAGTATTACAAATATACAGTATTACACAGAGGATGGGGAATGAGGGAGAAGTGGATAACCAAATATACAGTATTACACAGAGGAAGTGTGTCACCAGTGTCATAGGAAAAGTGGGGGAAATCTGGTGTATGTATCATATGTCTGTAAAATAGAGTACACAGAAAGGAAACGTGATGATGAAAGGTGTCTACCACATGTCTAATTTAAAAAGAGTTATTTATTTTATATTTTATTTGTTCTACTAGTCTTTCTCTATGATTCAATATAGTAGTGGGCATTATAGAAATGGAGGACAAGTTCTTGCTGTTCCCTCAAACACACGTACAGACATAAACAGACTCAGAACAGACATAGATCTATCCATAAATCAATACCATCATCACAATACTAGCCCTGCTTAAATTTAAACAATTGCAGAGCTTGTTATTTATACTCATATGTGCATGTAATTACTTCTTTCTATGCATCCTGATACACAGATGTAAAGTATCCCTATTCTTCCTTTGTCGTCTGATGCAGTTATGTTTATGTCCAAAACACTGGAGAATAGTTAACTCACTGGCTCCAGAGGAATTCTGATGGGCTGAGACTAGGGTGGAAATGATAAGCTATAAGAATTTCATATTTTTAAAATATAAACAAAAATTTGTGAGGGCTTCCCTGGTGGTGCAGTGGTTGAGAGTCTGCCTGCCGATGCAGGGGACACGGGTTCATGCCCCGGTCCGGGAAGATCCCACATGCCGCGGGGCGGCTAGGCCGGTGAGCCATGGCCGCTGAGCCTGCGCGTCTGGAGCCTGTGCTCTGCAACGGGAGAGGCCACAGCAGTGAGAGGCCCGCGTACCGCAAAAAAAAAAAAAAAAAATTTGTGTATATGTAAACAGATGTATGTTTAAAATTGCATTTTGTATAAGTCAATTCTTCTTTCACAGTAAGAAGTTTATACTTATTAAATGTTGTAAAGTTTTCTGGAGGTGTACCCCAATAGCTGTTCTTTCTTTATTCTTTATTAATAAAACTCAACTTTTACTAAGTACATGACAGCTCAAAATAAAAACTACATTTCCCAGCTTCCTCTGCAGGTAGATCTATCCATATGATAAGTCTGGGACAATGAAATATAAGTAAAAGTGTTTTGTGACAGTTTATAAAAAGATCCCTATAAAAATAGTTATTATACCTTTTGACCCCTTTCTTCTTTGCCCCTTTCTACCATCTGGAAAATCGATGTGATGGCTGAAGCTTGGGCTGATATAATGGATCACGAAAATGAGAGCCACACTACAGGGAGTGTGCAGAGGTAAGCTAAAAGAAGCTTCTGAATTTAATGACTTCCTAAAGTAACCATATCAGCCCAGGACTGCTTACTTCTCAACTTTGTTTCTGTAAGAGAGAAATCATGTTTAAGGTCTGGTTATTGAGAGTTTCTTCACATGCAGCTGAATTTAATTCTAACTGATGCTTTACATATGCCTTTTCCTAAAGCACAATGGAAGGTAGGGTGTATATTACCACCAGGGTTTGCACCTTTAAAATGGAATATAGTATCATGTAACTATAGCAACATAACAAAGGCTATATTTAAATAGTAGGTTCTAATATACTTACAAAGCATATTTAATACATATAAAAATATTAGTTAGGGTAAGTAATGTTAGCTGTTGAAACAACCAATCCCCCAAACTTCAGTGGCTTAATTTTTAAAAAGTTTATTTCTGACATCATAGTCTACTGTGGACTGGCTGGGTTGGAGGAAGGATGTGGAGCCCCTGTTCCAGGCAGCTATTCTGACAGCTAGGATTTTTCTATCTGAACCACCAGAGACCTGGGCCATTTTCCATACATGGCTTCCCAAGTCTCAACAGAACAGAAAGAGAGCATGTAGGATCAGACATAGGAAAAATTTAACAGTCCAGGCCTGGAGTGGCATTTGACACTTCTGCCCACATTCCATTAGCCAGAACTCAGTCAGTTGACCCCAAATTAACTACAAGAAAGCCTGGAAATGGAGTTTAGCTGTGTTCCCAGGAAGAAGAGAAGGAACAAGAACCCTAGCTCTCCCTTACCTAAAAAATACACAGAAAATATAGCTTCCAATATCCCTGTTTCTAACTTCTTTGTTAAAGGCCAAATTAAACAAGGACCACATGCTCAACACAGTACATTGTGTAGCAAAATATTCTTCATAGGTCATTTTGATGTTGAAACATATGAGTCAAACATTTCTGATTATGGAAGATGAGTTCCCCAAATGGTGAAGCTTCAATCACAAGCCCTGGCCACTACTATTCTTTTGATTCTTACTATTGCTCTTTCTCCTTGTTCAAGTGCTTTTCCTGTGATGAAAGGTAATTCTCTAACATCTATGGAAGACATTAAGAAAAGTCTCCATAGCTTTATACTGCTGAATAAAATAGTTAAAATGCATTTAAGTGATGGTCTGGGAATATAGTGCTGGAGATAACAATGGATCATTAAGGCAGAGCTTTCCCATTTTCTCTTATACTACTGTTGTATATTTTGGAGGCCTTGTGATTATGTGCTACCTAATACTTGTGTAAAATAGGATCATTTAGGGTATTTTTAATATGGTTAGACCCTCCAAAAACAGATTGAGAGAGAGAGAGAGATGATGTTAGATAGATAGATAGATAGATGGATAGATAGGGCTAGGTGGGTGGGTAGGCGAGTAAGTGGGTGAATAGATAGATAGATAGATATAACTCTATTGCTCCTTGGAAAATTAATCATTATGGTTTTATTGAACCAAAGTTTTCCTCGAATTCTGGGTAATTATTAATGATAACCCATTCAAGGAAACATGATTGAGATAAAGAATAATAGATTCAAGAGGAATAAAGTCCAAGATCCCATTTCAACTGAATTACTACTTTGTGGCCTGCATAATAGGACAAGTTATTTCATCACATTTTATTTTGAGAATCCTTTTTTAATTTTTTTTTTTTTTTTTTTCGGTACGCGGGCCCCTCACTGCCGCGGCCCCTCCCGCCTCGGAGCGCAGGATCCACGGCCCACGGGCCCAGTCGCTCCGCGGCATGCGGGACCCTTCCGGACCGCGGCGCGAACCCGCGTCCGCCGCATCGGCAGGCGGACTCCCAACCACTGCGCCACCAGGGAAACCCTCCTTTTTTAATTTTTATAAAAAGTTGGAAACTTCCTTTTCCAGAACTGTCCTGAAGATGTTGTCACTATAAACTATTATTTCCTTTCATGGTTTGATTTTGTAGTTCAGCTCTTCTCCAGAGGTTTGAGGCATACAATAGGCAGAAGGTAAATTTTAGAGTATCTGTCTATTTCCCAGGTGAAATATAAAGCAAGATTTAATGTTTTGGATTAAACTTCACGGGAAGCATAAGAGTGAATTTTGAATTTTTGTGTTAACAGAAGAAATCTGAAGCATTGGTGTTCATACAGAATAAAAGAGGAAATTGGTACAAAAATGTTTTTGTAAAACCAGGAAGAATTTTAAGTTAAAAATGAGAAGACTTTCAATCAATTTCTGTATGTTTCAAGGAAGCCCCAGTTTAGGATTGTTGGATTTAGGACAACTGGGGCCACACGTTAGGATTACTTGTTACATGTCTAATGAGCCTGGCATGTAGTAGGCACTCAAATAGATTTTGAATGAATGTATGTGAATGACTAGGACCCCAGAGTTCTGGGAGAAGAAGAGGGTGAATAGGGAGACAAGAGTTGGGGTGGTCTTCACCTTCAGTGAGAAATGAGAGGGCCTTCAAGGATGCCCAGTTCTGCAACCCCAGCAGGAAGCACTCCTGGATAAATAGGACTCCGGCAACTCTCAAGATATGTAGTGAATAGTTTTCCTGGTGTGAATAGTCCACTCTTATCTACCACAAGGAAATCACCAAGCACTTGCCAGTGTTTTGTGGCTTATGGAAGGAGAGACTTCTCAGCTCTAAACCTCTGAGGTTTAAGAAAAACATCAGGAATTCTGCCTTCTGGTGCTTTTTGGTGTGGAGCCAGAACTGAGCTAATCCTTTTTCCCTCGAAATTCTTTCCACGTATTCAGGTTTGACAGTCTGGCCACGGGCATAGGTCACTAATTCACAACATTTAGTACTCATTAGAACTATCTGGGGGCTTTACCCAACATATGGTTGCCAGGGTTCCACCTCAGACTTACTGAATCCAAATCTCTAAGAGGGTCCTGGACATGGGATCTTGGGATGCATGCTTTAAAAAAGCCTCCCTGTTGAATGTTACTTGTCAAAGACTGAGAAACTCTGGTCCACCTTACCTCTGCCATTAAATGAAACTGAGTGTTAATTGGGGCTTTGAGTGCAATTGTCACAGCTTTTGGTCACCAGCTTGATAGAAAAGGACTAAGCCCATGTCCTTGCTCATCATTGATCATGAGCAAAATGCTAACCTTGCTGCAGTCTCTACCCCCACCTCTAAGGGGTAGAGTCTGGGCATCTTCATATTGTACCACTGTGTTAAACACTTACAACTTACCTATCTCATTCCTAACCATTTGGGCTAAGTTCCTGTGAACATATGAGCACTAGAAAAAAGAAAGGTTGAATGCATGTAGTTGGACTATTAATAATTATAAAACCATAACTAACAATCTGGAGACTCATTTAATACCATTAAAAGAATTAATGCATTTCTCAGTATATAAATAAGGTGCTAGAGTACAATGAAATATGATTTTCTTCATTTAGAAAATCCAGAAAGTAGATTATATCTAGTTAAGAACAATCTGGTCTATAACCAAAGATACTTTCAAACAAGAAGCCAAATTCAAAATATTGGATTGCAATTATGAGACTATCAAATAATTTAAAAAAAAGGGATCATTTCCATCACCATTTTCCAGGTTCCTTTTATTATTGCCAGTGCTATAATAAATTGCAGACAGAAAGAAAAAAGGACTACTTGGGATTAATGTTGTATGGTATTTTTTTATTTAACCTGCTGTCTTTTTGAAACACTGATTTCCATCTATTCTTGAGCCTTTTAATATAGATCAGTTAAACTTGAATGAACAGTCTTCTCGTGTAGTTTGCCTCATCCTAATGACAAGAATGGAGTGTGCTTTTTTTCCCCTTCAATAGTTTATAAATAGTCCATATAAAAGTGCCCATTACCTTTTTATACATACTAAGCTCATTATTGAAAAATTACACCTCCTCAAACCGCCAGGCTTTTTTGCATCTGAATGAAACTCTTTGCATTTAAATATATATGGCAGGGGAAATCAGTAAACACTAATGTTCAAACCCCAAGGGGGCAGCCTGCACACAGATGAAAATATGACCAGGCATGTATACAGTTTTTGTTGCATGGCACCAGGCCTAGAGGAGAAAACGAAAGCCTGCGTAAAAGAGTTCACTCAGAGAAGTAAAAGAACCCAGTATTCAGGTGTATCTAAGCACATATGTAAACTCAAAGGAGTCAGGAGAAATCCAGACATTGTTTCAAACCACAGCATAAGATTAGCAGTGCATAAACCACAGCACATTTTTGTTAAATTCACATCTACTTAATAATACATATCACCAACTTTGCACTCAGACGTCAAGGCAGCAGGCAAAACAAGTTAACTTTAGGAGTCTAGCCAAGGACCATTTGCTCATCCATGAGTGGGTTCTAAGAAGGCCAAAGCCAAAATAACAAGACGGGCCATTCTCTGGGCAGTGGTTGCTCGCCAAACCACCTCCCAAGGGGAGTGCTGTCAACCGCGCTCGATGAGAGACAACATGTGGCTAACACAGACCCATTACTGTGATGAGAAAAGCAGCCACGAGCACAAATGCTGACGGTGGTCAGCGCATGTTGTATTCAAAGACTGGCTTACAGATTGGTTTGGCTAAGACTTGGCTGAGGTGTCTAACATGCAAAATTTATCTGAAGACTAATTTGTTTCTTACGAAAGAGATTTAGGTAAGGGGCAAACAACAACAGCGATTACATCTAAAACTGAAATGCAATTTACTGAGTTCCTATTGTTTCCTAACTGCTACCAGAGTGGCAAGACCATAGCTTCCAGTTCTCGTCACGATGAATTATAGCAAGTCAGAAGCTGTTTCAGGCTTATAAGGCATTCTATAGAATGCCTTTTCAATGTCATATGACTGGGGTCTGCTGGGAGAGAATAGCAATAAGTAATGCCTTGTGAAGTTAAGGATGCCTCATTCATTCATTTGTTCAAGAAAGCTCCGTTGAACTCTTTCCACAAGGTGTGTACACACCAGGCGGGATGGGTACTTAGACCCACGCAACACTGTCCCTGCCTTCTAGGCCCATTAATTCTTACTGTCATTGACGAATCAGCATCATCATGTAAACAAATACTCCACACAACAAATACCGGTCCTTGAGTTTCCCCTAAAGGAAAGGGGAGAAACATCTATCTATATACTTGTCATTGCTATTCATTTTTGGATAATGATTGTCGTTTCGGCCAGTACAAACAGAAACAGGGCTGTTGGCCACATCCCTTAGGTGGAGCCATGTGACTAGTTCACAGCCTGATGAGCTGTGAATATCTGACTTTTACAGGTCAAAACTCAGGAGAAGCAATGCTCAACCCTCCAGCTGTCTCTTCCCTTACTGGGACAGTCAAGGAGGACTCATGTGGAGATGACAGAGATGCAAGAGCAGCCTTGATGGTCAAGCTACAGCATGTGGACAGACGTCTGGGAGGGTCATCCAGCCCACAGTGGACTTCCTGAGTGAGAAACAGGCCTTTGTGGTATTAAGTCACTGAGACTTGGGGGCTGTTTTTCACTGCAGTATAGCCCCCTAATAAATGTTTTGCCTAGGACTGTTAGGTGAGACAAGAAATCACTGACTCTGGAGAAATGAAAGGGACTTTATGGGTTAATAATAGACTCACCTAGTACAGATAAATCCCCCAAAGGAAAAAACAATTTCTCCCTGTGTTTTTTTCCCCCTGAATCAACCCCAGCCACACCGACACGTCCCAGGATGCTAGGCTGTGACAGTTGCTGCCTCCCTCATATGCCTGGTGTCTTGGGCTCCCAGATACCCCCAGGTATTCCAGTCTCAGTGTATTCATACCTCTTTTCTTCTAAGTTTAGTGGAAGCAATACTGGGTTTCGCTAAGTGAAAATTTGTTACTAAGAAATGAAGATAAAGTAAGTACAAATGTGTGGAAACAGATGGATTTGCTGAGTATAGATTTTTTTTTTTTTTTTTTGCGGTACGCGGGCCTCTCACTGCTGTGGCCTCTCCCGTTGCGGAGCACAGGCTCCGGACGCGCAGGCTCAGCGGCCATGGCCCACGGGCCCAGCCTCTCTGCGGCATGTGGGATCTTCCCGGACCGGGGCACGAACCCGTGTCCCCTGCATCGGCAGGCGGACTCTCAACAACTGCGTCACCAGGGAAGCCCCTGAGTATAGATTTTTAACCAAAGTGTATTTTATCCTCCTCTTCCATAACATTGGCAGGATAGGTTTTGATCCTCGTATCCTGAATCCATTTAGTTAAGACCAACCTGAAATGGAAAGGAGAGACTTGAAAAGCCTCATGACTTGGCCAGATGCTAATTTTATTTATTCACCCAAAATTGTGACAACATAAGACACATTCCTTTCTATGGAACAATCATATTCCTTATGAACAATATAACTCTTCAAGAGCGATATTCTCATTAATAATTAATTTTTGGTTTTAAAGCACTTTGTATGTTCAAAGCAATAACTACAGTACTGGGAACAATAATAGTCATCACCATATTTTAAGCCTATTCATGCACAGAAGAGAGTAAGGAAGTTCTTTATAATGTAAATTATTCCTAAGCGCTAGAAATTCAGTTTATCCTTATAAACATTACTTAATTTCAAATTCTTCCATTAAAATATATACTTGTTGGGGCAACAATCTCTATATTTAATTGCTAATTCTTTCAAAATAAAACAATATTGAATCTTACTTTGGGTGAGAGAAGAGTGACCACAGATGGAAAGTTAATACTTTCAGGGCATGGTTTAACACCCTGGAAGAAGTAAATCACATGTATTTCTTGTTTAAAAAAAAAAAAAATTAAGCACCTTTCTTCTTGTGTATACTATGTTTTAACTCACTATAAACCCGATATTTAACAGGGGCTGTGGTATAGTGGTTAAGAACATAGACTCTGAAGTTGAAGTGGGTTTTAATTCCTCCTCTGCCACTTAACTATCTGTGTGACTCTGACCAAGTTCTTTAACCCTCCAGGGCCTCATCTTACTTGTAAAATGCAGATTATAATTGTCCCTACTTTAAAGCAGTACCTGATATAGTAATGTAATTATAGTGTTTGTTGAATAAAAATGAATTCATAAACTAGCTGTGAAGTAGAAAAATGATGAAAAATACCAATCCCTGATTCTCTATAATATTCAAAGTTGAATGCAGAAAAGTTTCTCGTGCCAACCCCCATAATGGCCACCAAAAAGCAATGGGTACAGAAACTGGCTGTTTGGGGAACTCAAATTCAGAAGACTCTCAGACTTTGGGTAATTACATAAGGGTGAATTATTCCCTCCAATATGCCAAAGTTAGACTAAAGATTTTCCAGGGCTAACAGGGTCTACTGGGACACTGCTCGTGGAAGTGAACCCCAAGCCCAGCACAGGGACTACTGAGTCCTGGCATTGGGAGTGGAGGTCCACACTCACATATCTGTAGTTACAGAATCCAGAAAGCTCTGACAACAAAATGTTGTCTGTTTGTTCTTAATAAGGGAAAAGCAAACTCACTTAGCATCAAAACTCATCCTGAATGAAGATGAGGCTCTTTGGAGTCTTTATTTATCCTTCTTAGTGTGACTCTTCATATGTTTACCACAGAAACAGTAATACACCTTTTTATGGGTACTTCCCCAGACCTTGCTGGGATGTTATATGATTTATGCACCACGTTACCTTCCTAAAGTTGGAAAAGTCCTGAATTCCAAATCCCATTTGGTCCCAAGGATTTCAGGTAAGGGATTATGGACCCAGACCTTCTCACATGTGATGCTTTCTGTTTGGAAATGGGGAGGTCGTGGACAACTCTAAGCTCCCTCCAGTGTTGAGATGTGAGCACCATGGAATCTTTTCTGTTGCCTCCTCAAAGCCAGAAGGTGGAAAAAGGAATGAGAGTCTTTGACCAAATATTACAATCGTTCTGGAAGTCTTTTCTCCCGGAACTGCTGCAGGGAGGTCTGCTGTAGAGATTTACAAGGAGTGGCTGGATAAGGACCAGGACATAGAAAGCACAAATGATCAAACCCAAGAGATTCAGCAGCAGCAGCACTATTCCCTCCTCAATAAGCCATGCGCAGTGAGTTAGCGCTTAGGAGTAAGAGGGCCACCCCAGGGATGCGTGTGAAGAGAACATCGGCCAGACAAGGACCACATGGAGGTCTAACAGAAAGGCTCCACTGCCACCCAAGCCATGTTTGTATTTGCATCTCATCGCTCAGTTCTCCAATCTTGACACAGGCTGGGACCAGGGACCTGGGACCCTTTGCTGCAGTGCTTGCACCTGGACACACGTCTTCTGGAGCAACAGAATACAAAGAAACTATAGGGGACTAAAAATAGCTGCGTGCAGGGACAGTTGGGGCAAACTATGGACAACAAGATACAAAGAGACCAAAAAAGCCCAACTGCCACTTCTAAAGAGCCAGGAGCAAAAACAGGGTGTCGGGAGCAAAAGCATTGTACTTCACATGCCCCCTGCACTCAGCACCACCAAAGGGGTGGGCAGACCACCTAAGCCACCCCTTGGGCCTGAGCCCTGGACACACCTCTACCCTTACCCCATATAAGGAACCAGCTCGCCTCCACTTGGGGAGGAGGCAAAGGAACCTGTTACTTGTTTTTGCTCTCTCCTATGGCCACAGGAATCCCAGTAAAACCTTGCCTGAATTTCTTGACTGGCCTCTTATCAATTTCTGTTGGTTGGGGAAGGCCAAGAACTCTGGTCGGCATCAGCAGCACATCTCAGTTTAGGTACATTTCAAGGGCTAAGTGGCCACATGTGGCTGTGGCTGCCTTATTGGATTGAGCAGGGCTAACCTGGTCTTGCCTCCACCCCACCTCTCTTCCTGATCCCTTCCTCACACCCCCACAAAAAGTCCCAGGCAATTCTGAATTCCTCTGGATTATATGAAGCTCTTCCCCTGTTTCTGCTCCTTTATTCCAGGTCTGTTTCTACTTTGTCAACTTCTATTTTATTTTTTTAATTTTTAATTATTTATTTATCTATTAATTAAAATTTTTATTGGCGCATAGCTGATTTACAATGTTGTGTTCGTTTCTGCTGTACAGCAAAGTGAATCATCAACTTCTATTTTAAAAGAACCACTTTCCTTAGAAGTAAGTTGGGCGTTTGATAGCAATTTCTTTTCTCCTCTTACATTATAGAAACTATTATTATATCATGGTCTGACAGATAGAGAAATTTAAGTTCAAAAGTTAAAGATTCATCACAGACACAGTGTGAGACCATGGCAGTGCAGGGTGAGCCCACAGCTCCTGAAGGGTTGCCTTTCAGCTTTAAAAGTTAAGAGCACATGGCCACAGACTGGCAGATTTGTTCCCCTTTTTCCTTCTCTGGGTCTGTCATTGGCCTCTGTCGGATCTCCAAAGTCTTGGGTTTAGTGGGACTTTTGCTCTTTTCTCTCCCTACACTCTCTCTAGTGGCTGAATCTTTTCTCCAGCCTTCAGTCTGCATCTCCAGCTGCCTGCCACAGTTCACCTTCCCCTCCCCAGCCCCACCCTCCTTGCCAGGTGCCCACCCCAGCTCCTCTGAGGCCATTGTCTCTGTTAACCCAGAACCTGGGTGTCCTTTGGTCTTGGACCTCCCAGGCCCACAACCTGCCAGTCACCATGCCCTACTGACTACAAGCTTAAAAGTAATTTCAAGACTTATAATGGAAATTTTAAGTGTTTAAGTTTGTAAGCAATATTCAAATGTCTGATAGAACTTAAAAGTCATAATATTAAAACTCCCAATTTACCAAGTTTAAAAAACTTTAAAATCATTGGAAGGTTTTGTTTGTCAGAGTCATTAATTTGCAAGATCAGGCATCTGAAGTTGCTTAGAAAGAAAATTGTGTTAAATTGATTACTACATTTTAAGAGAAACTAATAGTTAATGAAAATGGCACTAATGGATTATGGGGAATTTAGTCCTTTCAACTTGAGTCAATCAAAAACTAATCAAAGGCGTCTCTTTTTATTTATATAAAATGTACTAAATTTATAAGTAGAATAACTAGATTTTTAACATAAACTTAAAGGCTTTAGGAAATTGGGCTTTTAAATGTGTAATTTTAGTAAGATGAATATTAATTTAAACCTCCACGTCTATTGTGTTCCTTGAAGGGGGCTGGGCAGACTCTCAACACTTAAAGCATCCATGACGGTTCCCCTCTGGGCCTCCACACGGCTGAGTCTATCAGAGAAGGCCACAGGCAGGAAGTTTCCGGTGTGAACAATGGCTTGGTGATGCCACAGGGAGGCAAGAAGAGGGACCAGCAGGGCCGGGAGCAGGAGGTGGAGCAGAGGAAGGTTGGTTACCCAAGCCCGACTCCCCTCAACCTCGAGGGGGGCTGGAGTCCAGAAGCAGAAAGAGGTTTTTATCAAATGTGCCTTTTCTACACATGTGGAGGCTTGGCGTTGTCCTCAGAGCTCTTCTGTGGGTGCTGTCTTATCTGCTCTCAAGGACACTCATTAGATCCAACTGTAGAGCTGTGGCAAATGAAGCTCTGTGAGGTTCAGGACATGCTGGTTTTGTCCATTTAAGCTACTGTAACGAAAACATCAGAGCCTGGTGGCTTAACCAACATGCATTTATTTCTCATAGTTCTGGAAGCTGGGAAGTCCAAGGTCATGGCAACAGCAGATTTGGCATCTGGTTAGAGCCCACTTTCTGGTTCATAGATGGTGTCCTCATGTGGTGGAAGGGACAAGGGAGTTCTCTGGAGTCTCTTTTAAAGGGCACAAATACCGCTTATGAAGGTTCCACCCTCATGATCTAAGCACCTCTCAAAGGCCCCGTCTTAAAATACCATCACATTGGGGATTAGGTTTTAACATAAGGATTTTGGGGGAACAGAAACGTACAGTCTATAATGTACACTCAAATCCCAGGACAGGGGCAACAGAACCTGAGCTGAGTTCCGTGCCTTGTGGTTCCCGGTTCTAATGTCACCAGCACACTCCACTGTCTGTAGAAAGCAAATGCAAACTTTAATGGAGAAGCAGAAGGGTCCTATCTAGCAAATTGGATAAATCCATAAGCACATATTATGTAGCTATCCTGAAATAAGGCCTGAAAGATACTTGTCATGGCTTTAGTGCTTCTATTCAGTGAATGTGACTATTGTCTCTCTCAGTGGATTCCATTTTAATGACACAGCACTGTCCCCAGCAGGAGACTGTCTGGTGACTGCAAGTAGGGCCAACAGTATTTAAATCACATTAGATATCATAGACACTCCAAGATGGAAGGAGAATTCCCTAATTAAAGTTTTGTTAGATGGCTGTTTTAACCATTATTAATTTTTATCAAAGCAGGCCTTCTATAGAGTGATTAAGGGCCACCACCTTCTCAGACAAAACTCTGCTTTTGAGGAAAATGGGGGGCACAGCACAGAGTAAAGGATATTTCACAGATGCTTAATGAAATATTGATAAAAGGTGGAAAAGGAAATAAAGCAGGAAAGCATTTAACCCATTCATATTTTTGTTTGTTTCAAATCAGTTGTAATTAGGAGACAAAATAGAAAATTAATAAATTAGACCCATTATCAGTTGTCATTTTAGTCATCAAGCCATGTGCCCATCGTGCCTCTTTGATAATAGTTGAACACAAGAATTGGGACAAGAATGACGAACTGTCATGACACCAGGAAAAACAGTTTTTTCTACCCCATTGAGCTAAACTTTGTCACTTATCTGAGTGATAAAAACAATGTTATATGTAGGGTTGTTAGATTTAGCAAATAAAATATAGGGCACTCAGTTAAATTTGAATTTCAGGTAAAAAATAAATAACTTTTTAGTGTAAGTATAGCCCAGATATTGCATGGAACATAATGCAATATTTAGAACACAGTATACTAAAAATTCTTAAAATTTTTCCATAGTTTGTGTTCAATTCAATTTTAACTGGGTGTCCTGTATTTTATCTGGCAATCCTAACTGTATAGTCATTGGGCTTATGCACACCTAATATGCATTTTTTTGAATTAGCATTAATAGAAAAAAAAGAAAGAAAGAAATGCAGTGCAGGCACAGTCTTCTTTAGTTCTCATTTTACAGTTGGATAGAAAGATCTTTCGTAACCTTACGGAGTTTCCATCTTAGGGGAATTTTGGAGTATGGAAGAACTAGCCCAGGGCCACCCTGTCAATATGCAGTGAAGCTAGGATCCAGACCCAGGTCTGCAGGAGTCCAAAGCCTGCTCTTCACCATTACCCTGCATTACCTCTCAGATGCTGAGTTAATAACATAGGAAAGCATTGTTTGTTTTAAATTCTGATAAAATACACATAACATAAAATTTACTTTAACTACTTTTTAAGTGTGAAGTTCAGTTATGCTGAGTACATTCAAACTGCTATGCAATCAATCTTCAGAATTCTTTTCATCTTGCTAAAATAAAACTCTGTATCCAGTAAACAACACCTCATTTCTCCCTCCCCCTTCCCCTAGCAACCAGTGTTCCATTTTCTGTCTCTATTAATTTTACTATTCTAGGTCCTTCTTATAAGTGGGATCATAGAGTATTTGTCTTTTTATGACTGCTTTATTTCACCTGGCATGATGTCCCCAGAATTCATCCATGTTGTAGCATGTGTGAGAATTTCCTTCCTTTTTAAGGCTGTATAATATTCCATTGTATGTTTATATTACATTTTGTTTATCTATTCATCTGTCAGTGGACGCTTGGATTGCTTCCACCTTTTGGCTACTGTGAATAATGCTCCTATGAATATGGGTGTACAAATATCTGTTTGAGTCCCTGCTTTCAATTCTTTTGGGTATATATTCAGAAGTGAAGCTGCTGGATCATATGGTAATTCTATTTTAACTTGTTGAGGAGCTGCCATAGTGTTTTCCACAGTGGCTGCACCACTTTACATTCCCACCAACTGTGCACAAGAGTTCCAGTTTCTCCACATCCTCACTGTCACTTGTTATTTTCTGGGGTTTTTTGTTTGTTTGTTTGCTTTTTATAGAAGCCATCGTAATGGATGTGAGGAACCACTGCTTTTTTTGTCCATGATAAAATCAAATAAAAATCATATAGTTTGATTTTTTTAACTGATTTAACTATTTATTTTGTTGGAATCTGCAGAGACTATTTTACTGAGTTATTTGTTCTGTTTGATACTATAATCTACACTATCATCAGCTATCATGAATAATAATGACCAACGTGCACTGAGGCCCTACTGGAGGCCAGGCGTGCTGAGTGCTACACAGCCATTCTCTCATTTAAGCCTCACAACAACGCTGCCAAGTGGATACTCACTCTCATTGTTCCCACTTGGCAGATGAGGAAAAGGATGCTTAGAGAGAAGTTAAATATCTTGTTCAATTTAGCCATAAAGCTAAAACTTAAATCCAAGTAATCCGACTCCTACTTGACCCTACCTTTTGGTGGATCTTGATAAGAAAAACACCATCTGAATCAAGTTGACACATTTGAGGGGAATTAAAAATTTGTTGACTAATGGAATCATTCTAATATGACTCCTTTCAGAGAGCTTTAAAGCTTCTTTTAAAAAAAGAAAACAGCTTTATTGAGGTATAATTTACATACCATAAAATTCACCCATTTAAAGTGTACAACTCAATGGTTTTTAGGACATTCACAGATCTGTACAACCATCCTCACAGTCAATTTTAGAACATTTTTATCCACCTCGAAAAGAAACTTTGTACTCTTTAGCTCTCACCCCTTAACTCCCACTCCCTCCCAGCCTTAAGCAACCACTAGTCTACTTTCTGTCTCTATTGATGTCCCTATTCTGGACCTTCATATGAATAGGTTCATGCAGTATGTGGTCTTTTGTTCCTGGTTGCTTACATTTAATATAATGTTTTCAAGGTTCATTCATGTTGTAGCATGTATCAATGCTTCAATTTTTTATGACCATGTTAAAATTCCACTGTGTGAATATACCACATTTTGTTCATCCATTTGTCCACTGATGTGCATCCACCTTTTGACTGTTATGAATAATGCTGCTATAAACATCTGTGTACAAATTTTTTGTGGACATATGTTTTCATTTCTAGTGGATATATACCTAAGAATGGAATTGCTGGATCATATAGTAACTCTATGTTCAATCACCTGGAGAACTGCCAGACTGTTTTCCAAATCAGCTGAAACATTTTATATTCCCGCTGGCAATATATGAAGGTTCTGATTTTTCCACATCCTTTCCAACACTTGTTATTATCTGACTTTTTATTCTAGCCATGCTTGTGGGTGTGAAGTGGTATCTCACAGTTATGATTTGCATTTATCAACTATTTATATATCCTCCTTGGAGAAATGTCTATTCAGATCCTTTGCCCATTTTGAAATTGGGTTATTTGCCTTTTTATTATTGAGCTGTATGAGTTATTTATATACTCTAGATACAGATCCTTTGATACAAATCAAATATGTGATTTTCACAGATATATTTTTTCCATTCTGTAGATTGTCTTTTCATTTTCTTGATGGGGTCCTTTGAAGCATAAAAGTTTTAAATTTTGATGAAGTTCAATTTATCTATTTTTTTTTCTTTTGTTGCTCATGCTTTTGGTGTTATATCTAAGAATCCTTTGCCAAATCCAAAGTCATGATGATTTCTTCTAAGAGTTTTATAGTTTAGCTCTTGCATTTAGGTCTTGGATCCAGCTTAAGTTAATTTTTGTATCTGGTGTGAGGTAAAAGTCCAATTTCATTCTTTTTCATGTGGCTATCCAGTAGTTCCAGCACCATTTGTTGAAAAGATTGTTCTTTCCCCATTGAATGATCTTGACATCCTTGTTTAAAAATCAGTAGACCACAGATGTATGGATTATTTCTGGACTCTCAGTTCTCTTCCTTTGATCCATATGTCTATCCTTGAGCCAGTACCACACTGTCTTGATTACTGTTGCTTTGTAATAAGTTTTGAAATCAGGAAGTGTGAGTCTTTCCACTTTTTTTTTCTTTTTCAGGACTGTTTTAACTATTCTAGGTCTCTTCCAATTCCATATAAATTTAAAATTAACTTGTCAGTTTTAACAAAGAATTCAGCAGGATTCTGATAAGTATTGCTTTGAATCTGTAGATTTTTTGAGGAATATTGTTGTCTTAACATTAAGTCTTCTGAGCCATGAACGTGGGATGTTTTCCCATTTATTTAGATCTTTAATTTCTTTCAAATATGTTTTGTAATTTTCAGAGTATAAGTTTTGCACTTTTTTGTCAAATTTATTCCAAGTATTTTTATTATTTTTAACACTATTGTGAATTGAATTGTTTTCTTAATTGCATTTTTGGACTTTTTTGTTTATTGCAAGTGTATAGGTATACAATTGATTTTTGTGTATTGATCTTGTATCCTACAACTTTGCTGAACCTATTTATTAGTCCTTACAGTTTTGGGAAGGTTTTTTTTTTTGTTGTTGGGCTTTTTAGTGGATTTTTTAGGATAAGAACTTTAAAGCTTCTTGACTTTGTGGAAGAATCATTGCTCTCATGAGATTTGTGTTAGAGAATAACTTACTGCTTTCGTAGACCATAAGATAAGACCCAAAATCTAATTGGAAAAGTGAAGAAAGTCTGAAAACCATCAATGCAAACTCTAAGATAAAAGTTAATAGGTCATTGTGGAGGACACTCTCATACTGAGTAACATTAGGATTGAAGGTGCTGGTTGTTGCTTAGGAAAGGTAAAATTACGCTCCAGAGCAACCTATCCAATACAACTTCCTGTGATAGGAGGAAATGTTTTATATATGCCTTGTCCAAAACAGTAGCCCCTGGCCACATGTGAATATTTAAATTTAAAATAATTAAAATTAAATAAAATTTGAATTTCAGTTTCTCGGTCACACTAGCCACATTTCAAGTGCTTATTAGCCATGTATGTCTAGTACTGGACAGCACAGATATAGGAAACATTTCCATCATCACAGAAAGTTCTATTGGACAGTGTTGCTCTAGATTCTCCAGTAAAGCAACCACTAGGTATTTATAGTTGTGAGCTGGAGGGAAATAAGAGAGGAGAAAAAGGTATTTCCACTTTTAAATGATTCATAAAAAGAACAAATTCAGCATATTAGATGATCCAATTAATGCCTATATCCATAACTATCACAGAGATGTTAGAAGAAAAAAGGAATTCACAATTTAATGGTCCCTCTGTACTCTCCAAGAAAGGTAGAAATGTGAGTGAGGGAGTAAAACGAAAGAGTTGTAAATTCTAGAGAATCATGGTGTTGAAAATCTAGTGTTGGACTTCCCTGGTGGCGCAGTGGTTAAGAATCCGCCTGCCAATGCAGGGTGCACGGGTTCGAGCCCTGGTCTGGGAAGATCCCATGTGCCGTGGAGCAACTAAACCCATGCGCCACAACTACTGAGCCTGTGTTCAAGAGCCCGTGAGCCACAACTACTGAGCCCACGTGCTTAGAGCCCGTGCCCTGCAAAAAGAAAAGCCACCGCTGTGAGAAGCCCACGCACCACAACGAAGAGTAGCCCCCGCTCGCCGCAACTAGAGAAAGCCTGCGCACAGCAACGAAGACCCAATGCAGCCAAAAATAAATAAATAAATAAAACTTTTAAAAAAGAAAGAAAGAAAGAAAATCTAGTGTTTAGTTTTAAGGGAAAGAGAAAAGTAAAAATCCATGGTGTTATAATACTTTTCTGTGAAATCCTGCAGACTCTCATTGCAGTGACTAAGACCTGGGTTCAAGTGCAAACTCTGCACTTACAGGTGTGACTTTGGCAAGTCACTTAATTTCTCTTTGTTGAGGTTCTCTCTTCTGTAAAATGAGAAAAGACATGTAAAGTACTTAGATGTGCATCTAGCAAATAGTAAGCGTTCAATACACGTTATCTATTATTACCAGAGGGTGAGATAATATTGTACATAAGTGTGATTTGTGCTAAAAACCCTTGAAACAGCTCCTCATTGCCTACAGTGTAAAACCTAAGGTTCTCAGTGTGGCCCACAGGGCACAAGTCTGGTCTGTATTTAATGCTTAGGTTTTCTCTCTCAGGGATCCACCTTGAGCTTCAGCTTTATTAACCCCATGCAGCTTGTATGTAGTTTTCCAAACACCAAGTCGCTTTATATTTCTACAACGTGCTCATGCCATTCCTTCTGTTGGAAGCCCTTTCCAGTATTCTTGGCCCAATCAACATGTACTGATCTTTTAGTACTCAAAGAGATTGGGTTAGGGGCTTCTCCTATGGACTTTCATTGCTTCTGTACCTACTGTTTTGATTGAAATTATCTGTTTAGGGGTCTGTCTCCACCAATAAGATGAAAACACTATGTGTTAGATACTGTGTTATGCTTTGAGGGCATAAGCAGGAATGACAAAATAATGGTCCCTGCCTCCCATTAAGCAGAATTTGGAAACAGGGAGGAATCTTATCTCTGGTGTTTCTATATCTTCAAAACACAGCACATGCTTGACACATGGTAGGTGCTTAAAAATCTTGAAACAGCCAGAACCTAACATGTAGAGAAAGGACAGCTTAGCCCAGTACCAAACTTCTTCTTAACATGTTATCTGTTGAGTGTTTTAAAGGAGGAATCAGAGCTAATGAGCAGAATGAAGACATTACCTAGTGTCTCTCAGGCACACTCCACACTTTCAGCTTTCTCTAGCACTTTGTGAGGCCACCAGTCCTCAGATACTCAGCATTGTCTTAGCTACCCATGGGCTCCTGGCTCCCTCTCCATCACAATATCTTCTCCCTTCTGTTGAAATGATTTTATTAAATAAATTAATTCCTTTCTAATTAAACAAAAACTCATTTAACACTTTATAGCCTAAAATTTAGCCTATGTCCCTCTTTCTATAGCATCATCCTTCCTGATACAGAAGTTCAAATGTAAAAATCTCCTCTCATATACAAACAAGGAGCTCTTGCTGTCTGGGATACACAGATGATGCTACCTCAAATAGAGAATTAGCCCCTTGCCCAGTACAGAAGCAATATCTAGACCATAGCAAATTTCTAACAGAAGTACTTGAGAGTCCTGATGACTTAAAGTTAATCTGGTTAATATAAAGTGAAACTGGTTAAAGAGATAAGCTTCTTAAAGAACATTCATTTAAGAAGAAATTTTAATGCTGGCAATAAAAATCGTCAGCCATATAGAGACGAGGCTGTATGGAGAGAGATTCTGGGAGCCAGTAGAACCTCTAAGCGTTCTCAATTATAGCAATTTGTATTTTTCCTGGATGGGTATTAGTGGGTCAGTTTACACATATAATATGATGTCATATAAGTAATAATATTTTGTCAGATGCTGTATTTTTACTAAAACAATCCAGGGGTTCCGCAGATAGCTAAGGTTACTTCCTAATGACTGTAGCCACATGACAACTTCTGTTTTTTTTTTCCAGTACACAGACTCAGATAATCAAGAACAACAACTGTGTGCCATGTTGGATAAAGATGGGTAATTGTTCCCCACCACACTGTGAATCTCATGACGGTAGGGCCTCAGGCTCATCCATTTCTGGACCTATAATGCCTAACATGGTGCTTGACCCAGAGGAAGAACCCAGAACTTCTTGTTGAATGGGAGAAGGAAGAAGCCCAGGAAAGAAGAGGAATAAAGGAAACAAGAATTATCTCAGGCCCTACAGGACCAAAGATAGTCACTATCCAGAGACTTACAGAGAAAGTTAGGAACGGTAAGTGGTATAATCCATGCCAACCAAATATAAATGGAATCCCATTTGGCAAAAGGTACAATAATTGAATTAAATTGGTTTTACCTAAAGCTCCACTGTTTCATTTACTTATCTCTTCAGAAGTTGCATAGACCATTGTACATTTTATTGGCTATAGGAGCAATAAACACCTATAATTGAAAACATTATCATAACAACCCTTTTCCAGTTGTTCATAACTTTCTAAAATTACAGCCTTTTGTTCAGCATTTTCTCCATTTGTTATCAGTCCCAAGGCAACTTTTGGAACATTGAGAAATAACTCTATTTTATTTTTATTTTTATTTATTTATTTATCTATCTATTTATTTATTTATTTATTTTGCGGTACGCGGGCCCTCACTGTTGTGGCCTCTCCCGTTGTGGAGCACAGGCTCCGGACACACAGGCTCAGCGGCCATGGCTCACGGGCCCAGCCGCTCCGCGGCATGTGGGATCTTCCCGGACCAGGGCACAAACCCGCGCCCCCTGCATCGGCAGGCGGACTCTCAACCACTGCGCCACCAGGGAAGCCCACTCTATGTTATTTTTAATTTAATAAAAGTTAAATCATCGTACTTCCCCCTTAAAATTAAACTCAAAATAGGAGTGAATTATAGAACCAAATATCTTCCCAAGTTGAAACAACAAGAAGTTGAGGTTCAAGTTAGGAAATACTAATGATTCACTTTTTCTGAATCTTCAAAAATACATTTTTGTTACAAATTTTACTTTGCCTTTTTACACGGGCCTAATGACATTTTATCTTTAAACTATCCCAAGCCCCAGTGCTAAGTTATGTTTTCCTTCACACAGGATATAATTTCATATTCAACCAGCACAGCATTTTCAGGCCTACCAATTAGGTCCGTAGAAGGAATTATCACCCTTCTAGCCATGATGTCTTACCTAGCAAAACTGCAGAATGAAATGGAAAGGCCCACAAAGAGGTTAGGGAAGCAATTTAGTAAAGTAAAGGAAACTGGATGCTGAATTTTGAGAGCACCATTATTATTTGTTGTGCTTTGCATTAATAATTAGGATTCTGCCTGGAGAGGAGATATTTCCGAACTTGGACTTTTGCAGTGATTAAATTTGGAGTTTAATTTTGCCTCTTAATCTTTGTTGGCGCTGGCACTAAGCTTGCTCTTTTACGGCTGGCTCTGTTGAACAATAAAAGTAACCATTTGAAAAGTCAAACAACAGGAGTGGTTTTTAGGGAACCAGCAGCCAAACTGATTCACCGCATTGGCCTCCTTCCCAGGGATAAAGCAAGGCTACGTAGTTGTGGGAGCGTTTGTCCTGGGTGAGAGCAGAATTGTTACACTCAGGATTCTCGACTGTATGGCTGGTCAGGAAAGTTAAAGGATGTCTAGGATGAGAGCAATAATGGAGGTGACCGGACTAGAGCAAGCCCTGAATTAAGTTGGTACATTCAAAGTTGCCATAGAAACCCTGTCTGAATGTCCTCACTTCGGCAGAACTGATTTGATGGTTCAATGCTAATACGCCTTCTTACGTTTAATGACATATGAAATAGAAAATAGAAGAATATGGACAAAAGAAAACATACCCTAATGTCTGAAATAAGAATGAAATACTTTTCTGACACTAAGTTGTCTTTTTAAACCGATGACTGAAGAAGAGGTAGCGTGGGGAGCCGTGGCTGAGAACTGTTTAGCAGAGTCTTTCTGCCTTTGCGTCAAATGCGGCACTCTGAAAGGCACTGCTGTAATTCAGCTACCCAGCTTGCACTTGAAGCCAAATGAAATGCAAAGTTGCCTTTCAATAGCAAACCTCACTGAGGAAATGCCAGTTAGCAATTGTGAGAAGTTTCAGCTACTGTATTTTCACATATTCAATTTTACCACTAAAAGTCCGTGAGAAAACATTTGGAGGCTCTTTAACGCTGGTTACATTATCAATTAATCCATAGTGTGTTTTAAATAAATATTTCTATTAACTGTAACAAAAACCGGCATTTGTATTGCTTGCACCTAAATTATCATCATCATTGCAAAGCAGATGCGGGTCGCAAGATGAGGCAGACAATCGGCACTGTAATTTGCCCAGTAACATTGTTTTAGATCTAATTAGTGCTTATGCAGATCCTTTACAAAAATGTGAAAACTGCACCAGGATGTAATTGTTTAATGAATTTAGTGCAAAGCACATCTGCATAAATTCCATTTTCGCTGAAAAAACTAAGTTCAACTGCTATTTGCTCCAGAGCCAAAACATTGTGAATTGTGCCCACTGTGCTTTAGCCCTGCTCTGCTGGCTTGGATATTTCAAATAAATACTACGAAGTTAAAGCCTCCAGCTGCAGACCAACCCATCTGTAGATGTTTGTTATATTTGGCAGTATTGTAAGTGATTGTGCCTTCCTGCTGGGGGAAAAAAAAAAGAAGGGAAAAAAACAAGGTTCTGTCAGCAAAAAAAAAAGGGTAAATGTTTGAAATATGTATCACCCAACAAAAGTGCAGTTTTGCATCTGAGTCTAGTTTACCTGGCAGTGAATTTTAAACACCTGTTCACATTGAGCCTCCCATATAAGCTAAATAATATCCTTTTTCTCTGTTCTCCCCAACATTTAATTTCTGTTAAAATCACAGAAAATTAAATTGGACACAAGTTTGAGGAAAGTGGAATTTGAGCCTTTCCTTTAAGTTTTCAGAGATTTTACTAGTCACCTTTTGTGACCAGCGTTTAAATATAAAAATCCATAAGGTCTACAAAAAGAGACGAGTTAGTCACGGATGTTTACGTGAGTGGCTAGAAAAGTAATGCTTTTCAGTGTTTGGGTTTTTTTTGTTTTTGTTTTATCTGTTTGGCTTCTGGGTTTTTTGTTCGTTTGTTTGTTTGTGTTGTTGTTGTTTTTGGTGCAGCATAAGTGAACTGCTGAACCAAATCTGTTTGTTCTCTTAAATGACTCCTGTACACAGGGGATTGGTGTGGGATGGCAGGGCTGGGGGATGGGCAGGATGGAGATGTTTGGGTCTGAGCTGGAAGAATTTTCTCCAGTGATAAACTGCAAATATCATTCTCCATCATTCACCTGAATATTCCAGCTTAAGATGAAACAGCCCTGAAAATTTTTCATTCAATGTTCTGATTAAACTAGCAATGTTTGTGATGTTTTTATTGGTTATCACTTGCAGAGCCAAGTCTCAGGCTCTCTTAGGTTAAGGTTCCCTGGGAAACAGACCCCGAGGAAGCAGAAATGTGCCTGTAGGAAGTTTATGGGGGAATGCAGAGCGTGGGGGACCCATACCTGAGGGAGTAGGGGGGGAGGGGGACTGGGGAGAGGAATTGACTTTGGGTACAGTTATAACAGAGGCCTCAGCCAACCGCTCGGGGTGCTTTGAAGCTGGTGTGTCCCCTTCAGTTGGCTGAACTCAGGCAAGAGCCCTCAATTTCCACACCCAACAGCAAGCAGGCATCAGGTGTGGGCTGTCCCTGGTCGGGGGGCATAGGCCTGTGTGAGGCAGCTCCCTTTGGCGGGGGGCTTCCAGACACTGATTGCCGTCACCACTCCTGGAGGCTGGGGAGATGAGTGCCTCGGTCCTGAGCAGGGATCTTGGTGGTGAATCACACGTGCACTCCAGTCCAGTCCTAACACCCTCGGGTCTGTGTTGTGTAATAACTTCACCCGGTCTGGGAAGCGGGCCTCCAGGATTCTCATTGGTCTCTTTTCCTGCAGAAATTCAAGAGGAAGATGAGTGTGATGAACGGTAGCTGTAGTGGGCCTAAGCCCGCCCCCACTGCCCACTGTGTCCCCCTCACTCTCAGCCAGCACCTCTGCCAGTACGGATGGCTACCTGGTGGAGTAGACACTTGTACCTGAGCCCCACGCTTCAGCCCCTTCTTGCCCTGCACTTCCCGGGTTGTATGGGCTGTGCTTGTCTATCATCAGTATTTGCCAGGGGAGCACCAATAGACACTGACATAGGTCACCTGGGTGGGGAGCAAATGCTCCCCTGCCCCGCTGTGTGACAACGACCCTACCTCCCCCTGACTGATGATCAGAGTCGACTACTTTCACCAGAATTGTGACCCCTTTGCTTGCCTGATCGTCTCTGGGCACCAAGATCCTGGAAGAGCCCGTGGCAGCTGTACCTTAAAGTTTAGTGAGACTCTTGCTCTGCCCCCTGGTGGAAGCATTCCCATCCTTGGAACCAAAACTTCTAGCCCCGCAGAACCCAGCACAGAAGGGGTTGGAGACACCAGCTCCCCAAGTGGGTCGCTGGGAGCTATTTCCTCCTTTCTCTCTACGGTTCCTAGACCTGCGTATCCTACCTACTGGGGACACAATACCATAATACAGTCATTGACTTAAGGTCCTAGAGGATGGTGTCCCATACTTAAAAGGAATTATCTTCAAGCCAGTGCCTAAACTGCTCCTTTACAAGCCAGTGACATCTCTTTATCAGGCCGGCACCTTCTAGGTGGAGCAATATGTGCTAGGACTAGTAGAACCCATGGTCAGATGCTTCTTCCTTCTGCCCCTCCTTTGCTGTAAAGTGGATTGCTTGGTCCAGTGCAATAAAATCTGAGCTCCCATGTCAGTGGAACAAATGCTCTGTAGACCTTCAGGTAGTGGCTTTGGCCCTGTAAGCAGAAAAACTAACCCATACCTGGAATATGTGTCAATTCTAATCGAGATAAATCACCTCCCCTTCTGGGTGGAAAAAGTACAATGTAATTAAGCTCCCACTAAGTGGCTGCCTGGTCTCTTTGAGGGGCTGTGCTCCATCTGGGGCTCAGCATTTGTCTCTGTGGCCTGCAGGTTGGATATTTAGCAGTAGCAGTGACTGAGCCAGCCTTGATGAGTGGGACCCATGCTGCCAAGCCCATACATAGCTTCCATCCCTGAGGTGGTAGCTACAGTGTTTATGCACCAATTGTACTAGCCAACGACAGAGGCTGGCTAACACTGACCAGTAAGTCACCTTGTTTTAGTCATTTAGGGCCTCTTCTGTAGTGGGTGCTCTCTGGTGGGCATTAAAAGGTGATAGAAAGACCTTCACTCTTTGTCTTAGTCCCATAGTTCTACACACATGACTCTTCCCCAGAGTCCCTGTCCCTGATGTTTCCTGTCTTGCTTCTTCCAGGCCCCTGGTCTAGCCTTTTGCCATTGTTTATGAGTCTCAGCATGGGCTACTTCTTTTTCCTCAAAAGTAGGTAATCAAGATGAGCGTATCCAAAGTTCTTCCTATGAGGGAGGATTTCCCCTTCCTTCTGCCTTTCAACGCCACTCCCAGGAGAGGCTATAACGCAATCACTATTTTTGGCTTGCATCCATAAGCTAACCTGACTCTTCCATAAACTAAGCTTAGCCTTTTTCTTCCTCTTTCAGTTCATTATTAAGGGCCCACGTAGCTCTCATGAGCGTACAAGTGATCATCACAGATGTGAGCTGAGGGAGTTGAGTTGGTATGACAGTGGTGGGTGACACAAATGTCTGGGCCACCTGCTTATGAATCTTCCTTCTGCCCACTTGCCTTACTTATGCCTTACCCTGGATACACCATTTCTCTATTATGATGGATTGCTCCTAGGTCTGCCAGATCTTATGACTTGGTGGGTCAGACTGAACCCAGATTCTCATGGGCAGTTCTAGCCACATGGTTACTCAATGTCCCATGATTAGGCACTTCATCTCAACCAGGGCCATTAGCATGCCAGGAGCTATTTTTTCAAATGGTATATAATTCTCTGCTGCAGATGGCATGGCCTTGCTCCAGAACCCTAGGGGTCTACATTGTGAATCTCCTACCAGGCTTGTCATAAACTCCACATGGCATTTTTTCCCACCACAGATACCTCTAATAACAGAGGGTCTGCTAGTCATATGGTCCAAGCAGCAGGGCTGCTTGCATCACAACTTAGACCTGACACAGAGCTCTTTCCTGACATGGGTCCCACTCAAAGCTGATAGCCTTCCACATCAGTTGGTAAGTGTGTCAGAATAGTATTTCCAATGGAGGAAATACTGCCTCCAGAACCCAAAGAGGCTTACCAAATGACGTGCTTCCTTTTAGTGGAGGGAGATATACAATGCATTTACTTGTCTTTTACTAAATATTCACAAATATGATGGGCTCCTGAATCCTCACAGGGTTTATTTCCCACCCTCTAGAGCACATGTGTCATCAAAGTCTCTATTTACCACATCTTGCTCATGTGGACCAATTAAATTAGTAGACTGGTGTGATATTCCTCAAATATCCAGATGGTCCATGTTGCCTTTGGCCTAAATTATTGCAGAGAGCAGAAGAGTTAACAGGTCTAAGGCAAGACTGTAAATGTATACCGTGGCCCACTCCATGTGAATGTAAACTGCATCTGGTATTCTCAGCTGATAGGAATGGAAAAGAACACATCTGTCTGATCAAGGCCACATACCATGTATGAGGTTGTGTTTCTCTGCCCTAAAAAAAATGATAAAAGGACAAAACAAAACAAAAAAACATATCTAGAATAAGAGTAGGAATTGGGACTATTACTTGGTTGAGGTTACAATAGCTCATGCCCTCCAGAATGTGTCTGGTTTTAGTAGGGCCCAGACTGGTGGATTAAATGGGGACTGAGATGACAACCACCATCCCCAGATACTCTAGGCCTTTATGGATGACACTAATCTCTATTATCCTCCCCAGGATATGAGATTTTTTTCACTTAATATTTTGGCTAAGGAGAGGGAGCCAGTTTCAGAGGCTTCCTTTTTGGCCTTGTCCACTACAATAGTTACAACTCCACAAAATCACTTACTAAGGAGTCAACGTGAGGTTTAGTCAATGACCAAGGATGCCCATTTCCATTTGACATTTAGAGACTGAGGAAATGACCACCTGGTGAGTTCATGGACCCAGTGGACCCACTGTGAATCAGTCCAGGCCCAGGTCTCCGTTTATTACCTGGCCCCTACATGCCCTAACCTAACAGAAGGAGCTTGATGCTGCTTCAGATCCTTAGGTATCAATGTGAACTTGGACCCCAGGACAAATAATCCTAGCAATGTCTCGGTATCCACTTTCCCTTTTGTATGATTACCTGAGTAAAGGGCTCTAGGTCCCTTTGGGGAAAGACTGGGCAAATCATTATCATATACAATTGCTGTGGTAATGCTGGGCTCTTTCTCCTAAGGATCAAGCTTCTTCCTTAATCAATGGATTCCAGACCTGGAAACTGGCCCAGGTACAGAAACTGAACAAAGGATCACAATGCTGTATTGGGATGGCTGCCCTCGGCCACCTAAACATCCACCCTTGATTTAGTTTGATGTGTAGATCAAGCAATACCTTTGTTGGCTGCCCATCTGTCTTAATCCTAGGAATGTCAAGCTCTACTAACCATCACCACATCTTTCTGGTAGTCCTTCTGTCAACTCTGTCCTTAATGCTCACTCTAATAATTGCACCCACCTTGATTCTAATGATTAAATACACCTCTACTGTTTGGGGGTCTTATCCTTGATGCTATCAGAAGGCCCAGTTCAATAACATCTCCCACCATCAGCCACAGCCTGCAGAGAACAGCCAGCCCAGAGCTTCTCATTACTGAAACCCCTTTATGCATCTATTCCATATTTTAGGAGAGGATGTCCTGGCATATCCCCAGAGTACTGGACCCCTATATATCCATTGATGTGGATCTGATCATTATAGGATTTATCTGCTACCTTCTGGAATGTCTCCCAAGGACTCCCAGGTAACATTGTCGGCTGGTGGATTTTTCTGGCTTTTCATAGTATATCCACTCTAGCATGCTCACTTGTCTGAGCCTTTTGATCTCTTCCTCCATAATTTGTCATGGAAATTCTAGTAGTTCTACTTCACTTAGTGTGGCTTATCACTCTCATGCTTCTGAGAGCCAGCCTGACAGTGTATTCCCAGAGTATAATCTACCAGGGTCCTTGCCAGGGTATGTAATTCTGTAGCTTGGCAGAGTGTTCCCATATCAATAAACTCTCCCTTATTGAAGTATAATTCTATCCCTCTAGATCTGACACGTTGAGATCCAGCTCCATATATGTTGTATAAGGGTTCTCCAGAGAAACAGAATCAATAGGATAGATAGATAGATAGATAGATAGATAGATAGATAGGTACATAGATAGACAAGATAGATAGATGATAGATAAATAGATAGGAGATTTATTATAGGAATTGATTTATGCAATTTTGGAGGCTGAGAAGCCCCATAATATGCCTTTTGCAAACTGGAGAACGAGGAAAGCTGGTGGTATAATCCAGCCTAAATCCCAAGGCTTGAGAACCAGGGGAGCCAAGGATGTAAGTCCGAGTCAAAAGGTCAGAGACTGGGGGGCTGATGGTGTAAACTGCAGTCGGAATCCAAAGCCCCAAGAATCAGGAGCACCAGTGTCCAAAGGCTGGGATGGATGTCCCAGCTCAAACAAAGAGAGAAAATTTGCCCTTGCTCTGCATGTTTGCTCTGTTCAGGCCCCCAGTGGATTAGATGATGCCCATCGACATTGGTAAGGCTGATCTTCTTTAATTAGTCTACCGACTTAATGCTAATCTTTTCTGGAAACACCCTCACAGACACACCTAGAAATAATGTTTTACCAGCTGTCTGGTCATCCTTTAGCCTAGTCAAGTTGACACATGCAATTAGCCATCACACATACTTTCCTAACTTTTGCTACTGCATGTTTGCTGGTTCCTGCAGCTTCTTCAGCATAGAGTCCCCTTCCTCACTTACCAGGCCCAGCACTTCCGCAATCAAGTTATGTTCTGACTGGATTATAGCTGTTGATCTGATTGAGAGTTGATGTGGGGCTAGATCCTGAGGTAGGGAGGGGGCACAATTTGCCCTGCAAAGCGGAGACCTCTGCATCATCCTTATGGAAATGAGAGTCCTGTCTTTCAACAGGGAGGCATGGGTCACTTCAGCAGGCCCCTAGGACTCAGGACAATCCAGGTTTTCAGAGTGATCAACGCAGATGTCTAAATCCTAAATCTCAAGTTCCCACTTCTTCCCAATCAGGGCCATGATTTAGGCATAACAAACTTGATAGGATTGAAAATCCCATCTTCTCTGGAGCTTCATTCACCTTGTAATTAAATTAAATTAAGCCTTGGGTAAGATCCTTAGCTTTTTTCTTTTCTTTTCTTTCTTTCTTTTTTTTTTTTTTTTTGCTTCTGACTGAGAGAGATAAGAGCTCTTTCTTTATATGTTGCCAAGGAGGTCCTCTAACTCCCACACTTTGTCTTAAACTGGGGATTATTCACTCATAGCCTTTCATTGTCTTTCTCCAATTCATCGGTAGCACCAGCAAGAGCTGTCTGAGGTCATTAAGCTTTTAATCACTACTCTCCCCAGCACCGTAAACTTCTCAGACACCTGAGAACATCCTAGTTCACCACTGGTAACTCCACTACATGATGCCAGGGGATTCTGGGTGATCTAATTCACAAATCCCATTTCAGAGTAGGTACACTTAGACCTGCATCCTGGCATTAACTGTCTTAGGTCAGGTAATGCATTCTGAGGCAGAGGTTGATGTGCATGGTTTATTAGGGAACCAAGGAATGATACTTGGGAGCGGTTAGAGGGAAGCAGAATTCTGCTCTTTAGCAATCAAGCTCCTCCTGATTCTTAGCATTTCCCACTATTTTAAGTAATCCTAAAAAAGGGTCTTCATCTTGCACCCTTTATAGAGGTGACCCAGGCTCCTATGGTTTTGAAGTGGATCCTAGGTGAGGTAAGGATCAGGTCAGCACCACCATCAGTGTTTTGCTCAAAACATTCTCCTTTCAAATCAGATAGGTCCAAGTGTCCCTGTAGTTTCTCTGTTGCCCTCACTCCCCTCTTTAAACACATACAGCCACACAGACACACAGACACACAGGCACTCACACAGACACACGTGCACTCACACACCCCTCCCAGAACCAGTCCCTTCAGCTATCATGAGACTCATGCCCACATCATTGCCTCTCTAGGGATTTGGGTAAGAGAGAGAGGAACAGAAGGCCCAGAAATGATCATTAGAACATTTTTGTTGTGTGTTTGTTTTATTCTTTGCTTACTGTCTACATTGATAGACAAAAGGGAGAAATAAGAGATGGTGGGGGAACCAGCTGTACCCCAGTGGTTTCCTGAATCCATATTCATTCACCAAATTCAGCTTACACTGTTTGCCAGACAATAGTATGGTTTTCAATGTCTTTCTCTGTTTTGTTGTGTTGTGTTTTGTTTGGGGTTTTTTTTTCCTCTTGAACAAAATCTCCTATGAATAAAATGTTCTTTCTCAGGAGTGTAACCTACCTCCAAGCCCTGGTGGATTCATGTCACCCTGGAACTCACGGCTCTCTGACAAGTGTTCTTGTAGGACCTAGACCTTCATCTCACTCCTATTCTCACTCTGATTTCCTACCTTTTCTTGGTTTTAGGAGAGATGACAACTGTGGTTCTGTCAATGTTTGTACTCCCTTGACTCTATGAAAAGTTTACATATTTTATTTTTAAGGATTTTTCCCCCACCTCACATGTCGAAAAAGACTGTAGGACCCAAATGTAATTGTAATTATTTACCAATAATTATTCTATATCCTATTAGAAACCGTTTAGAAAATGTAGCATCTTAGTAACATTTATACCATTTGGAGACCCTGAATTTGACAGGATTCAATAGTGTAATAGGATTGAGACACTGGAAAGATGTTTAGGGATTATGATGGTGGATCTGTTATATGCACATGTCATCTACATTTTTGAAGAGAAACCAAGGTGGGGGGGAGATATTTTTGCCTTATCAGAGCTTATCAAGAAAGCACTGCATATTAGTGCCTCCAAACTAGCCCAATATTGTGTCTGATAGATGAGTAGAGTTATAGTTGAGTGGTAAAGCCATTCAGCAGCCATTAAAAAAAAAGGGGGGGCGGTGGGGAAACAATACCTCTGCTGCTTAATAGAGAACCCTTATGGACTAACCTTCAGAATGACAGTTGGAGAAACGGACATACAACAAGAATGGAGTTAAGAGTGACCAGAGTGGTGTATTCAACCTGGGAAAGCAGACATAACCGTTAGCTTTGCTTTCACTTGTGAAGGAGCATGGCCTGTAGCTCAGCCTCTTCTTAGGGGCCCAAAGAGCCCAGCTGGTTCAGATGCCCCTCACCCCAGGAGACTCAGGGGAAGTCTCCCGGTTCCTGTGGCCCCCATGGTCATCTTGTTCCCTTCTCAGTGAGTGGCTCAGGAGCAGATATGTCACCCAGTTCTGGCCAGGGGTCTCCACTTTCCACACTTACAAAGAAACATAGTGAAAACCAGTTTCTTCCTTCTGTCAGCTGTGGCCATGTCTGCCAGTGTCACGGCCTCATGGAGGTCAGCCCACGTCAGACAAGCAGAGCGGGAAGATGGAACAAACCTGAGTTGCTGATGAATTAGCCAACTCTGCACTGTCCTACCTGTTCTCTTTTTTAGGTGAAATGATACTTTTTTTTTTAAATAGACTTTATTCTTTAGAACAGTTTCAGATTTACAGAAAAATTGGGAAGATGGAAAAGAGTTCCCGTATATCCTCTCACCCGGTTTCCTCTGTTTTTAAGATCGTATGGTAACTATGTTACAATTAATAACCAATACTGATACAATACTACTAACTAAAGTCCATAGTTTATTTAGATTTCTTTAGTTTTTACCTAATGTCCTTTTTCTGGTCCAGGATCCCATCCAGGACACCATGTTACATTTAGTTGTCATGTCTCTTTAGGCTCCTCTTGGCTGTGACAGTTTCTCAGACTTTCCTGGGTTTTGATGACCTTGACAGTTTTGAGGAGTACTGGTCAAGTATTTTGTAGGATGCCCCTCTATAGGGATTTTTCTGGGGTTCTTCTCATGATTATACAGGGGTTATGAGTTTTGAGGGGAGGAAGACCACACGAGTAAAGTGCTATTTTCATCACGTCATATCAAGGGTACACACTATCAACAGGACTTAACACTGTTGATACTAACCTTGACCACCTGCCTGGGGTAGCATGCGTCAAGTTTCTCCACTGTAAATGTACTTTTTCCTCCCTTTCCACACTGTCCTCTTTGGAAAAACCTCATTAGGTGCAGCCCACAGTTAAGGAGTGAGGAGTTAATGCTCCCCTTGAGGGTAGAGTAACTATATAAATTATTTGGAATTCTTCTGTACAGGAGATTTGTCTCTTCTCCCTCATCATCTATTTATTTACTCAATCATTTCTTTACACCATAATGGACTCATGATACTTATTTTATCTTATACTTTGTGCTATAATCCAACACTACTTTATTTTGTTGCTCACATTGTTCCAGCTTTGGTCATTGGAGGAGATAATATGTTTTTTAAAGCTATATTCAGTTGAATTTGGTGGGCAGAGGGGAGGTTTGTAACCAAAAAAAATCATAATTGATGTAGCTTCTCAAAAGAAGATCTTGCTAGATCATAAGTTAGCAATAAGTTAGCTGTGTAGTGCTTTTTAAAATGTTAGCAAAGTATATGCAAACAGGAACGTTGTCTGAAAACTTCACATTTACCCCTCTTTCTGTATTTCTTGGCCTGACCTAATTATAAAAAAAAAATAAATCATCCAACTCAGGAAAAACATACTGGTCCTTGACCTTCTACTAACTGGCTGAGAGACATCATCCATACAGTGGTCAAATGAGCCAGACCAAACTGGTACAGCAGAGTCGACTATCCTAGAGTATTCTATCATGTGTGTAGATACCGGTCAGTGGTAATGAATTACTTTTGTTAAAAAGAGTGAAATAACTGGAAAAAATATAATTCAGTGAAAATACATGTGGCAGTGAAAATATCATATTTTAATATTTGACATCAGAATTTCTTTGGAGACCCTCATGTGTCTGATCCCTGAGCCTGACAGGAGTTTCCTAATCCATTAAAAGGGGATGATGATATCTCACTACTGGAGCCACAGCGTTTATTTGTAAAGATAAAAATAAAATGATAACTCCAAAAATGCTTTTGAAACCTTTAATACTAAATAAATCGGAGGTGTGCAGTTTTTATGGTGAAGTTAACTTTCAATTATCCAAGTTTGTGGACTGATCAGGGGAACTGGTATAATTAAGAATATACCACTTCTCTAGTCCCTTTGCAGCACTGGAAAGCTCAGACACACTGCGTATTTTGTACAGATGAGACCAATTAAATGAACATTAAAAGTAGGTGAGAAGAAGAAAACAAGTCAGGAAATGGCAGCAGTATGTGTGTGTGAGTCTGTGCGTGAATGTATGTGAATCTGTGTGTGAATGTGTGTGAGTCTGTGTGCAGATGTGTGTCTTGTGTCCATGTGTAGATGTGTGTGTGTGAGCCTGCATGTATAACAGAGATGAGCCTGTATCCAGCCTTGCCTGGTGCTGGTAGTGGCAGCGGAGGTGTTGGACTAATAGAGGCTGAGGGGACAGTGACAAGTGAAAAGAAGGGAGACATGGACAGGTGGAGACTAGAATTCAGCTGCTCTTTTCCAGCCTCTGTGGGCAGAGCTGCCTGTCTCCTAACCAACCACACCTCAAGTCATTGTGCAGAGGCTCGTGGCAAAGTGCAGGGCCCAGGGGCATCCACTGGTTCCTGGGAACAGCTCTGGTCCCAGCGCCTGAAGTGGCCGTGAGGGGAGAGAAGGGCTCTCCCTCACTAGATAATTCACCAGCTTACTGCACAAGTCTGAGCCAAGTACGGGGCTGCGGCTGGGGAGCAAAATCAGTGTGGCATAATCAGATGTTAATGGAAGCAAATTTGCTTAAAGCATGGATAAAAGAAATTTCTAATGGCTTATGGGATATTTATAGGTTTGGGAGAGGAGTGATCTTAAAATTTTTAAATAACTGACCATTTCAAACATTGGAATATTTCACACTAAAATCTAGATTTCTGGTTTCCCTTGAAAGTGTGAGATCTGGCAAATCTCCTGCTGAATTCTCTCATGGGGACTCTTCGCTGGAGCTGAATGGTGTCAGCCTTCCCCTTAGTCAGGAGTCTCCGGTTTCCCAGAGTCCCCACACACCTGCTATTGTTCTCAACCTTTTCACCCATTTAAAATACCTGTATGACCTCAGGTAGCATTTTGAGCTGACAAACCCTATTCTATGACAGAGGGGCAAAGAAACAGTGATGAGAGGTAAGAGAAAGAGATACTGAGAGACTTGACTAAGGGAACCAGGTTTATAGGAGAATCAGCTAAAAGGCTAAAAAAAGGAAAATGGAGTCTTTTAAAAGTTAAAATCTTTTAGATGAATAATACAAATTAGGTAGTTGGAAATACTTCTGATTAAAGATTTTGAGAAAGAATTTTGGAGAAATTCAACAGTTATATTTCTGTGGTGCTAAAACATAGCTACATAAAGAATGAATTAGATGTGCTTTATAATAATAGATTTTGTAAAGCACACATTTACAAAGTTTAATTAGGGTTCAGAAGTGTAAGAAACTCCGAAACAACAATTCCCCCTAGTGTGAGATATTATTATAAAAAATCTTTTAAAAATTAGCCAGAAATCAATTTTCCTGTGCTCAGTTCAGCAGTGGATTCAAATCAGTTGGGTGGATTTCAATTTCTGAAAAGAGAAAGAATCTACTTGGTGTGTATCTCTCCACCCATAAAAAAAAAAAAAAAAAAAGTGATTAAATTCCAGTCCTGGGTATTAGAATTGTAAAAGAAAGAATGTAAAGGGGGTATCTAAGTAAAACAGCTCAGTTTGATTTAAAATATTCCACATATCTCCCCAAAGCTCTTAATATTTAGGAATAAAATTACTGCAGATGAACTGGAGCCACATGTGGCCAGAGAGGCTGACAGCGAAATCAGCAAGAAGCTGCTTATTCAGCCTCTTCAAACAAAAATGAATTGTTTTGATGAATGAGAATTCTTTAATGAATTACCATATGACATGCCAGTAATGTTTTCAACGTCAAACAGAGAAAGTTTTCATTTGTCTTTTGTTTGGCTACAGCTACTTAAAAGTAATGGAAGGTCATGGTGGCTGAGATAACACTTCCCATTATGACCCTCCAGAGGCAGGATGTGCCTACACTGAACCCAAGAGAACGGGGCAGGATGGGTGAGGTTCTCCTCAAATCTCCAAGTCTCTGCCCTGTTCTTGTTTTCTCTACATGGAGATGTGTGGTGGCATTTAACGAATCCAAAGGATGATATTTGGATACCAGCAGAATGGTATCCAGAGTTCGCACATTCTACACTGTAGCACAGTGTTACGTAGCCACATTTGAAACTCTAGGTGCGTAGGTCAGGGACAGTGTGTGAAAAACTTGGGGGATGTCAAGTGAGAAGAAGGGTGACTGCTGGAGCCAGAGTTGGGAAGGAGAACAGAAGTGCCCCTGAGAGCCCTGGCAATGGTCTCAAATGGAACCAAAGCACCATCACAACCAAAGGTCTGGAGCTGGGAGGGCAACAGGCAACCAAGCTGCCCAACCAGGCACTTCCCGAGGGCTCAGGTGAGCAAGAGCTCGGTGTGGGCGCAGCATTGAGCAGACCCAGACTTGACCTTTGAAAGGCTGCAACCTTGGCCCCTCTTTAGTGCTCATGTGGACCTTAGTGGTCTTTCCTTCCCTGTATCAATTCCTCTCCCCACTCTCGGTCCATCTGGGTTTTGTGGGACTGGCCCCAACCCTAATCCCTGAGGTGGCTTGTGACCCAGGCCAAGTGGAACACATGGGACTCAACTCCAAGTCTTTTGTTGGAAATGTTGGAGAAGGGAAATTCTGCTGGACGTCCTGAGAAGGTAAGACTTTGTAAGGCCATACCTACTGACAGCCATCTACCACCACCAGCAGGGTGCTTCCCTAGAGCCACAACTGACCCACAGGAAAGGCGGGCGGGAGCTCTTAAGAGACCCTACACCCCATCGTACCCAACATCAAGCCTGAATTCCCATCTTTGCTCCAATCATTTTGAGTTGGAATTTCACTGACTTGCAACTAAAAGAGTCCTGACATGCTTTATCTTAAAGCTGTGGAGACTTAGCAGTGACTCAGGAAACAGTTCTGGACGAAGGAGGGAAATTAATAGTGAGTTTGAGAGAAAGAGATGAAAACACATTTCTTAAGGGCAACGCTGCCATCTCAGTGAGTCTGCATCTCTCTCTGTCAGAGGTAATCTTCATGGTTTACTCCTTTACAAAACCCTTGCTCTGGATTTCATTAGGCTGATAAAAATCACTTAATTTATTTATTTATTTGGCTGCGTTGGGTCTTCGTTGCAGTGCTCTGGCTTTCTCTAGTTGTGGCGAGCGGGGGCTACTCTTTTGTTGCGATGCGCAGGCCTCTCATTTTTGGTGGCTTTTCTTGTTGTGGAGCATGGGCTCTAGGCGCACGGGCTTCAGTAGTTGCAGCACGTGGGCTCAGTAGTTGTGGTGCATGGGCTTAGTTGCTCCGTGGCATGTGGGATCTTCCTGGACCAGGGATCGAACCCATGTCCCCTGCATTGGCAGGCGGATTCTTAACCACTGTGCCACCAGGGAAGTCCCTAGGCTGATAAAATCACTTTAAACCCATCATTTGAACAACAGACTTGCATGTTAGGAAGGTTAATTAGAAACAACCACAATAGAACGTGACATAGCCATCACTTAGCCATGGATTATTTCCCATTTCCTAGAAACTAGGTAACTATTTACCCAGTTTGGTGTTGTGACTAATAAAATATACCAATCAATAGAAATTTTAAAGTTATCATATAATAAAACACACTTAAACTGGACTTCAAAACACAATTAGTATCTCTTTATTTTTTACTTAGGACTATTACACACTGACTCCAGAGTGACTTGATCATGCCTCTCCTCTTCTTAAATCCCTTTGGTACTTCTGATTGGCTTTAATTACCAAGGCCTGCAGTGCGTCCCACAGCCGGCTCCTGCCTGCATCTCTAGCCTTGTTCTCATCACCTGCCAGGTTGATCGTCAATCAGTTTCTGGAACTGATATGCCTTCACACCTTGCACGTCTTATGTTCTTTACCTTTCCCTAGATATCTCAAATCTTAAGTTCTCCCTTCCCCATTCTCAGACAAGATTAGTGGTCCCTTTGAACCCCTTTTCTCTCCCTACCCTTGCCACACTCAAGGAACTTCACATTGCTTTTTCAATGTCACCTTTCTCTATAGTCTGTAATATCCCCAAGGGCAGGACTGTACTTTTTTTGTTCAGTAGATTGAATAAAGCAGATTGCCCTTCCCTATATGGGTGGGCCTCATCCAATCTATTGAAGGCCTGAATTACACCATCAGCTCTCCTGGGTCTCCAGCTCACTAACTGCAGATTGTGGGATTTCTCAGCATTTGTAACAGCATGAGTCAATTCCTTATAGTAGATAGATGACAGATAGATAGATGATAGATAGATAGATAATCTCTAGAGAACTCTAAGACACAAAGGAAGCCTGTTACCTTATAAATTAATTGCAGTGATTGTGAAATTTTCCCATAAATTTTCTGTTCATGAGAGAAACGGTGTTGCTTTTGCTCTCTGGTTTGTTGGGACTTTCAGGTCATCGTGAATTTTGGTGTTGGTAAATATCAGGGATGAGGCTTCACAGTAGTCACTGAATCTTGCTTTTGGAGCCAGGAATGCAGCTGGATTGATAATAAGAACATGATCCAGCTCCCAAGGGATAGGGTAAAGATCTGGCAAGAAGCAAGCAAAGGGCAGCCAGGCTGGGGTTGGGGGCAGGCTTGGTCCTGGTAAGAACTGGAATGAAAGCCAGGACCTGGGCAGGAGACAGTGAGGCCAACTATGACAAAGGCTGGGGCTCTAATTAAAAGCTCATATGGGAGAACAGTTCTGACAACTTCAGATTTCCTCCTTATGGAGAGCAGTTTCTAACTTCCTACCAAGCTGGGATTCCATGGTTCTGGATTTGGACACAGCAGAGCATCTGGGAGCAAATCACGGCAGTACCAGGTAAACCAGGAAGGGGCTGAGAGACACTGAAGCAAAAAGGGACACGCATTAGATCACAAACTTTGAGCTGTATTTCCTTCCCCATCTCCCACTAAATATATAAATATAAATACACACACATATTTGTGGAGAAAATACTGTATTAACTAAATCCCAGAAAAAATTCATTACATGTGTCCTTATGCAGGGGCATCAAGTGATACCCTGGATAAAGTCCAGAATTTTGAATATAAACAAGCACTTTTTAGACCAAATTTATTTATAAAGTCTGAACATATAGCATTACGTTGTGACGTATCAAAGGCATTCCTTAAGGGGACTGAGATAATATGATACAAGAGCTTTTCTTTATGATTGTCTAATTTCACACATAAATAGTATAATTTGAAGAAATAAATATCATTTCTCAAAGTGTAGCCCACGGATTACCTGGAAGGGCTTTTTAGAAAATGTAGCTTCCTGACTTTTGCCCCAAAACTACTGAATCAGAATCTCTAGAAATAGGGCCAAAACATGCATTTAAACAAACTCCCCAGATGATTCTGATGTGCAGTAAAGTTTGTGCATAACAAATGTCCCCAAGGACATAAACATGGTCATTAACCTGCCTCTCAAAGATCAGATGCCTACAGTGAATCCTGGTGGCCCCTGGTTTTCATTAATTCTTGAATGAATTTCTAACCTCTGCCTTAGTGCAAAGATTTGGGATTGTTGGGTAGAGTGAGAACTGTATGCTTTAAAACCAGACATGAGGGAGGCAGGGTTGTCATTCTGTTGTGAAAGTTTAGGAATAAGATGTATATTTTCACCAAGTGAGAAGTCCAACCTCCTGCATGAGCTGGAAACCTTGGGAAGAGCCAGTGTCCCTGAGTGAAAAGCACTGACTCATCCTCAAGCACTTCACAAGTTCTTGGTCAGCATCTGCAGTTCACCTTGCGGAAGAGATGTCTGGTGGATTTACCACAATCATTCTCAATGGAGGGCACTTTTGCCCTCCAGGGGACCTCTGGTAATGTCTGCAGACATACGTGATTATCACAGCTGGAGGAGGGCTTTTGCTGGCATCAAGTGGGTAAACACCAGGGATGCTGCTACGCATCCCATAATGCAAATGACCTACAGGACAGCAAAGAATTATCGGATCCAAAAATGTCAGCACTACTGCTGTTGAGAACCCCCCAGGATGAGCTAATTCAAAAGCACACCTGCAGAGAGGTGAGCGGACTGATCCAGTGGGTGGACAGTACACCCATCCACACTGGAAAGCCTGTTGCATGGTGCAATGAGACAGTGGGGTCGGGCAGCCAGAACACTCCCAGAGAGATGTTGTGAGTCCTTGTCAGCATGTTCATTTCCCCCACGGAACAATGAACTCTTATAGGACAGTTTACTTCATCTCCAAATGAATTTTTTAAATCATTTGTTAATCATTCATTCTTTCAGAGAATATTTATTATATGCCTATTTTATGTTAGATGCTAGAAATTCAACCACAAATAGTGCTTGCCCCATAGCCCACAATCTATAAACTTTTGTTGAATGACTTGCCAATTAAATTTGAGAATTTTTGATGGGTAAGAATATATGATGGGTAAGGTGCTGGAGGGTAAACATTGGATTTTATTGTGTGGTGACAGGTATTTATGGTGTAGGAAATACAGGTAAATATTTACTGATTCATTGAAAGCCTACAGACAAAGCAAAACTGGGAATCTCTATTTTAAGAATCTGTGGAAATGTCTAAAATCAAGTGTGAGCAGGTGCTAGGAGTGACTCCAGGACCACTGGACTCACTGCCATTTATTGAGCCCTTACCTTCACCTTCACCCTTTCAACCCCACCCTAGGAAGTGTAGCCCCAGGCAGCTTAAAATATGACATCCAGTGTGACAGATACAGACCTGGTCACAGCCTCTGAGAAACCTTCACAATGTCTAGGGCCATGTGCGTGAACAAAGGAGGGCAGAATACATACAAAGACAGGACAGGAGATGGAGCTTAAGGATAGAAAGTTTTGGCTTGGGAAAGAGAGGTATAGTGAGCAAAACCCTTTGGAAAGACACCTGATTAAGTTACAGTATCTTTCTCTCCCTCTCCTTTTTTTTTTTTTTTTTTTGGAAGCCATCTTTATTTTATTTTATTTTATTTTAACGTCTTGATTGGAGTAAAATCACTCCACAGTGGTGTGCTAGCTTCTGCCCTACAACAAAGCGAATCAGCTATACATATACATATGTCACCCTATCTCTTCCCTCTTGCATCTCCCTCCCTCTGATCCTCCCTATCCCACCCCTCCAGGTGGTCACAAAGCACCGAGCTGATCTCCCTGTGCTATGCGGCTGCTTCCCACTAGCTATCTATTTTACGTTTGGCAGTGTATATATGTCCATGCCACTCTCTCACTTTGTCCCAGCTTACCCTTCCCCCTCCCCGTATCCTCAAGTCCGTTCTCTAGTACGTCTGCAGCTTTATTCCTGTCTTAACCCTAGATTCTTTTGACCATTTTTGTTCTTTCTTTTTTTTTTCCCTTAGATTCCATATATATGTGTTAACATATGGTATTTGTTTATCTCTTTCTGACTTACTTCACTGTGTATGAGAGCCTCTAGGTCCATCCACCTCACTACAAACAACTCAGTTTCATTCCTTTTCATGGCTGAGTGATATTCCATTGTATATATGTGCCACATCTTCTTTATCCATTCATCTGTTGATGGACACTTAGGTTGCTTCCATGTCCTGGCTATTGTAAATAGAGCTTCAATGAACATTTTGGTACATGACTTTTTTTTTTTTTTGGTACATGACTTTTTGAATTATGGTTTTCTCAGGGTATATGCCCAGTAATGGGATTGCTGGGTCACATGGTAGTTCTATTTTTAGTTTTTTAAGGAACCTCCATACTGTTCTCCATAGTGGCTGTATCAATTTACATTCCCACCAATATGCAAAAGGGTTCCCTTTTCTCCACAAGCTCTCCAGCGTTTATTGTTTGTAGATTTTTTGATGATAGCCATTCTGAATGGTGCGAGATGATATCTCATTGTAGTTTTGATGTGCATTTCTCTAATGATTAATGATGTTGAGCATTCTTTCATGTGTTTGTTGGCAATCTGTATATCTTCTTTGGAGAAATGTCTATTTAGGTCTTCTGCCCACTTTTGGATTGGGTTGTTTGTTTTTTTGATATTGCACTGCATGAGTTGCTTGTATGTTTTGGAGATTAATCCTTTGTCAGTTTATGGTTTCCTTTGCTGTGCAAAAGCTTTTAAGTTTCATTAGGTCCCATTTATTTATTTCTGTTTTTATTTCCATTTCTCTAGGAGGTGGATCAAAAAGGATCTTGCTGTGATTTATGTCATAGAGTGTTCTGCCTATGTTTTCCTCTAAGAGTTTGATGGTGTCTGGCCTTACATTTAGGTCTTTAATCCTAAAGTTTATTTTTGTGTATGGTGTTAGGGAGTGTTCTAATTTCATTCTTTTAAATGTAGCTGTCCAGTTTTCCAAGCACCACTTATTGAAGAGACTGTCTTTTCTCCATTGTACATTCTTGCCTCCTTTATCAAAGAGAAGGTGACCATATGTGCATGGGTTTATCTCTGGGCTTTCTATCTTGTTCCATTGATCTATGTTTCTGTTTTTGTGCCAGTACCATACTGTCTTGATACTGTAGCTTTGTAGTATAGTCTGAAGTCAGGAAGCCTGATTCCTCCAGCTCTGTTTTTCATTCTCAAGATTGCTTTGGCTATTCAGGGTCTTTTGTGTTTCCATACAAATTGTGAAATTTTTTGTTCTTTTTCTGTGAAAAATGCCAGTGGTAGCTTGATAGGGATTGCATTGAATCTGTAGATTGCTTTGGGTAGTAGAGTCATTTTCACAATGTCGATTCTTCCAATCCAAGAACATGGTATATCTCTCCATCTATTTGTATCATCTTTAATTTCTTTCATCAGTGTCTTATAATTTTCTGCATACAGGCCTTTTGCCTCCTTAGGTAGGTTTATTCCTATTTTATTCTTTTTGTTGCAATGATAAATGGGAGTGTTTTCTTGATTTCACTTTCAGATTTTTCATCATTAGTATATAGGAATGCAAGAGATTTCATTGCATTAATTTTTTATCCTGCTACTTTATCAAATACATTGATTAGCTCTAGTAGTTTTCTCGTAGCATCTTTTGGATTCTCTATGTATAGTATCATGTCATCTGCAAACAGTGACAGCTTTACTTCTTCTTTTCCAATTTGGATTCCTTTTATTTCTTTTTCTTCTCTGACTGCTGTGAATAAAACTTCCAAAACTATGTTGAATAATAGTGGTGAGAGGAGGCAACCTTGTCTTGTTCCTGATCTTGGTGGAAATGGTTTCAGTTTTTCACCATTGAGGACAATGTTGGCTGTGGGTTTGTCATATATGGCCTTTATTATCTTGAGGAAATTTCCCTCTATGCCTACTTCCTGGAGGGTTTTGTTTGTTTGTTTGTTTTTTCAGTACGCAGGCCTCTCACTCTTGTGGCTGCTCCCGTTGCAGAGCACAGGCTCCAGACGCGCAGACTCAGCAGCCATCGCTCATGGGCCCAGCCGCTCCGTGGCATGTGGGATCTTCCTGGACTGGGGCATGAACCCGTGTCCCCTGCATTGGCAGGCAGACTCTCAACCACTGTGCCACCAGGGAAGCCCTCTGGAGGGTTTTTGTCATAAATGTGTGTTGAATTTTTTCGAAAGCTTTCTCTGCATCTGTTGAGATGATCATGTGGTTTTCTCCTTCAATTTGTTAATATGGTGTATCACATTGATTGATTTGCGTATATTGAATAATCCTTGCATTCCTGGGATAAACCCCACGTGATCATAGTGTATGATCCTTTTAATGTACTGTTGGATTCTGTTTGCTAGTATTTTTTTGAGGATTTTTGCTTCTATATTCATCAGTGATATTGGCCTGTAGTTTTCTTTCTTTTTGACATCTTTGTCTGGTTTTAGTATCAGAGTGATGGTGGCCTCGTAGAATGAGTTTGTGAGTGTTCCTCCCTCTTCTATATTTTGGAAGAGCTTGAGAAGGATAGGTGTTAACTCTTCTCTAAATGTTTGATAGAATTTGCCTGTGAAACCATCTGGTCCTGGGATTTTGTTTGTTGGAAGATTTTTAATCACAGTTTCAATTTCAGTGCTTGTGATTGTTCTGTTCAAATTTTCTATTTCTCCCTGGTTCAGTCTCAGAAGGTTGTGCATTTCTAAGAATTTGTCCATTTCCTCCAAGTTGTCCATTTTATTGGCATAGAGTTTCTTGTAGTAATCTCTAATGATCCTTTGTATATCTGCAGTGTCAGTTGCTACTTCTCCTTTTCCATTTCTAATTCTATTGATTTGAGTCTTCTCCCTTTTTTTCTTGATAAGTCTGGCTAATGGTTTATCAATTTTGTTTATCTTCTCAAAGAACCACCTTTTAGTTTTATTGATCTTTGTTATCCTTTCCTTCATTTCTTTTTCATTTATTTCTGATCAGATCTTTATGATTTCTTTCCTTCTGCTAACTTTGGGGTTTTTTTGTTCTTCTTTCTCTAATTGCTTTAGGTGTAAGGTTAGCTTGTTTATTTGAGATGTTCCTTGTTTCATAAGGTAGGATTGTATTGCTATAAACTTCCCTCTTAAAACTGCTTTTGCTCCATCCCATGGGTTTGGTGTCATTGTGTTTTCATTGTCATTTGTTTCTAGGTATTTTTTTATTTCCTCTTTGATTTCTTCAGTGATTTTTTGGTTATTAAGTAGTGTGTTGTTTACCATCCATGTGTTTGTATTTATTACAGATTTTTTCCTGTAATTGATATCTAGTCTCATAGCGTTGTGGTTGGAAAAGATACTTGATACGATTTCAGTTTTCTTAAATTTACAAAGGCTTGATTTGTGACGCAAGATATGATCTATCCTGGAGAATGTTCCATGAGCACTTGAGAAGAATGTGTATTTTGTTGTTTTTGGATGGAATGTCCTATAAATATCAATTAAGTCCATCTTGTTTAATGTATCATCTAAAGCTTGTGTTTCCTTATTTATTTTCATTTTGGATGATCTGTCCATTGGTGAAAGTGGGATGTTAAAGTCCCCTATATGATTGTGTTACTGTCGATTTCCACTTTTATGGCTGTTAGCATTTGCCTTATGTATTGAGGTGCTCCTATGTTGGGTGCATAAATATTTACAATTGTTATATCTTCTTCTTGGATTGATCCCTTGATCATTCTGTAGTGTCCTTCTTTGTCTCTTGTAATAGTCTTTGTTTTAAAGTCTATTTTGTCTGATATGAGAATTGCTACTCCAGCTTTCATTTGATTTCCATTTACATGGAATATCTTTTTCCATCCCTTCACTTTCAGTCTGTATGTGTCCCTAGGTTTGAAGTGGGTCTCTTGTAGACAGCATATATAAGGGTCTTGTTTTTGTATCCATTCAGCCAGTCTATGTCTTTTGGTTGGAGCATTTAATCCATTTACATTTAAGGTAATTATCGATATGGATGTTCCTATTACCATTTTCTTAATTGTTTTGGGTTTATTATTGTAGGTCTTTTCCTTCTCTTGTGTTTCCTGCCTACAGAAGTTCCTTTAGCATTTGTTGTAAAGCTGGTTTTGTGGTGCTGAATTCTATTAGCTTTTGCTTGTGTGTAAAGCTTTTAATTTCTCCATCAAATCTGAGTGAGATCCTTGCTGGGTAGAGTAATCTTGGTTGTAGGTATTTCTCCTTCATCACTTTAAATATGTCCTGCCACTCCCTTCTGGCTTGCAGAGTTTCTGCTGAAGGATCAGCTGTTAACCTTATGGCGATTCCCTTATGTGTTATTTGTTGTTTTTCCCTTGCTGCTTTTAATATTTCTTCTTTGTATTTAATTTTTGATAGTTTGATTAATATGTGTCTTGGCGTGTTTCTCCTTGGATTTATCCTGTATGGGACTCTTTGTGCTTCCTGGACTTGATTAACTCTTTCCTTTCCCATATTAGGGAAGTTTTCAACTAGAATCTCTTCAAATATTTTCTCAGTCCCTTTCTTTTTCTCTTCTTCTTCTGGGACCCCTATAATTCAAATGTTGGTGCGTTTAATGTTGTCCCAGGGTCTCTGAGACTGTCCTCAGTTCTTTTCATTCTTTTTTCTTTATTCTGCTCTGCGGCAGTTATTTCCACTATTTTATGTTCCAGGTCACTTATCCGTTCTTCTGCCTCAGTTATTCTGTTATTGATCCCTTCTAGAGAATTTTTAATTTCATTTATTGTGTTGTTCATCAGTGTTTGTTTGCTCTTTAGTTCTTCTAGGTCCTTGTTAAACGTTTCTTGTATTTTCTCCATTCTATTTCCAAGATTTTGGATCATTTTTACTATCATTATTCTGAATTCTTTTTCAGGTAGACTGCCTATTTCCTCTTCATTTGTTAGGTCTGGTGGGTTTTTGCCTTGCTCCTTCATCTGCTGTTTGTTTCTTTGCCTTCTCTCCCTTTCCTTTTAATAACCAAACTCCCCAAGTTTTAGCTGAGCAATGGCTACCCAGATAAAGATTTTGTTTCCCCCACCTCCCCAGCAACTGATATGGTCATATGAACGGATTCTGGCAAGTAGAATGTGAGTGAAATTAACATCTGCAAGTTTGGGTTTACACAATTAAAAGGAAACTGTTTGCCCTGGGTTGTGGATTCAATGTTGCGTCCCCCCTCAAAATTCATCTGTTGAAGCCCTAACTCTCAAGTAATGATATTAGGACGTGGGACTTTTGGGAGGTAATTACATTTAAATAAGGTCATGAAGACAGGGACCCATTACAGGTTTATGGCCCTTATAAGAAGACAAAGAGATGAGAGCCCTCTCTCTCTGCCATGTGAGGATACCACAAGAAGATGGCTAACCACAAGCCAGGAAGAGGGCCTTCATCAGAACTTGATCCCACTGGCATTCTGATCTCAGACTTCCAGCCTCCAGACTGAGAGAAATAAATATCTGTCATTTAAGCCAGGGGTCCCCAACCCCCAGGCCGCAGACTGGTACCAGTCCATGGCCTGTTAGGAACCGGGCAGCACAGCAGGAGGTGAGCGGTGGGCTAGCAAGCGAAGCTTCATCTGTATTTACAGCTGCTCCCCATCATTCACATTACCACCTGAGCTCCACCTCCTGTCAGATCCGTGGCAACATTAGATTCTCATATGAGTGCAAACCCTACTGTGAACGGCACATGCGAGGGATCTGGTTGTGCGCTCCTTATGAGAATCTAATGCCCGATGATCCAAGGTGGAGCTGAGGAGGTGATGCTAGCACTGGGGAGTGGCTGCAAATACAGATTATCATTAGCAGAGAGGTTTGACTGCACTGAGACCATAATAAATCAATTGTTTGCAGACATATCAAAACCCTGTCAGTTAGTGGCAAGTGACAAACTGCATCTCATGGCAGGCTTTATAGTGGCAAGTGAGTTGATGTACTTCAATTGTACAGCTGCATCTGGTGGCAGGTTTTAAGTCAGAATCTGACACTTGTTTTAGTCCGCACTTGGCCCGTCCATTATTTTGTTTACCACTTCTGTCTGTGTCTCGTTCCCTCACTGCACACTTGTCTCAATCACAGTTTTTGTAAGCCCCCAAGCTAACCCTAGCCAAAATGTGGAAAAAAACAAATGTCGCTGGAGAGCTTCTTTGAAAAGGGGGAAAGACCCAATGATGAGACAGCAGAAAACTCTAAGACTGCCAACAAAAAAGGGCTGCATTTAAAAGAAAACACCAAGAGTCCTACTTAAATTAGGTTCATTGCAACAGGTGATTCACATTCTCCAAGCCCACTTTGTATAATATGTGGCAACTGGCTATCCAACAAAGCCATGAAACCTTGAAAACCGCTTCGCCACATGGAGACCAAGCACCCTGCATTAAAAGACAAGCCTTTGGAGTTTTTCAAAAGAAAAAAATAAGAACAGAAGCAATTACTGAAGGCCACCACTTCATCAAACGTGTCTGCACTGAGAACATCATTCTTAGAGACTAAATGCATTGCTAAAGCTAAGAAGCCCTTTACTATTGGTGAAAAGTTGATCCTGCCTGCTGCTAAGGACATTTGTTGTGAATTTTTAGGAGAGGCTGCAGTTCAAAAGGTGGCACGTGTTCCTCTTTCAGCTAGCACCATAACTAAACAAATTGATGAAATAGCAGAGGATATTGAGGCACAATTGTTAGAGAGGATTAATGAGTCACCGTGGTACGCAATCCAGGTTGACAAGTCTACTGATGTTGACAACAAGGCAACAATGCTTGTTTTTGTGCGATATATTCTTCAGGAGGACGTGCATGCGGATATGTTATGTGCACTTTTGTTGCCAACCAACACCACAGCTGCAGAACTATTCAAGTCTTTGAATGATTACATATCAGGAAAACTGAATTGGTCATTTCGTGTTGGTATATGCACAGATGGAGTGGCTGCCATGACTGGATGGCTTTCTGGTTTCACTACTCAGGTCAAAGAGGTCACTTCTGAATGTGAGTCTACGCACTGTGCCATCCATAGAGAAATGCTGACTAGCCAAAAAATGTCACCTGAACTTAACAATGTTTTGCAGGACGTGATTAAAATTATCAACCACATTAAGGTACATGCCCTTAACTCACGTCTGTTCATGCAGCTCTGTGAGAAAATGGACGCAGAGCACATACATCCTCTCTTACACACAGAAGTGAGATGGCTTTCTAAAGGTAGATCACTGGCCAGAGTTTTTGAGTTACAAGAGCTGCCCCAGAGATTTTGTTTAGAAAAACAGTCACCACCGGCAGCACATTTCAGTGACACAGAATGGGTCGCAAAACTTGCTTAGTTGTGTGACGTATTCAACCTGCTCAGGAACTCAATCTGTCACTTCAGGGGAGAATGACAACTGTGTTCAAGTCAGCAGATAAAGTGGCTGCATTCAATCCAAACTGGAATTATGGGGGTGACAATTTAACACTGGGATTTTTGACCGTTTCAAACATTAGCAGAGATTTTGAAAGAGACTGAGCCAGGGCCTTCTTTCTCCCAGCTGGTGCATGATCACCTATCTCAGCTTTCAAAAGTGTTTAAGCATTACTTCCAACCACAAAAGACCCCTGAACTGGGAAGGAATGGATCCGCGACCCATTTGTGAATAAGTCAGATGAATCGACTTTGTCTGTGCTAGAAGAGAATCAACTTCTTGAGATCGCAAATGATGGTAGCCTTAAAAGTATGTTTGAGACAACTTCAAATCTCCATATGTTCTGGATTAAAGTCAAGGTGGAATATCCTGAGATTGCCACGAAAGCACTGAAAAGCCTGCTTCCATTTCCAACATCCTATCTTTGTGAAGCAGGGTTTTCTGCAGTGACAGCAACCGAAAGGAGATTACACAGTAGACTGGACAGAAGCAACACACTTTGGGTGTCACTGTCTCCCATCACCCCCAGATGGGACCATCTAGTTGCAGGAAATGCAATTCCACTGATTCTGTATTATGGTGAGTTGTATAATTATTCCATTATATATTACAATGCAATAATAATAGAAATAAAGTGCACAATAAATGTAATGTGCTTGAATCATCCTGAAACCATCCCTGCCCACCCCCCAGTGCATGGAATAACTGTCTTCCACGAAACCGGTCCCTGGTGCCAAATAGGTTGGGGACTGCTGGTTTAAGACACTCAGTCTACGGTATGTTGATATAGCAGACCCAGCTGGCTAATGCACTCTGCTTCCTTTTTCCCTCTTCCTGAGGGCTGGAACACTGATGTGGTACTTGTGAGCCAGTTTTGGTCATGTGGATGGGGGCAGGCAACAAGAGAGAAGGACCTGGGTCCCTGGGGTAACATTGTGGATCTGGCCAACACACCACTGCGGATGCCCAGACACCTCAGACTTTTATGTAAAGGAGAAATTAATCTTCTATCTGGTTTAGCCCTTGTTTTTTTGTTTGTTTGTTTTGAGGAACACCGGCCTCTCACTGTTGTGGCCTCTCCCGTTGCAGAGCAACAGGCTCCGGACGCGCAGGCTCAGCGGCCTTGGCTCATGGGCCCAGCCGCTCCGCGGCATGTGGGATCTTCCCGGACCGGGGCACGAACCCGCGTCCCCTGCATTGGCAGGCAGACTCTCAACCACTGCACCACCAGGGAAGCCGTAGCCCTTGGTTTTATCTCTTTAAAAACAGCCAAACCAATGTACTAAAAAAAAAAAAAAGTTTCAAGGGACTATGATGAAAATCCACACGAAACCCAGGTGACCAGCCATTGCTGCCCTTATACGGAGAGGGCTCTCATCATATTGTAACAGTCAGCAGTGGTTTGCAGATGACAGGCTACGGACCGGCTACAGCAGTATCAGCCAGCCAACGAGTTTCTAAAATTTCCGAAGGGCTCTAACCTCTCTTATTTTATCCAGGTAGTCCTGATGTGTGGCTCCTCGTCTCAAGTATGTGCCCCTTTCTGCATCTGCCCTTCTCCTCTGTGTTAGAACCTGCTGGGATTCTTTTCTCTTGCTCCCAGTCTTTGGCTTCTCAGCAAGTACACACCTTTCTCAGGTGCGGGGTCACAACCCCTTCAAATATGAGGCCCTCCTCCCACCAGCCCCAGCCTGGAGGAGCTCCCACCAGAGCAGCTTGCTCTCCTCTGCAGTGCTACCCTCCCCGCCAGGAAGACGACTAGAACATGGAGGGGAGTGTGACAAGAGCCCCTGCCTGGCTGGGTGACACCCCATCCTGTCCTGCAATGGCAAGAGAGAACAGCTGGCCTAGTTTATAAGCCCCAGAGAGTCAAGGCCACCAGGCTGGAGAAGGAAGGTTCCAGGACGGTTTCCTATAGTTCCAGGCACATGTTGCAGGCATGGCATAGGTCCCTGGGCAGTCCCTCAGGAAATGAGCTGCCACCCATGGGAAGTCGAACCCTGGAGAGTTCTAGTTACTTCCTTGAATTACTCCAGAGTACCTCTTGGAGATGCCCTGACAAAGATCCCCAGGGAATCCCTCCAAGCCACTGGTTTCCCCTGGAGGGCTTGTTACAACACAGATTGCTGGACCCCACCCCAGAGTTTCCTATGTGTCTGACAAGTTCCAGGTGATGCCAAGGCTGATGGTCTAGGGATCACACTCAGAAACATTGCTCTAGTGCCGATGCCTTGGGAAGAAGGTAGCTGTGGGGACTTCCTTATGCAGCTCATAGACTGAGTAGTTCTCTACAGGTTGGAAAAAAAAAAGTGAAGGAGTGGGAAAGGCACGGAGAAAACAGGAGACAACACAATATCACAGACTATGGAATTCAGCAGAACTCTTTTGGATCTGATTCTGTCCTATACTAACTGTGTGACCAATATCACTGAAACTTCATTTCTTTTCTTTAAAAATGGGGATACAGCACCCATTTAATAGGATTGTTGAGAGGACTGAGTGAAATAGTGTCTGCAGGGACTGACTCAGATACACAGTAGGCAGCCAGGAAATGGTATTTAAGCTGCTCCCTCAGTTTCCCACAATGTTCCCCATACAGCTTCATGACATTATTCAGAAACTCCTGAGGCACTAGACCCCTATACATGGATTGACTCCTTTCTTAGCTCTGAGTCTCAAAGTAAGGGGAAGTGCTTACCCTTCTTAATTTACACTGTAACATTCTCTAAACAGTATTTTCCACTTTAATAGTTTTACTTGATCAACTCAGCCACTAAACAGAAAGAATTAATTCCATTTTCTCTAAAATTACATACAAAGGGTATGTTTTCCAGGAAGATGTGCTTATAACTTCTATGATTTACATCAGCAGCTCACTTGCCTGGTTAGGAGTTTTAGTGATCCTTTCCAGCGAAAAAGTGAGAGGAAGAGAAATAACTAAAGTCTATAAAATTCCAGCCTCAGTACTCTCCCATATCTCCAAGCAGCCTGCCAGCATCCACCCCTGCACAAATAAACCACTAAAACTCAGTTGCCTGTCTCTGCTGAGCTCTCAGCTCCTGTCCCTAGAGCCTCCCGATAATTGATCATGCCTCTCTTAGTTTTTTAAGAGTTGATTGTACGATTTATAGACTACCTGGATGTTTTGCTTCTACTTTTTCTCTTCGTGGGAGCCATTTCTTTTTTACCTCTTCAAAAAACTAGTAGAGAGTTTTGTATACAGTGGGATCAATAAATATCATTGTCTGGCTGAATAATGTCTTCCGCCTGCCTTTTTTTTTTAATCTACTGTTTTTTATTTATTTTTGGCTGCATTGGGTCTTCGTTGTTGTGCGCAGGCTTTTCTCTAGTTGCGGCGAGTGAGGGCTACTCTTCATTGCGGTGCGCGGGCTTCTCATTGCGGTGGCTTCTCTTGTTTGCAGAGCACCGGCTCTGGAGTGCGGTCTCAGTAGCTGTGGCGCGTGGGCTTAGCTGCTCCGCGGCATGTGGGATCTTCCCAGACCAGGGATCGAACCTGTGTCCCCTGCACTGGCAGGTGGATTCTCAAACACTGTGCCATCAAGAAAGTCCCCTGCCTGCCTTTTTAACATTTTCCTGTTCATAAGCTCCAGAGGAGTCAGAAAAAAATGAAAGCAAAACAGGTAGTGCTTGTTAGCCAACTCTGATAAACATGTGCGGGAAGGGCTTACTTACAAAAGTCAGAAAGGTGAATGTCAGTGGCCTGGGAACCATCTCAAAGAATTTCCAAAACTAAACCAACCAGGTTCTTCCCTTCCCACTGTCGCTGGGTGGGGCTTGGTAATTTCATGTCCCCTCCCAATTATTTTACCTAATGGCTTTCCCATAATGGTCATCAACTAGTTTAGCAAACATTTTTCTCCAGAGCAGGGCCCAGAGCAATGGTGAGTCAAGGTTCTGCGGAGGTAAACAAACTGGTCAATGAGGGGCACATGGTGGGAACCAAAGTGGCCTATTAGGGCAACAGGGGAGCAGAAGTAGCCAGAGGACATGGCTTGACCATAAGCATCATAATTCACAGCCTAACTTCTTCCATTGTTTCCTCTCTCAGGGAATAATAGCACCATCATCCATCTAGCTGATCAAGCCAGAAGTCCAGGAGTGATTTCTGGCATCTCTCTCTCCCTTAAAAGCTCCCCATATTCAATCTAGCATCATGTCCTACCAATGCAATTTTACCTCTTAACTATCTCTCACATCTGTCCATTTCCTGTTACTTCTGCACCACCCAGTCCAAACCATTGCTTCTCATCTGGAAACTGATAGTCTCCCATCTGGCCTGCCTGTAGCTATACCCATCCTCTCTAATCTCTCCTCTGCACTGCAATGGAATGGACTTTCAACATGCCATCTGATCATGTTACATCTCTTCCTAGAATCATTCAGTGACTTCCATTTGCTTTTAAGATAGAGACAAAACTTCACCTGGCCCTGGATGGTTTGGTCCCTGCCTACATTTCCAGTCTTACCATTCACACAATGCCTGGCATATAAGAGCCCCTCAGTATTTGTTGAGTAATGAATATGCCACATCTAGCTGCTGATCAAATGAATAAATCAATGAATGAATGGATAAATGAGTATGCCATCTTCCCCTTAGGACTGTGTAAAATAATCTCTCTATACATCAATGGAATCTTGTCGGGATCTTCATGCATGACAATAGACACAAGGCTCTAATTAAAAGTTAAGTTCTACTGTGTTCCAGTGTTCTGGATCTTAATATGCTTCACTCATCCTGTACCTAACTCTTGGCTCCCTTTTCATAACACAATGAATTGTGAACAATTCTATCATCTCACACATTTATCTTGATATATAATCTTATTTCTCAGGAGTTTTTAACTCAGCTGTGTTCTGAATACAGTTTAATTCTCTATTATGGCTCCAGTGTCCCTCCAATATTGCCTGTCCCTTGGGGCTGTCTTTTCCTTCTTCCTACATGAGCAGTTCCCATCTGATCTGCCCTAGGATCACAGGAGAGACCCACACATAGCCAAGGCCCTGAATTTTTCAGATGTCAGGGTCACCAACCCTAGAGACACTAGCTCATAATCTCTTGGAAAAGTCCAAGAATCCATAGTTTAACTAGCTTCCAGACAATTCATTGTGCTGCATGTGGGCCATAGCCACCCCAGTATTTGCCTAGGAGTCCCTCTACTGATTCTCTGCTCTCAGCTCCATGTCTGCAGGCCAGGATGGCAACTTTTCTATACCAGAGTCTAAAAGGATAGTCTAAAAATTAGCCATCCCTCTGATACAGTATTTCTTGAACCATCAAAGTGTTATTGAACAAAATTTCACCAATAACATAGTCCAAACTTTAGCACGGGCCAGAATTTTAATAGAACAAGAAGACAATAGGAATCTTTCTTCAGACTGTATGCTCAATGTCATGAAATACATGATCAGTTTATACTTTAAAACTCTGGTTATCACTCACATAAAAGAATGTCTTGTGAAGATCGTAGCACAGAGTCTGGTACAGCATAGGTGATCAATAAATACTTTTTGAATGAAGAAGTAATTCAAATGTATACTCCCCCACCAAAAACCACTCTCTCTTATTAATGGATTGCCTTTGAAATCAGGGCTGGCAACTGCCCAGACAGATGTCCTTACAAGCATCTTCCCACTCTGTATATTTAGAAATTGAGAGCCAAACTCCAACCAACTGAATCCTATCCTACTGAGAGTGGAGTTATTTGTTGAGCTCAGTATCTGGGCTTCTATTGAGATGAAATATTAATCAGACCATTGAGTTTTGAAATGCTCTCTTTTTGTATATAAAACTATTAAGCTACACTTAAATCCAAGGGCTTGCACATTTTACTCTGAATGCCTTACCAATCAAATGTTGGAATAGCCTTGCTTTGAAGTCAAATTAATGTTTCTTTCATATTTGGAAAGACAAGTGATAGTATGTTAAGGCTGAAAAATGGCAAAGTATCATGGAATGCTGACTCTCTCCCCTGAATCTGGTCTGGATGGAGACACGACAGAAGAGATAGAGAGGCTGGAGGTTGGAGGGTTACAAAGCTGAGCTCAACAGCTAGCATAGGAGGAATGTGGCCTGGAGTTGAAGGCCAGAGCCACGGGATCCCTTCCCTCCTCTTGTTCCCCTTTCTGTCCTTGAATTTGCTTGCAAAGATCATTTTGTGCAGCAATATTAACCCAGCACCTAGGAAAGGTGGAACTGGACAGGTAATATGATGGCAATGTCAGTGCTTGCCAGAATAGAAAACAGAGAGTAAAGGCAGGCAGGCTAGCTGGCAGGAGTCCAAGCATTTTCTCCCTGACACTCACCCATGACCACGTCTCCTGGGACAGAAGTAGTGGGAGATCCCTGGGGACAGATGATATCTAAAGTAGGGAAAACAGGGAGTGGTTAAGCAAGAATGCAGCACAAGTGTCTGTTCACCTTGAGGAGCAGCCCTGTCCCCCAAACCTAAACTAGCCTGGAAAGCATAGCAAGGGTTTCTCCCTCCCAAGGCAAACATTAGTAATCAATGCAGTTGAGAGTCCCAAAAGAAGAAAACTTAAACTCATAGAGAAAAATAAAACAGAGAAAGCAAAAGTAATGGGAAAAAGAATTTTAAATGAGCATAATTAAGAACTTTCAACTTAAAGGAGGATACAGTATTGGACACCAGGAAGAGAAACAAGTGCCTATGAAGATAAAGACATTAGATATATTGTGTGCAGAAAAATATAATTTTCCAAGTAAGGGATTCAAAGGTATCAGAATGGATGCAGCTGAAGAAAGATTTAATGAACTGGAAAATCAGGTCAAGGAACTCTCAAAGAAAACATCAAGAAAGGAAAGAATGAGAGAAAAGTTAAGAGATATGGAAAACAAAAGTAAGACTGTCCCTATCTGCATAATAGGGATCTCTAAAGGAGTGAAATAAATGAATAAGGACATGGGCTTCCCAGGTGGCACAGTGGTTGAGAGTCCGCCTGCCGATGCAGGGGACACGGGTTCGTGCCCCAGTCTGGGAGGATCCCACATGCCGTGGAGCAGCTGGGCCTGTGAGCCATGGCCGCTGAGCCTGTGCGTCCGGAGCCTGTGCTCCACAACGGGAGAGGCCACAACAGTGAGAGGCCCGCGTACCACGAAAAAAAAAAAAAAAAGAATAAGGAGAAAAATATTTGAAGAAATAATTTCCCAGAATTAGAGAAAGAATGTTTAGATTGAAACACCTCATCCAGTGCTAAACAAGACTAAAATGGATGGGGATAAAAACACAATTAGACACATCATAGTGAAATTTAAGAATATCAAAGCTAAAGAGAACATTTTAAATGCTTACAGGGAAAGAGCAGGTCACCTTAAAAAGAATAGAAACAAGATTGATATCAGGATTCTAAATAACAATGAAGAAATATCTTTAAAGTATTGAAGGTAAGAAACTTTGAACCTAAACTTTTCTATTCAGTCAATCTTTTATTTAAATGTGAGTATAACATGAAGCTATTATGAAGCATACTTGGTCTAAGGAAAATTTAAACTGCAGATTTATGCCCCTTTGCAAGAATTCTTTAAGAGATACACTTTAAGAAGGAAAATTAATCCAAAAAGAAGCAACAAGACACTAGGAAATAAAAAGAAATAAAGTACTGATATATGACATAACATGGATAAGCCTTAAAAACATGTTCAGTGAAAGAAGCTAGTCTAAAAGGCCACATGTTATATGATTCCATTTATATGGAATGTTCAGAAAAGGAAGATCCACAGAAACAGAAAGTAGATTAGTGATTGCCAGGGGTTGAGGAAGGAGGTGAAGAGTGACTACTAATGATATGGGGTTTCTTTTTTGAGGTAATGAAAATATTTTGGAATATATAGTGGTGATAGTTGCACAACCTTGTGAATATACAAAAAGCACGATATTGTACACTTTAAAGATAATTTTTAAATAAAAAACGATATTAAGAAAGTTTTTTTTTTTTACATGAGCAATGATCTACCTCCCTCCTTTGCCAAAAACTCTGTACCATTTCAGACTTAAAACTCCAGACAATAGTAATGTGCCAGAAGGAGAGGGTGAAGGAAGTTTTTTTTCTTATTTGGGGAAAGAAATAAATATGCACAAGCTTTAAGCACTGATAGGGAAAAATATACTTAAGTGGAAATCTAAATAAAGCTCAGAGCAACCACAAGAGGAATAACAATATCTAGTGTAGTTGACTTCAAGCATTTGCATGTTGCGATACATATTATTTTTTGATAAGTTACTTTCCTCTTATGTTTCCTTTTTATAATTAGTAAATGTATTACATATATTTATATATAATATATAATTAAAATTTTATTTTATATTTGTCATGCACAAACAAATATTTTATATTTATTTCTTGTTTATATCTTTACATAAAATATGTTTCTAAATGCACTTCATATTTATATTTAAAGTGCATTATACTGTGAACTCCTAAAATTATATTTATAGATATATTTTCTATTAATTTCATATCAAGGTAGTTAATGGAGCATTAGAAACTTTTCTTTTTAAAGAGTTTTGTGTTTGATGGGGTTGAAGGTCAACTGCTCTAAACCATCCTTGGGTATCACTTTACTAACTGATGTTTTTCTTATTTATCTCTCTGTTTAGTTTTTATTTTTTTGTTTCTGACTACTCAAAAGTAGGCCTCACGGTGTCTGGGCACACGGGAGACACTGTGGATAATGTCTGTCCCTCCATACTCTCCCCCTATGGATACAGGGGCTGAAACAGCTTCTCACAAAAGCAAGGAGGTTCAGCCCAGAGCCCACACAAAGTAAGGATTAGAGGATTGAAAGCACTTTGGTTCAGAAAGCACTGACATGTTAGTAAGGGTCCTTCTACCAACTATAACAAGGAAGGCACAGCTTGCCTCTACAAATTTATTAAAATAGAGGGAACAGCTTTGGAACCAATGGCTGCTCCAGCAGCTGTGGACTTCACCAGCTTTGCAGCGAAATGAAAAGCCTCTTCCCTGTAAGCCTTGTCCTTCTGCAGCAGAAGGCACATCATGATCCCCCACCCCAACCCCAACCACACAAAAATTCCATCAAAATCCTACTGAGTGGGTGAGAAGAGAAATAGATGGGCATGTGGAGGGGAGGGGACTTAGATAATGCACAGCCTCTGGGGGCTAAGTAGCAGTACTTTATCATCAACCCAAGCCCTGTAGAAGCCCACCCTGGATACAAAGGATAATAATAACTCATCCCTAGGGCTTGCCCTATGGGATGAACGAGAAAGCATATTTAAAGTGCCTATCAGGTGGAGTGCGGAGCTCCAGAGTTTGGAGCCTGTGGAAGGAAAACCACATTCACAGAAAGACAGACAAGATGAAAAGGCAGAGGGCTATCTACCGGATGAAGGAACAAGATGAAACCCCGGAAAAACAACTAAATGAAGTGGAGATAGGCAACTTTCCAGAAAAAGAATTCAGAATAATGAGAGTGAAGATGATCCAGGACCTTGGAAACAGAATGGAGGCAAAGATCGAGAATATGCAAGAAAAGTTTCACAAAGACCTAGAAGAATTAAAGAACGAACAGAGGTGAACAATACAATAACTGAAATGAAAAATACACTAGAAGGAATCAATAGCAGAATAACTGAGGCAGAAAAACGGATTAGTGAACTGGAAGACAGAATGGTGGAATTCACTACTGTGGAACAGAATAAAGAAAAAAGAATGAAAACAAATGAAGACAGCCTAAGAGACCTCTGGGACAACATTAAACACAACAACATTCGCATTATAGGGGTCCCAGAGGGAGAAGAGAGAAAGGGCCTGAGAAAATATTTGAAGAGATTATAGTCAAAAATTTCCTTAACATGGGAAAGGAAATAGCCACCCAAGTCCGGGAAGCACAGAGAGAGTCCCATTCAGGATAACAAGGAGAAACACACTGAGACACAGAGTAATCAAATTGGCAAAAATTAAAGGCAAAGAAAAATTATTGAAAGCAGCAGGGGAAAAACGGCAAATAGCATACAAGGGAACTCCCATAAGATTAACAGCCGATTTCTCAGCAGAAACTCTACAAGCCAGAAAGGAGTGGCATGATATACTTAAAGTGATGAAAGGGAAGAACCTACAACCAAGATTACTCTACCCAGCAAGGATCTCATTCAGATTCGATGGAGAAATCAAAAGCTTTACAGACAAGCAAAAGCTAAGAGAATTCAGCACCACCAGACCAGCTCTACAACAAATGCTAAAGGAACTTTTCTAAGTGGGAAACACAAGGGAAGAAATGGACCTACAAAAACAAATCCAAAACAATTAAGAAAATGGTCATAGGAACATACATATTGATAATTACCTTAAAAGTGAATGGATTAAATGCCCCAACAAAAAGACACAGGCTCGCTGCATGGTTACAAAAACAAGACCCATACATATGCTGTCTACAGGAGACCCACTTCAGACCTAGGGACACATACAGACTGAAAAGTGAGGGGATGGAAAAAGATATTCCATGCAAATGGAAATCAAAAGAAAGCTGGAGTAGCAATACTCATATCAGATAAAATAGACTTTAAAATAAAGAACATTACAAGAGACAAGGAAGGACACTACATAAAGATCAAGGGATCGATTCAAGAAGACATAACAATTATAAATATATATGCACCCAACATAGGAGCTCCTCTATACATAAAGCAACTGCTAACAGCTATAAAAGAGGAAATCGACAGTAACACAATAATAGTGGGGGACTTTAACACCTCACTTACACCAATGGACAGATCATCCAAACAGAAAATTAATAACAAAACACAAGCTTTACATGACATGATAGACCAGATAGATTTAATTGATATTATAGGACATTCCATCCAAAAACAGCAGGTTACACTTTCTTCTCAAGTGCACATGGAACATTCTACAGGATAGATCACATCTTGGGTCACAAATCAAGCCTCAGTAAATTTAAGAAAACTGAAATCAGATCAAGCATCTTTTCTGACTGCAACGCTATGAGATTAGAAATGAATTACAGGGAAAAAAATGTAAAAAACACAAACACAGGGAGGATAAACAAGACGTTACTAAATAACCAAGAGGTCACTGAAGGAATCAAAGAGGAAATCAAAAAATACGTAGAGACAAATGACAATGAAAAAGCCTACCTCAAGAAATAAGGAAAATCTCGAATAAACAATCTAAACTTACACCTAAAGGAACTAGAGAAAGAACCAACAAAACCCAAAGTTAGCAGAAGGAAAGAAATCATAAATATCAGAGCAGAAATAAATGAAATAGAAACAAAAACAATAGCAAAGATCAATAAAACTAAAAGCTGGTCCCCTGAGAAGATAAACAAAATTGATAAACCATTAACCAGACTCATCAAGAAAAAGAGGGAGAGGACTCAAATCAATAAAATTAGAAATGAAAAAAGAGAAGTTACAACAGACACCACACCAATACAAAGCATCCTAAGAGACTACTACAAGCAACTCTATGCCAATAAAATTGACAACCTGGAAGAAACAGACAAATTCTTAGAAAGGTATAACCTTCCAACACTGAACCAGGAAGAAATAGAAAATATGAACAGACCAATCACAAGTAATAAAATTGAAACTGTGATTAAAAATCTTCCAACACACAAAAGTCCAGGACCAGACGGCTTCACAGGTGTATTCTATCAAACATTGAGAGAAGAGCTAACACCCATCCTTCTCAAACTCTTCCAAAAAATTGCGGAGGAAGGAACACTCCCAAACTCATTCTATAAGGCCACCATCACCCTGATACCAAAACCAGACAAAGATACTACAAAAAGATCTACACGTGGAACAACTCCTACAGAACACCTACTGAACGCTGGCAGAAGACCTCAGACCTCCCAAAAGGCAAGAAACTCCCCACGTACCTGGGTAGGGCAAAAGAAAAAAGAATAAACAGAGGCAAAAGAATAGTGACGGGACCTGCACCAGTGGGAGGGAGCCATGAAGGAGGAAAGGTTTCCACGCACTAGAAGCCCCTTCGTGGGCGGAGACTGTGGGTGGTGGACTTGGGGAGCTTCGGAGCCGCGGAGGAGAGCACAGCAACAGGGGTGCAGAAGGCAAAGTGGGGAGATTTCCGCACAGAGGATCGGTGCCGACTGGCACTCACCAGCGCGAGAGGCTTGTCTGCTCACCCGCCGGGGTGGGTGGGTCTGGGAGCTGAGTCTTGGGCTTCAGTCTGAGCGCAGGGAGAGGACTGGCGGTGTGAACATAGCCTGAAGGGGTTAGTGCATGATGGCTAGCCGGGAGGGAGTCCGGGAAAAAGTCTGGACCTGCCAAAGAGGCAAGAGACTTTTTCTTCCTGCTTTGTTTCCTGGTGCACGCGGAGAGGGGATTAAGAGCGCTGCTTAAAGGAGCCCCAGTGACGGGTGCAAGCCGCGGCTAAAAGCGTGGACCCCAGAGACGGGCATGAGACGCTAAGGCTGCTGCTGCTGCCACCAAGAAGCCTGTGTGCTAGCACAGGTCACTGTCCACAACCCCCTTCCAGGGAGCCTGTGCAGCCCGCCACTGCTAGGGTCCCGGGATCCAGGGACAACTTCCCCGGGAGAACGCATGGCGCGCCTCAGGCTGGTGCAACGTCACGCCGGCCTCTGCCGCCGCCGGCTCGCCCTACACTCTGTACCCCTCCCTCCTCCCGGCCTGAGTGAGCCAGAGCCCCCGCATCAGCGGCTCCATTAACCCCGTCCTGTCTGAGCGAAGAACGGACGCCCTCCGGCGACCTACAAGCAGAGGCGGGGCCAAATCCAAAACTGAAATCTGGGAGCTGTGCAAACAAAGAAGAGAAAGGGAAATCTCTCCCAGACTCAGGAGCAGCGGATTAAATCTCCACAATCAACTTGATGTACCCTGCATCTGTGGAATACCTGAACAGACAACGAATCATCCCAAATTGAGGAGGTGGACTTTGAGAGCAAGATTTATTAGTTTTTCCTCTTTTTGTGAGTGTGTATGTGTATGCTTCTGTGTGAGATTTTGTCTTTATAGCTTTGCTTTCACCATTTGTCCCAGGGTTCTATCTGTCCGATTTTTGGTTTATGCTTTTTTACTTTAAAATATTTTTTTCTTAATAATTATTTTTTAATGTAATAACTTTATTTTACTTTACTTTATTTTCTTTTCTTTTATCTTCTTTCTTTCTTTCGACTTTTTCTCCCTTTTATTCTGAGCCGTGTGGATGAAAGGCTCTTGGTGCTGATGCCAGGAGTCAGTGCTGTGCCTCTGATGTGGGAGAGCCAACTTCAGGACACTGATCCACAAGAGACCTCCCAGCTCCACGTAAAATCAAATGGCAAAAATCTCCCAGAGTTCTCCATCTCAACACAAACACCCAGCTTCACTCAACGACCTGCAAGCTACAGCGCTGTACACCCTATGCCAAGCAACTAGCAAGACAGAAACACAACCCCACCCATTAGCAGAGAGGCTGCCTAAAATCATAATAAGTCCACAGACACCCGAAAACACACCACCAGACGTGGAGCTGCCCACCAGAAAGACAAGATCCAGCCTCATCCACCAGGACACAGGCACTAGTACCCTCCACCAGGAAGCCTACACAACCCACTGAACCAACCTTAGCCAGTGGGGACAGACACCAAAAACAACGGGAATTATGAACCTGCAGCCTGCAAAAAGGAGACCCCAAACACACTAAGTTAAGAAAAATGAGAAGACAGAAAAACACACCGCAGATGAAGGAGCAAGATAAAAACCCACCAGACCTAACAAATGAAGAGGAAATAGGCAGTCTACCTGAAAAAGAATTCAGAATAATGATAGTAAAGATGATCCAAAATCTTGGAAACAGAATGGAGAAAATACAAGAAACATTTAACAAGGACCTAGAAGAACTAAAGAGGAAACAAGCAACGATGAACAACACAATAAATGAAATTAAAAATACTCTAGAAGGGATCAATAGCAGAATAACTGAGGTAGAAGAACGGATAAGTGACCTCGAAGATAAAAAGTGGAAATAACTACTATGGAGCAGAATAAAGAAAAAAGAATGAAAAGAACTGAGGACAGTCTCAGACAACATTAAATGCACCAACATTCGAATTATAGGGGTTCCAGAAGAAGAGAAAAAGAAAGGGACTGAGAAAATATTTGAAGAGATTATAGTTGAAAACTTCCCTAATATGGGAAAGGAAATAGTTAATCAAGTCCAGGAAGCACAGAGAGTCCCATACAGGATAAATCCAAGGAGAAACATGCCAAGACACATATTAATCAAACTGTCAAAAATTAAATACAAAGAAAACATATTAAAAGCAGCAAGGGAAAAACAACAAATAACACACAAGGGAATCCCCATAAGGTTAACAGCTGATCTTTCAGCAGAAACTCTGCAAGCTACAAGGGACTGGAAGGATATATCTAAAGTGTTGAAGGAGAAAAACCTACAACCAAGATTACCCTACCCAGCAAGGATCTCATTCAGATTTGATGGAGAAATTAAAACCTTTACAGACAAGCAAAAGCTGAGAGAGTTCAGCACCACCAAACCAGCTTTTCAACAAATGCTAAAGGATCTTCTCTAGGCAAGAAACACAAGAGAAGGAAAAGACCTATAATAACAAACCCAAAACAATTAAGAAAATGGGAATAAGAACATAAATATCGATAATTACCTTAAATGTAAATAGATTAAATGCTCTCACCAAAAGACACAGACTGGCTGAATGGATATAAAAACATGACCATATATATGCTGTCTACAAGAGACCCACTTAAGACCTAGAGACACATAGAGACTGAAAGTGAGGGGATTGAAAAAGATATTCCATGCAAATGGAAACCAAAAGAAAGCTGGAGTAGCATTTCTCATATCAGACAAAATAGACTTTAAAACAAAGACTATCACAAGAGACAAAGAAGGACACTACACAATGATCAAGGGATCGATCCAAGAAGATATAACAATTGTAAATATTTATGCACCCAACATAGGAGCACCTCAATACATAAGGCAAATACTAACAGCCATAAAAGCGGAAATCGACAGTAACACATTCATAGTAGGGGACATTAACACCCCACTTTCACCAATGGACAGATCATCCAAAATGAAAATAAATAAGGAAACACAAGCTTTAAATGATACATTAAACAAGATGGACTTAATTGATATTTATAGGACAATCCATCCAAAAACAACAGAATACACATTTTTCTCAAGTGCTCATGGAACATTCTCCAGGAAAGATCATATCTTGGGTCGCAAATCAAGCCTTGATAAATTTAGGAAAATTGAAATCGTATCAAGTATCTTTTCCAACCACAACGCTATGATATTAGATATCAATTACAGGAAAAGATCTGTAAAAAATACCAAAAAAAAATCCATGGAGGCTAAAAAATACACTACTTAATAACGAAGTGATCACTGAAGAAATCAAAGAGGAAATCAAAAAATACCAAGAAACAAATGACAATGAAAACACAATAACCCCAAACCCATGGGTTGCAGCAAAAGCAGTTCTAAGAGGGAAGTTTATAACAATAAAATCCTACCTTAAGAACAGGAAACACCTCGAATAAACAACCTAACCTTGCACCTAAAGCAATTAGAGAAAGAAGAACAAAAAAACCCCAAAGTTAGCAGAAGGAAAGAAATCATAAAGATCCGATCAGAAATAAATGAAAAAGAAATGAATGAAACGATAGCAAAGATCAATAAAACTAAAATCTGGTTCTTTGAGAAGATAAACAAAATTGATAAACCATTAGCGAGACTCATCAAGAAAAAAAGGGAGAAGACTCAAACCAATAGAATTAGAAATGAAAAAGGAGAAGTAACAACTGACACTGCAGAAATACAAAAGATCATGAGAGATTACTACAAGCAACCCTATGCCAATAAAATGGACAACCTGGAAGAAACGGACAAATTCTTAGAAATGCACAACCTGCCAAGACTGAATCAGGAAGAAATAGAAAATATGAACAGATCAATCACAAGTAATGAAACTGAAACTGTGATTTAAAATCTTCCAACAAAAAAAATCCCAGGACCAGATGGCTTCACAGGTGTATTCTATCAAACATTTAGAGAAGAGCTAACACCTATCCTTCTCAAACTCTCCCAAAATATAGCAGAGGGAGGACCACTCCCCAACTCATTCTATGAGACCACCATCACCCTGATACCAAAACCAGACAAGGATGTCACAAAGAACGAAAACTACAGGCCAATATCACTGATGAACATAGATGCAAAGGTCCTCAACAAAATGCTAGCAAACAGAATAAAACAGAACATTAAAAGGACCATACACCATGATCAAGTGGAATTTATTCCAGGAATGCAAGGATTCTTCAATATACACAAATCAATCAATGTGATACACCATATTAACAAACTGAAGGATAAAAACCACATGGTCGTCTCAATAGATGCAGAGAAAGCTTTTGACCAAATTCAACACCCATTTATGATAAAAACCCCCCAGAAAGTAGGCATAGAGGGAACTTTCCTCAACATAATAAAGGCCATATATGACACACCCACAGCCAACATCATCCTTAATGGTGAAAAACTGAAAGCATTTCCACTAAGATCAGGAATAAGACAAGGTTGACAACTCTCACCACTCTTATTCAACATAGTTTTGGAAGTTTCAGCCACAGCAATCAAAGAAGAAAAGGAAATAAAAGAAATCCAAATCGGAAAAGCAGAAGCAAACTTGTCACTGTTTGCAGACGACATGATACTATACATAGAGAATGCTAAAGATGCTACCAGAAAACTACTAGAGCTAATCAATGAATTTGATAAAGTAGCAGGATACAAAATTAATGCACAGAAATCTCTGGCATTCCTATACACTAATGATGAAAAATCTGAAAGTGAAATCAAGAAAACACTCCCATTTACCATTGCAATAAAGAATAAAATATCTAGGAATAAACCTACCTAAGGAGACAAAAGACCTGTATGCAGAAAATTATAAGACACTGACACAAGAAATTAAAGATGATACAAATAGATGGAGAGATATTCCATGTTCTTGGATTAGAAGAATCAACATTGTGAAAATGACTCTACTACCCAAAGCAATCTACAGATTCAATGCAATCCCTATCAAACTACAAATGGCATTTTTCACAGAACTAGAACAAAAAATTTCACAATTTGTATGGAAACACAAAGACCCCGAATAGCCAAAGCAATCTTGAGAACGAAAAATGGAGCTGGAGGAATCAGGCTCTCTGATTTCAGACTCTACTGCAAAGCTACAGTAATCAAGACAGTATGGTACTGGCACAAAAACAGAAAGATAGATCAATGGAACAGGATAGAAAGCCCAGAGATAAACCCATGCACATATGGTCACCTTCTCTTTGATAAAGGAGGCAGGAATGTACAGTGGAGAAAGGACAGCCTCTTCAATAAGTGGTGCTGGGAAAACTGGACAGGTACATGTAAAAGTATGAGATTAGATCACTCCCTAACACCATACACAAAAATAAGCTCAAAATAGATTAAAGACCTAAATGTAAGGCCAGACACCATCAAACTCTTAGAGGAAAACATAGGCAGAACACTCTATGACATAAATCACAGCAAGATCCTTTTTGACCCATCTCCTCGAGAAATGGAAATAAAAACAAAAATAAATAAATGGGAGCTAATGAAACTTCAAAGCTTTTGAACAGCAAAGGAAACCATAAAGAAGACCAAAGACAACCCTCAGAATGGGAGAAAATATTTGCAAATGAAGCAACTGACAGAGGATTAATATCCAAAATTTACAAGCAGCTCATGCAGCTCAATAACAAAAAAAGAAACAACCCAATCCAGAAGTGGGCAGAAGACCTAAATAGACATTTCTCCAAAGAAGATATACAGACTGCGAACAAACACATGAAAGAATGCTCAACATCGTTAATCATTACAGAAATGTAAATCAAAACTACAATGAGGTATCACCTCACACCAGTCAGAACGGCCATCATCAAAATATCTAATAACAATAAATGCTGGAGAGGGTGTGGAGAAAAGGGAACACTCTTGCACTGCTGGTGGGAATGTGGATTGGTACAGCCATGATGGAGAACAGTATGGAGGTTCCTTAAAAAATTACAAATAGAACTACCATATGACCCAACAATCTCACTACTGGGCATATACCCTGAGAAAACCATAATTCAAAGAGTCATGTACCAAAATGTTCATTGCAGCTCTATTTACAATAGCCAAGAGATGGAAACAACCTAAGTGTCCATCATCGGATGAATGGATAAAGAAGATGTGGCTCATATATACAATGGAATATTACTCCTCCATAAAAAGAAATGAAACTGAGCTATTTGTAATGAGGTGGATGGACCTAGAGTCTCTCATACAGAGTGAAGTAAGTCAGAAAGAGAAAACCAAATACTGTATACTAAAACATATATATGGAATTTAAGAAAAAAAATGTCATGAAGAACCCAGGGGTAAGACAGGAATAAAGACACAGACGTACTATAGAATGTACTTGAGGATATGGGGAGGGGGAAGGGTAAGCTGTGACAAAGTGAGAAAGTGACATGGACATATATACACTACCAAACGTAAAATAGATAGCTAGTGGGAAGCAGCCGCATAGCACAGGGAGATCAGCTCGGTGCTTTGTGACCACCTGGAGGGGTGGGATAGGGAGGGTGGGAGGGAGGGAGATGCAAGAAGGAAGAGATATGGGAATATATGTATATGTATAACTGATTCACTTTGTTATAAAGCAGAAACTAACACACCATTGTAAAGCAATTATACTCCAATAAAGATGTAAAAAAAAAAAAGATACTACAAAAAAAGAATATTACAGACTGATATCACTGATGAATATAGATGCAAAAATCCTCAACAAAATACTAGCAAACTTAGCCCAACAACACATTAAAAGGATCATACACCATGGTCAAGTGGGGTTTATCGCAGGGATGCAAGGATTCTTCAATATATGCAAATCAATCAGTGTGATATACCATAATAACAAATTGAAAAAGAAAAACCATATGATCATCTCAATAGATACAGAAAAGCTTTTGACAAAATTCAACACCCATTTATGATAAAAACTCTCCAGAAAGTGGGCATAGAGGGAACCTACCTCAACGTAATAAAGGCCACACATTGGTGAAAACTGAAAGCATTTCCTCTAAGATCAGGAACAAGACAAGGATGTCCACTCTCACCACTATTATTCAACATAATTTTGGAAGTTCTAGCCACAGCAATCAAAGAAGAAAAAGAAATAAAAGGAATACAAATTGGAAAAGAAGAAGTAAAACTGTCACTGCAGATGACATGATACTATACATAGAGAATCTGAAAGATGCCACCAGAAAACTACTAGAGCTAATCAATGAATTTGGTAAAGTTGCAGGATACAAAATTATGCACAGAAATCTCTTGCATTCCTATACACTAATGATGAAAAATCTGAAAGAGAAATTTAGGAAATACTCCCATTTACCACTGTAACAAAAAGAATAAAATGCCTAGGAATAAACCTTCCTAGGGAGACAAAGACCTGTATGCAGAAAACTATAAGACACTGATGAAAGAAATTAAAGATGATACCAACAGATGGAGAGATATATCATGTTCTTGGATTGGAAGACTCAATGTTGTGAAAATGACTATACAACCCAAAGCAATCTACAGATTCAATGCAATCCCTATCAAATTACCAATGGCATTTTTTACTGAACTAGAACAAAAAGTCTTAAAATTTATATGGAGACAAAAAAGACCCTGAATAGCCAAAGCAGTCTTGAGAGAAAAAAACGGAGCTGGAGGAATCAGACTCCCTGACTTTAGACTATACTACAAAGCTACAGTCATCAAGACAATATGGTACTGGCACAAAAACAGAAACATAGATCAATGGAACAGGATAGAAAGCCCAGAGATAAACCCATGCACCTATGGTCAACTAATCTATGACAAAGAAGGCAAGGATATACAATGGAGAAAAGACAGTCTCTTCAATAAGTGGTGCTGGGAAAACTGGACAGCTACATGTAAAAGGATGAAATTTGAACACTCCCTAATACACAAAAATAAGCTCAAAATGGATTAGAGACCTAAATGTGAGACCGGACACTATAAAACTCTTAGAGGCAAACATAGGAAGAACACTCTTTGACATAAATCACAGCAGGATCTTTTTTGATCCACCTTCTAGAGTAATGGAAATAAAAACAAAAGTAAGCAAATGGGACCTAATGACAGTACAAAGCTTTTGCACAACAAAGGAAACCATAAACAAGATGAAAAGACAACCCTCAGAATGGGAGAAAATATTTACAAATGAATCAACAGACAAAGGATTAACCTCCAAAATATATAAACAGCTCATGCAGCTGAATATTAAATAAACAAACAACCCAGTCCAGAAATGGGCAGAAGACCTAAATAGACATTTTTCCAAAGAAGACATACAGATGGCCAAGAAGCACATGAAAAGCTGCTCAACATCACTAATTATTAGGGAAATGCAAATCAAAACTACAGTGAGGTATCACCTCACACCAGTTAGAATGGGCATCATCAGAAAATCTACAAACAACAAATGCTGGAGAGGGTGTGGAGAAAAGGGAACCCTCTTGCACTGTTGGTGGGAATGTAAATGGATACAGTCACTATGGAGAACGGTATGGAGGTTCCTTAAAAAACTAAAAATAGAATTACCATATGACCCAGCAATTCCACTACTGGGCATATACCCAGAGGAAGCCATAATTAAAAAAGACATATGCACCCCAATGCTCATTGCAGCACTATTGACAATAGCCAGGTCATGGAAGCAACCTAAATGTCCATCAACAGACGAATGGATAAAGAAGATGTGGTACATATATACAATGGAATATTACTCAGCCATAAAAAGGAATGAAATTGGATCATTTGTTGAGAGGTGGATGGATCTAGAGACTGTCATACAGAGCAAAGTAAGTCAGAAAGAGAAAAACAAATATCGTATATTAAAGCATGTATGTGGAACCTAGAAAAATGGTACAGATGAACCAGTTTGCAGGGCAGAAATTGAGTGAAAATTTGTAGAGAACAGTTGTAGAGAACAAAGGTATGGACACCAAGGTGGGAAAGCAGTGGGGGGGCAGGTGTGTGTGTGTTTGTGTGTGTGTGTGATGAATTGGGAGATTGAGATTGACATGTATACACTGATGTGTATAAAACTGATGACTAATAAGAACCTGCTGTATAAAAAAATAAATAAAACAAAACTAAAAAATTCAAATAAATAAAGTTCCTATGGGTGTCTGGTGCACTGTCACAATCAATAAGCAAGTGATACAGGGATGAAGAATGACTGTGCCCAGTCCAGTGTCTGAGTCATGGCCACTGTTCAATAAAGGCAGCTCTTAGGGGAAGGGAGAAACAGAAGACCCAGGTTTGAAGGAGGGGTAGCAAGAACAGCAAGGAACTTCTGAGGGTTCTCTACAATATCCATGAAAATAAACTTGTTAAAATAAATTCATTTGGGGAAATGTATTTAATAAAGTGATTCCTTGCTGATAAATATTCACCACAGGTTTGCTTTTAAAAACTAAATATTTTTCAAAATAACTTTCCACATACCACAAATTTATTTACACACCACTTTCCTGAGCAAATCTATTGCTTTGAGTCACACCTGTATTAATATTTTAGATATTTTAATAATATTAAGAAGGTGAATGAATGCTTACTACTTCACTATGGAAAATGAGAAGAAATTAGCTTAATTACCATAGGAGGGCCTTAGTGTAGGCCTGAGGAAAAGCATATAAAGGGCAACCATGAACACAAAGAAATTCCCAATTAACTTTGTTAGGGGAATACCTTCACATAAATCATTAAAGACACCACACAGACTTCTGATTTTAGTGGGCTATTTTGGAATCAAGAGTCAATTAGTGGAGATCCCTGATATTGATAATTTTTCTATTCTACAAATGCACTTCCAGTCTGGTTATTGCAAATTTGTAGGTCTGAAAGGAATCTGGTCATTTCATTTTCACAAGTGGACTCTGAGACCCCAGGAGGTTGAGCTGATTTGCCAAAGGTGGCATAGTCAGTTAACTGTGCACTTAGGACTGCACCCCGTTCTCTCAAGCACTATTTTGGCCACATGATATTATTACTACACTTCTCTTCTCTTTCACCACTGTTCTCCTACGTCTTTATTCATTCAGTTACATGCTCTACATTACCTCCAAATTCAGCCCAAACACCTTTCCTTTTCAAGCATTCTTGCTCAGCGTCAATGTTCCACTGTCGCTCGGTGCATTTTCCATTATACTTTGTTGAGATCCTAATCTTACTGGGCAAGGGCTATATGTCCTCCAATATTACATTTGATGTAAAATATATTCAACATGTTTAATAATGATATTCATGGTATTCGATTACAGTCATGAGGTGTTGTAGGTGTAAATTATGACTTTTACCATTGAAACCCTAATTTTTAGAAATGGGAAGAGTGGTGTGGGAAAATCTTCTCACCACTAGTGAAAAATCACGTTTTCACAGGGTTTGCAAACAGGGAAATATTTGTAGTTTTGTCTCATATGTTTTGCTTTTTTTGGCAAAAGCAAAAGGCAGTTTTCTTTGCAATAAAAAAGGCCTTTCATTTTCGCCAATGCTTCACATCCATTTTTGCCAAGCAAAAAGCTGTTTTCCCAGGAGAAAACAGCTCAAGCTGAAATAAAAGTGAAGCACAATTTATAAAATTTCCCTCTTTGCAAACAAAAATCACTCCACTCAATGCAAATGCCACCTAAGGGGCCTTGCATGGAAAAAGATAATGGGAGCGGCATGGTTAAAACACATGTATAAACAAGGTTTCTAGTAGAGACAAAAATAAGTCTAAAGTCATATGGATGGAAGGTTTTAAATTGTGCTCAGAATTAACACTGAGAGTCCAGTCTTCACTTCTGTGATCCAAATATGCCTCAAGAATAACAACACACTCTTGATTGGATCCTTCTGTGTTATTCACTCGGGATGGCTTCTGTATTAATAACATCTTCCACTTATTATCATACCATGATCCATTTTGATAATTAACAAAATCATACAAATTAGGAATGATCTCCTGTTTGTATAAGTTCCCCACACATTTAACAGAGAGGAAGGTGTGTTGCTCAGATGGTGGCCTAGGTAAGGGGACTGAAGCTCACTAGCATTTCTTTGCCAAGGTGATTAAGTGCCAGAACCTAGACTAGAACCTAAGTGTTTTGACTCTTTCTTTGTGCTTTACCCTGACATGCTTTAGAATAAACTCCTATCAGAAATTCCCAGTGTGGTCATGGAATTTGTTTTTATTTCTGTTCTATTTTGTTTGCTTTGCATTTTCCCACGTGTGGTAATTTCTGGTATACTTTGAAGTGTCATGGCAGATTTGTCAGTGGGTCATCTCTGCTGCTAGAAAGACAAATCCTTTAGAAAATTTTAGTTTTGAAAAAATCAGAAGTTTCCAGCAGCCATGCCAATTGCAAATAGATGGTACAGCAACTGTCACCTTTATAGAAGTAAGCCATTACATAGAAAAATTAAAAGATTGAAACCATTTTTCATTAACAGCAATAGTTAGTTAGCTATTCCTTGAGACTTAGCCTCGGGAAATTTTTTTATTGAATGTATTCAAACAAAAGCTGTAATCAGATTGCAAAATGACCCTTACGTTCTTAATTTATTTAAAATAAGATTTTTGATTCCAAACTGCCACATTTATCAGGACTATTCATTTATAACTCATAATTTAATATTCAAGCATCCACAAAAGATAAGAATAAATATTCTGCATAAACTCCAAGCTAGATGTGCACAGTCAGGTAAATCTTGGTGTGCCACAGACACAGTTTCATTTCCCCTCTATCTATCCCAGTCCTAGGTATCTTCTCTGAACAAGAGCTCAGGTCACACCTACTTTGAGAGCATCAGATTCTTCTGATCTTCCACCTTTCCCAATTTCTCTGTCCATTATAGTTTGTGCTACAAAATTTACCACTATGTCACAGAACTCTATCCTTTAAAATGGTGATTTTTTATGATAAATGTTATTTGTATATTTATCTCGAGAAAAAAATTGGGGGGGAAATATGGGCTTATTTTAATGAAGGCCATGTTTAAGTCTAAAGAGCTTAAAAATAAAGAACTTTTGTTATTGTTTCTTTAAAAATGTACCACTTAATTTTATATTTCTTGGATTATTTCACATATGTACATTATTTATTATATCGCCCTAACTAGACTGATTGTAAGCTTCCTGAAAGCTTGAACCCTGTCTAAACATTTCTAAGTCCTTCTCAAGACTTATAAGAGTGCTGTGAAAGAACAGACAGTAAATCAGTAACTACTGATTTATTAAGAAGGATTTTGTTGGACACACCTCAATTTGATGTTCTCTTAAAGTTATTGGGAAGCAGCCACATAGAAAGTCACAAAATCTCATCTTACCTCATTTTATCTCAAAATTCTCATTTAATATTATTTAATCACTTTATTCTGTAACCAAATTACCCTTCACATTTGTAAGGAGGAGATTTCACGGAAGCAGAAATAGAGTAGACAGTAATTTTCAGTAATTAACTGTAGGGCATGGTACCTTGGACAGCGCCTTGGTGTATTGTATGATTCAACAGTCATTCGATGGACTGAGAGGGATATTTGATTAAATGAGCCTTCAGAAAGCAAATAACTAAGAAAAGAGAAATCGGCAGAGATGGAAGCAGCATGACAGACAGCAGAACAGTGATACTCAATTGGTGCATTAGTGCACTTCAGAAACCCCTAGGGCACCACTTGGAAGCCTTGGGCTTCCTGTCTCCTTGTATATCATGGGAGGCTGGGGGCTCCCCAGAGTCTACATCAGCCAGATGGTGGCAGGACATCTGGAGCATGTCTGCTGATGCTGAGTCGCCCTACATTGACAAGGGGAGAAGAGACTGGGCCAGGTCAAGCCATGTGGCTCTAATGTGTGTACACTGCTTGCCCTCCATCATGCACTGTGGAAAGGCCTTCAGTTCAGCAAGGGCAGGATGGTGCCTGTCACCCTTCCCTCCCCAAAGTGAATGTTAAGAAGCTGACATTTATCAAAATGAACAAACACCTGCTGCCAGTGAAGCATACCCTAAATAAGGACACATAGAAGAAAGAGCATCTAGAGAGTTTGTGATGAGAGCCAGGGGCTCTTGAGACCTAGTGCCTCCAAATGCAAGCTTTCCCTCATACTGTGCACGACACTTTATTACAACCAGCTATACCCCTGCAAGAAGGGAATTCTGTGTCCATGATCTTACTTTGCAGAGATAGAGGAAACAGTGTGCAGCTTTCTTCCTGAGATATATCCTAGAGTCTCAGCCTTTTGTTTCTTCTTTCTCATATACAGCAGTTCATTTATATTCCACTGGGCTTCTGCACATAAAATTCATCTCTGTGTGGGTGGAAGTAGCCCCAACTTACTTCCGTGCTGTTCACAGAGTTATTTTCATTATTGGTACATGATGTGCTATCTCTGTAACTCACTGTACTTGGAGAAACAAGTGTTGGACTCTAAAGGGGTAAAATCCAGTTTAATTGCCTTAACTCTACTGTCACCATCAGGGTAAACATTGCTCTCCATCACCCCTCATCACATGCCTCTACCACCAAACTTAGGTCTAGACCTTCAATAAGAAAACCGGTGTAGACTTCCAGTGACTTAGAATTTAAGCTGTGCTCAATGCTCTCCATTCCTATCACATAAACAGAAAAAGTAAACTAATTTGGTGTATTCCATATCCCTTGCTGAGAAACTCCCTCTGGCACCATGCAATATCTTAAACATAATTTCTGGTAAGGATTTGGTCTGGTTTCAGAAGAGGGAGCTAACACTTACTGAGTGCCTTCTATGTGCCAGACATTTTCACCAGTCTTATTTTGTTAATTATGCTCACAATAGCTCTGGAAAGTGCATATTATTAACCTCATCTTGTGGATGAGAAAACTGAGGCAAAGAGAGGTTCAGTAACTTGCCAACAGTCATGCAGCTAGTAAGTGACAGAGTCAGGATTTAAAATCAGGACTGCCTATTTCCAGGGTCCAAGTCCTTTCCGCTCTGCCATGCTGCTTCTCCTAGTTAGTGCAGGTCCTGTGGGATGAGTGAGGCCATCAGGCATCATTTGGAGTGCAGCAAAAGAGAAAGCCGAGAGGACCCTGTTCAGAAAGTCATAAATGCTCTCTGTTCTTCCCTACACATAATGCAGCAGCACTTGAAGAAAGAAGCAGGCCTCCTTTCCATCAAACTCCTTTGGGGCTTGCTGAGTACAGCTGGATCATGACACATTCTTTCTATCATGTTTCTCAGTCGTCGTAAGGTACTGTTAGCTTTCAATTACTCCTTAATATCTGACTCTGGCTGTCTTGCTTCCAGAGATAAGAGGGCTGCAAAAATCATCCCCCCCTCAAAACCAAGATCTCAGATTAAAAAGCTTCAAGTGGTCAGTCTCCACAGGCTGTGGAGCCAGTCTGCCCAAGTTCAAATATGGCTCTGCCACTTACTAGCTGATTCGTTTTTGGCAAATTGTTTCCCTTTTCTATGTCTTGGTCTCCTCATATGTAAAACTGGAAATAATAACAGTACATATTTCACAAGGTTGTGGTGGAGATTTAATGAGGTAATATACGCACAGCACTTAGATGATACCTGACCCTTAGAAAGGGCTTCTAGCTATGGTTGCCATGTAGGCAGATGTTCCCTTTGCACTGTGGCAATGACCCTGGGAGAGATTTCCTTACTTCTGCTAGAACCACAGCATGGCTGACCAGGAGTCCTTATGAGTATCTGGGGAGTGCAGTTCTTATTTTCTGTTTGATGTGCTCTTGAAGCAGGCCTGGGTTCTTTCCTTTGTATCCATGGATTTATTCCTCATTTCAGACTTCTGTTATTTGGGAAAGGCAAGGGGCAATGCTAGATGCCTTATTCTGGTAAAGGTCTTCAGCTGGGAATGTAACCTACTTCACATCCTTTGCACTGGCCTTTCCCTGGCATCTATCATGACAACATTCCATTTTATTTCAGCCCATTTCATAGGCTGTGGATGTGTTTTATGTCCTACAGTAGTTTTAGAGGATCTGAAAGAATCACTGAAATGAAGGAGCTTGACCTCAAGGAACTTCCAGCCTGTACCCTTTTGTCATTCTTCCAATTTCCTTTACACCTACAAGAATGCCTTTCTGATGGTGGCATCCATGTATATATTCAGATGAGTTTGCTGAAGTTGGCAGCATTATTATATCCTGATAGCTTGGTGTAGCTGTAGTTAAGAAACGTACCCGAGTGCATTCTAAGACAATTATTTTTAACGTGTCTTTCCTTCTCCATTTATACAAGTAGAAAGGTTTGAAAATGTGTAATGAGATGTTTCTGTAAAATCTTGTCCAATATTTAAGAAATATTGGCCTACCTTGTTCTCAGCACTGTAGAAAATGCAAGTCCTTTGCTCTAATGGAACATGCATTCCAGGGGAGGAAACAGCCAACAAACAGGCACTAATCAGGATAATTTCGGTAAAGTACTATGAAGAAAAAGGAGGAAGAGGCAGAGGAAGAGGAAGGACAGGGGGCAGGAAGAACCAGGTAACATGACAGAGAGTAAGTTACAGAAAAGGTGGCAGCACAAGGGCTTTTTGAGGTTGAGGACGTGAGAAAGTCCTTTCTAAAGCAGTGACATTTAAGTTGAGACCTAAAAGAGGAGAGAGCCAGCCACTTAGAGTGAGCAGAAGAGCCTTCTAGGAAAAAGGAACAGCAAGTGCAAAGTCCCCGAGGCAGAAAAAAAGCATGCTATTCAAGCCAGAGAAAGTATGCCAGTTGGCTGAAGTAGGGGGAGAGTGGTTCAGCATAAGATTGCAGGTGTAGACAGTAACCAGCTCAGGCAGGGCCTTGGGGACCATGATGAAGAGTTTGCATTTGATGGTGAAGCCTGTCTGACATGTTAGCGGCTTGTACCGCATGCTAGGCTCCACACAAATGTCTCTCCTTCCTTTGATCTGGCATGATCTTCCTCCAACTTTAATAACCATTTGCTACACCAAATTATTCAACAGTGCTAAAGTAGAGAAGAAAAAGCATAGGAAGGAAGCAAGTTTTAGAGAAACTTTGCCAAATCTGGATGGAAAGGGAGAAAAATAAATCTTTAGTCTGTGTGCTCATATGTCTGAAGCAGCGGTGGCTCTCACCTGGTCTGTTACGAAGACAAGACTGGTCAGTGAACAGCAATTTAAGTTCCTTTGGATAACAGTTTCAATTGTTTTAAAGCAAATCACTGGTATCAGAAAGGGCAAAGTTTATCTTACAGACACATTCAAAATCCCAGACACAATTCATCAATTAAATCATATAAATAACAGCTTTCTTCTGGTTCCTGAGTCTGAACTTAAAATGGGATAAGGCAAGGGCAGCTTATTTGTCAGTTATGTGCCAAAAAAATCAGAGTCCAGTGTTCAGAAACAAAACCTAGAGTGAAAGGGTAGCATAAATCCCTCAGATAAACTCGATATTAAATGATGCTTTAGATAACTGCTCTGTATAATTTGTTAGTTTAAGCATTAAATGTTATTGCACCATTAAGACAGTATCTATTTCTTGTAGAATGTGGTCCAAACTGCTATTTTAAATAGCTAATCAAACAATATGTAGAAAATTAATGTCATTTTAAGGTCTTTCCTTTTATTGTTTGCTTTAATTTATCTAAAGTTCTGGTCTGCTCTCTGTAACATTCAAAATGAAAAGGATAAGAAAACCTTCTACAGCAAGACCACATGAAAAGGATCACTTTCCTCACCACAGTGAATAGAAGGGAAACCCCTTGATTTAGGAATAAGAACTTCCTCTCTGGCAGATTTAATTAAATAACTAAATGTTAATAAAGCGTTTGTCAGTGGACTGATTACTTTGAAAGCAATATATTCCCCAAGTTCATTTTCCAAATGAGAAAGTTAAGAATCACTACAATTTAGGAAATAATCTCCAGAACAATGCACTTTACAATTCTGGCCAGGAAGAAGTCCTCCACCTTCTTCTCTTTTTTGTAAAACGAATGCTATTCATTGTCTTTCCGTGTATTTGAAGCCAGGAAGTAAAGATCTCCCCAAATTTAGAGAATAAAATCACTTTTCTAACAGCTCCTCTTAGAATGGGCTCCAAAGTGCAAAATAAAAAATACAGCATACATCTCTTCTCCATATTTATATCTTCTGTATTTACATCAGAAGTGAATTTTAATTTAGGAAGCACAGTAACTTGTATTTTAAGAACAAATTAGCCTCATTAGCTAGTACAAAATGCTGCTCCTCCAGCTATCATTTTGAGATTTTTTAAAAATTAGACTCATCTCTCCTTTGCCTTCAGAAGCCAATCCTCAGGTTAAGTGACAACCTTCAGCCATACATACAGAATAAGGCAAATCATTTCTTGCTTTTGGTCCTGCCTTTGCAGATATCAGGAGCATCCCGAAGGATGGAAAAAATAAGCTATCAAGTACTTATATAGGGAGTATACTAAAACCAAATTTAAAAACGATCACCTCTGAGTGGAACTTTGCAGAGGAACAGGCATCCAGGGAGATTTCTGGGGTTCTGACAGATGAGCAGGTCCACTTGATTCTTCAGTGTTGAAGGGTCATGGCCAGGGTAAATCTAATGGCTTTGGAATGAAAAGTATGATAACAATGTAACATATTTTTCCAGCCAGAGGCACTCCTTTCACTCTCCTAAAAAGATACTTTAATAATCTCATAGCTGTCATTCAGCAAGAAGTTTTCCTTCTTGTAAATGTCAGTCCTCTATTTTATTTTACTTTATTTTATTTTATTTATTTATTTTTGGCTGTGTTGGGTCTTCATTGCAGTGCGTGGGCTTCTCATTGTGGTGGTTTCTCTTGCTGCAGAGCACGGGCTCTAGGTGCACAGGCTTCAGTAGTTGTGGCACATGGGCTTAGTTGCTCCGCGACATGTGGGATTTTCCTGGACGAGGGATCGAACCTGTGTCCTCTGCCTTGTCAGGTGGATTCTTAACCACTGCGCCACCAGGGAAGTCCCAGTCCTCCCTTTTAAACTACAGTATATACTTTTATGCTAATTATACTTTAATAATTCTTGACTCATAGGTAAAACATCAGGAAAACACCCTTAAATTTAAATGTTCCACTGTTGTTACTCTTTTAAGCCAAATCACACAGTCCGTTTTCTCATAAATCAACCTATCTCTTGTTAATCACTATTGTTGCTTTATGCTGATTTCCCCCTAGTTCCTCTATATCTGTCTGCTCCCAGGATTCACAGACCTGAACATAATACTCCAGTGTGTTCCTGCCAAAAGCACTAAATTATGCCACCTTTCCCTCATGATGTGATGTCTCCACACATATAGCCCCAAATCACATTAGCTTCCGTGGCATATTGCAAACATGTCTAATTTGTTGTCCATTCTCTCTCAGCCTCTCTGGAATTACTGTTTCTGGAGTTTTCCTTGCTTCTGCTTACTTTTATAGCTTGCTTTTTTCCCTCCAAAGCATTGGCGTTACATCTGTCAGATTTAATTCTCATTTTGTTTGATCCTCTCTACATTTTTAACCTCAGAAACCCTGTGTAGCATTTCTCTTTATTCACTGGTGTGTTTCCAGTGCTTCTTGATTTAATTTCATCTGTAAATCTAATTAACATGCTGTTTACTACATTTTTTCCAGGTTATAAATGGACATGGTCAGAAAAAAATCACACTAACAGAGATTCCCGGGGCCCTTCCCAGCATCTCTCCTACTGGGACAGTCTCAGAAAGTGCAATTAACTTTCTCTAGCTCAGGGGATGGCTGCTTCAGTCATTTTACACCATTTTGATGGACAGCTGGGTCTCCCCCCAATCAGCCAGTTTGGAGCTAGAACAATTACAAAAGACAGCAATTACTGAATGCAGTCTGTCATTGTAAAGATGGAGGTTGAGAAGAGGAAAAGGAAAGAAGAAATGGCCCAAGTTTAGAGTCAGATGATAAAAAATAGATCTCAGCCCTCTTGTGGGAGTGGGCCTAATCAGGGGGACTCTGAAAAGCAAAGAGACTCCTAGGTTCGAGGAGGTGAAAATGCAAACCTGCTTTTCTAGTGAGCCTCCAGTTCATCTCTGGACTTCTAGTAACCAGACTCATGATTGTTTTTGTTGTTATTGTTGTTCTTAAAGATTCCAAGAGTTTCTGACAATCATGCTCAGATATTTAAACAATTACTCTTAAGTTATTTCCTTATGTCTTTATTTTTTGTTATCATTTAAATGCATTTCACTTGCGTTTTTAAAGTATATAAAATGACTGACTGGATCTTTTTAAAATTCTTATTTATTTATTTTATTTTTATTTTATTTTGGCAGTGGTGGGTCTTCATTGTGATGTACGGGCTCTTCATTGTGGTGCGTGGGCTTCTCTAGTTGTGGTGTGTGGGCTCCAGAGTGTGTGGGCTCAGTAGTTGCAGTGCACGGGCTTCTCTCTAGTTGCAGCACACGGGCTTAGTTGCCCCGCAGCATGTGGGATCTTAGTTCCCCAACCAGGGATCAAACCCACATCCCCTGCATTGGAAGGAGAATTCTTAACCACTGGACTGGCAGGGAAGTCCCTTCTGACTGGATCTTTTTTTACAATCATCATAAACTGTAAAACTTTGAAGAGATGGCCTGTCATGGTGCCTTCTTTAGGCTGAATAATTCTAAGTTCTTGAAATTTCCCTAATTTCACTTTAGCAATTATCTCAAAAGCACCATATACCTTCTCCATAGCCAGTGAAAAGACCCAAAACTGGGATACTAATCAATGAGCAAGTACTATGTCTCAATTTTAATGGTTACAGTCTTATTAAAACATCATATAAATAAATAAATAAATGCTAGTATATCATGAAAAAAAAAACAAAAGAAAAACAATATGTATCTCTATTTAAATATGAATTTGGAGGTGGAGTCAAGATGGCGGTGTGGGAAGACGCAGAGTTAAGTGTCTCCCCACAATTAGGGCACCTGCAGGCTCCTGGTGGGGGACTCTGACACCCAAGGAGATGGGAGGAAGCCCAAAGTGAACCAGTAGGACACAGGGGGACTGAGGGGAGAGGAGAAGTGGAGGCCAGACAGAATCAGTACCCCTGAGGCTGGGGAGATCAGGAGAGGCAGGTGGGAGGGGCCCTCCGGGAAAAGCAGGAGAGGAGCGGAGGGTGATCATCTGGCCCACTCAGGCCAGGGAGCCTGCTGAGCTCCCAGGCCGGTCCCCTGCCCTCCAAAGCCCCCTCCAGGCTGCGTAGGTCCTTGAGGGCATAGGAGGGAGGCCAGGGAGATCCAGAGAGTCAGGCGGGAGGGGCCCTTCCAGACCCGAGGAGCAGGAGAGGAGGGCATTTGCCCCACCCACTCGAGTCCAGGAAGCCTGCAGTCTCCTAGGTGAGGTCCCCTGCCCTCTGAGACCAGGGGTAGGGGGCCCACCTGGGCCCCTTGTGTTCCTTGAGCCTAATCCCCACCCTCCCACAGTCCCCAGGGCCTTTTCCAGCCCTGTGTCCTGAGCATTGGCCCCACCCACTGCCCAAACCTTGCCCTTGCTTAGGCCCTGCCCTCTACAGCCAAAGCCTTCCCCTCCTTTTTTTTTCTTTTCCCTCCTCCTCTTTTTTACTATTGTGGTACTGACGTACTTTCCAGTTGTTGATTCATCTATATTTTTATTTTTATATTCATCCTAACATATCTGTTAGTTTACTTGTCTAATTTTATTTTTTACTTTGTTATTGTTGGGATTTTGTTTTGTTTTGTTTTGTTTTTGCTGCCCCAGGAAGCTTGTGGGATCTTGGTTCGCAAGCCCAGGGTTGGGGCAAAGCTCTTGTGGTGGGAGCTCTGAGTCCAAACCACTAGACTAACACATAACCTCAGACCCCAGGGAATATTCATCAGAGTAAGGTCTCATGGAGTTCCTCATCTCAGCACCAAGACCCAGCTCTACCCAATAGTCTACAAACCCGAGTGTTGGAAGCCTCAGGCCAAACAACCAGTGAGACAGGAACACAGTCCCACTCATAAAAAAAAAAAAAGGGGGGGGCCGGCAAAATAACATGTCACAGATGAAGGAGCAAGGTAAAAACCTACAAGACCAAATAAATGAAGAGGAAATAGGCAATCTACCTGAAAAAGAATTCAGAGTACTGATAGTAAAGATGATCCAGAATCTCAGATGTAGAATGGAAGCACAGATTAAGAAAGTACAAGAAGTGTTTAACAAAAATCTAGAAGAACTAAAGAACAAACAAGCAGAGATGAGCAGCACAATAACTGAAATGAAAAATACACTAGAAGGAATCAATAAGAGAATAACTGAGGAAAAAGAACGAATAAGTGAGCTGGAAGACAAAATGGTGGAAATAACTGCCGTGGAGCTGAATAAAGAAAAAAGAATGAAAAGAATTGAAGACAATCACAGACACCTCTGGGACAACATTAAATGTACCAACATTCGAATTATGGGGGTCCAGAAGAAAGAGAGAAAAAGAAAGGATCTGAGAAAATATTTGAAGAGATTATAGTCAAAAACTTTCCTAACATGGGAAAGGAAATAGTCACCCAAGTTCAGGAAGCACAAAGAGTCCCATACAGGATAAACCCTAGGAAAAACACACCAAGACACATATTAATCAAACTAACAAAAATTAAATTCAGAGAAAAAATATTAAATGCAGCAAGGGAAAAACAAAAAATAATATACAAAGGAATCCCCATAAGGTTATTAGCTAATTTTTCAGCAGAGACTCTGCAGGCCAGAAGGGAGTGGCAGGATATACTTAAAGTGATGAAAGAGAAAAACCTACAACCAAGATTACTCTACCCAGCAAGGATCTCATTCAGATTCGATGGAGAAGTCAAAAGATTTTCAGACAAGCAAAAGCTAAGAGAATTCAGCACCACTGAACCAGCTCTACAACAAATGCTAAAGAAACTTCTCTAAGTGGGAAACACAAGAGAAGAAAAGGACCTACATAAACAGACCCAAAACAATGAAGAAAATGGTAATAGGAACATACATATCGATAATTACCTTAAAAGTGAATGGATTAAATGCTCCAACAAAAAGACACAGGCTTGCTGAATGGATACAAAAACAAGACCCATATATATGCTGTCTACAAGAGACCCACTTCAGACCTAGGGACACATACAGACTGAAAGTGAGGGGATGGAAAAAGATATTCCATGCAAATGGAAATCAAAAGAAAGCTGGAGTAGCAATACTCGTAACAGATAAAATAGACTTTAAAATAAAGGCTGTTACAAGAGATAAGGAGGGACACTACATAATGATCAAAGGATCAATACAAGAAGAAGATATAACACTTATAAATTTTTATGCACCCAACATAGGAGCGCCACAGTACATAAGGCAAATGCTAACAACCATGAAAGGAGAAATCGACAGTAACACAATCATAGTGGGGGACTTTAACACCCCACTTACACCAATGGACAGATCATTGAAACAGAAAATAGATAAGGAAACACAAGCTTTAAATGACACAATAGACCATCTATTTGGTCTATTGATATTTACAGAACATTCCACCCAAAAGTGGCAGAATACACTTTCTTCTCAAGTGCACATGGAACATTCTCCAGGATAGATCACATCTGTGGTCACAAATCAAGCCTCGGAAAATTTAAGAAAATTGAAATCATATCAAGCATCTTTTCTGACCACAATGCTATGGCATTTGAAATCAATTACAGGAAAAAAAACTGTAAAAAACACGAATACATGGAGGCTAAACAGTGCACTACTAAATAACCAAGAGATCACTGAAGAAATCAAAGAAGAAATTAAAAAATACATAGAAACAAATGACAATGAAAACACGATGACCCAAAACCTATGGGACACAGCAAAAGCAGTTCTAAGAGGGATGTTTATAACAACACACTCTCACCTCAAGAAACAAGAAAAATCTCAAATAAACAATCTAACCCTAGACTTAAAACAACTAGAGAAAGAAGAACAAAGAAAACCCAAAGTCATTAGAAGGAAAGAAATCATAAAGTTCAGAGCAGAAATAAATGATATAGAAACAAAGAAAACAATAGCAAAGATCAATAAAACTAAAAGCTGGTTCTTTGAGAGGATAAACAAAGTTGATAAACCTTTAGCCAGACTCATCAAGAAAAAGAGGGAGAGGACTCAAATCAATAAAATTAGAAATGAAAAAGGAGAAATCACAACTGACACTGCAGAAACACAAAGGATTATAAGAGACTGCTACAAACAACTAGATGCCAATAAAATGGACAACCACAAAGAAATGGACACATTCTTGGAAAGGTACAATTTTCCAAGACTGAACAGGAAGACTTAGAAAATATAAACAGACCTATCACAAATAATGAAATTGAAACTGTAATTTAAAATTATCCAACAAACAAAAGTCCAGGACCAGATGGCTTCACAGGTGAATTCTACCAAACATTTAGAGAAGAGCTAACACCGATCCTTCTCAAACTTTTCCAAAAATTGCAGAGGGAGAAACACTCCCAAATTCATTCTATGAAGCCACCATCACCCAGATACCAAAACCAGAAAAAGATATCACAAAAAAAGAAAATTATAGACCAATATCACTGATGAACATAGGTGCAAAAATCCTCAAAAAAATACTAGCAAACAGAATCTAACAGCACATTAAAAGGATCATACACCATGATCACGTAGGATTTATCCCAGGGATGCAAGGATTCTTCAATATACACAAATCAATCAATGTGATACACCACATTAACAAATTAAGGAATAAAAAACATATGATCATCTCAATAGATACAGGAAAAGCTTTTGACAAAATTCAACACCATTTATGATAAAAACTCTCCAGAAAATTGGCATAGAGGGAACCTACCTCAACATAATAAAGGCCATATATGACAAACCCACATCATACTCAATGGTGAAAAACTGAAAGCATTTCCTCTAAGATCAGGAACAAGACAAGGATGTCCACTCTCGCCACTATTATTCAACATAGTTTTGGAAGTCCTAGCCACAGCAATCAGAGAAGCAAAAGCAATAAAAGGAATACAAATTGGAAAAGAAGTAAAACTGTCACTGTTTGCCAATGACATGATACTATACATAGAAAATCCTACAGATGCCACCAGAAAACTACTAGAAATAATCAGTGAATTTGGTAAGGTTGCAGGATACAAAATTAATGCACAGAAATCTCTGGCATTCCTTTATACCAACAACGAAAAATCAGAAAGAGAAATTAAGGAAACACTCCCATTTACCATTGTAACTAAAAGAATAAAATACCTAGGAATAAACCTGCCTAAGGAAGTGAAAGACTTGTACTCAGAAAACTATAAAACACTGATGAAAGAAATCAAAGATGACATAAACAGATGGAGAAATATACCATGTTCTTGGATTGGAAGAATCAATATTGTGAAGATGCATCTACTAGCCAAAGCAATCTACAGATTCAATGCAATCCCTATCAAACTACCAATGGCTTTCTTCATGGAATTAGAAGAAAAATTTTTACAATTCGTATGTAAACACAAAAGACCCCGAATAGCCAAAGCAATCTTGAGAAAGAAAAATGGAGTTGGAGGAATCAGGCTCCCTGACTTCAAACTATACCACAAAGCTGCAGTAATCAAGAAAGTATGGTACTGGCACAAAAAGAGAAATATAGATCAATGGAACAGAATAGAAAGCCCAGAGATAAACCCACGCACATATGGTCATCTTATTTTTGGTAAAGGAGGCAAGAATGTACAATGGAGAAAAGACAGCCTCTTCAATAAGTGGTGCTGGGCTAGAGGGATGGGATAGGGAGGGTGGGAAGGGGGGAGACGCAAGAGGGAAGAGTTATGGGGATATATGTACATGTATAACTGATTCACTTTATTATAAAGCAGAAACTAACACACCATTGTAAAGCAATTATACTCCAATAAAGGTGTTAAAAAAAAAAAAAGTGGTGCCGAGAAAACTGGACAGTTACATGTAAAAGAATGAAATTAGAACACTCCCTAACACCATACACAAAAATAAACTCAAAATGGATTAAAGACCTAAATGTAAGGCCAGACACTATAAAATTCTTAGAGGAAAACATAGGAAGAGCACTCTTTGACATAAACCACAGCAAGATCTTTTTTGACCTGCCTCCTAGAGGAAATAAAAACAAAAATAAACAAATGGGACTTAATTAAACTTAAGAGCCTTTGCACAATAAAGGAAACCATAAACAAGACAAAAAGACAACCCTCAGAATGGGAGAAAATATTTGCAAATGAAACAACAGACAAAGGATTAATCTCCAAAATATACAAGCAGCTCATGCAGCTCCATATCAAAAAAGCAAAGAACCCAATGCAAAAATGGGCAGAAGACCTAAATAGACATTTCTCCAAAGAAGATATACAGATTGCCAACAAACATATGAAAGGATGCTCCACATCACTAATTATTAGAGAAATGCAAATCAAAACTACAATGAGGTATCACCTCACACTGGTTAGAATGGCCATCATAAAAAAGCTACAAACAAATGCTGGAGAGGGTGTGGAGAAAAGGGAACACTCTTGCACTGTTGGTGGGAATGTAAGTTGATAGAGCCACTATGGAGAACAGTATGGAAGTTTCTTAAAAAACTAAAAAAAGAACTACCATATGACCCAGCAATCCCACTACTGGGCATATACCCTGAGAAAACCATAATTCAAAAAGAGTCATGTACCACAATGTTCACTGCAGCACTATTTACAATAGCCAGGACATGGAACCAACCTAAATACCCATTGACAGATGAACGGATAAAGAAGATGTGGCACATATATACAATGGAATATTACTCAGCCATAATAAGAAACGAAATTGAGTTATTTGTAGTGAGGTGGATGGACCTAGAGTCTGTCATACAGAGTGAAGTAAGTTAGAAAGAGAAAAACAAATACCATATGCTAACACATATACATGGAATCTAAGAAAAAAATTGTACTGATGAAACTAGTTGCAGGGCAGGAATAAACAGATAGACATAGAAAATTGACTTGAGGACATGGGGTGGGAGGGTGATGCTGGGGCGAAGGAAGAGTAGCATCGACATATATACACTACTGAATGTAAAATAGTTGGCTGGTGGGAAGCAGCAGCATAGCACAGGGAGATTGGCTAGGTGCTTTGCAACGACCTAGAGGGGTGGGATAGGGAGGATGGGAGGGAAGCTCAAGAGGGAGGGGATATGGGGACATGTGTATACATATGGCTGGTTCACTTTGTTGTGCAACAAAAACTAACACAGTATTGTGAAGCAATTATACTCCAATAAAGATCTATTAAAATTTTTAAATAAATAAATAAATATGAGTTTAATTAGAATGATTTCTAATTTAATGTATTTTTTCAATATGGAGAGAGAACAAGAAAGGCTATTTTTTTAAACTTGAGTTATTGGAAGAAGTCATGTCAAAAACTAGAGGAGCTTAATAAAGAAATTCTTCCCAGCATAGGTTGGACATTCATCAGGAAGGAGAAGGAAATGAGCTAAAAGAATGGTTGCCAGGGAAAACTTTTTCATATTTGGGGTGAGGTAGAAGGGAGAAAAACTCATTAGAGGATCTTATGAATATTTGACAAAAGTCTTATACCTTATTCCTCTCCAACTTTTTTCTGTCCTTGTAAAATAAAGAAAAGGAAGGGGAAACCACATAAAAATCCAGCTTCCTGTGAGCAAAAACAAAGGAGGAAAAGGTTTTTAGATGGGAGATGCCCAAGAGAGATGAGAATTGTGAAGGCAATCAAATGTCCTCTGTGAGGTAAACAGCAAATAGATGGGGGAAGCTTTTGACACCAAAACCTACTGTACCCCTGAAGCAGGTAGACCACACTGAAAGTGGAAGCTTCCACAACACTTTGCACAGGCCTGCAGCTCCACAGGTGAAAGTAAGTTAAAGATTTTCTCTCGAGAACAGAATGCAGTAAGTCCAAATTGGATTTAGCAGTGATCCTGATTACTGGCCTTGTCCTTTATTGGTTGTCTGGTCCTGCTTAAGACATTTGATCTCTCTCCATATCAGCTTTCTCATCTGTTCAAATATCCTCTCGCGTAGGGTTGTAGTAATGATCAAACGAAATAGTGGAAGTGAAACCTCAAACTTGACACAGAAATAAGATGTTTTTCTTAATTAAGGTTTCACAAAAACTGGAATGTTTTATTGCTACTAAGCGTGTTTATAGTTACTTTTAATTGCCACTGGAAAACATTCCATTTTATATTCATTAGTCTTAGACCAATGATATCAACACTTTTCGTTTTCAAACAGACCAAGAAATAGATAAGAATTAAAACTTTTAAAACATTTGAAATATCTATCAAATACATAATTGCATATACTCCTAATTGCATTTATTCTGTAACAATCTATGAAAAACAATCAGATTTAGTATGCAGTTTTTCATAGCCTTTCAATCTGAATGTTTGTATCCTATCACTTAAGTACTTTGAAATATTTTGCTATATTTCCATTTATTCTACTTCTTTACTAATGATGTGAAGTAAAAAGCAAGTCATGTAATATTTATCACATTGAAATTATCAAATATTTGATAATCACAGTGATGAGTTTCCAAACGATGGGGTAGTTAAATTAATTTAGCCACTGGCATTCCTGAAACAACTGGACATATCACTTGTGGGTTGGTTACTTATCAATGAACGGTTGACCCAATTTGGTTGCAAATATGACTGACATTAACCAGACTACAAATATTTACTATGATTATTGCCAATTGTTCACTGATCTGTGATCTAATCTGTTAGTCATTGGTCAACCTGGAAATGACCTGTGCATTTGGATGCACAAAGCATATTATAATTTACATTTAGCCTCCAACAATGTATAGGCAAGTAAAATACATGTAAAGTATGCTACGGAAAAGTTCTAGGGGTGTGTGTGTGTGTGTTTGTGTGTGTGTGTATGTGTATAAAAGTTGATATTGCCCATTGGCAGTTCTCTAGTAAATGAATATCAAAGAATTTTTGTTAGCAATTGAAGGATTCTCCAGCGATTGTACAAAGATAATGATATATCCATATGTGAAAAGAAGGTTGAGAATAGATAAATATAGTCTTAAGGATCAAGAGTATATACACTGGAACTCATTGATTGGTCTTAGCATCACTCAAAGTGGGTGGGCAGCAAGATATTATGTCCTATAATATGATGCAATAGGAAGTAGTGACACAGCACCAACTATGAAATGTTTCTAAAACTTGAACCTGAGTCCAATCAATCCTAGAGCTCTAAACACCAGTTTACAGGAAATACAGGGATAGAGGATACAAGGTCAGACTCAGAATGTAAGACATTCTAAGGACAAATGATCTGGTTTATCCCACTAATCAATGAAATGGAAAGGATAGAATAAAATAAACTTAAGAGACATAATCAGGACCTTTTGGGGTCCTTATTTGAACAAACTAACTGCATAAACACACACTTGAGATAATCAGGGGACTTCAAAGATAGACTAAGAATTAGATGATATTGAAGAAATAGTTATTTGGAGGGTCATTGTGTTTATAGAATTGCCCTTGTTTGTTAGGAATGAATTATTGAAGAATTTCAAGGTGAAATAGCATTTTGAATTTTCTTTAAAATACTCCATGAAAGGGAGGGGGGAAAGTGTGTGAGGGAATGGCAGGGGGAATGATGAAACAAAATTGGCAAAATGTTAATAATTGTTAAGTCTAGGCGATGGATACCTGAGAACCCAGTATTCTAGTCTATTTACTTCTTTTGTATGGTTTAAATTTTCTCATATTAAAACATTTATTAAAAAGTAAATGATCTACACTTCAATGAATTATTAATTCAGATAACACAATGATAGATACCAGCACAATAGTTTTGGGGAGAAGACTGTAGCTTGAAAATTTACCTGCAAGTTTTAAACCACAAGTCCCCAAAAATAAGCTCAATTCTAAACTGCAATGAAACAATAGCCCAACGATCTCCATACAGACCTACTCTTGTTCTGCCCCCCCAAAATTCCACCAAATTCTTTCCCGTCTGTCCTTCTCTCCTTTCCCACTTCCAACAAGAGTGGGTCATTTTGTAGTTGTGTTATTGCATCTTGATCATCAACACATAAACTTCTGTGATGGGGCTAGGGAGGGAAAACACTGTCTTCTCTCAAACAAGCTTGGTGCTGTACTCAGTACAGGAGTTGATAATCATGACCCAAAGAGGAGCTGGGGCTGAGGTCTGGTTAGGGACCTGTAGCTGATGCAGGAGGAGAATGAATGCAGGGAAGGTGGAAGAAGATGATATCTGAATATAAAAATTCCTCAATTCTTGATATTAATATATAATTTTCCTTTGAATTTTTGTGTAACATTTATAAATGGTTTTATTTTAGATGGATATGCTTTATTTTTGTTCACCACCTCTCCAACAAAAAGGACATTTTTTTTAAGCCTAGGAAAAATAAATATATCCCAGGTTGCCATGTGCAGAGAAGAGAAGCTGCCCCAGGGACAGCGGAGAGGCATAACGTGGAGCAACTGTTTGAAGGGTGGAATGAAAGCACATCCTGATGTCTTGCAGCTAGAGAAGGAAAGGGATATTTACATAAGATGAGATGCCAATAAATTGGAAAGTTCAATGTGCTTAGAAATAGATAGTGGCTCGGACAATGATAGAGGAATCACACTGCTGCAGCAGATTGCATCTTTCATGTTTAATTTTCATTTAATTCCTGAGGAAGGCAGAGGCTCAAAGGAATACTCACCGTCATCCTCATCTTTCAGAAAAACCTTTGCCCACCCCCCAAATGCCAAAGCCTGGAAATATCCCTATTTGTTATTCTCTAACAAATGAATTGAAAAATAAACTGATCACTTTTCCTAAGACATTTATTGATTAGAAGCAACGTTCATCTGAGTTTCAGCCACAAAGCAGTGTTTCAGACCAAGCAAAGAAGTATAGGGCAGACATTTCCAGCCTGTTCATTTAAAGTGATTCATCTGTCATCATTTTTGTGCCCCCAAAGAACAGTAAGCCCTCTCACCTCCTCTTCTGTCTCTTAATTGCTCTGTTACAAATGTACAGTTAACAAATTAAGGTATTTTATCCATTTTAATCAGAAACATTTTTGTCATCTCAGTTAAAAAATGAACTAAAGCTAAGTGATAGAATTAAAGTTCTGAATAATAAGAATAGTTGAGTTGGGTTCAAGATGAGGTTATAACAAAGTAGAAGTAAAGGAGAAATTGAAATCAAATATTTAAATAACTTTAAAGAGTTTTTTTTTAAATTAAATATAGGTGCAATATGCAGAGCCATCTGGAAACAAAGACAGCATGTTTTAATTGTCAAGAACTTGACATCCAGTGAGAGGTAATTAACCCTTATTGTAGTAGTTTCACAAAAGTCTCAAAACACATATAAAACATTCACTGCATTGCATTGATTATGAATAGAAGCTGATTTATTACGCTGATTTTAGTTCAAGGTAAACTGGAAAACCTAAAGAATTTTGGATTTACTTAAGGACACAGAGTAGATGACATACAGCTAATCTTTCTCATCTATGGTTTCCCTTTGGGAGAGGAAGTTGGCTAAAACGTATGTGTCAAGTTTGAGGCTGTGGAAAGGACTGACACCTGATTCTCTTTGTTTCTTCCTAATAGAAAATTAGTCATTAATATGGAAGGCAATCATTGATTCTCTTAAAAATTCTGAATATTGATATTTCTTAGACCGTAGGTTCATTTATTCAACAAGAATTTATGGAGCATCTACTACGTTCAAGAGACTGTGCATATAGATTTAAGAACCCATTTCTTAATCCTTTGTTATGTTATTATTTTATAATTAGGTAATAGTTTTTGGCTTTCCCATAATATGAACAGATTTTTGTTACAGTAAAAATATTAGAAGAAAACAGTGATTTCTAGCCACTAACAAACAACTTGCTTTGTTCTCTCAACTTTGTATCTGCTATTAAATGTCATTACCCAAAAGATTATACTATATTGTATTTTTAATTTGAGCCCAAATTATAGCACTTTAGATGAAATTACAGCCAAGTCCCATTGGTATTTCAAAGTGGCAATATCATGATTTCTCCAAATTATGTATTCCAGCATTTTTTTCTCTTTTCCCAACCTGTTCTGTAGACAGGTTTCCAATTCTGTACCATGTCTTCAAGTGTGATTCTGCAGGAAATTTCGTATAATTGGGAAATATTCACTATATGTCAGAAACAACCCTCTAATTTGATAACAAATTTTGGTTTAAATGCAAAGTGTATTTTTATTTCCAAGAATTTGACCTTTATTTCCCACAAAACTCCTATGAAGAAATTCCATTCATAAATTTTATCTATATCAGAACAAACTTGTCTAATTGGCTCTTCTTTGAAATCTGTATTTATCAATTATGGCTTTCTCAGGGAAATTCTAATTTGCAAAAATGCTCTATATTCCAATCTTTAACAGTTGGAGGTGGATGTCCTTAAGGATAGAGGGGGAAAAAGTTCTTTTTTAAATGGCACATTTACTAATTATAAAATGCTCTTATCTCTCTGTAGCCAAAGCCAAAATGAACATGTGCCTTGTACTAAGAAATCCCAGGATTGTCACAACTTGTGCCAGCTGTTGAGGTTATGACACCTGTGCCAGCATCGCCAGCTCTGCCCACTGTCATCTGTTCCAACAGTTCCATCTGCACTGTTTGTACCAATTCTCCCATTTCTGCATCTGTACCTTCTGCAGAAACATTTCCAACAATGCCAGCTGTGTCATTGGTGCCAAGTATGCCAGATGTTCTATTTGTCCACCCTGGGCCAAATCAATGCAGTTTTGTGCTCATTAGTCTTAGCTGGTAGATTCTATTTTACAATTTTTTGATATGTATTTAGATTGAATCCAGGCAAAAATTCCCCTTATAACAATTTTACAACTATCTATCCATCTTTTGCCACCACAACTTTTTTATCTAACAACATTATAGTCAGTCCATGTGGTCTTGGTCATATTAAACCAGTTTGTGATAACCAGTTCAACGTTATTTGTGGTAGGGCATTTCCCACAATGTAAAACTATATAGAAGAAAATATTGCAAAAGCCATGGAACACAACAATAAATTGCAAAGTAATTAAAAAAGAATAAACTTTGTTCTGATAAACAAATTGAGAGTGCTCAAAAATCAATATGTTGAGCAGATTAAAGTAATCAATGGCATAATGTTTTATTAGGCTGCCTGGGTTTAGTGGTGTTTTAATTGACACAGTTACACATGCAGGTTAATATATATGTCATACACTCCTGTTTTCTGGGTTTGGCTCTACAGAGTATTAACCAAGGGTGCACACAGGTGCTAGGGCCAGACCTACCACGCTTGCCCCTTCCTTGTAGAACTAAGCAAGCTCAGGAGCTGGTCCTCTGGCCAGAAGGTAGTTTCTCTTTCCTCTCTCAAAGGTCAGTTCTACCAGCGCCAACAGAAACCACTCAATGAATAAGAGCTTTAAAGTTGAAAAAAAGTATTTTCATACTCACAACCTCATTATTCTACATCACCACAAACCAAAAAGTAGTGTTTTTCTCTTTTCTTTTCTCATCAGGAAAGCCTTTTTTAAGGAGCACAAACACTTAATCTCTGAATTTTAACCCAAGTTCTTGCCTCTCAAATCATATTCAAGTGTGAAGGATGAGTCTAGAGTTTGTCATTTGAAACTGGTGTTTTACCAGGAATGTGAGGTCCAGATGACACAGTGCTACCTCTGGTTTATTCAGCCTAGATTATTTAACTGGCCCTTTGCAATGATGAAAGTTCCATCTATTCACTGATGCTTGAAAGTTTTAATGATGGAGTTCTTGACAATGGATAAGATGTCAACTCATGATTACGTCCAAAGATTTGTACTCAGTCTATACATGTGACGAGGTACAGTGAGGAAATGTCTCAATAGCTTTATTAGGTTTTCAAAATCCAGGCAGAAAATGCTAAGCTTCCGTGGTGAATCACCAAATCACCCTAAAACAGATGACTTTATCTAGGTCTTAGGCTAAAAATCCTGGTGACATCATTTCTTCCCAGACAAAGGTCTGTATGCTGAGGCTCCAGACCCACATGCACAATGGTCTCAGTGCACTCCAGTGTTCCTGTAATGGTAGGACACCCCTCAATCCATAACACTTCTCTCTTCTAAGGTCAGTGATTATTTCTCAATATCTCAAGTCCTTCACTCTCCTACCCAAATTTTATCTGTTTCTAACCTTTTCACTCTGTACCATTTCCTAACCTTCTCTGAACATGGAAAGGAGGTTGAATAAATATCAATTAATTAAAATGGTGGTTTTCTATCAAAATATGCCCAGTTCCTAGCTTGAGGAATCCAGCTTGAGTTCTCTGACCCTACTTCTAGAAATGTCACAGACTTTTTGATTCTAATTTCCCGTGTTACTAGATGCCAGGAGGGAACATCCTTAATTAGGATTAAAATAGTTTCATGACTTGCTGGGAGAGCACCCTGTACCTTCTCAGAACATTTTAATTAATATAACTTTTGCTCCCTGCTGACAAAGATGTTTCTGATGGTGTTTTGGCCCAACGTATTTACCGCCTTCATTAATGTGAGTCATTTGAATACTTGGAGGAATCCATAAACTTCATAATTTCATGTAGAATAGAGTGTTAGAAGTGCCAGGTAGACATACACAGCTGAGAACGTTTTTCACAATCTATGTGGCCTTTTTTTATAAGTTTTTAATACGGTGGCCATGAGAACACTCAGATTTGCAGACAAAGAATAGAAAATCATACATTTCAAGGTTCCAATGGAAAAGCAGAAAATAGACCTGAATGATTGTGAAATTTTCTATCATTACATTTAGCTTCCCCTTTAGAACGTTGTTTCTCTGGAATTAGTAAGTCACCATAGAGAAGAATACTGCCAATTGATCCTCAAGCCATTTGGAGTAAACTTCAAACCCTCTTAAGTTTCTTGAGTATTTTACTACCTACTTCCCAATCTCACTGTCCACACTTTGAAGTTTGAAAGGAGAATGGAAAATCTTAACTATGTAGCTGCATCATTATCAGATGTATTAGCATACTATGAGTATCACTCTTTAAATCACAAGTATACTAGTGGTTGTATGATCAGTATTTATGAAATATTATAAAAGATAACAATAACTTACACTGAGGTACCATGGCTCAACTGGTACTACCGCCGTCATTTTCATCGTTTCCTCACTCATTTCTACACTATGTTATTTTCAGGCAAATGACATTTCTTGACTCACTAATGTTCCAAACTATTATATTCAGCTCCTAAAAGGCAGTCCCCAAACTCCAGTGCTGACATATGTAGATAAGCTATCTACATCTAGAATTGAAGGAAGCCTGTCAAAATGTAGAAGTTTGAGTGAAAAGGAAGAGGTTAATAGAAAACAAAGTAGGGCAAGGATAGAAAAGAATAAATCACTGCACCAAATTAGGAATTAATAACTCACAAAGTTAATGAACCACCAAGTAGAAAGGAGCCTTAGAGACTCACTAATCCAATCAGAAAACAGGACCTCGGGGATGAAGTAACATATCCAAACTCACACAGCTAATTAATGGTGAAATCAAGTCTGGAACCACCCTATCCTCAGGTTCCTCGTCTGTAAAGTGGGGATGTAAATGATAGTGTGAAGGTTAAATCAGTTAAAGGGTAAAAAGCACTTAGAACAGGGTCTGAGCGATAGTAAACATCATTATCATCATTAGGATGCTTGAACCTGTGTGATTTTTACTTCTCTAGGATCATACTAGCTAAATCTTGCAAATCTCAGCATCAATTTAAAGTCACACTTTTATCCTTGGTTGTAAATTATCTTATTTCTGTTTTGTATTTGACTATCAAATTGGTCTTATGAAATAAAATGTTGGAGTATGAGTCTGGAATTAAGGAATAGCCCAACTGCTTGATTTTCTGTATCTACCTTGCACACAATGCAGACATTCAGTCAATGCAGAGAACTCTGAGGTGCCCACGTTAATGGAAAGAAAAGGTATGATTTATCTAGACCAATAAAGGACACAAAAACAGCATTATTTGGCTTTAGAGAGAAAGCACACTTTCAATCAGTAGCACACTCCCATGTACTCACGCAGATACTTTCTTGTTACCTCTTTTGTGCCAACCACAGGTATGTGGGACTTTGCCGAGCAACAGAAAGAATAAAGCAACAGGGAATCAAAAAAAAAAGAAAAGAAACTCTACTCCAAATGGATTGAGTTAACCATGTTGAGAAATTGGGAGAAGACAGAAAGGAAATTATTATGCAGTTACTAATAAAACTGATATCTCATATTTGTAAAGCACTTTATACTTCTCGGTTTTTACCATCATCTTGATTCTAGGCGTCAGTATTTGGTGGCACATTAGAATCACCTGGGTGAAGGGGGTTTGAAAAATAGGCTGCCAGACCAATTGAATCAGAATCTCTTGGAGATGGAAACCATGCATCTTAGTTTTTTGAAGTCACCAGGCTGTTCAGATGCACCAGGAGGGTTAAGAAACCACTCTTGTAAGGCCAGTCAGTGTGCTTCCCTCTTCATGAAAGCATACTCCCAATATAGAAATGTAAGTTAATCTAAATTAATTATTTAGAACTTCGGAATTTTGAGCTTTAAACCTGAAATATTACTTCATTAGAAAAATTTGGATTAAAGTGGGTTAACTTTTCCTTTCTAGGCTTCTGTTTGCAAATTTATTTCTTGCCTCATATCAATACATTTAAGTTGGACTGAATCACAAAGCCAGAGATAGAACATTAGCTCTTGAGTTTGCTCCATAGCCTCCTGTAGGAGTTTGCCTCGTTGTTAACCTTGTTACAACTCAAGATCCATCAAAACAAGTGTTGCGATGAGTGATGATACGGACAGAGCGTGTTAGAGAGATAGGTCACAGCGCTGGTATTTAGTGCCATCACAAATATGCAGTGATACCTAAACCTCATTCATAGTATCATAGGTATGAATCCACAGTGTGTGGGACATACACTAGATAGTTTTCCTCAAGAAAACCTTTCAAGTCATGTTTAAAACAGTCCACAGAACTTCTATGCATCGAAGGAGAGTTTCCCAACCTGTGGGCAATAGCACACTTGTGTGGCCCAGATGGCTCATGGGTGTGCCGAGATAGTGACCCCTTCACCCTTGGGGCAGTCAGAGCTTCTGCACTAGTTGCCCTCAGACATGAGCAGCCTCATCCGATTAGCCATGTGAATATTAACATTTTCTATATGCCAGAACATGAAAAATGTTGGAGACCACTGAATAGCACAAGCTAAGCAGTGGGGCAGCACTCTCTAGACGATTTTTTACCTTGTTTAATATCCCAAGTTTTTATTTTGGATATTAATATAAAGCGACTATCAACTGTGACTATCATTTCATAAAAGAAGGGGATGTCTGAGCTGTTTGTTTCTAACATTCTTTTTAAAGAAGATGTTGGGGGTAGCAGTTTATTAATTAATTTATTTATTTTTGCTGTGTTGCGTCTTCGTTTCTGTGCGAGGGCTTTCTCTAGTTGTGGCAAGTGGGGGCCACTCTTCATCGCGGTGCGTGGGCCACTCACTATCGCGGCCTCTCTTGCTGCGGAGCACAGGCTCCAGATGCGCAGGCTCAGTAGTTGTGGCTCACGGGCCCAGTTGCTCCGCGGCATGTGGGATCCTCCCAGACCAGGACTCGAACCCGTGTTCCGTGCATTAGCAGGCAGTTCTCAACCACTGCGCCACCAGGGAAGCCCTAACATACTTTCATTTTAAAGTAGTTTACATCATGCAAGAGATTACAGTCCAAACTTACAGTGCCAATAAAATATTTTATCAAGGAGAATTGATATAAATTCTATATCTTACTTTATCTTACTTTTTTTACTATAAAAATGACTATATAAAAAAATTACTATATCTTACTTTCTGATTTTTATTTTGAAATTTTCAGTCCTACTGAAAAGCTGAAATAATACCACAATGAATATCCATATCCCCTTCACCCATATTCACAATTTGTTTACATTTGGCCACATTTGCTTGAGCTTTAAACCTGAAATATTACTTCATTAGAAAGATTTGGATTAAACTGGGTTAACTTTTCCTTTCTAGGCTTAGCTGAAATAATACCACAATGAATATCCATATCCCCTTCACCCATATTCACAATTTGGCCACATTTGCTTGATCTCTAACTTTCCTTTCAGCGGAACCATTCGAAGGTTGCAGATGTCATGTTATGAAACTTCACCCCTAAATACTTTGTCATGCTCCCCGAAGAAAAAATTCTCCAAAACAACCACAATACGGTTGCTCCACCTAAGAAAATTAGGCTGAATTCAATGTCATCTAATAAGCAGTTCATATCCAAATTTCCCCAGTTGTTTCCAAAATCTCCTTTATAGATTTTTTTCCCATCCAAGATTCAATCTAGCTCCATACATTGTATTTGGCTGTTACATCTCTTTGGTATTTTAAAATCTAGAATAGTCCCCCTCCATGTGTTTTTAAAAAGTCATTTGTTTTTCACTATGTTGACTGTTTTGAAGAATCCAGGCAAGTTATGTTGTAGAATGTTCCACATTCTGGATTTGTCTGTTTACTCACACTTAGATTCAGTTAAAAAGGGCATTTTCAAATTCCTGAATATACAGGAAACATATAATCTCAACTAAGTGAATACACTGAATTTAAAGGAGACACCATCTCCATAGTCTCTGTTTTACTCCCCGTGGAGTATCAGTAACTTAGTCGCAGGATGGCACTTTCCACAGGCCAGCGTTAGGTAACCATCATCCTACAGAATAAAAATGATTCCACCATAGACCATCTGCCAACACACGGTACCACTGGCAAAAGATACCAGGTCTTCAGAAGAGTGGCCTAAGGTTCTGCCGGGGTTCACTTATAGGCACTAGAGCAATTGCTCACTCCAATAAATGTGTTAGGCTGAAATGGCCTTTTCTTACCTGGATATCCTCTGTGATCAAAGTGAAATGTGCTGGAGCCCAAGTTCTACTAAACAGTTAATAAAAAGAGATGAATTCAGTACCTACTGGCTTGCTGAGGAGCCCCACACTGTACTGATGTTCCAAAGCACCCATCACAGGGCTGGAGCAAGGCTGACATCACCCACCTGCCTGCTCTGTGAACTTGCCTGGTGCCAAGAATGTCCAGAACTTTTCAGTCATGGACAATAAAATAGAAACACACTCAAGCTTGAGCAAAAAGTGCTTCGGCGGTACCCCGACTTTCATCAAGACATTTCCCTAGTTATGCTGACTAGGATTACAATGTGTGACCAGAGTCCAGGCCAGGGACAGACTCCAGGCAGGGCCATCGTTTCCTCCCTGGGGCAGAGAGATTCCTCCGTCTACCAATCTTTGTGTGGCTGTCCTCGCAGGGGAGCCATCCATCACTCCATCAGGTGCTTCCCTCTGCCTACAAGGTGCATTGAGGGGGGACTTGGGGGGAAGGGAGAGCTGCAGCCACCTCTCTCTTAGTGGCTGGTAGGTCCACTCCCCTCCCGAGTCTGCCCCTCCGCCTGGGGAGAGGGGTGCAGAACAGAGCACAAGACAAGACCAGTGTGCACCCATGTGTCAGGACGCAGATGCCAATTTATTTTAAAAGGACGCTCATCTGCTTCCAAGAAGATTTGCCCAAGGCTTTCAATAACAGACACTTCTTACTTCAGTTACTCCACTTCAGGCTGGCTGCTCCAGCATCTGTTTTGTGCCATTCTGGAACTCACTGCTTCTCCACCACCTCGGCTTAGGAACCATGGAGCCTTCACACTTGAGGCAGTCCAGATGGTGTGTGACTTTTTCAGGGAATAGTTGGTAAATATGGTAGGTAGGCTTGATATGGTGATCAATTAGATATGGGCAGTGTCAGAGGGAAGAATCAATTGTCCTAAAGGTTTCTAGCTTGACAACTTGATCTAAATGTTGGTGCCACTAAATAATAAAAGAAGTTCTGAGAGATTAGGTTTAGGATGGGGCAGATGAGCCATTTATTCACTTATCTTTCACTTTACCTTTTACAGGTTAAAAAAAATAGAGTCTAAGATTGAGATTTAAATAAATGGATAATGCTTGGGAATTCGTTATATAAAAAGATCAAATTATACAGGGGAGCTTATTTTCTCATCTCCTACTGTAAGATTGTCCATTCTGCTACTTTATGGTCAGCATTTTTATCTGTTTTAATAATGACTAATTTCAGGAAAAAATAAAAGAAAATATGGTTATAATAGACAAGACACCACCAGCCATCTAGTGATAGCCTGTCCTAACTTCCTACCTGGTGAAACTTGCAAACAACAAATTATAAAACAATAAAATTATATCAAATGCCACCTTCTTCTTTATAGAACACATCAAACAGTGGTCAAATCAAGGAGATATATTTGTTGGTGTCACTTAGTTGAACTCACATCCTTCACAGGTATCCCAAGATGATCAGATTCCTTGTAGTGGAAATTCCCAAGTTATTAACAACACAGTAGTACAACTCTGTGAGACTGAGTTCCCAATCTTTGGTCACAAACCACACTGCACTCAGAGTCTCTAGCCCACCTGTTAGGCTGTTTCACTGAAGTGCAATAAACTGAGACTTTGGCTTTTAGCTGCTGATCTCTGGAATTCTGTGTATCCTATGAGATAAGAAGCCATCTGGGGGACTTCCCTGGTGGTGCAGTGGTTAAGCCTCCACGCTCCCAACGCAGGGGGCCTGAGTTCCATCCCTGGTTAGGGAAGTAGATCCCACATGCATGCCGCAACTAAGGAGCCCATGTGCTACAACTAAGGAGCTGGCAAGCCACAACTAAGGAGGCTACCTGCCGCAACTAAGACCCAGCGCAACCAAATAAATAAATATTTTTGTTTCTGTTTTTGTTTGTTTGTTTTGCAGTACGCGGGCCTCTCACTGCTGTGGCCTCTCCCGCTGCGGAGCACAGGCTCCGGACGTGCAGGCTCAGCGGCCATGGCTCACGGCCCCAGCCGCTCCGCAGCATGTGGGATCTTCCCGGACTGGGGCACAAACCCGTGTCCCCTGCATCGGCAGGCAGGCTCTCAACCACTGCGCCACCAGGGGAGCCCTAAATAAATATTTTTTTAAAAAAAGAAGTCATCTGTACAATCCAACTTGCCTGTCTCAGAAATAGTAGGTGTTCATAAACCCTTCAAAGGCAAACACTGTATTAGGGACCCAACACCTAATATACAAGTGTAGGAAAGGAAGGTATATTAGTTCTTAAGGCTGCCACAATAAAGTACCACAAACTAGATGGCTTAAACAACAGAAATGTATTCTCTTATAGTTCCGGAGGCTTGGAGTCCCAGTTCAATGTGTCTGTAGAGTCATGCTCCCTCAGAAGGCTCTAGAGGAGGATCCTTCCTTGTCTTCGTAGCTTCAAGGGGTTGCCAGCAATCCTTGGCACCTCTTGGCTCTTGGCAGCACACCACCAATCCTGTCTCCTTCATCACAGGTCATTCTCCTTGTGTGTCTGCATGTATGTCCAAATTTCCCACTTCTTATAAGAACACCAGTCACTGGACTAGGGGCTGCCCTAGTCTAGTATGACCTCATCTTAACTTGATTACATTTGCAAAGATCCAATTTCTAAATAAGGTCACATTCACAGGTAGCAAGGACTCAAACACATCTTCTTGGTAGACACAACTCAACCCACATCTGAAGGAAACTTTTGTTTTGTTGCAGCTTTTTGGCCTTTGTTCTTTGTAATAAAAGGAGACAAATGGTTTTTTAAAAATGCAGAATGTTACAAATTTTCTTAAGAAAAAAATTTTAAGTTATATGAAATAGAAATTTTATTAGAATATTAATATATACCCTAAAAATTAAAATATATAAAAATCTGAAAATGTTATTAACACTATTTGATTTTATTCTGAACTATTAACACGTGAGTCAAACGTGCTAATCGGATTGATGAAGACTTGCAGAGACAGAAACACCATATGGTGACACTGGGTAGATAACTGTGCAGACATGAAAGTGGAAGTGAAAACAATTCTTTGGGCCCCCAAAGATTAGATATCGGCAGTAATGCTTTTAGCACCTCCAGAGATTATCAGTCATTTCAAACATTTAAGATTCCCATTGCAGAAACATGGCACCTAGAGTCAGAAAACCAAGGTTATACAGATATTTGCAGTCCCGTAAACTGTCCTCATGTCAAGCACAAGAAATGTAGTAGGTGCCTCACGTAACCAAACACTGGGCCTGAATCCCCAGATCTGTGATCTAAATGAGCAAAGACAGCACTCCATGTTGCTTTAAAAAGAATGATCATAGGTGTTACACTTTCACAAAATCACCTCTTTCAGCAAAACCAAATTGCTCTATCACCTTTCAATCCAGATCATCATGGTAAAATGCTTTCAAAGCAATTTGCAGTGTTTTGCTTCTTGAGACCACACCCTGCCTGGACAGTCACTTCTGCAATCATCATTTTCTCATAGAGCTACAAAGGGGAAGATTAGCCCCAGGATACCGGGATCTTGAACTAATGGATTTATAGCCATTTATACCTGCAGTGTATAAAGGGCAACAGGATTGTCAGAAAGCTAAACTTTGACAATATCAAGTCACTCTGTCTTTTGGCTTTCTCAAAGCCAGCCTCACTGTTCACTGTTCTCCACCGAGGTAGGACTCAAGGATAAATTAGCAATCACTTTTTCTGCCATTCATCTGGGCTCCTGTGAAATAGTTCCAACCTAGCTTCTACCCTCCTGGGAGCAGGAAAAGACCTCAGAGATCATCTGGTTCAGGGCGGAAAATACTCAAGACTTGGGAGCCAATGACTTATTGGTCATTACCTTGGTTGGTCAAGGAGACTTCACAACTTGTCATCTGGTGGATATGCTAAGATTACTCTTTCCTATTGGATTTCCTTTTCCAGCTAGAACCAACATTTAAGATTCTCGATGCTAAGTCACTCCTTGCTTTCTCCTAGCTTCTCTTTCCGAACGTCCTGAGTGTGCACTGCCCAGCCCAAACCGCACTGTGTGTCTGCTTTTCCCACTGGGTGACGGGCGCCTCCCGGCGGCAGTCCTCTCTTAGCTATCCCTGCCCCCTAGGGTCTAACTCAGTGTCTGGCATGTGGTAAATACTCAGAGTTTTTCCTCAATGAAAAAATATTTCTAGAAAGAACGGTACAAGAGGCCTGCCTTTACAATCAGAGTATAAATTCATTTTATTAAAGTTTTGCCAAGGTAGTTATTTCACAAGTCACTAAGGGAATGAGATGTGATTTGGGTACTTATGTTTGCATGGGGACAGCAGGATGAATGCAGTTAAACTCCAGGGATCTATTTAGGAAAAGTACAAGTTTAATGGCAAATTCCAATTGTCAACAGGGTAGGATGAAGGGCTGGATTGGGGCTGGCTGACAGCTAAGGCTGCCTGAGGGCACTGGGGGCCTTGGAAGGTGGGCAGAGACTTTAAGACGGAGAAGGCAAGGGGCCTGGAAACAAGCATTTCTCCTGTTTCCAAAGTGACTTAAGGCCGTTCCTACTATTGCACTTCTGAGCAGGTCAGGTTAGTTCAAGCGTGAAGCGATTCAACATGCATTGTACATTGTGTAGCCTAAGGTGTAACTGTCACATGCTAATTCCCAACAGTGATGACAAGCCCCTATACGGGGGAAGTTAATTTTAAGCAAAGGCCCTGAGTCAAGACTGCATCCTGCTGCCTTCAGCAGAGGAGACAGAAGACCCACTGCTTGGCTGGCTTGGCTCTCTCATCTTGTCCTGTCCCTGCGTAGCAGCCTATTCCAGTTTCGCCCTGGTGGCTTCTCTGGCGACTGACCCTGACCCATCTGGTTCTTTCTCCTCCCTCTCCCCCAGCAGGGACTCAACATCTGAGCCAAGACTGGTGCCCTTTTCCTTTGCTGAGTAAAGTGAAGTCATAACTTGCAGGAAGGGATGTGCACACAGTCAGAGGTGCCATGAAATGAATAAGTCTTAAGATTCAGGGCCCTTCGCTTGCCCACGATTCTTCTGAGGTCCTGGGAGGGTCGTCAGCAATTTTGCACTTGTCCTTGTGAAATGTTCGCACGTGTGCACACATACACATACACATACATATGTAGACTTACATTCCTTAAACTTCGGGCTCCATACAAGGATCCATCCCTGGTCTCACATAAAAGTCCTGCACAATCACAGCCCTTCTCAGACTACTGTACTGTCAGGCAGCCTGACCTGGCCTAGAAAATTCCATTCCCCAAGCCAATCCCTTAGGCTCTTCCCAGGCCCCTCTACCAACAACAGCCCTCTATGTCTCCCCATCTGTTTATAACAGATTACAACTTGTCTCTGATCTCTCTGAGCGTTTCCTGACCAGAATCTGGGGTTGTGCAGATAAGAGCTTTGTCTCTGCCTTGGCTTGCTTCTTTGCTTTTTTTTTTCCTAAGACTTCCTCTTTCTAGTCATTTTTCCCCCACTGAGAATACAGTTCTCTCCTGCTTTTTAAGGCACATGTCATGGTATAAAATAGAATTCTATTTGGTAATAAAAATCACAACTTGCTGAAAGTCAATGTAAAACTAGGCAGCAAAATTCAAGGTCAGCCTGATAAGACAGATTCCTGAGCATTTTTACCTCCCTTTGAAATAATAACTGGAATTAAATTTCATATTACTAGTTAACTTCAGTTATTCAGTTCATTCATCTTCACTTGGACATTTCTTCCTGCCCTTGGGTGATGTTAGGATTGTAGCTCTTACAACCTCTTCTCCTAAAAACCTTCTTTAAATTCATCAAAGGAACAAGTTCTTTCCTGCCCCAGGGCAACTGAGCCCACTTTTCCCTCAGCCCAAAGGGATTTTATCCAGCACTCATGAGTAGGCAGATTCCTTCTCATCCTTTATAACTCAGTAATAAATATGACTATCTAAAGCAAGTCCACTGTCACTCTCTCCTTGCACATTTTGTTTCCTTATCAGAATATGTAATTATTTATTTGTTCATTTACTTCTCTCTTTCTTTTTTTTTTTTTCCCCTGTGTCTTCCTTCAAACCATAAGCTTCATGAAGGTAAGGACCATGTCAGCTTTGTCTCCACTACATTTGTAGCACAAAATACAGTCTGAAGACAGATGTCATTGTTACAGCAGGCTAGATCACCTTACTTGTCCCGGCTTTTCTCACAGCCCAGACAAGAGAGGCATAAAACATTGTCCCAAGCTCCTGGAAGAGCTCTTCCTAAAAGGGCAGGAATAAGGGAACTCTGTTATTGTCGTCATCTCTCTCGGAGCTCAGGAGTTGTCCTCTGAGGTATGAGAGTGATCGGGTGGCATCTTCAGGGCCTCGCTTCTCTCCTCCCCAACAGGCTGGCTCTCCTGTGCTTGCACACCGACTCAGAAAGGGTGGGCCAAGGGCAATGGACTCCATATCAGACTGAATGGGCTCACCAAATTCCAGCTAGGACTTCCCTCCACTTAGGACAACAGAGTTTCAGGAGACACGGGCATTATTTATATAACACTCCCCCACTGGAGAGATGGGTTCCAATGGTCCGCTTCGACACCAGGGACAGCTCCCCTGGGCCTGAGGGTGGGCCTGGGTGCTGAAAAAGCTTTCTGGGATTCCAATCCCTGCCCCACCTATCCTTTGTTACAGCTTTGAGCCACTCTTCCTCTGTAATAACTTCAGAGGTTCAGAGAGCCATTAGAAGGCTATATTGGATTCAAGACCAGGCTTCGCTCAGACCCAGAACTCAGGGACTTTCCCTTGGAATCCAATATATCAGCGTTACACCTGGATACACTGGGAATGTAGTGGGATGTTGGGGGGGGCGAGATGAGAACAAGTTCAGAATACCAGCTTCTTCCATCAAGAATTTACAGTCTGGTCAAATTTGGGTTAGTCTTGGCAAAATATTAACTTAGAAGTTATTTGTTCTTTTCATTCCTACAGAATGGGATATTTATATGGATGGTGACTCAGAATATTTTAGAAACTGTGAGGCAATTGCATCATATTTAGTGGCTCTGGGGTCAGTAAAACTATGGAGTCAATGTGCCTTAAGATAACTATGGAGCTAGCTCAGAAGGCGTCAACATTGATGTCCCTACCTTTAGTAGCTGGCAGGAAAAACCACCAGCAAGGGTTCACCTTTGATGCAGAATGAAGTGTTTCTTGGGAGTTGTGCCCTGCAGTCAGAGTATTGCAACCCAGAGGAGTTAGCAGATCAGTGAGAACAGGTTAGTGCAGAAAGTACTGTACCTGCAAAAGAGGCCTTTCTTGGACTTCAACATCCTATTGTGTTGTACTTATATTTTTGGTATCCATTGATTGAGAAGATATATAATGACAAAAAGATGCTATGAATTCAGTAACACCTTTAAATGGATTTATGTCTAACTAAATTAGACACAGAAGGAGCTACACACATTTTAAAAACATAATGTGTATATTTACTTAAGACATTCCACATTCAGTCCACATTCAACCTACATTCAGTCTATGATAGACACATGGACAGCTGAAACCCTTGAAACACCTCACACTGTCCAGGCGTTACAGCCCTCATATTCTGCCATCAGTCCACAATACAATGTCAAAGGGCCTGCCCTTCAGGCATGACACAGACAGGCATCAACTGGGTTTGTTCAACAGATGACTAACCCAGGCAGTCGTCCTGCCCTCAGGAATCAGAAACCAGGCGGACGCTGAGACTGCTGACCAAGTGTGGGAAAGCATAGGGCGTGAATCTGCACCAGGGAGGAAGGAGCCTCATATGATACGAAGTCCATCCAGCAGGCTAAGGCTCAGGGCAGGACTCTGCTTGGTAGAGGTTATTGGAAATAGGAGTGCTAGGACAAAGCAGGCATCTGACGAATGGAGCATCATAGGGTGTGGTGGCATGCAACAACTCTGGGGGCAAACAGGAGATCAGGGCCTACCCTTCGGGCTGGTTGGCAGCAAAGGACATCGGCAGGTGTGCAAGTTAGCAGACGTGGCATAGCAATGGTGTCCTGCATGTGCAGGGCATTTAATTTAGTTCTCCGAGGTACTGGATGGTAGATCGGGCTGAGATTGCAGACACATTTCTATTGCCAGGATTGGCTCAGAACTTGGGGCTAGACTGAGGCAGCCAGTGAAGACATCAGGACATTCAGCAGGAGAAACTAAAGACAACGGCTTCAGGGGCAGCAAGCCTGAGAGAATGACAGAACATCACAACCTCGTAAACGAGTATCACCAGACTCAGAACAGATCTGCCTATGCTCCCCAAGGTTCTGAGAACTCAAGCAAGTTATTTAGGAAAAGAGAGAGAGAGAGAGAGATGGAATAATTTCTGAGTCTCCCCTCTTTTTGCACTCTACATGCATAATTGCATACAGTGGGGGGAAAACATTAGTACTTGGGGCCTTGCTTCCAAAAAAAGAAAATGAGAGTGAAGCAGCTTTATGGGCAGAATCTTTGTGGGCTCTCTTGATTCAAATCCTTATTGTAATTCAGGAGCCAGAAGCTTTTCCACACTGCCCCCGCAACTCAGACTGGAAGAAACAGCTCCTAGGAACAGCCCCCCACCCCAAGCCCTACAGAAACTCTTCCACATCCTTTGTCTATGCATCAAAAACAGGATGATTAATGTAGATGGTGGTGATGCTTAAAAAAGGATCCCTGAGACCCAGGGATGTTATCTAACTGCAAGTGTCTCAGAAATGCCTTCCACAAGCCTCAAAGCACTCTCCATCAAACACAGCCAATGGGGCAGCCACGAAAGGCCAGGACAATAAATTGAGATGAGTAGTGCTCAGAATAGTAAAAAGTTCCAGGAATGGCCTTAAGTCAAAACAATGCATCTGGTGGGGAGGGAATTCTGCCCTGAGACTAGCATTCATGGATGGTAATAAATAAAAACTTGAGAAAGAAGGAAAAAGCCCAAGCCAGGAACAGGGCAAGCACAGGGCTGGTTGGGAGCCTCATTAACACTCTGATAGGTGACACCCACTGCCAACCCCACCTGAAAGGATCACTTTTTGGCAAGAGATGCTTATAGTTAATTCAAGAGGAAATTTTCATGTGAGGCCCCTAATCTTCTTTCTGGTCTGTGCTAGTTCAAATCCTTTGGAGGCAGCAAGGACCCCTACTCAGACTGAAGTTTCCACATGGCTCATGCACTAAGGAAAGCATCTTAAGGTAGGACTCTGACCCAGGCACCCCTTCTCAAGGTAGCACCCTCAAAGCATGAAGGAAAGCCTATTTTCTTTCCGTCTGGCCACTCACATCACAGGACAGAGTTTACACAGGCAGGAACAGGCATGGCTTGCTCTCTTCCAACTTCATCACCTCCCTCCCCAACATAGGTATAGTTCATCCCCCATGTCACCAGGCTTTAATAAATAGTAAGGAAAACAGCACCAAGAGCTGGTCGTTTGCTGTCTACTGAATGTGGGCTCTGTGCCATGTGCTATCCGCGTGGAAGTTACTGCCTAATGGTTTCTGGTGTAGGAGATGCTTCTGGTTGCCTATACAACCCCTCCACCCCTCCCTCTCTTCTTTCTAAGGGAAACCTGATCAACCTCTCCCCCATGAAGCTTAAGCAACACCTGAGAAATTGACCCCAACCCCATCTCCAGAGGTAGGCAGTGATATAGGTAGGGTCTAAATGAACAATAGTGAGCCCATTCTCCTTGCCAGAGATTGGCTCAGGAACACAGACAAGAACCCATGGCCTTCCTTCAGCGACTATCCCTAGCCTAGGGGTGGGCATGTGACCTAAGCTGGCCCAATCAGCCTGAAGGGAAGAACTTTTGACTCCTGCTCTCTCTTTCCCTCTCCCTCCCTCCCTCCCTCCCTCTCTCTGTCTCTCCATCTGGGTGTGGACATGGAAGCGCATTGCCCCTGTCGCTGCTGGGAAGCCATTCTGAGAACAAAGCTGACACACAGAGATGGGTTAAGTCAGGAGTCACTGAGAAGTGGAGTCAGAGCCCTAATCATAGAACTCCAGGAGCCTTCCTAGCTTGGGACTTCCTGATGTGTGTGTGACATGATAAATGCCCTTATGACTTAAGCCAGTTTGAGTCAAATATTCTGTTCCTTGCAGCCAAAATCATCCTAACTGATATATCTGGAGTAAAATTCGTTCATTTATTTTCCTCCAGTCCCGCCTCTCTATATTTTTCATTCCTTCCTTCCATTCTAAGGAGGCAGCTCTGCCGCTTTTCTGGCTCTGTGACCTTAGGCAAATCCTTCAACCTCCCTGGTCTTCAGTATCTTCATATTTAATGAAGGAGCTGGACTAGAATGATCTGTAAGATCCCTTCAAACTCTAATATTTATAGCACAAACATTAAAGAGTATATAATACTTCTACTAAAAAGACGTGTCATGTCAAGTAAGTAAACCACTGAGATTAGTTCAAACTAGTTCAAGCTTAAGGCAGAGAATTGCCAAGACAATAAAAAAGATGGCTTAAGAAGACATGAAGCAACCTCTCGTACACAGCAGGCTTCAAGTCAATGAACACAGAAAATCAATGAGGCGAAAACCATGTACCCCTGAGACTGAATGAGGTGAAAATAAATTGACCACAAAATCATATGTTCCTTTTATACTCAGCCAAATATACTCTATATTCCCAGTCACTCTGTTGTGCTTCCTGGCTCTGACAACCCGAAGAAGAAAAGGAGAAAGGGATGCAGTGTCTTATTCATGAGAAAGACAGCAGAAAGCACTGGAATATCGGAGAAAGAAGGAATGTTATATGGGCCAAGAGGCTCTGAGAGTCAATTTCTGTGGCAGTTTTTTCCTTCTATATTCATGTGGGCATTTTGTTCATTCTGAGTCTCCAGTTATTGTGTACTGCATGGACTAAAGACTGTTTCAGTTCAAAGTAGTTTTGCCCCAGTAAAGGATTGTTTGGGGAGGCTTGCTGCCCCTACTTACCTATCTCCTCCAACAAGACAGAGATGCAGTGAAGGAATAAGAAGCACACATAGTTGGGTAGCAGAAAATTTGGGGGTGAGGGCGGGACACTACTATGCTGAAGGATCCAGGGACAAGCAAGTCATTCTCTGTCCCAGGGAGTGATGGCAGTGAGAGCTTGGGAGCAGTGCCTTTGGGACCCAAGTCAGGAAGGGAAGAGGACACTAAACTGTCATGGAACCCCCCCAGTGCAGGTGTGCCGCCATTTAGCATAGTCCTGGCATAAATGTTCTACAGGCAGTTGTTGCATTGATGATTAAAGTGGGTAATAATACATCTAAGTCAATGAAGATACTCTGTGGCAACAAGGTATAGGAGAAATTGAACAAAGGTAGGAGTAGTTGGAATTGTACCTGGAAAGAATAGTGGATAGGGGTCCAGTAGCAGAAAAATATTTACACTAGTTATCAACCCTGGTTGCACTTAGAACCACTTGTGCACATTAACAAAACAATAGTCATGATGCTTGAACCCTACCCCAAGGAATTTTGATTCGGCTGGTCTGGAGGGGGGTTAAAGTTTGCAACCACTGGGGTAAGTGAAAGCATGGTTCCAACCAGCTCTTACTACCAGCTCTTCAAGTCCAGAGTTTTGACAAGAAGTTGTAGGGTGCCTTTTATAGTATGAGTATGTCTGTGCTTTTGGCATGCACACCACCACCAGAACTATCTCCCCAAAGCCCTCTCCTCCAGAACCTCAATGGTTCCCCACTACTTGCAGTTTAAAAATCTAGAACAAATTAATGGCTTTCTTGTGCCTCCTTTTCTTGTGATTCATCAACAGCAGTGTCTCTTTACAGTTTTGTCCCAGGGAGCTTTCTGAACCCCCAAAATAAAGGTTAAAAAGAAAAAGAAGTCAGAAAGTTGAGTTATGTGCACTTGCTTCAAAGGAAGTGTCCAGAAACAGACCAATTTAAAGATTCCTCTCTTGGTGGACACATTAATAGGAAAAAAGGAGGGACTAGAATAGAAGCCCTGGTTAAAGATCATTAGATTCTTGACAGACAGCTGGGTAAGTGGGTGGGAAACTAATCTCCCAGAGGCAGGCTCTCTTTAAGCTCATTAAAGTTTATTTTTAAATTACTCAAGTGTTTTATCAGGGATATTAACTTCTTCCCAGAAGGAACTTGAGAAACACATCATGCAAAAAGTTCAATCCAGAATAGGTTTGGGACAATTTTTCATTTCCAGTGAAAATCTTACAGCTCTCAGAGAGTACTCCTTTAAAGCAAAGAAAATCATTCTGGCACCATCTCATACTCAATCTTAAAACCACAAGACAGTGAGTGACGTTTTCAGACTTTCTAGAAAAAAGTTGTCTGATCCAAGATTTCTATACCTGACCATAAATTATTCATATGTAAGGGGAAACTAAAAATATTTTTGTTATGCAAGGATTTTAAGTGTATCCCATTTTATTCTCTTTCTGAAAAACTCACTCAAGGAAGTACTCTGCCAAAACAAAAATTAAATTGCAACAAAAATTTCTAAATAGACTGAAGCAAACTGTATAAGAAGTATGGTAAATAATTGATTAAGTAAAATTTAGAGTTAAATAGGTGATGATGTTATTGTAAAATGTAAAATAACTGCCAAGAAAAACTTCTTTAAAAAATTAGAAGAAGTATGTAAGAAAAAGCAGCACCACTCTCTCCATTCTCTTCTTTATTTTTCATATTTTATTTTATTTGCTTCGTTGGGTCTTTGGTGCTGTGGGAGGGCTTCTCATCGTGGCGGCTTCTCTTGTTGCAGAGCACGAGCTCTAGGCACATGGGCTTCAGTAGTTGTGGCACACGGGCTCAGTAGTTGTGGCTCGCGGCCTCTAGAGCACAGGCTCAGCAGCTGTGGCGCACGGGCTTTGTTGCCCTGCAGCGTGTGGGATCTTCCCAGGCCAGAGCTCAAACCCGTGTCCCCTGCATTGGCAGACAGATTCTTAACCACTGCACCACCAGGGAAGTCCCTCCATTCTCTTCTGTGGCGTCCATCCCGTCTCTGCTGTTTTGCAGTGTGGCACGTGGGAGTATATATGTAAGTGGTCCATGAGTCTTCTGCCTGGTGGACTAATTTTTTTTTTTTTTTTTGCATACTGATCTTAGTTTATAGCAAAATACCTTTTTCCTCCAGCAGCACCAAAGATTGAGCTGCTTTGACTCGTTCCTGAACATGACATTCTTTAGGAGCAGCCCTAAAAAGACATTTAATAAATAAAGGAAGAGAGTATAGTAAGGGTATAAATATGAGAAAGACCAGCATCTTAGAGTGTTGCCCTCCTAATCTCAGAGCACAGAGTAAAGCTCACGTCCTCCTGCCTTCCATAAAAAGGCAACAAGAGGAATTGCCTGACAGAGAGTAGGTAATCCATACATGTTTTTTTGAAAGGAATTAGACACACAGCTTAGCTGATTTACCTTTTCACTGCAGTCATTTATAAGGATACATTTGGTAGGTAACGTGCAACCACAGTAAGTGATTGCAAAGATTCTTATTCACCTGATTTGTCAGAAGTCAAATCACTGTTAGAATCCCACCTGCTTTTAGTAGGAGTGCTCTACACTCTACCTGTAAGCTTGGAGCAGAGATGTTTGGGCTAGGAGAGCCAGGTGGGAGGGGGTGGTGAACACCCCACAGCATGGGGTAGGGGAGGCCACATGCCCAGCTACACACTGTTCTGTCTCAGCCCGGGGCCATACCCGTGGAGCCACACCCTACTGCCCACAGCCTACAATCTCCTGCCCTACCCTTTATCTCTAGCTAAAGGGAATTTGAAATTCACAGGACCCACTGAAATGCAGCAAGGGTTGGAAGTTACGAATTTATCTTTCTTCATACCACTCACAGGCCTTGAAAATTTAAAGCTAAGTACTTCGTTCCTTAGACAGACAGACACACACACACACACACACACACATATCCCCTCTCTCTCTCCCACTCACCCAAATACAATAGCCCATTCCAGCATTCTGAATAACCAAAGGCTACACTGACAGAGGGAAAATGTGACCTGAGCTCATGTGGCTCCCAGCAACCAACTTTCACATTTAGTATTTTGGTAGGTGTAATAGAAAGCAAGAGACCCTATTCTAATCCTAGAATTTATAACTTTTCTCACCCTCGGCCTCTTAACTGTAAAAATCATAGAGAAGGTTGCTTTCCTGCTTAAAGGAGCCATTGAAAGGTTTGCAGAAGACCTATCCCATCAGATCGGAATCTGCATTTTCAGAAAATTCAAGCATACGCTTGGCGTTTTCTCTTTTGCATGTCTTGATCCACCTCTTTCACGTACAGTCTCCTTTAAACCTCCAGCAGCTTAGCCCGGATGCTGTGCAGCTGGCTAGCGCAGTGAGAGTTCAAAGTGAGTGCCGCGCGCCTCTCCGCCCGCGCTCGCGGAGGCCCGGCGGGTGGACGCGGAGAGCGCGGCGGGAGGGCGCCCGGGGTCGGGACTGCTCCCCGGCTGCTCCCGCTCGCACCACGGCGATCGTGGCAGAAATGAGAGGAATGCGCCGGGTTCACAGCCGCGTTATCAGCCGCCCGTCCCCGCCTTTCACCAGCGGGGCCTTAATCCCCTCTCTGTGCCCTCGCCGGGCATCAAGCCGTTTGTAATCCCGTCCCATTGCGGGTCTCAGCCCCGCTCCCGAAGCCCCCTCTGTCGGGCGCGAGTGGCTGGGCGGGTCGCGGAGATGCCGGCGCGCCCCTCGGCCCACCCTCCCCGCCCCGGGTGGCGACGGGTTCCCAGGAGGGAGAGAAAGTGGCCCAGCAGGATCCTGAGCCTGATAGAGAGAGAGGCTGGGGCTCATCCGAACCCTGACAGGAAAATACTTTCGGGCCCCTCGAAAATGAAAGTGACTCTGTTTTTAAAAACAAAACAAACAAACAAACAAACAAAAAAAAACCCACACACCTGAATCCCTGCTAAAGAGGTCCCAGGAGGGAAAGGATTAGAATTAGCTTTCCTTTTCAGGTTTACCTATTGCTCAGGATGACGAGAATTGGTCCCAGATTCCAGGGACGGGAGTAGAATAGGAGAGCTGGGATTGAACTTTCCTCCCTGAGATGACTATCGATCTGTGATGTGCTTTGTGGTGCTGCAGGGTAAAATTTGGACTAAAAAAAGACCTGTAGGAGAGGAAGGAAAAGAAAGAGATCCAGAGGAGTGTGGAGAAAAGCAACCAGACAGTACAAATGATAAACCATCACCGAACACTCCCTATATGCCACATAATGTTCTAAAGTGCTCAAACGCTGTACATCGTTTAATCTCACCGCAATCCCAGGAGTCTGAGGTAAATAATGTCGTCATTCCCGTTTTGAAGATGAAGACACCAAAGCAAAGAGGTATTAAACAAACCTGCGACTGCAAGGAGATTTGAGCCGAAAGTCTGGCTCCAGAGCTGTAAGGAACTCCCCTTAGTACTGTTCCTTTCCTATTTTGCAAAAACAGGCCAGTTGGCAGGCCCTGGGGAATATACCTGGTTTCAGGCAAATTGTGGCTCCAGTTAGATGAATCACTTAATCTCTGGGTCCCAATTTCTTAATCAGGAATGATGACTTTTCAGGAATGTTGTGAAACTCAAATGAAATAATGTATTTGCATATATTTGCAAAGTAGAAGGCACTTACCATCCTGTAGTCCTAGCCCATCCCTGGAGTGGAGGCCTTAAAAATATCTCCTGAGAAGGGCTCCAGAGTACACTCATTAGCTCTCAGAGGAACTTCCACTTCCGCCTCCACAATTTGTTATACAGATATTGAAAATGCCCCTCTTCCAAGTAAGCCTCCTTCCCCTCTCACCGACTTCTTTGTTCGGTATGTTGAATATACTACTGAATTTAGGTTGCTTCCCACAGGTATTTCCTTGTAAGCTAGAAACAAATTACTAGACATGATATTGGTTCCATGGTTAATATCCTGGTGGGGTGTGGAGAGAAGCCTGGTTTCTTTTTTAAGCGTGGGGCCTGACCTTAGGAAACCACTAACTTCCTTTTTATTCACTGCCTAGGTCTTACCTCCACAGCTATTGTGAGGGGGCACGGGGGGTGGGGGGATTCTCAGGCTCACCCCTGCTTTTTGAATGCTGTATGAGGGGAGCGTCTGAGAAAATCAGTCAGGAGAGCTTCAGGAAAGGAAAGAGGGATCGGGCACGATTCTGCACATGGCTGGAATTGTAGTTTCCATAGTTCCATCCTAGCCATGGTTTGCTAGGGTGGCCATAACAATGTCCCCTAAGCTGAGTGGCTTCAACAACGGAAATTTATTTTATTTACTTACTTCTGAACTTTTACTAAGACCTGAGAGTTAGGAAAAATCTGCATCTTTTTTAAAAGTAGCATGCTTTTTACCATGAAAATGTGAATTCTGAAATGGAGAATATTTTACATATTTCCTTTTGCATCTGGTAACCAGGAAACTTAGATCCAAATTTGCTAGCAGTTTCAGATTTTATGACCTGTGCATCTCCATGCTATCTTGGATTACGGTCTTCCAATCCTATCCATGTTTTCTCTAGCTCTGATTTCTATATTTATATTTTCTCTCTTATTATACAATATATATGTAGATACTGCATCCAATCCATTGTGGAATGTGGTAAGGAATATAAATAAATTATGAAATGAAATAAATGAATTTTTCTATAACTCTCTAACTGGGACCAATAATGAGACTTGCCTGTGCTATGTGCCTGGCTCTTCCATTTACCTGTGAAACACTAACTTATTAGAATGCAATAAGAATTAATGATATAGCTGATCTAGAGAACTTTAAGGTACTTCAGAAGCAGAGAATACATCAACAAAGCCACAACAACCAAAGAAGATAATATTCTTCTGACACCAAGTAACAGTCCAGCTCCTGACGCTTTCCCCAACCCCTGCCCTGCTCTGCTCCTTTCTCCCACCCCAGCCCGAGCCCAAGTGCTCCTGTGGCTTTATTTTCACAAGGTTTTTGTTGTTGTTGTTGTTGTTTGCCGCCTCCCCCCCCCCCCAGTAACTCACAAATTTGCCCCTTGAGGCTTTTTAAATCCAGAATACCTAGTCGGCAAAGCAAAATCCAAATGATCAGAAGAAATACTGTTTATTCTTATCATTATTAGATTCACTGAAGAGTCTGCTTTTGTCTCACAATGGAGTACAAGAAAGTAAGGTACTGCTGTCCAAACATTTTCCACTAAGATGGCAGAAGATCAGACAGCACAAGGGCTAGTGCCACCTGAAGCTAAATTATCACTTAATATACATAGTGAGCAGCTGATGTCCAGAAGTCAGCATCAAGCTTCTTGCTAACATGATGAGCAATGGCCATCTGTCCCCACAAAGCTAGGCAGCATGACCTTCAGTCCCAGGAGTTGCTAGCATAGCTCTTTCCCATGATGAAGGATGAGAAAAAGAGCTGCTTTAATAATTTTCTGTTATTAGCAACAACAAAAACCAAAGTGCCCATCCTTATTTTTATTACATATTTTCTACTAAAAAAAAAATAGAGGAAGAATAAACAGGAACCTGGACAGCAAGTTAGAGCTTAGTGATGTGTGATTCTATTTTCTTAGAAGGAAGATATATGCATATAATTAATATGCAACCAAAGAGCAAAGCACAGCACATGCATTATACTAGAAATTCCTTCATGTTTTATTAATCTAAACTACATGAAAATATCTAGCTGGAACAAAAGCCACAGCTCAGGCCACTAAATCTCTATTGACAAATAGCAAGTCACTCTAAACTCTGTGACTACTGTTATTGGCAGAGAGAAAGTAAACAATAAGAGAGGTAGGTGAGAACAAATCACTACAAAGATATAACCTTGCCAGTAAGGGGTTTGTAATCTAGATTGACTCATGAAATGCTTATGTGAACTGAATGCATTTCCCCATTTGTCTCCTGCATTCTTTTCTGTCTGTCATACAAGGGATCGTTAGCATTGTCAGAACAAAAAGGGGGGAAAAAGTACGCAGCTGCTTCTCAGTGGGAATTCATCAGTTGACAGAGAGTAGGATAACCATGTCCAAGACCAACAAAACCAGACATCACAAAATGTTTCTTTAAGCCTGAGTGTTTCTCACAATATCAAGCAAGTATGTATGCACTATGTTATTTTTGTAAAGAATTCCATTTTTCCATAACCTTTTGCTTAACTCTCAGGATTTAAAAAAAAAAAAAAAGTTTGTTTTTTTTTTAACGTAAGTCATTTCCTAAGAACTTGGTTTAATAGATCATTTAAAGAAATAGGAAATATATAAAAGTTGTTGATGTATTTCCTAGCATGAATTAGAACATGAGGAAACAAACAATCAGCCATGGCTTCATTGTTGGTCTCACAAGGGTCTGAAGGGGTGGGTGGCTTCAGGGTAGTACAGCAGCTCAAAGGTACCCTCGAGGGCCCAAACTCTTTCATTCTTCTGTTCCACCATCCTCTGTGTATTGGCTTTTCATTCAGATATTTGTCAGCCCAGAGTCCAAAGTTGGCTAGCAAAACTTCGGGTATCATGTTCTCTCACTGGCATCCCAGCAAGGAAGAAAGAGCAGAGGCACAACTTTTGTCCTTGCTAGACTCCCTTTTTATTCAGGAAGGGAAGCACTCTGTAGATTTCCCCTTGGATCTTACTGGTAGAACTGGGTCTCTTGTCTATTTGTAGACCAATCACTAGTGAAAATGAAAACAGGTTAAGGACAATCATGATTCACTCCCTGAATGAAATCTCTGCCCGATACCTGTGGGGCGAGGGGTGTGGGGGGGGGACGATATGGGCAAATTGCTATTGGGAAAGCAAGGAACACAATCTATTGCAATGGGCCGGGTCCCAGTTTCCTCCCCATTCTCCAAAAACTCCACCATCACATGGAATTTCTTAGATCTTATCAAGAATGGCCCGTATAAAATAGCTACACACCAGATAGGATATTATATTCATAATCTGTTCCTTTTCTGTCTCTCCAGGCATTTTCCTAGTGTTTCCTATCAATTCTTCTATTGGTATGGCTATATAATTTTTCTTCGGGCAGCATCTGTCTGTCACTCTTATGTTTGCCTCTGAGCCTTTACTCTTATCAATCACCTCTCATGTCTGAATAGCCTTGTCCTTGTACATCAAATGATCCACTTCTATTTCACTAAAAATGAAAAACGCAGGTGCGTCTGCTTGTAGTTCCTACGTTCAGGTTTATATTGTTGAAGCTGTGACTTTGGTCTCTAGGATCAGAGCTGACAAGAGCAAGACAGGTTCCCTCAACTGGCAACAGAAAGGAAGGCAGAGGGCAGAGGTCAGGATTCACTGAGGGATCTTGCTATTGGGCTGTACAGACTTGGCCACAAGTGTCCCTTGCTCGTCTGTCTTCCATGACCATCTATTAGATGTGTTTAGTTGGGAAAAAAACAATCTTCTTTGAAAGAATGCTTCCCGTCAGGCTGTCCGGCCACCACCATCTGCTTTCTGCCCCTCCCCCATGGCAGGACCCAGCTCTACACCAGGCCTCTGGGACAAACCTGACCTAAGGCGGGACGAATTCAAACAGCTCTGCTCCACACTCTGTGGCTCTTATTGCTTGTCCAATCCTAATAGAACATTATCATAAAACTGTTAGTTTCCAAAAAAAAAAGACAAAGAAATCCATATCTGCCTGGGTGGTTTGAGGGCAAAGGGAGATCTTCCTCCTGTGGGAAGAGCAGCAGGATATTGAAGGCCAGAGTGGTGTTTTCTGTGAACGCTCTCTGAGGATCAACCTCACCACAACCCACTCTGGCTTTGCTGGGACAGGTCAGGGGAAGGCGGCTGTACTCCCTCCCCCAGGCCCAAGTGTCACCACCCCCAGTTTCCTCCTGATGTCCTATGCCACAGCTGAGGTGAGGCTGCAAGACATAAATAAGACTTTTCTAAAGAGGCAAGAAAAAGGAAATAAATAGAAATGATTACAACTGATGACTTAGCTTACTACAAATGTGGCTATTTATTGTCTTTTGGGGGTCCACTTCCAGCCTGGCTCTAGGAACACTTTCTGACATCAGAAGCCATCTGCTACAGAATGCAAAATGGGGGCTCTCTGGAGGGCCACAGGCTGACAGCAAAACAAGACTCTAAAGGAATGCTTCTCGAATGAGGGTGGTTTTGCCCCCCAAGGGACATTTGGCAATGTGGGAGTAATTTTTGGTTGTTACAACTGGGGTGATGCTACTGACCTCTAATAAGTAGAGGCCAGAGATTCTACTAAACATCCTGCTATGCACAGGACAGGTCTCACAGCAGAGAATTATCTGGCCCAAAATGGCAACAGGGCTGAGGTTGAGAAACCTACTCTAGAGACACTAGCCCACCTTCACAGGAAAATCTGGGATACCATGGCCCTGGCTCTGCCACATTAGTCCATCATCTCCCTGGAGGACTATAAGAGAGGTAAAGGGAATGCAAAGACTGTGTATTAGAAAGTCATTGGTGATTGCTGCAGCTCATGGGTGACGGAGGGAGTGCTTCCCCCTTACTTTAAGCCTGAGTAAGAGGAGATTTCAAGAAACCTATCCCACCAGTTTGATATGGGTCCTCTGAAATTTAGGAGAAATAGGACCTGGCATCTGGCTTTTCTGGAGTAAAAATCTAAACATAAGAGGCTGACTAGAGCTGGCAGAGCAAAGAGAGGACCAGCTGTACTACCAACAGCAGAGAAGGCCGGCCTGGAGTTGTCTTAAAAAAAGTTAATTAGAAAAAACAAAAAGAGCTTCCCTGGTGGCACAGCGGTTGAGAGTCCGCCTGCCGATGCAGGGGACACGGGTTCGTGTCCCGGTCTGGGAAGATCCCACGTGCTGCGGAGCGGCTGGGCCCGTGAACCATGGCCACTGAGCCTGCGCGTCCGGGGCCTGTGCTCTGCAACGGGAGAGGCCACAACAGTGAGAGGCCCGCTTACCGCAAAAAAAAAAAAAAAAAAAAAAAAAAAAAGACCCTACTGACAAAAACCCTTTGGAGGAACAGATTTCTTACCCTAGCACAGGGGTAAATTGCTAGAATCCCAAGGGATATGGTACAGATAAGGCGGGTTGTAGGATGGACACAATTCCCTGGGAGTTGAAGAGAGAGCCACCACTTTGTCTCCCCCAGCAGAAACTGAACACACTGGAACGTACGTTCATGAGAGTGCTTTATGTAGGGATAGCCTTGAATCTGCCCTTGTGCATTCCTTTTTAACTTGGTGCTTGGTTATTAGTAATAAATTACTTGTAAGTATATACTCTATAACAAATATTAATAATCTGACAATTGAGAACTAATGTCATCCGTTGAAAGAGAGCTTTGACATGGATTCAAATCCTGGCTCTGCCACTTACTAGCAGGGCCTTGCCCTTGTATTTCAGACTATTTAGCTGTAAAGTAGTTCTACAGTTGTTATTTGGATTAATAAGATAAGCACTTAGCACAGAATAAATGTTCAATAAACGGCAGCCTCTGTGCATGTGGATGTGGTCTAAAGTGGAACTCATGGAATTGCAACACATAGAACTTTTCTTTAACTCTGCCTGGGCTCTTGTTGTAGAAAAAAATTATGAGGTTCTTTCTGCTCCTGTTGCCAGACTAATGCACGTCACAGTGCTTCCAAGGGCTACATGTATTTGCTAGGATGCTTTCAGTTACAAGAACGGAAAACAAACTAAATGTTCCTTAAACCATACAGTGTTTATTATCTCACATAAGAAGGCTATAGGTGAAACAGTTCTAGGGTTAATCTGCAACCAGATCTATGTAATCAAGAATCTTTCTTTCCACTCTCCCATTCCCAGTCCTGTGGCTTTTGTCCTCGGGTTTATTGTTTTGGGGTCTTAAGATGGCTGCAGTAGTTCAGAGCATTTTATCCTTACACAATAACATAAAGAGATAGGAAAATGAAGACATTTTTTAATGTTTCTTTTGAAAAGCAAAAATCCCTTTTTCACAGAATATCACTGCTGAGAAGTCTTCCTCTCACATCGAATTGGTTGGAGTTGTGTCACATGCTCATGCTTAACCAATCACTGGCAAAGAGAAATAAGACCACCAGGAAAGGTTTGGACCAATCAAGTTTCACCCCAGGAATGGTTCAGGACCTCTTCTCTGAGTATAAGGACATTGGAGAATGAGTAGACAAACAATTGTGGTTGTTACATCACTCAAAATATTTCCAGGCTAAGACTCTGTGAGAGTCCCATCAATTATATCCCCCATGCAGGGTAAATAAATGTCTAGCATCATGACTACACATAGCAATGGGGTGGGAAGGTGTGAGCTTGGAGTTTTTACCAGCAAACTGCCATTAGAAAAGTATGTTTCCTTTGCCTCTTTCTGGTGAGCCCTTCTCCCCAAGTTTCTGTCTCATTTGGCCAGATATGTGTTTTGTTTTGTTTTGTTTTTAAGTAGTGACTTAATTGCTTTCATCAAAATGATATATACTCATTACTTTTTCAAATGAGCAATACAGAAAAGTATAAAGAAAAAGAAAAGCAATAAATCACCTCAAATCCCACTGCCCAGAACTAACCAATGTTAACATTTGATGAGCATAATTGAACACATCACTAGGCATATGAGATGGATGTGGAAATGGAGAGCTAGATAGAAATAATTTAATGAGGGCATTCTATTTATTTTCTTAATAAATATTAAATTTAATTTTACTTGATTCTAGTCTGCAGGAAAAACAACTTGAAGGGAAACTTTTGCATTTTAGACAAATATTTATTGACCATAAGATACACTGTTTCCTAAAATATCTAAGATTTTTTAAAAAGAGAATAAAATGTTTAAGTTAGACTATAGTGAGGATCGATAGATGGGGTAATTAGCCTCCTCCCATCTCTATCCCCAAATTTCTATTGGTGATATTATTTTCATTTTGTCAAGTTTTGTGATGTTTTCACTATGCTCAATAACCATAACTCTGGGGCCAGGCATTTGAATAAGCCTCCCCTTCTTCCTTCAGGCCTTTTTGAAGCAAAGTGCCTGGAGGCAGTGCCACCCACCCAGACTTCACCAGCTGGGCAAACGGCCACCTCTCTGGTCAAACTTTCATTCCTTGTTCTGAGCTTTTTTATACTATTCCTTTCTCCCAGACTAACCAGGTCCTACTTGTTCTTCAAAGGCTATTTTAAATTCCACATCCTAACATTTCACAACTTAATTTTTACCTTTTCTCTGAAGCCATCCTAAATTTCTTGTCTGTACCATTCATTTTATTATTCATTCTTCTACTGCTTGTTTCGTATGTCTATGTATCATTTCCTCAGGTAAATAATAAGTTCTTTGAGGGCAAGGACCAAATCTAATGCTGCATTTTTTGCCCAGCAGGGCGCTAAGCACTCAATATACACTGAATAGATGTTTGCTCAGTTGAAATAGCCATGTGTAGAGTAAAACAAAAGCAACAGATTCTGGTATAAAAGACTTAAAAAGCACAGGTATACCCCTGCTTGCTACTCACAGATAGCAAATGGCTGCCAAGCTCCCCACACCCTTTGGGAGAACACACTGAAGCATGTCTCCTGGCCTCTTGAACAGAGACGATCTATATATCGCAGGAAATAATAAGTTGATTGGATCATTTTCTGTAGCACCCACGTGAATAAATTCAGAAATTTTAATGCTGAAAGTTATCGGTCAATGGAAGGATGGTACTTTCAATCCAGGAAAGTCCATATTTATTCACTAACATGACAAATATCATTGAACAATTACAACGTGCTAGGTTCTAACATGGTTGAACTTGATATATATGCACTAGATTCTGGTGTTGTTGAACTCGATATATGAGGTCTCTGTCCTCAAGAAGAATAAGGGAGTGAAAAAGACAGACATTAATAAAAACTACATGGTGGGTAATTCAAGAGGAGAATTACAAATGCTAATGGAGGGCAGGATCTGAGGGATCTGAAAAGGCTTCCCTGAGGAAGGGCTACTAAACCAAGAGCTGAAGAGGGAGTACAAGTTCCCTTAATTTAATTAGAAAAAGCTCCACCGGAAGGTTAGATTTAAGGAAATCTTTGCACGCAGGTGTGGAGTTAATGCAGACAGAAGGAATGACTTCTTTAAATATTCAGCAATGAAAAAGGATAAGGAAATGAAAATAACCAGAGGTGACATGTGTTGCATTAGTATCTGTCAGAAGGCTTGAAGCTTTAATTATGAAACAGAAAATCAAACTAGAATATCTGCTTAGTTGAGAAAATTAATAAATCCCTCCATTCTTTTATTTCAACACTCATTATCATTGGCTAGTTACAAGGCTTAGAGGGTCAGTTGCTTACAATTCTGTACAGTAACTTTCCCCCACAAGCATCTTGAAAACTTTTTCTATCCCTGCTGATCATATGAAAAACCTTTATGAATACATTTTGAGAGAAATGTATATGCAAAATAAATTTATTTACTTATACAATAAACATTCACCTATTAGTCTAGTTTTTTTAAATAAGAATTTACCTTTTATCTAAGACTTTGCATCAGGTACTTCATAATCCCCAGTAAAACAGGTAACTCTCATTATATTAACTAGATACATTCCAGCAGTGTGTGTGTGTGTTGTTGTTGTTGCTGGAATGGGGTCCTAAATCAAGAACTACATGTGTTTTCCCCCCACTGATTTCTACTAGGGCAATAAAAATGTCAAACTAAACGAACAAATAAATTCTAGAAATAAAGGCTTTCTACATAGTTGTTACAGAAATACCAACAACATACTTTTGGAACAAATGGTTTAGCTACACACCATTGACCAAATAAGGTCTTCCTCACCTCTGCTCTACTTGCACATGCTGTTCCATTAGCCCCAAACCATATTCCTCCCACCCCCCAGTCACTCTGCTTTAAATGGGATCAAAGGCTCAGCTGACTGGCACAGAGTCAGCTAATTGGCCTGTTAAACACAGGTTCCCTGCCCAGCCCCCTTCAGAAATTCTAATTCTGTAGGTGGAAGATGAAGCCAGGGAATATGAATTTTGGTCACCAGTCCTCAAGGCATTCCAAAGCATGAGCAAATTGGGGAACCACCGCTAGCACCCTAAAGCAGGATCTCCATCACATTGCCCTTCCAAGTCTTAGCACAAGACTCAGAATATTGTAATCCCTCATACTTGCTTGTGGAAGAAATCCAATGAACGAATCAGGAAAAACGGTTCACTTTTTGAGAAGATGAAAAGGCTAAGATGGGTCTGGTCCTTGGGCAGAGGTGTCTGCTGAGAGCCTCCGTGTTCATCGTAGGTGAGCTCTCATCTTCAGCAGCTGGTCCCTTTCCCTGCAGCCCCACAGGCTGCGGGGTCCCTTCCCCACAGCCCCACCCTTCTTCTAGGAGCCCTGACCTCGGGCTCAATTCTCAAGATGTGTTTCTCTCCTTTTGACCAGGAGTGGGGTTGCAATGTTTAGACTTCACCAAAAATGGGCGTCTAATTGCCCGAAGTTGCAGACGTGAGATTCCAGGTACTGAAACATACCAAATTTGAATGAAAGAGGAACACGTGTAATTTGGGGGGGAATTCTGAGTAAATTTTGGTAGGGTTCTACCAATAAATTTATCTCCTAGTTTCCACAAACACCGTAATACAGTTGTCATTTTTCTGAGAATTCAGTGTTAAACGAGATGTGTATGGACAATTATGCACTAACAATCTTCTGAAATCCTAACGATAATAAGACAAAGGGGCTGCCTGAAGAAGGAAGAAATAAAAGAGAGAAATGACAGCGTAAACAAGAGCATTACACTATCCCAGAACAAAACGGGGTAACGGTGGGCAGAAGGGCAGCGTCTGCTGCGCTGCTGTCTGTGAGAGGACTGAGTAAATGGGAGGGAACAGTGCCCCTTCCAGAAAAAATTTAAAAGCACCCGGAGGACGTAGCTGTTCAGGAATGCCTGCATCGTGATTCTTATTTACCACTGCAGAGCTTAAGCCCGGCTGCGTACGCGTTCACAATATAAACAGGAAGGATTAGAGTGACCCCACGTCCCAAAAGACTGAAGCAGTCCGGGAAAAGCTCTGGTTACCTTGCATCCTGAGCAGCCTGCCCCTTGATGACAAACGTCCCAGATCCGGGCGTTCTTTTGTGGTTCATGGGAAAGCACGGCTAATCCGCGCGGCCCCGCGCGCACGCACATCGCCCATTCAGTGCGGCTCACAAAGCGCCAGAGACCCGCTTCGGCCCGCCATCCCCCGGCCCCTTGCCCCGCGCCGCCCCCGCGTCGCCCCCGCAGCCCCACGCGGAAGGGGGAGGCCGGGGAGAGCACGACAGGAAAGAGCTGCCTTTCCACGTCCTCCTCAGTGAGGCTTCGGAGGAAAGAGGAAAAGAAGACAGGTCAGGTTGGTCTTTCTCCTCAAAGCAGTTCTTGCTCTGTTCCACCTGGGATTTACCCGAGTTTTTAAACCCTCCACCCTCTGCTCCCCTCGGCTGTTCCATTCTCTTGGTTCATTTACCACTTTCAATGCTCCAGGCTCTGTTCTAAGAGCCTTACAGAAAGTGTCATAATCGTCAAACAACACTGCGAGGTCGGTCTATTTTACAGATGAGGAAAGTGAGGCACAAGCTAATCCTGGGGGCGCTGGACATGAAATCACATTTCCAGAGAACACATTCTTCACCGCTGAGTTACATGTTGCGGCAGCTGTCACTAGCGCAGAACTTTCTGTAACCTGCAACGGGAGTCACCTTGACATAAACACATCTATGTTTCCATATCAACTGTCTCATTTGGAGAGACCGAGGAGTTCACACGCCAATCAAGTGGAGAAGATGAGGTGGAAGAAGCTGGAGAGACAGCTCGCAGTTTTTCACTAGCAAAGCCTGGCACGATGGAAGTTCCCTGGCTTCTGTAAGAGCGCAGGTTCAACGAAAGCCTCCACTTCCAGCAGCTCCAGTTTCCCCATTAAAGGGGATGAAAAAAGTCTCTCCCTCTGAGAAGGGGACTTAAAATACCAAGCTGTAAAAACATGAACCCTCTGTCCCAGCCATTCTCAGTGAGATGGATGAAAGGAGGGTGCTCTACAGAGGTTTCTTATTTGCTGACAAGTGATCTCCTTGGCATCTTGGAAAATGCCCGAAATAGTAAGCTATGTTCCTGGGAATAATTGGATAATTCAGAAAACAAAAAGGCAGTGAACGAAAGTTTAGGCAGATTTGTTAAGGTCTGGGGGCATAGTAATAAGAAAACTGTGCTGAATGGGTGGGGGTAAAGTTTCAATTTCATTAGTGATTAAAGAAATGAAATTAAACAGCAAAGATATACTGAATTTTAACCTGACTCTTCTTCCAAAAAAATACCTAATGAAGTAGAGTGTGCCATCTTATATACTGTTGCTGGGAGAGAAAACTGGAGCAAACTTTTAAGAGATGATGCGGAAATACTTAGCAAAAGCCTTAAAATGTGTGTATTTTTGATCCAGCAGTTCTACCTATGGAGTTTTATCCTAAGGTAATAAATTTAAATATGCCAAATAATTTGGTTAGAGGAAGAGTCAATACAGCATTCTTCAAAATACCAAAAGAATGGGAACAGATCTAGATGTCAATCAGCAGGGAACCTTTTAGATAAGTTACATAATACATACAAAGGAAAACCTCTTACAGTGTATTGCTAAAAGAAAAAAAGCAGATGTTAAAAGAGTATGCATATCAGGGACTTTCCTGGCAGTCCAATGGTTAGTGCTGCACGCTTCTGCTGCAGGGGGCACAGGTTCAGATCCCTGGTCAGGGAACTAACATCCCACATGCACGCAGCACGGCCAAAAAAGAAAAAAAAATTAAAAATTAAAAAAATTTTTTTAAAAAAGAGTATGCATATCACAATACCTTTATTGAAAAAACAAAGTCTATAGAAATATGTCTGGAAGGACATACAAAACATTAGTACCCAATGATTGTGAGTTTTATTTTCTCCTTTCTGTTTTTAATTTATCTTCAACTAATATGCATTATGAGTAATAAAGAAAAACAAAATGTTTGTTTTTAGTTTTACTTTTTAAATATTTATTTATTTTTGGCTGCATCAGGTCTTAGTTGTAGCACGTGGGCTCCACAGCGTGTGGGCTCTGTAAATGTGGCATGCAGGCTCCAGAGTGCATGGGCTCTATAGTTGCAGCACGTAGGCTCTTTAGTTGTGGATGCGGGCTTAGCTGCCATGCGACATGTGGGATCTTAGCTCCCCAACCAAGGATAGAACCCGCATCCCCTGCATTGGAAGGCAGATTCTCAACAACTGGACCACCAGAGAAGTCCTCCAAAAGGTTTATTTTTAAGAAGAAAACAAATCTCTCTGTTTACCCAATAATGATTAAATGAGAGCAGACTTTGAGTCCAAAGTGGGACAGTACCCCATTTGGGTGAGAACAACCTTCAGGCTTTATGACTTTCATAATGGAATGTAAGTCTTGCCACATGGGTGTCTGAGAAGCATAGGAATGTCCTGTTGTCTGATGCTTGGCAAATGCCCATCCAGGAGGAGTGAAATTCAAAAAAGACCATCTAAGGGGCCTACTGTCCACTGCTCCTGTAGGTATTAGCACAGTACTACTCCACACCAGTAAGATCATTAGCTCTGCACACAGACCTCATTAAATTAGTACTCCATAGAAATGCCTTTGCTGAGTTACGTTATCATGTTATATCCTTGGGTTTATGTTATCATGTTACACCTTTGGCTTCTATCTGGGTTTAAAATGAAATGGTCATATGATGGATCCCTTTTCTATAAATCCTTTGCTGCAGATGTTTTTCATGTCTCGTAATAGCTCTGTGTATTGACTCTCCTGATAAAATTCCTTCAGAGTAGTAGTGTTTAAACTGGCTCCCAGGAGCTACTGAGGGGGCTGAGGGACCAAACCCCTCTACCACTAGGGGACTCTGCTTTTACTTGTTCTGCCACAGATGCCAAATAAAAGGCAGTTTCACCTCCTTCCAAAATTAACCCTCAGAAAAGAGGGATTGCTCTTATATACGTGTGCTTAAAAACTCTCTCAGGGACTTCGCTGGTGGTCCAGTGGTTAAGAATCCGCCTTCCAATGCAGGGGATGTGGGTTCGATCCCCGGTTGAGGAACTAAGATCCCACATGCTGCCAGGCAACTAAGGCTGCACGCTCTGGAGCCTGCGCACCACAACTAGAGAGAAGCCTGCTTGCTGAAAGGAAAGATACTGAGTGCCACAACTAAGACCTGACGCAGCCAAATTCAAAAACAAAACTCTCTCATGTTACCAGGTATGAACCAATTATTTTTGGCCACAAAATATTATTTAGGAAAGACAAAAAAATGTGAAACAGATTGAAGTAGCTATTTCTGGAGGTATGACCTCACAATTGAAAGTTTCTCAATGCCACTGAAATAAGCCTTTTAAAGATCATTTTTTTAAAAAGCAATAAAATAAGTGATTATGTTGTAAGATCACAAATACCTACTGCATTTTTTTTCTAGGACTGTCATAACAAAGTATCACAAACTGTTGACTTAAAGCAACAGAAATTTATTTTCTCACTATTCTGGAAGCTAGAAATCTGCAATTAAGGTGTTGGTGTGGCTGTGCTCCCCCTGAAACCTGTAGAGGGGAATCCTTCCTTGCCTCTTCTAGCTTCTGGTGCTTATTGGCAGTTTTTGGCTTTCCTTGTCTTATAGGTGCAGCACTCTGATCTCTGCCTCCATCACCACATGGCCATCTTTTCCCTTTGTGTCTCTCCCCTGTTCTCCTTGGATATTGGATCAAGGGCACATCTTATTCTAGTGTGACCTCATTGTAACTAATTATATCAACAAAGACCCTTTTCCAAATAAAGTCACATTCTGAGACACTAAGGGTTATATTGCAGGAAGGCAGATCCTTCCCAGGGCCCAAGAGTGGGCTCTTGTCTAACACTTGGAAATGAATTGTCTGAGGAGACACATGTGCTGACAAAGCAAGATACTTTATTGGGAAGGGGCACCCAGGAGGGTAAGGGAATCCAGGAGGACTGCTCAGCCACATGGCTCACAGTCTCAGGTTTTATGGTGATGGGGTTAGTTTCTGGGTTGTCTCTGGCCCATCAGCCAAGATGGATTCCAGTGAGGAGGATTCTGAGAGGTTGGTAGGACATATGGACTGGAATCTCCTCTCCTTTTGACATTTCCCAAATTATTCTGGTTGGTGGTACCTTGTTAGTTCCACGTTCTTTACAAGGACCTCCTGTTTAAGATAACTCATGCAAGTGGTTACTATAGGGCCTGGCCAGGGTGGGCGGTTTCAGTCAGTAATTCCCCTAACAATTCCCCCCTGAGAGACTTGTACTCAAAGATACTTCTTGGGAATTAGGGTGGAAGTCTCCTTCTTCTGTAACTACTTCCTGCTGAGAATAGGCATAATCCTGCCTAACAGAGTAGAAGTCTGTCTCCACCTGATCTGAATGGAGGTATCCCGTGCCCAAAACCGGCATTCACCCTTGTAGTAACAACAATTTAACCTGAAACTGTTGGACCCTGTCAGATATGAACCTGTAAGCAGGTGAAACAGACAGGGACCAAGCAGGAGGCCTAACAGGATGGTCATTGCCCAGCCCAGAGAAGGAGGCAAAATTTGGGGTGAGGGCTGCAGGGTGTGTGACTTTTTTTCTGATTGTTTGGTAGTGAGGTAACAGGGTAGTGCTCCAGGAATCTTGGTGGTGCCCCATCCTTCACCAGGGTGGGGGCCTTAGTTCCTGCAGAATAACTCAAAGATAGAGTTATGCATACTCCTTGAGGAGGAACCAGGACCCTGCCCCAAGGCTGCACCACCATTTGACTGTTCCTCCCCTGTTTTTGCATCCCCTCCCTTCCCTGATTAGCAACTGTTTGAATCTGCCCTTTGGAACTCAGGGAAGGTCTAGGAGGCTGAATGAAGTCTATATCCAACAAATAAGAAACAGGGGACACAAAAAGTATTTGTATTCCAGAGCCCCACAGAGTCCTGTTCAGTTTTAATTCAGGAAACTGGGCGATGGCTCTGGCCACTTCCTGCTAAAATGGGGCATAGTCCTGAAACCAAGTAGGGCCCTGTGGGGCTCCCAAGTCCTGAAACCAAGTGAGGCCTGGGCATAGAGGCCTCCTTTTGTCCACCATATCTTATAGGTGAGACTCCAGCCTCCAGGACCTTCCCTGAGTTCTAAAGGGCTGATTCTGAACAGTTGCTAATCAAGGGAGGAGCAGCCATGAAACCACTTGAGGCAAGGTTAAAGGGACCAGGGAAGCTCATCAAGATTAGGAGAGGAGGGCTTCCCTGGTGGTGCAGTAGCTAGGAAACCGCCTGCCAATGCAGGGGACACAGGTTCAAGCCCTGGTCCGGGAAGATCCCACATGCCACAGAGCAACTAAGCCCGTGTGCCACAACTACCGAGTCTGCACTCTAGAGCCCACAAGCCACAACCACTGAGCCTCCGTGCCACAACTACTGAAGCCTGCACACCTACAGCCCATGCTCCACAACGAGACAAGCCACTGCAATGAGAAGCCCTCGCACCGCAATGAAGAGTAGCCCCTGCTCGCCACAACTAGAGAAAGCCCACGTGCAGCAATGAAGACCCAATGTAGCCAAAAATAAATTAATTAAATAAAATAAATTAAAAAAAAAGATTAGGAGACCACCTGGGACTAGATTAAGGGAGTGCAAGTCCTGTTCACACCCTAATCTTGTCAAAGACCCCACCTTTGAAGCTGTTTTAAAACTCTTCATCAAATCCTCTGGGGTTGGGACACACAGTTTTTCAAGGCAGAAGCCCAATGTGTTCCCCTTTGCCTGGCAAAGCAATAAAGCTATCCTTTTCTACTTCACTCAAGACTCTGTCTCTGGGATTTGATTCAACACCAGTGTACAGAGAGGCCAAGCTTTCAGTAACAGTCCTGCCTCAATTTGGAGAATAGACACCGAATTGGAAATATTTCTGAGTTCCAAGTCCTGGATCTGAGTCTTCTGTGATTAAAATCTCAAGCCCTTGGTCTGCCATTTTGGTGTACTTCAACATAACTTTTGGGGGGATACAATTTAACCCATGATATATACCTACAGAACCAATTTCTAAAAACCAACTGTCTGGTTTTGCTTAAATGACATTTGTGTCTTGAGATAAAGTTCCAATGACTGCACATATATAGATTCAAAAACTACTGTATAGGGGCTTCTCTGGTGGCGCAGTAGTTAAGAATCCACCTGCCAATGCAGGGGACATGGGTTCGAGCCCTGGCCCGGGAAGATCCCACATGCCATGGAGCAAATAAGCCTGTGCGCAACAACTACTGAGCCTGCACTCTAGAGCCTGTAAACCACAACTGCTGAGCCCATGTGCCACAACTACTGAAGCCCATGCACCTAGAGCCCGTGCTCCACAACAAGGGAAGCCACCAAAATGAGAAGCCTGTGCACCGCAACAAAGAGTAGCCCCCGCTCGCCACAACTAGAGAAAGCCCATGCACAGCAACAAAGACCCAACACAGCCAAAAATAAAATAATAAATAAATAAAATTTATTTTTAAAAAAACTACTGTACCCCAAATAAATTAGATGAAAAGATAATATTCTCTAAAGAAAACAATGTTGTCTGTGACTCAAAAAGTCACTCCATTTGATGACGACACTGTGTGATAGTTAATTTATGTGTCAATGGGCTACAGGCTGCCCAGATTAAATGTTAATTCTGGATGTGTCTATAAGGGTGTTTCTGGATGAGATTAACATTTGAATCAGTGGACTCAGCAAAATAGATTGCCCTCCACATTGGGAGTGGACATCATCCAGTCTATTGATGGCCTAAATAGAACAAAATTGGAGGAAGAAGGAATTTGCCCCTTTTTTCTGCCTTACTGATTGAACTGGGACATCTCATTTTTCCCGAGCTCAGACTGAGATGTACTCCATTGGTTCCCCAGGTTTTCAGGTGTTCAAACTTAGACTAAATTATACCACCTGCTTTCCTGAGTCTCCAGCTTGCAGATAGCAGATCATGGGATGTTTCAACCTCCATAACTGCACAAGGCAATTTCTCATAGTCTCTCTCTCTCTCTCTCTCTCTCTCTCTCTCTCTCTCTCTCTATATATATATATATATATATATGTATATGTATATATATAATATGTAATTACATATATATAATTGCAATGTTATATATATATAACATAAATATATATATTCGATTGATTCTGTTTTCTGGAGTACCCTAATATGCACTGATATTAAAAATTCATTTAAAGAGTAAATAAAATTATTTCTTAATATTTGAGAGTTGAAAAATCACATGTTCTAAATTAGTTTTTATATACTCAGAATCCCTTCGTATAATATACATTGAGTTTCCAGGTGATATTTCACTTGAAAAAGGATTCTAGTTTTTTTTTAAGTGTGGGAATAATCCTGGACTCTTGGCTTAAGATCTTAGTGTATTGTTTCTTCCTATTCTATCTTCTTTTTACTTTTTAATCTTTTTTGAGGAACCCTATTTAAGGGTGCCTACTATACATACAAAAATACTTGCTAGACATAGAGGAAATACTAGTGAATAAAACAGACACGCTTCCTGCTTCTATGAAGACTCTATTTTTAATGAAAATTGCCTTTGCACAGCAAAGGACACCGTTAACAAAATGAAAAGGCAACCTACTGAATGGGAGAAAATACTTGCAAATCATGTATCTGATAAGGGGTTAATATCGAAAATATATAAACACTCATACAACTCAATATCAGAAAAAACAAACAACGCAATCGAAAAATGAGTAGAAGACCTGAATAAACATTTCTCCAAAGGAGATATACAGATGGGCAACAGGTACATGAAAAGATGCTCAACATTGAAACAGGAGAGAAGGGGGCAGGGCACGACTTTTAAAAGAATGACATAGCCATAGGACATGACATAAATGGTTAGAACCAACTAGGTCCAAGATGGTTGATGAGACTTCCACTAGACCTTGAGCCTCAGTGTACACTCACTGTACCTCAGTGTACACTCACTGTAACACATCAGCATGCTAATGACACACCCACAGGCACCATGGCAGTTCCAAGGCTGACCATAAAGGTGAAAAAGTGAGCAGTGGCCCAATTCCTGGAAATCCCTATACCTTCCCCCCAAATAGCTGGACTACTCCTCCCACTCATTAGCCTATGAAATTACCCACCCCTATAAAAACTGACAACCCCATACCCTGGTGCCACTCTTGCCTTCTGAGATGGCCCATACTCTGTGAAGTGTGTTTCTCTCTAAATAAATCTACTTCTTACCTATCACTTTGTCTCTCACTGAATTCTTTGTGTGATGAGACATCAAGAAGCTGAGCTTCATTAAGTCCTAAGACCAGGTGTGTAATCTCAGTTAAAAGACTGTGGGTTCATGCTCCAATCTGAGATGCACGGTTTCAATATCACTAATCATCAAGGAACTACAAATCAAAACCACCATGAGATATCACTTCACATCTGTTAGAATGTCTAGTATCAAAAAGACAAGAAATAACAAGTACTGGTGAATACATGGAGAAAAGGGAATCCTCATGCATTGTTGGTGGAAATGTAAATCGGTGCAGCCGTTACGGAAAATAGTATGGAGGTTCCTCAAAAAATTAAAGATTGAACTATCATATGATAGTAGCAATTCCACCTCTGGTTATTTAATTCAAAGAAAACAGAGACACTAACTCAAAAGGATATCTGCACCCCCATGTTCATTGCAGCATTATTTACAATAGCCAAGATAAGGAAACAACCTAAGTGTCCAATGATGGATGAACGGATAAAGAAAATGTGAATGAAATATTGCCATTTGTGACAACATGGATGGACCTGGAGGGCATGATACTAAGCAAAATAAGTCAGACAGGGAAAGACGAAAATGGTATGATCTCATTTACATGTGGAATCTAAAAAAAACCAAACAGACATAGAAACAGAGAACAGATTGGTGGTTGCCAGTGGGGGGGTGCGGTAAGCCAAATGGGTGAAGGGAGTCAAAAGTTAGAAACTCCCAGTCATAAAGTAAGTCATGGAGATGTAACGTACAACATGGTGACTATACTTAATAACACTGTGTTGCTTGTTTGAAAGTTGCTATGAGAGTAGATCTTAGTTCTTATCACAAGAAAAAAATTCTATAACTATGTATGGTGACGGATGTTAACAAAACAATGTGGTGATAAGTTTGCAATATATACAAATAGTGAATCATTATGTTGTACACCTGAAACTAGTATAATGTTACATGTCCATTATATCTCAATAAAAACAAACAAAAAAGAAAACTGCCTTCAATTCTGTTTAGAAGTGGAGAAATTAATGTATAATGGGCAATAAGAGAGAAATAATAAAAGATTATGAAAAGAAGGGACAATTAAATAAGGGATTATTGGTAAACAATCCTTAGCACCCCCAAACTGTTAGTCTTTAGTAATCAGTGGTTGGTTTCTTCATCTCTAACCTGCACAAAGATGGACTAGAATAGAAAAAAAAGAGTGTGTTTCCACAAAATCCATTAAGACAAACTCCAAAGCCATGACTATGAACATAGGGGTACAGCAATCCCCAGGACTGCTGGCCTCATTGTTTTGGGTCCCAAAGTCCATGGTCTGTCTATATGGTGGCTCACTGGGCAAACTGACAACTTTTTCTCCTCTTCTTCCCTACCCCCTACCACAAACCTGCTCTTCCACTGTTCTCCTTGACAGAAAATGGCACCACCATCTACTAGGTTAGTCAAACATACAGATCAATCTTGACTCCTCCTTCTGTATCACTCCTATCAAATTAATCTCTAAGGCTTGGCAGTTCTACCTCATAAGTATCTTTTAAATCTATGCACTTGTTTCCATAACCATTTCTACTACCCTAGTATTAAAAACAAAGATTAGCATTTATTGAGCACTTAATTTATCTCAGGCACAATTTAAACTCTATTTGTATTGACTGTTTTAATTCTGACTACAACTCTATGTGTTACGTACAATTACTATCCTGATTTTAGAGGTGAAGAAATAGAGGCACATTCTCAAGGTCACACAGTAAAAAAGTGATGGAGCCTGAATTCAAACCATGGAAGACCGTCTTCTGAGCCTTAATGACAGTCCTATGCAGCCCAGCAAGGCTACTGCTTTTCGCTAAAGTTTTTGCTTCTTCTATGAGAGCTGAGTATTTTATTCCTCATACCTTCTTACCCCTTTCCACCCTCCCTACCCTCAGCTGATGACCTTGTCTTCCTCGAGAAAACAGAAGCCACCAAATCCACAAACCAGCATTCATCAGTACCTATCTTTGCTATCTCCCTTGTTATAACGGAAGAAGTGTCCATAGACCCAACTAGGAATTCTTGGAGAGAATTCAGAAATTTTGTGAACTTAAATGGGAAAAATATTAAATCTCTATTTTCATTAACTGAACAAATCACAGTAGTATTAGCAAGACTTTTTATCTTTATCAGCAGCAGAAATCATAAATGTTTTGATATCTCCAAATAGCATTCATGCTTCATCATGACTTAAAAATTACAGTAGCAGGCTTCCCTGGTGGCGCAGTGGTTGGGAGTCCGCCTGCCGATGCAGGGGACACGGGTTCGTGCCCCGGTCCGGGAAGATCCCACGTGCCGCGGAGCGGCTGGGCCCGTGAGCCATGGCCGCTGGGCTTGCGCATCCGGAGCCTGTGCACCACAACAGGAGAGGCCACAACAGTGAGAGGCCCGTGTACCGCCAAAAAAAAAAAAATTACAGTAGTTATTAGACCCATTTCTAGATCTTGTAATGTAATATATTAATAGAGAAACATACATATTACTATATAATAAACTTGTCTTTTTCTTTTTTACTATTTTTACTATCAAACCCCTCCCCCAAACTCCAAATTCACAGCCAACTGCCTCCTGTCATCTCTACCTGAGTGTCTAATAAATATTTCAAAGTTAATATATCCGAAACAGAGCTCTTGATTTTCCTGCCCAAACCTGTTGCTTCCTTAAGTCATCCACATGTCAGTAGGTGGCTCTCCCATGTGCTCAGTTGCTTACACTAAAGTCTAGGAGTCCTTCTTCATCCCTCCCTTTCTCTCAGCCCCCTTTACCAAGTTCTGTAAGTTCAACCTTTTAGTTCCCCCACCCCACCCCCTGCCCTCTCCCATCACTACACTCAGCCTCACAGGCCTCCTTTCTGTCCCTCAGCACTCCAGGCTTGCTTTCCTTTCAGGATCTTTGCATTCACTGTTGCCTCCATTTGCATCTCCAGATTCTCACATGGCTTTCACTTCCACACCCTTCAGGTCTCAGCTCAAATGTCATCAACAGCGTATGTTTACAACCTGTAACTTGTGCTTCCATGTCTCTTGCTTGTTTCTTGTCTGTCTCCCCTCTAGATCATGAGCTCCTTGAGGGCAAGGATCTTGTCTGTCCCGTTCACTGTTGTATCCCCAGAGCCTGGATATGGACTGCATAATAGATCAATAACAATGTATTGAATGAATAAATATTCAGTCAATGAATTAATATGTGGCTATTTTGAAGATTAATTAAAATAGTTAGAGCTCTTCCCTCAGCATGGTCTCACCACATGGGGAGTGCTGGATCACTTTTCTCCAATGAGTCTCCTTCACTTTCTCACTATAACAATTCAGGTTGGTCTGACAAATGCGTTCTGATGAAACAAACATAAAGTTGGAATTCAATTTAAATCATGGAAAAGGACACTGTGTGCACAGATGAAAATCCCTTTGGGCAAAAGTGAAATAAATGTAGGGTCAATTTATTAGAATAAATGTAGTCCAGAAAGAGTATGGATTTTGGAGGGAGGTTGTCCTGAATTCAAGTCCCTGTTTTTTTCCTTCCCAGATTTGCATGTTGGCAATTTCTCCAAGGTCTCCAAGCCTCAGAGTCCTTAGCTGTACCCAGGGATAACCTATATCTACATTATAGGTTGTTAAGAGCCGAATGACCTAAGAGTACTCCCACACAGCAGAGCCCTCTGCAGTATCATTTCCATTTGCCACTGTAGCAAGTCCCCTTAAAAAAGCAAGCACTTAGAGTAGCAAGTAACCTAACAGAGCTCCTGTTTTGTCTCATTTTTGAGATTTAATATCGAGCATAATGCAGTTACTTGTGTTTTTATTTTTTTCCTAATCCCCACTCCAATAGGCTGCTGCAAACAAGGAGAATTTACCAAGTATATTTTTATGCCATAAAAAGTTTTTTTCTTTCTTGCCAGCATTTGAATGAGTCCTTTTCCCAGTAGTCATGCTGACAAGGATTCATGTCTGTATTCAGCTTAGACTCCCACTGTTTTTTGTTTTTGTTTTTGTTTTTTGTGGTACGCGGGCCTCTCACTGTTGTGGCCTCTCCGCACGCGCAGGCTCAGCGGCCATGGCTCACGGGCCCAGCCACTCCGCGGCGTGTGGGATCTTCCCGGACTGGGGCACGAACCCGTGTCCCCTGCGTCAGCAGGCGGACTCCCAGCCACTGCGCCACCAGGGAAGCCCTCCCACTGTTTTTTAGGGGTAATTTTCAAATCTTTCTACACAAGTCGACACATATTTCCCATTGATAAATAACAGCCTCCATACTTTTACCACCTGAATACTATTTTGACAGCTCACCTCCCCCCCCACGAAGAAGTTTCTGTGTTTAAGGGAAGTAATTTGTCTAAAGGAAGAGGATATTTTCAGACCACACTTCTAAAAAATGTCACATAACAGGAATAAAGGGGGAAAATGAGCTTTGGAGTAAAAGAGATAGCAGCTGAATGAAAGAAATCTCAAAGTAAAAAGAATAGAAAAGATCAAGAGATGATATAAAAAAGAAAATAGGAATCTAAACATTTGTTAGAAGTAGAGAATGAAAGTAAAAAATGAAGCTGCATTCTTACCCAGTTGTGAGAGTTTTAAATGACTTGACAATGTTAGTGAAAAAGAAAAGAGATATTTCAAACCAGCAGCTTCACCCTTTGAAAAGCTGTCTTTTTTTTTTTGAATTTCAGAATACTGAGAACCAGTTGCTAGAGTTAATACACAGACACAAGTCCTTCATTGTAGGTGATTTTCCATTAGTAATTTTAATAAAAATTATAACTTCAAATAAATAGAGATAAGAAATTAAGTTATAGTCAAACCCCTAGCTGTACCAAAATGTGAATCACTAAGACATTCTGTTTAGTGAAGTGCCAAGTAATTTGTTGGTGCTCAAAGGTAAAATCTGTAGCCTCTCCCCACAATTATTCATATAGAATTTTGACCTGCACCCTTTGTTTTGTTTGTTTGTTTGTTTTCACGATAATACAATCTTTAAAAAAAGAATCCAAAACAGATGTTGACTTTAGAAGGATGTTTCTTACTGACCAAAGCCCCCAAAACCCATTTCTTAATTAAATGGAAACCCTTTTCCCCAATAATTTATTTCTTCACAGTTTATGTAAATCTATCCTTAAGTTTCTTTTTTTAAGATCACTTGCCATTCCACTTCTTAATATTGGTTTATTAATGCTACTCCACATTCCATCTCTTTGTCCTAAAAAGTAAATTATCTTTCCTACTACAAATACCTTCACACAGGCCATAAGCTAGGACTTTCATTCCAAGCAACACACTTCTGCAGCTGTTTAAATCTTCTTCATGCTCTGAGTTTTGTTTATACATATTAGGGTTTTTACTAATCAAGCTCTTTTGGTTTGGCGGCTAGTTATGGAAAGAAGGTTGATTTGAGTGAAGACTAGTGGGTACCCACTAAGAACGTTATCTCTTTGCATGCTTCCAGGGTAATTAACACTTCAGTTATTTTGCCTAAAGTCAAGGCATTTGTAGAACTTCCAAAATGTTTTATCAGTATTACTTAGTTAATAATCATGCACAATTTATGACTGCTATACACATTGTAGCATTAGATAATATGTAAAAAATAACAGCCACATCAAACCATAAAGCAATAATTTGCACTGAAATTTGGAATTAAAAAAAAATAGTATTGAAGTATGCTGGTTTCAAGCGAAAGATTATCATATTAATTCCGTTATGTTTCTCATGAAGAAATATTCTAAAAGATTCTTACTGGTCCAAGCTGATTTTTGACCATAAACAGTACAGAGCACATTGCTTCTATTAGCTATTGGACATGACACAAGTTCTTGATAATATATAATGAGAGAGACTACCGTAAGGATACAAAGTTGGGCACTCAATTCTTTGGGGGAAAGGTTGTGAGACTCACACATGGAAGCATTTATGAACAGGAGAGGTAAACATGAACTTTGAAAGTTTAGGATCATACTAGCTAGTTGCAAGAGCTTGTAATAACTGTTCGCAACCTGTAACAATTTTTTTGAGGGCTCTTATACCTTAAAGATTCTGTATCAGTATATATGTGTTGCTTAAATATTAAGTTGAAATTAAAAATTCAATCAATTATTCTGATGTATTCTCTTTTTGAGTTTTTTTTTTTAGCATAGTTATCTGGAAGCCTCATTTAATGCTCTGAACACAAAAAGAAATTAAAATTTTCTGACCTAAAGCTTGCCTGCCTCCTTATAGCTCAATAATATTCTCAATAACTGAAATAATTTAAAATAAATTTGACCATGTTCTTTCATGTTTGAGCAGCATATGTTATAGTCCAGAGTTTCACTCACAAGTTTTGCCTCCTTTCTCATGCCCTCATTTGTTCTTTTTAAATGGGTTAATAGGAGCTAACATATAGTGCATCTACTGTGTTCTAGACATTAGATGATAAGCACTTTATGTATATTCTTTCACCTGCCATAGTTTCCATTTTATACATAAGAAGCTTGAGGCTTATGGAGAAGCCTCACTTGCCCAAGATCACCGAGCTTTCAAGTATGGATTTGGATTTGAGTCTCAGGTGAGGCAGTCAAGATATGTAAGTAGAGGGCTTCCCTGGTGGTGCAGTGGTTGAGAGTCCGCCTGCCGATGCAGGGGACATGGGTTCGTGTCCTGGTCCGGGAAGATCCCACATGCCGCGGAGCGGCTGGGCCTGTGAACCATGGCCGCTGAGCCTGCGCGTCCGGAGCCTGTGCTCTGCAACGGGAGAGGCCACACCAGTGAGAGGCCCGTGTACCGCAAAAAAAAAAAAAAAAAAAAAAAGATATGTAAGTAGAAAAATAGAAACTGACTAGCTGGTTTTAGCAAAAAGAAAAGTTTATTAACTGGATAATAGATTGCTTATAGAGCTTCCAGGAGGGCTACAGAAACAGCCTCAGAAAAATGGCCAAGAGCAAAGGAAGTTATGCATGCAGAACCACAGCCCAAATCATGCCGCTAAACTCGTCTGGCTGATTCTGCTGTGCAGTCATGTTAGACACGAGTCACAGTAACTTGCGGCCCCAACAGTGCCAGCACTGGGCACCGTACATTGTTGTCAACACCACCATTCTTGGAGCCCTGGAACTTGTATGTTTCAGCTACCACTGCTACCACCAGAAAGAATCTTTCACTATGTCTACATTTTTGGATCACTAGTCTGTGGCAGGTTAGTCTAACTGACTGAGTCTAGGTCATGTGCCTTGGCCCCAACTGCAAGGAAGACTGAGAAATGAGTAGTCTGGCCCTTTTAGCTTCAATAATGGGAGGTGGGCTCCAACTTGTACCAAGATTCCTATGGTGAGAAATTTCCTCCAAAGAGAAAAAGGATCATTTCCTTTTGTTCATTACTCAAGCATTTAATACAATATTGACACTAAGTAGATGTTCAATAAATATGTGTGACATGAACAAACAGACGTATGATCCAATTGTCTCTGAGAGAGGCACAAGGAAAAGCAAGGAAACACCATCAAAAGCTGATAACACTATTGAAATGACCAAACAGGTAAACCGCACTCAAATGAAGTTCTGGGTAGTGGATGAGTAAAACTGGAGGCCCAACTCCAGAACACAAAGCTGAAACTGACAAGGCTGGGACTGAGCTGCTTCCTTACTTCCTGGGTAAGCCATTCTCCTGGAAAAGAATGCCTGAAAGAGTCCCCAGACCCTCAGTATTGGTCACTGTAGCTGCTGTCAACTAGGTCAGAAACAACTCACTCGAAAGTATGGAGAAAGCAGTCAGTGCTTGCTGTATGCTACAGGTTTTACACGCATTATCTCATGTAATCAACAGAACAACCCTGTGGAGTCGCTACTACGTGTAGCTCCATTTTACAGAAGAGAAGAGCTAAGGCTTAGGGGGATTGCCTAAGGGTGCATAACTGGCAGGACCTGTCTTATTGACTCCAAATCCATGCAACACTATAAAACAAACTTAAACTGTAAAAACAGGTTATTGTGGAAGGCATTTCTGTTACAAAATTTACTAGTTTCACTGTCAACTTATCCCATTATTTCTTATTTCACATTTTTACGGAAGAAATCAGCCTACACTTGAGTTGGCTCCAGAGAGGGAGGTGGAGGGCTGAGCTTGATGCTCTCCAAGGTTCTGAAAACCAATGTTTGAAATTTAAAATTTAACTGCCAGAGTAAAGGTAGCATCATTTTATATTGGCTCTTCAATTTTACACCCAGGGCAAAGCCATCTGTGAGCGGATGAAAATGAAATAATTATGAAATTTAGGAAGTTCTTAAGAAACTAAGTTTTCAACACACCCACATCCATTCACTAAAATTAAGGGATGTGAACTCTGAAAACAGACTTCCTTTATACATTTTTGGCTTTCCTCCACAGTTATGAAAGTCAATCCATGCCAGCAATGTCTAAAATCATGATGGGAATTTTCTGAGTGCTGCAGTAAATATATTCTCTTGGTTATGCATCGCCAGTCCTGGAACGTTGCTGAGGCCAGGGTAAGCATCTGGAACCAGAGTACCTGGTGGCATAGGCAAGAAACAGCCAGTGGGGTGATGATCAGAGTCAGAATTGGCAGCAAGAGAGTCTGGAAGAAGAAAAGAAATCAAAAAGAATGGAGGGGAGTAAAGATCTGACTTAAAGAGAAAAAAATCTATAAGCTTGAGTGAGGCCAGTTAGAAGGAGCTGAGGCTGCGGCCAGTGGCAAGTTGTGGCTTTCAATTCGTGGGGAGAAAGGTATCATCTGCTCTCTCTTTACTCCTAATACCAACTGCAGTGTTGCTGTTTCTTTCCAAGTCTTTCTACATAGCTCCACGGGGGTTGACACTGGGCTGGACTGACATCTGCTGCTACTTCTTGCTGCATTCTGTGCTATTTGGAGATACTCTATTGATATCATCCTTCTTTGACCTTGCTTCACTCTGCCCCTCCCACCCCTCCTTCCGCTGTCCTATTTGTAGCAGCCGCTTTAGTCCACTAACAAGGGCTCATTTATCTATTGGTCCTGCTCTTGCTTTTGTTTCTCTTGTCTACTTGGAGTTTAGCTTTTTGATATAAAGCCAGCACGAATTCTCTCTTGTCCTTGAGAAACTGTTGAACATAGGTGACTTGCTACAGCCAACAGGTAAAAGCATAAGCGAATTCTATATTTCATAGTAGTCTGTTTAGCAGCTTTAAACTTTAGCTAAGCAAATAACCGTTTTCCTTTGTAGAAATTGTCATCCTGCCTTATAATCACAATCCCGAGCCACTGAGATATAGAGACCACATGTGTTTAGAATAAGTAAATAAAAAGAACTGAGCTCCTATCATATGGATTCTGGCTTAGGTTGTTTGGACCGTGCCATTGCAGCTGAAGATGGGTTGCTGCTTACAGAATACTAATTACTATTACTATTCTGAACTGCTCTCTCTTGTGAAAGAAAAAAATATGAGAGAAAAGCTTATTTTGGGTTGGTCACTCAAAATCATAAGCTGAGTTGGGAGAAATTCTATGAGCAAATTATATATAGATATATGCTCTATGTAATATATATATATATACACACACACATATATATACATTGTACTCTCTCTCTCTCTCTCTCTCTCTCTCTATATATATATATATATATATATATAACATAGAAAAAAATATATATATATCCAGAATTCTTTACTGAAGTGCCTTTAGGTTTGTACCAAGTCAGAAGTATCATGACTTTTTAGTTATTTAAGTTTTGTGTGCTAACTTTATTACAACAGTCTGTCAACAATATTTACTGAGGGCTCATGTGTACACAGAATAGTAGAAGACTGATCTTACTGTTTGTTTGACTCTATTTAGATAGAACAAATTGATCTAAAAGTCTATTTACCAGAGATTCACCATTGATCATGTATTCCTTGACGTACCTTCTCTTAGTGGATTTAACATCAGATGCTGTGCTGAAAACTTGAAGATAAGAGGAAGAGTATTAATCCTTGTACCCAGATACAGGTTTTCCTGGTTTGTTGGGAAAGCTATGGATTTGGAGTCAGGGGACCTAGGATTAAACCCTGGCCCTGTTATTTACAAGTTGCTTGAACTTAAGCAAGTAACTTACTATTTTTGTGTTCTGGTTTACCATCACACAGGATTATCATAAAGATTAAGTGAGACTGTGACGTGAACCAGCTTTGTAAACTGTAAAGTACCTTTCAATGTAAGGGATTGATTAGAAACTATGATAATAATTTAACACAGAGACTATGAAATGTACAAGCTGTCAGGATTAAGGATCACATTTCAGAGGAGAGCTGCTCTAAATTGTCAACCTATTTTCCCCAAGTACAAGTTAATACTATTATAATAAATTCAAAATATGCTTCAATTTTCTCCTTCTGGGGTTTCATTCCATTGCAAATTAAAACTGAAAAATTCACTAGTAGGGAATGGAAGTAATTTGGTTCATCAGAGCTCTTTTCATTTTAACAATATTCTTTATAATGCATATACTGTAAAGAGAATCACTAAAATAATTTAGAATATATCTGAAAGTGTCTCACCAAGAAATGAAGCAGTTCTACACATTTTCTGATTAGTTGCGTCCTCCCAGGCACCGAGGTCAAATAGGGCCATTAGGGTAACTTTTAGATAGACACATCTTCAATGAAGAGAGCTCTAAGCAGCATTACAGAGCATTCTAAGAACATTCTCTTCAGATGCATATTCTCCGGGAGAGAGTACATTCCCTGTTTCTGACAGTGATCTGGCAAAGGCTAAGTTAAATTACCACAGAAGAACTGAGGAAGGGATTCAAATGCCAGCTAGAGGTCTGGAATAGATCAGTAGTTCCCAGTTTAGGGTTGCCACCCTTTTCCCAGCATTTGGAAAAAAAAAAAGATCAACTATCACCATAATTTTACTTTTTTTAAAAAAAGGATTATCTTTATACAAAAAAAGTAGGATAGCGATAATCACAGAATAAAGAACAGCCCTGCAAATAGAATCATTTTGTTTATTGAAAAACATCACTACACTGTCCTTAGATTTTCCTTTTATTGCAAACCAGAAAAACTTCGTCTGCAGCTAGCACCAGTTGATGGGCCAATATTTGGTAGGAGTTTAGGAGTCCTTTCAACCCTGAAATGCTATGATCACAAAAACGTACTAAAAAAATCATTTATTATATTCCTCAAGTACAAGATGATACTTTTTGGTGAGAGTGTGTGAGCAGCTATTTGTTGTGCTGTGGATAATTTCAAATTTTGAGAGCCTCTGCTATCATTAGAGTTTTGATGAAAAATGGTTTGATATGTTGATCACTTAATTCTGGTTACTCACCATTATGCAATGAATTCACTTTAATAGCTAACAGAAAACAGGAAGAGAAAAGTAAACTAGATAAAAATCTATTGCAGGTTTTTCTACTATAAAATTGCATAAGCTGTTCAGATATCGTACAAGAGAACATTTGACATTTTCCCTCAGGTGGAAGGTTCAGTTTCTCAGGATGTTGCACCAGTGATTTCAGTTGCTCTTTGCCAGGAGTGTGGGATTCATCTGCTGTTTTCTATTTCTATTAGCCGTGAGTTTCTCTGCCTTCAAGTTCCATCTGAGAAGCTGACTAAACTTAGCTCATTCCAGAGAGAACAGCTCCCACTGGGAAGATGTCACTGGCTAAAGTCTCATGACCCAGGTACCTGAGAAATACAAAGCTCTGCAATTTCGTTCATCATGAAAGAGAATAAAATATGTTAAAATATCTGCCTGTGTTTTTCCTAGCCATAATCAGATATTCACTAGGCTGGACCATTTTATATGGAAGCTCAAGAATCAGGATAAATTGTTCCTTAACAGAACAAAGAATTTTTTTTAAATGACTGATATATTTACTATAAATGGAATGAACAAGATTGTGGCTGTGCAGTAATATTTCAAAACTTTGTAAACATGCAATATATAGCATTTCCATTTAGTGTCCCAGGCATTCTCTGTGCAGTGCAGTGACTGCGATGCATAATAATTGTTTCTGTCCAAATCGAATTTCCTTTTTTAAAGCTCATGAAGGGACCGAGTTGATTTCTTGTCCTTATTTTCTCCCTGTATCAGCCTATCCTGAACATCAGCGAATGTAGGATAATGAGTACAGGGAAAATTAACCCATACTACCCTAATGCTCATACACTCATTCACTCACTCATTTATTGTATGAGTATTTGCTTGATGTCTACCCCGTACAAAGCATTGTGCTAAATTCTGGGATTCCTAAGATGAAAAAAGGGTTCACAGCCACAGTGTAATGGGGTCTAAGTTAGCATGTATCAACCCAAAAGGAGTCAGGACAGTGTTTCTCAAAATAAAACCTTTTTTTAAACTACAATCCACTGTAAGAAATAAGTTTTTTATCCCAATCCTGTACTCATAAACACACATATACACACCTTCATGCACACATATGCAAACACATGCAACCAACACTCAACTGAAACAAAATTTTCATAAGTCAAACTTATCCTTTCTACATGTGATACAGTGTAATATTTTCTGTTCTATTTCATTTAATTTTTTTAAAGACTGACATGACTGGCTAAATTGATTTCACAGCCCATGTGTCACAATCTGCAATTTGAAAATTAGTGGTCTGGGATCGGTCAGTATGCAGCTCAAAACATCAAAAAAGTTGTCATGGAAATAAAAACAAAAGACATTACTTAAATAATATTAAAGTATTTAGGCTGATGTACCTTAACAAAGATATTAACCACAGGAACACAAGGAACATTCTTTGCCCTGGCAGTGATAAGCTTAAATCTAATGAAGTACCATTTCACAAAGGGCATTAACTAAAGGGTAGTAAACCTAACACCTTGATTACACTACAAATGGTGGTAAATATAGAAAAAAATGAAGGGCTAAATACCTCTCGAATTTAATCTCCTGTTCTACATCTGTTCACACTTGCACACCACAAACTACATCTTTAGCAATCTAAAGAGGAGCTGAAGGTGATGCAAATATCTGATACAGTTGAAGTTTTCAGACATACAGTCAAATCTTGCTAGAAGCAGCAGAAAGAAATCTGAGATGTAAATATAATTTTCAGTAAATACATTTGAAGGCTCACTGATAACTTACCTTACAAATGTCTAAAATACTAGTGCTTTACTTGCATTGTATGTTTCTCAGGGATGGGACTGCCTGTTTACTTCATCCCAGTCTGCATCAGCTAATTTACCTCGACTGCTCCTCAGACTGCTTTCTTTCATTCTGCATATTCTCCTTAGGTGATCCATCCATTCTCTCGCTTTGAACTTTTTCCTCAATGCACTGACTGGATAGCCAACCCAGATCTTCCCCAGACACATTAGTCAGTTGCCTATTGCATCAATCAATCTAGGGGTCCAAATGATGCCTAAGAAGCAAACATATCTAAAGCCCAACTCCCACCCTCTCTCATAGTAAATCAGTTTCTTCTCTTCCTGTGCTTCCCAATACACTGAATATTACTAGGTAGAACCCGCCCATTTCTACCTAGGAGTCATGTTTTCTCACGTCCCAAACCCAATCAATCAAGTCACCAAGTTCTGCCAATTCTACCTCCTCAATATATATATTTAATTCACCCCTTCTTCTTCATACATGTTGCCTGTATCTTTGTTCTGGTCCTCACCACCTCTCACTGGTACAAAAACCTTTCGGCTGATCTCCTACCTCTGGCGCAGGCCCTGTAACACATGCCCAGGGGAGGGGTTTTTCAGCACCACTCTCTTCTCTGAGAAGCCTTAGAGCAGAGGTCCCCAACCTTTTTGGCACCAAGGACCGGTTTCACGGAAGACAATTTTTCCACGGACTGCGGGTGGGGGGCTGAGGGGGATGGTTTGGGGATGATTCAAGCACGTTACATTTATTGTGCACTTTATTTCTATTATTATTACATTGTAATATATAATGAAATAATTATACAACTCACCATAATGCAGAATCAGTGGGAGCCCTGAGCTTGTTTTCCTGCAACTAGTTGGTTCCATCTGGGGGTGATGGGAGACAGTGACACCCTAAGTGCGTTGCTTATGTCCAGTCTACTGTGTAATCTCTGCTAATGATAATCTGTATTTGCAGCCGCTCCCCAGTGCTAGCACCACCGCTTTAGCTCTACCTCAGATCATCAGGCATTAGATTCTCATAAGAAGTGCGCAACCTAGATCCCTCGCATGGGCAGTTCACAGTAGGGTTCGCGCTCCTATGAGAATCTAATGCCACAGCTGATCCGACAGGAGGCGGAGCTCAGGCGATGATGTGAGTGATGGGGAGAGGCTGTAGATACAGATGAAGCTTTGTTCACTTTCCCGCCACTCACCTCCTGCTGTGCGGCCGGCTTCCTAACAGGTCATGGACCGGTACCGGTCTGTGTCCCAGGGGTTGGGGACCCCTGCCTTAGAGTGCCTGCCATGCCTACAGCACTCTTCCTGGAAGTTTCTTAAGCCAAACTGTTTATGTTGCCTACCACATCCCCACAGCTGATGAAAGATGCTGACCCAAAGGCAACCAATTGCAGGCCTAGGAGGATGTCCAGCATCAGAGTCCTGCCAAAGTGGGGTAGGGGATGAGAGGTGGGAGTGGTCCACACTGGTTTAAAACCGGCTGCCAATCAAATCCTCCCTCTTGGGAAACACACAGAGAGGCTGCAGACACACACCTGCACATGGAGGCACCAGAGACAGCCTAAAGCAGAATGGGCACCAAGACAGCACAGGGACCCGAGCACAGAACATTGTTCTAATTTTCACAATGTCTTGCTGACATGGTTATCTCTTCCCTACTTTCTCCATGAATCCCTCAACAGTCCCCCATGAACTAAGCAAGTTTCTAACACTTAAAACTTGGAAGAGCCTGACACCCACGGCTCACTTTTCCCAATTCATCTTCCATCAGTACATAGCTGCAGATGATTCTCCAGAATACAAATGTGGAGGCACAGTCCTGCATCACAGCTCTTTACAGCGTCTCCTTCCGTATGGGAGAGAAGTTTCAAATCCTGAGCATGTCATGACGTCTGGTCTTGCCTCTTCTGCCTGGGCCTCAGTTTCTGCCTCTCAACTCAGGTGAACCCTCACCTATGCCGTGATCGCTCACCTGCGTGACGCTGCAGACCCTCTTCCCTCTGCCTCGATCCCACCCGGTGTGTCAAGTCTCAGCTTCCACACTTTCCCTCAGGAATGCCTTTCCTGTCTCCTAGACAGTGACTTCAATAAAACTCCACAAAAGCAATCATCATGTACACTGTTACTGTTAACAAATCTGTACCTACTCTGTCTCCAGCTAGGATGGGGGAGGGCAGGGCTTTGTTCTGTAATTCTTAACAATCTTTAATTATTTCCCTTACTAAGAAAATACTTACTGAGCACCTTCTATGCACCAGCCTGTGAAAATATAACAATGAACAAGACAGGCACCATCTTTGCCATCCCAGAGCTTGGCAGGGAAGATTAGCATTAAATAGACAATGTGGCAGTGTTACGTCGAGGGTAGAACAGGGCACCATGGGAGGTGGCAGCACAGGTGGGGAGGCTTCTCCACCTAGCTATATGCACATGAGACCTCGGTAGGGAGCGGAGCTCAGCAGGAAAGAGTTTTATGGGAAGGAGAAAAGAGGGAAAGATAAAGGAAAATGTGAGAGGAAAAGGAATCAGCATATGTAAACCAGTAAGGTAAGAGGAACCTTGGTGCTATCATAGAAAGAGTAAGTTCATTGGAGCTCAGAGTGCCCACAGCCAGGGGCAGGCGACCAGGTGGGAGTGGGCACAGCAGTCAACTCACTGTGGGCTGTCGTGGTCATGCTATCGATGCAGCATTTTATTCTAAGGGCAGTTATGCGCTTTAAGCAGGACATTGGATCCTATTTTGAATAACCAATTAGCCTGAGTATCAGTTACAAGGGAGAAGCAGAGAGGTGAGTTGGAGGGCCATTAGAATAGCTTGGGTGTGCTATGCTGGCAGTGGAGGTGAGAGAAGCAAGTGCAATGGGGAGATTAAGAGGGTGAATGCTCAGGACTTGGTGACTGATTCAGTGTAGGTGTGGTGGCTTTGTAATGTGTCAGCCTGGCTGGGCTAAACTACCTTTCCTAGAATTCCCCTTCCTGTATGTGTCCTGTCTTGTTTCTTCATGAGTTTTTGGAAGATGGAATGGTTAAGTACTGAGGAGCAACTTGTGTACCAGCATAAGCTTTGGAAATCTGTGCTCCCCCATCCTCCGTAATGCGAAGATTTGAGAAGGGTGCTCCTAAGCAGATGGTTGGACAGACTAAGGCATTAGTTTGCTGAGCCTCCATGCTTGCTAATTAATTCTTCAGTTTACTAGGATTTAAAATGATTGTTCAAAACAAGACATTCCTTAAAATAAATGCTAGGTGAAAGTCTCAACATGGTATTGATTATTAAGATGGTTATTTTAAATGGCTGAGGCTTGTTATTAAATAACAGAATTGCCTTACCTGCCCTGTTGGTTTAATTAAGCTGTTTTCAGTTCATAAAAAGATTATCTACAGTTTTGATATTCATTTTCTCCTGGATTGTGTTTTCCGGTTTTCTAGTTAAAATGGTAAATGGAATTCTATAGCAGATTTCATTTTACAATTCAGATATATAATAGAGTTGGCATTTATTACTGGGAAAGCATAATTTTCAGGACTATGGCTTGAATACCCTGGGTATTGAGAATTAAAAGTTGTAAATTCTAGTTTTGACATAGCTGCTTACTATGTTACCACATGTCACCTAACTTCTGGGTGTTTCTTTCTCACTGGCAAATATTAGAACTGAATACTGATCTATCTCATGCAGAGCAGTGAGAGTGAACTAAGTATCTATTATGAAGGATATTGAGACTGTGTACTATTTTCACTATACAAAAGATTATGGGAAAAAAAGCCTAAGGCTTAAGCTTTTTATTGTACAGAATTCTTCACATTTATTAAAGGAGCTTTTGGGTGTTCTTTTTATATTGGAATTCTGATATTGAAAGTGGGTATATGCAAATGCAAACCATGCAACTATTTATTTAGAGCAGTAAATGAAATCTCAAGAACATTTTTGTAATAAGACAGGTGCTCCAATGTATATTATTCCTTTAGAATAACAAACAGATTTTGAAACATGTAATAATTTGGACAGGTTGCTAGGCTTATTGTTGTCATTTGAAAAGAGGAGCGCTGTAATCCAAAAACCTGAGATCTAAAATAATTCAGGGCACAATTTTAAAAAAATATATAACATCAGACACACATGATAAAAATAGGTTAATCGGTGTAATGAAGTTAAGACACAAACTTTCCTTCTCTTCTTACTCCATTTGTTTATTACCATGAGCATCTCTCTTTGGGAGGGACCTTTAGGGACATTTGTAAAAGCAGGTCCTTGTGTTTTCTTAATCTGGTGCCATGGGAGAGGGAATGCGATGAGAGTGTCAAATGCCTGATTGGGACTAGACAGGAAAATATTATCTTTATTAAACATAAAAGTTGATATAATTTTGTAGGCTCAATAAAACTTGTATGTTCTAGTAAATTATGAAAATTATTAGAATGTTGGGTTATCAATAAACAACTAGCAAACTAAGTGCTATTATCATGATCTAAAACACTAAATTAGCTTCTCAAATTTTCAACATTTTAAAAAGATCACTATATACTAAGTAAGAAAATTAATACTTAAAATTTTATTGTATAGAATTTTTTAATTGAAGTATAGTTGATTTACAATGTTGTGCTACATTTTGGTATACAGTAAAGTGATTCAGTTATATATATATATATGTATAAAAATATATATAGTTTTTCAAATTCTTTTCCATTATAGGGTATAATAAGCTACTGAATATAGTTCCCTGTGTTATACAGTAGGTCGTTGTTTTTTATCCATACTATATATACTAGTTTGCATCTGCTAATCCTAAACTCCCAGTCCATCCCTCCCCCACTCCCTCTCCGCTTTGGCAACCTCAAGTCTGTCCTCTATGACTGTGAGTCTGTTTCTGTTTTGTAAATGAGTTCATTTGTATCATGCTTTTTAGATTCCACATATAAGTGATATCATATGATATTTGTCTCACTCTGTCTGACTTAACTTTACTTAATATGATAGTCACTAGGTCCATCCATGTTGCTGTAAATAGCATTTTTCATTCTTTTTTATGGCTGAGTAATATTCCAGCATATATATATATTCTACATCTTCTTTATCCATTCATCTGTTAATGGACACTTAGGTTGCTTTCATGTCCTGGCTATAGTATATAGTGCTGCTATGAAGATTGGGGTGCATGCATCTTTTTGAATTAGAGTTTTATGCAGATATATGCCCAGGAGTGGGACTGCTGGATCATATGGTAGTTCTATTTTTAGTTTTTTAAGGAACCTCCATACTGTTCTCCATAGTGGCTGTATCAATTTATATTCCCACCAACAGCGTAGGAGAGTTCCCTTTTCTCCACACCTTCTCCAGCATTTATTACTTGTGGACTTTTTGATGATGGCCATTCTGACCAGTGTGAAGTGACACCTCATTGTACAGTAGTTTTGATTTGCATTTCTCTGATAATTAGCAGTGTTGAACCTCTTTTCATGTGCCTGTTGACCATCTGTATGTTTTCTCTGAAGAAATGTCTATTTAGATCTTCTGCCCCCAGATTGGGTTGTTTGTTTTTTTGATATTGAGCTGTATGAGCTGTTTGTATAGTTTGGAAATTAATACCTTGTTGGTCACATCATTTGCAAATATTTTCTCCCATTCTATAGGTTGTTTTTCATTTTGTTTATGGTTCCTTTGCTGTGCAAAAGCTTATAAGTTTGATTAAGTCCCATTTGTTTATTGTATTACATTCTTAAAATTTATATATGTACAGACAGACACACACACATATATTAAGGCATTTTTTTATAGGGATTTGATCCTACACAGTGTAGACAGTGCTTATGAGTCTCTGAAAGTCTATTCTCTTTGCATCTGATGTTGGAGTTTAAAGTCCACAGGATGGGCAGCCAGGAAGGAAATGTGAATGTAAAGAAAGAATAAGAGCAATCTGGAACTCATAAGCTCGAGAGGGAGTCCCTCAGGACAAACTGAAACCCATACCAGATTTTGTTGCCTCTGACATTTATGGTGTGGGTATATGTCTAAGCCAGGGTGCTGCCACCCACAGCCGGACCAGGAGTGGGAGAAGCTGAAGGGGGTCCAGGGCAGGGTGGAGCCGTTGCTGGCTGAGTCACTGCCTCACACCATGAGGTGATGAGCCTGCAGGTAAGCGAGAAGGTGTGTGAACTACAAAATTGCTGTTGCTTCACTTGCTAAAAAATAAAGTGTGGTTTATTGAAAATTTAAAGAGTTTATTTCAGCAATTATCAATTCCAACCAGGCAATGGTTAGGAACACTCTGCCAACAGAAGCCAGGGAAAGATATTACAGAACAGGAATGAAAACAAAGAAAGGACATTTTTTGGGCTGCTATGGCTTATGACTTACTTGGCTGTTTGTGATCAGCTGTCCTTAGCGTCTTGGTCTTGATTTCATAACCTTGAGGCATTTGCAGGCTTAGATTTTGGTTTGCTTACATAGACCATGAAAGCATTAGAGCCACCTCAGTCTAATGGCCTCCTTGTTTAATCAATTTCACAACTTCCATCCTCCAGCTCTCCCATAAGAATGTCTCTCAGGAATAAGCTCTTAAACGTTCTGCCTCCTTTTGCACTTATGGTCAGAATGACAGTAAGGCCAACCTTTCTTTTAGGGTAAGGACCTGGTTAAAAATGACTTCTATACCCAGTGAGTAATGTCCCCTTCAAAATAGGTTCTGTAGGAAGTTCTAGTCTTAATCCATTAATTCTTCTGCTCAGATCATTTTTTAAATTCCATTTTTGGAATTTTGTTGTGCATATTCATTCTCAAACAGTGGGAAAGAATGCTAGTCTATTTAATATTGTTAGATATTTGATGTAAAAGTTATTGTAAACTGACTCAGGAGGCAATTCAAAAATGGAGTTCAGGGACTTCCCTGGCGGTCCAGTGGTTAAGAATCCGCCTTCCAGTGGAGGACACATGGGTTCCATCCCTGGTCGGGGAACTAGGATCCCACGTGCCACGGAACAACTAAGCCCGCACGCCGCAACTACTGAGCCCGCCTGCTCTGGAGCCTGCATGCCACAGCTAGAGACAAGCCCTTGTGCCACAACTAGGACCCGATGCAGCCATAAATAAATAAATAAATAAATATTTTTAAAATTTTTAAATAAATAAACTAGGTCTTCCCTGGCCATCCTATTTTTTTTAAAAAACTGGAGTTAAAAAAAAATCATGTTGATTAAAAGTTCACATGATTTGTCTCTCCCAGCAGCCTCAGAAGCAGCGGATTAAAGCTCCACAATCAACTTGATATACCCTGCATCTGTGGAATACCTGAATAGACAAGGAATGATCCCAAATTGAAGAGGTGGACTTTAGGAGCGAGATCTATGATTTTTTTCCCTTTTCCTCTTTTTGTGAATGTGTACGTGTATGCTTCTGTGTGAGACCTTGCCTGTATACTCTTGCTTCCACCATTTGTCCTAGGGCTCTATCTGTCCATGGTTTTTTAAAAAAATTTTTTTTCTCAATAATTAATTTTAATTGTAATAACTTTATTATACTTTACCTTCGTTCTTTCTTTCTTTCTTTCCTTCCTTCCTTCCCTCCTTTAGACAACGAATCACCCCAAATTGAGGAGGTGGTCTCTGAGAGCAAGATTTATGATTTTTCCCCCTTTACCTCTTTTTGTGAAGGTGTATGTGTATGCTTCTGTGTAAGATTTTCTCTGTATAGCTTTGCTTCCAACATTTGTCCTAAGGTTCTATCCGTCCCTTTTTTTTTTTTTTTCTAAATATTTTTTAATTCAATAACTATATTATACTTTATTTTATTTTTACTGTATCTTCTTTCTTTCTGTCTTTTTTCCTTCTTTCCCTCCTTCCTTCCTTCCTTCCTTCCTTCCTTCCTTCCTCCCTCCCTCCCTCCCTCCTTTCTTTCCTTCCTTGCTTCTTTCTTCCTCCCTTCCTTTCCTCCTTTCCTTCTTTCTTTCCTCATACTTCTACTAATTCTCTCTACTTTTTCTCCCTTTTATTCTGAGCCGTGTGGACGAAAGGCTCTTGGTGCTCCAGCCAGGAGTCAGGGCTCTGCCTCTGAGGTAGGAGAGCCAACTTCAGGACACTGGTCAACAAGAGACCTCCCAGCTCCACATAATATTAAACGGCGGAAACCTCCCAGAGACCTCCATCTTAACACCAGCACCCAGCTTCACTCAACGACCAGGAAGCCACAGTGCTGGACAACCTATGCCAAACAACTAGCAAAACAGGAACACAACCCCACCCATTAGCAGAGAGGCTACCTAAAATCATAATAAGGCCACAGACACCCCAAAACACACCACCAGACGTGAACCTGCCCACTAAAGAGACAAGATCCAGCCTCATCCACCACAACACAGGCACTAGTCCCCTCCACCAGGAAGCCTACACAACCCACTGAAACAACCTTAGCCACTGGAGACAGACATCAAAAACAACGGGAACTTCGAACGTGCAGCCTGCAAAAAGGAGACCCCAAACACAGTAAGATAAGCAAAATGAGAAGACAGAAAAACACACAGCAGATGAAGGAGCAAGATAAAAATGCACCAGACCTAACAAATGAAGAGGAAATAGGCAGTCTACCTGAAAAAGAATTCAAAATAATGATAGTAAGGATGATCCGAAATCTTGGAAGTAGAATGGACAAAATGCAAGAAACAGTTAACAAGGACCTAGAAAAAATAAAGATGAAACAAGCAATGAAGAACAATGCAATAAATGAAATTAAAAGTACTCTAGATGGGATCAATAACAGAATAACTGAGGCAGAAGAACGGATAAGTGACCTGGAAGATAAAATAGTAGAAATAACTACTGCAGAGCAGAATAAAGAAAAAAGAATGAAAAGAACTGAGGACAGTCTCAGAGACCTCTGGGACAACATTAAACGCACCAACATTCGAATTATAGGGGTTCCAGAAGAAGAAGAGAAAAAGAAAGGGACTGAGAAAATATTTGAAGAGATTATAGTTGAAAACTTCCCTAATATGGGAAAGGAAATAGTTAATCAAGTCCAGGAAGCACAGAGAGTCCCATACAGGATAAATACAAGGAGAAATACGCCAAGACACATACTAATCAAACTGTCAAAAATTAAATACAAAGAAAGCATATTAAAAGCAGCAAGGGAAAAACAACAAATAACACACAAGGGAATCCCCATAAGGTTAACAGCTGATCTCTCAGCAGAAACCCTACAAGCCAGAAGGGAGTGGCAGGACATACTGAAAGTGATGAAGGAGAAAAACCTGCAACCAAGACTACTCTAACCAGCAAGGATCTCATTCAGATTTGATGGAGAAATTAAAACCTTTACAGACAAGCAAAAGCTGAGAGAGTTCAGCACCACCAAACCAGCTTTACAACAAATGCTAAAGGAACTTCTCTAGACAAGGAACACAAGAGAAGGAAAAGACCTATAATAACGAACCCAAAACAATATAGAAAATGGGAATAGGAACATACATATCGATAATTACCTTAAATGTAAATGGACTAAATGCTCCCACCAAAAGACACAGATTGGCTGAATGGATACAAAAACAAGACCCTTATATATGCTGTCTGCAAGAGACCCACTTCAGACCTAGAGACACATACAGACTGAAAATAAGGGGATGGAAAAAGATATTCCATGCAAATGGAAACCAAAAGAAAGCTGGAGTAGCAATTCTCATATCAGACAAAATAGACTTTAAAATAAGGACTATTACAAGAGACAAAGAAGGACACTACATAATGATCAAGGGATCGATCCAAGAAGATATAACAATTGTAAATATTTATGCACCCAACATAGGAGCACCTCAATACATAAGGCAAATACTAACAGCCATAAAAGGGGACATCGACAGTAACACATTCATAGTAGGGGACTTTAACACCCCACTTTCACCCATGGACAGATCATCCAAAATGAAAATAAATAAGGAAACACAAGCTTTAAATGATACATTAAACAAGATGGACTTAACTGATATTTATAGGACACTCCATCCAAAAACAACAGAATACACATTTTTCTCAAGTGCTCATGGAACATTCTCCAGGATAGATCATATCTTGGGTCACAAATCAAGCCTTGGTAAATTTAAGAAAATTGAAATTGTATCAAGTATCTTTTCTGACCACAACGCCATGAGACTAGATATCAATTACAGGAAAAGATCTGTAAAAAATACAAACACATGGAGACTAAACAATACACTACTTAATAATGAAGTGATCACTGAAGAAATCAAAGAGGAAATAAAAAAATACCTAGAAACAAATGACAATGGAGACACAACGACCCAAAACCTATGGGATGCAGCAAAAGCAGTTCTAAGGGGGAAGTTTATAGCAATACAAGCCCACCTTAAGAAGCAGGAAACATCTCGAATAAAAAACCTAACCTTGCACCTCAAGCAATTAGAGAAAGAAGAACAAAAAAACCCCAAAGCTAGCAGAAGGAAAGAAATCATAAAAATCAGATCAGAAATAAATGAAAAAGAAATGAAGGAAACAATAGCAAAGATCAATAAAACTAAAAGCTGGTTCTTTGAGAAGATAAACAAAATAGATAAACCACTAGCCAGACTCATCAAGAAAAAAAGGGAGAAGACTCAAATCAATAGAATTAGAAATGAAAAAGGGGAAGTAACAACTGACACTGCAGAAATAAAAAAAATCATGAGAGATTACTACAAGCAACTCTATGCCAATAAAATGGACAACCTGGAAGAAATGGACAAATTCTTAGAAATGCACAACCTGCCAAGACTGAATCAGGAAGAAATAGAAAATATGAACAGACCAATCACAAGCACTGAAATTGAAACTGTGATTAAAAATCTTCCAACAAACAAAAGCCCAGGACCAGATGGCTTCACAGGTGAATTCTATCAAACGTTTAGAGAAGAGCTAACACCTATCCTTCTCAAACTCTTCCAAAATATAGCAGAGGGAGGAACACTCCCAAATTCCTTCTACGAGGCCACCATCACCCTGATACCAAAACCAGACAAGGATGTCACAAAGAAAGAAAACTACAGGCCAATATCACTGATGAACATAGATGCAAAAATCCTCAACAAAATACTAGCAAACAGAATCCAACAGCACATTAAAAGGATCATACACCATGATCAAGTGGGGTTTATTCCAGGAATGTAAGGATTCTTCAATATACGCAAATCTATCAATGTGATAAACCATATTAACAAATTGAAGGAGAAAAACCATATGATCATCTCAGTAGATGCAGAGAAAGCTTTCGACAAAATTCAACACCCATTTATGATAAAAACCGTGCAGAAAGTAGGCATAGAGGGAACTTTCCTCAACATAATAAAGGCCATATATGACAAGCCCACAGCAAACATCATCCTCAATGGTGAAAAACTGAAAGCATTTCCACTAAGATCAGGAACAAGACAAGGTTGCCCACTCTCACCACTCTTATTCAACATAGTTTTGGAAGTTTTAGCCACAGCAATCAGAGAAGAAAAGGAAATAAAAGGAATCCAAATCGGAAAAGAAGAAGTAAAGCTGTCACTGTTTGCAGATGACATGATACTATACATAGAGAATCCTAAAGATGCTATCAGAAAACTACTAGAGCTAATCAATGAATTTGGTAAAGTAGCAGGATACAAAGTTAATGCACAGAAATCTCTGGCATTCCTATATACTAATGATGAAAAATCTGAAAGTGAAATCAGAAAACACTCCCATTTACCATTGCAACAAAAAGAATAAAATATCTAGGAATAAACCTACCTAAGGAGACGAAAGACCTGTATGCAGAAAATTATAAGACACTGATGAAAGAAATTAAAGATGATACAAATAGATGGAGAGATATACCATGTTCTTGGATTGGAAGAATCAACATTGTGAAAATGACTCTACTACCCAAAGCAATCTACAGATTCAATGCAATCCCTATCAAACTACCACTGGCATTTTTCACAGAACTAGAACAAAAAATTTTGCAATTTGTATGGAAACACAAAAGACCCCGAATAGCCAAAGCAATCTTGAGAACGAAAAAAGGAGCTGGAGGAATCAGGCTCCCTGACTTCAGACTATACTACAAAGCTACAGTAATCAAGACAGTATGGTACTGGCACAAAAACAGAAAGATAGATCAATGGAACAGGATAGAAAGCCCAGAGATAAACCCATGCACATATGGACACCTTATCTTTGATAAAGGTGGCAGGAATGTACAGTGGAGAAAGGACAGCCTCTTCAATAAATGGTGCTGGGAAAACTGGACAGGTACATGTAAAAGTATGAGATTAGATCACTCCCTAACACCATACACAAAAATAAGCTCAAAATGGATTAAAGACCTAAATGTAAGGCCAGAAACTATCAAACTCTTAGAGGAAAACATAGGCAGAACACTCTATGACATAAATCACAGCAAGATCCTTTCTGACCCACCTCCTAGAGTAATGGAAATAAAAACAAAAATAAACAAATGGGACCTAATGAAACTTCAAAGCTTTTGCACAGCAAAGGAAACCATAATCAAGACCAAAAGACAACCCTCAGAATGGGAGAAAATATTTGCAAATGAAGCAAATGACAAAGGATTAATTTCCAAAATTTACAAGCAGCTCATGCAGCTCAATAACAAAAAAACAAACAACCCAATCCAAAAATGGGCAGAAGACCTAAACAGACATTTCTCCAAAGAAGATATACAGAATGCCAACAAACACATGAAAGAATGCTCAACATCACTAATCATTAGAGAAATGCAAATCAAAACTACAATGAGATATCATCTCACACCAGTCAGAATGGCCATCATCAAAAAATCTACAAACAATAAATGCTGGAGAGGGTGCGGAGAAAAGGGAACACTCTTGCACTGCTGGTGGGAATGTGAATTGGTTCAGCCACTATGGAGAACAGTATGGAGGTTCCTTAAAAAACTACAAATAGAATTACCATATGACCCAGCAATCCCACTACTGGGCATATACCCTGAGAAAACCAAAATTCAAAAAGAGTCATGTACCAAAATGTTCATTGCAGCTCTATTTACAATAGCCCAGAGATGGAAACAACCTAAGCGCCCATCATCGGATGAATGGATAAAGAAGATGTGGCACATATATACAATGGAATATTTCTCAGCCTTAAAAAGAAATGAAATTGAGCTATTTGTAATGAGATGGATAGACCTAGAGTCTGTCATACAGAGTGAAGTAAGTCAGAAAGAAAAAGACAAATACCGTATGCTAACACATATATATGGAATTTAAGGGGAAAAAAAAAATGTCATGAAGAACCTAGGGGTAAGACAGGAATAAAGACGCAGACCTACTGGAGAACGGACTTGAGGATATGGGGAGGGGGAAGGGTGAGCTTTGACAGGGCGAGAGAGAGTCATGGACATATACACACTAACAAACGTAGTAAGGTAGATAGCTAGGGGGAAGCAGCCGCAAGGCACAGGGATGTTAGCTCGGTGCTTTGTGACAGCCTGGAGGGGTCGGATAGGGAGAGTGGGAGGGAGGGAGACGCAAGAGGGAAGACATATGGGAACATATGTATATGTATAACTGATTCACTTTGTTATAAAGCAGAAACTAACACACCATTGTAAAGCAATTATACCCCAATAAAGGTGTTTAAAAAAAATAAATAAAAAAAAAAAACAAAAAAAGTTCACATGATTTGAATAAGCATGTACCTTCCCATGGGGGCTGCTCATGTTCGGATATAAATAACTGATAGACTGTTTCTTTAAAAAAATTCTCACCTCCTTAAATAAGCTCAACATATTTACCAATTCCAATTGAAGTGTAAATGTATTGCTTTGTCTGCTCACCACCTATCCTTCTCTCTTCTGATGACAGTATACTGCTTTTCCTTGGGAATGAGCCCCTTACCCACTTTCAATCTATTTAGCTCCTGGGGAGGATGGACAACTCAGGTGAGATCAATCAGATACATTCCATCACTATGGCTACAGTAATTGGTTCGAGGATGGGCCCCAAACCCAAGTATGAGACTCGATTCCAGGACTTTGGCTGAAACTGGCTTTCTTTTGGGGTTACCAAGTTAAAAATATAAATCTGTAACTGCTAGGAACCATTATATGGGGAGATCTTCCTGAGGATGAAGTTAATGCATAGTAAGGCAGAGCTGAAAGCTGGAGAAAGAATCCTGATGACATCATTTGAGTAGCTAGATCCAGCTCCACCTGAAACGTGGTTCCTGAACTTTTCAGTTATATGAGCCATTAATTTTTTTTTTCATTTCTACCCACTTAAGCGTGTTTCCCTATGTAATGGATTCAGTCAAGAAAAAAAAAACAAACAGGAAATGTTACAGCTTATATGTACACAATCATGTGGCTTATGTGGTGCCCACTTATCTTGTTATTAGTTTTAGTTTTACATCTTTAATAATGTATATTTCATTTTTCAATTTCATAGCTACACAAAGCATTTTTAATTTCTGGACTACTTTACAGAGCTGGAGATTTAGTGGTAGGGGTAGGGAAGAAAATGTAGTTATTCTTAAGACATTTTCATTAGTGACTCCTTAAGTTTGAAATATAATAATTTTGAATTAAGATATATCCAGGGCTTCCCTGGTGGCGCAGTGGTTGAGAGTCCACCTGCTGATGCAGGGGATACGGGTTCGGGCTCCGGTCCGGGAAGATCCCACATGCCGCGGAGCGGCTGGGCCCGTGAGCCATGGCCGCTGAGCCTGCGCGTGCGGAGCCTGTGCTCCACAACGGGAGAGGCCACAACAGTGCGAGGCCCGCGTACCGCAAAAAAAGAAAGAAAAAAGAAAAGAAAAGATATATCCAGAGTCAGCAATGTTACCATAAGAGGCTAAGAGAATTTAAACCAGAAATTAACCCGACATCTTTTACCTTCTCTATGTGTTACAGCCTTCCTTTTGCCAATCAGGTTAACAGCTCTTTGAGTCTTTCTGGCAGGATATTTCCTGGGCTATCATGAAAAACAAAACTCCTATTCTATCATGTAAACCCATTGCAGGCTGTTTTTCTCTAAAAATCTGATCAATACATCTGTTTCCCCAGGAGTAGAGAAAGAACAAACAGCAAGTCCTGATAAAACTTCTCTGGCATTGTTCATTTCCTCAAATGCTATACATGCCACACACTTATTACTTTAGTCCTCTGCTATTAATAAGACTTCTTGAGGAAACACTAAAAGCTCTAATTCCATCCAGATGCAAGCAGTATGCAACACCAGCACCTCATCCTTCAGGTTCTAGCGAAATTACTAGAAGCGTATCATGACTCATACATTCTCAAGCATTTCTCTCTGTCCTGAAATCTGAAACCAGGAAATTTGGAGCAGGTTGCTTTTTGGAAATTTACTTTTCAGCTACTGTAACTCATATCATGGCTCTGCAATATGTTTTCTCTCCTCACCAAGGAAGGCAGTTAACATTAAAGAATTAGCTCAGGAGTTCAGTTCCACATCCTTAAAATCCCTCAAAGGAAAATTACAATGCCACTCACTGCAAACACAGAGCATCATCGAAAGAAGATTTGCAAACAAATCTTTCACTGCAGGTTCCACAATACTACCACTTCACACACAAAGTTGACAAAAGCATTATTCTGTCAGGCCCGATGCAGAGAAATGAGCATGCGTCAGGCAGTGTCTTTTGCGTTGAACCAAATCCTCAAGATGAAATACAATGATGAGCCTATGATTTCCACCTGTTCCTTTTTCTGCAGGAAACCCAATCTCCTGGTGCCCAGTTGTTCAGTGAAACTTGCCCCCTGTCATTTCTCCCACTGTTCCCTTCCATAGTGATATTCTAGAGAGAATGTGCTTCAGAGAGGCAATAGCTTTGTACAGCTTTACTAAAATTTTCTAGAGGAGTATTCTGGAACCTTTGTGACAGAAAGTTTAGGAAAAACTTTTAACCATTGAAACTTCTTATATGAAGTGTTTAACTACACCCCACTCCACCTGCTCCGTGTAAGGCCACTTAAAGAGAAATACCTGTTCAGAAATAAAATAAGTGTATGGGAAATGGCTACTTCTGTTTTGGAATAATCACTGTCTATTTGAACAAGATTATAACTACCAGAGGAAGACAGCAACTCCTGGAAAGTTTGAAAAGAGCAATGATTTTCCAGAACACCCTTTTCCCTATTAAGTATATTTTGGGGAGGGTAAGTAAGGGATGGGGAAAGGTAAAAGTTTTACTAAAATAGTGATACTAAAAGGTGTTGATACAAAGTGTTCTTAATGAAAACTGCTTAGTCAAAAAGTTGCTGCTGCTTCTTGAATTCATTTCAAATAAAGCTCTCTGTTTAAGAGCTTTGAAAGTAAACTATACATATCACAATAGTTGGTTTGAGTTTTCTTTTGACATTATATAATTTCCAACTTTGAGGAAAATACTAGTATTTATAGATAGTATTTATGAATTTTGCAAGTCAAAAATATAACAGACCTTTAGTTGCAATGTTCATATCACTACATAGAGTGACTAATTTTTCAAATTAGTAAAGGAAGTTAGAACTGAGTCAGTGAGTGGATCACCCTAATGAATGAAAATAAAATGTATGCTTCTCTCAAATGGACTGTATTTTATTTTTAAAATATTTATTAAGGCGTATTAGTTTTGTGCTAAATTTTTTTAGTAGTTTTTCCCTATATGAGTTCCAACTCTTCGGTATGATATAGTGTTTATACATGCACAATCTAATATTGAGTCAGACATGAAATGGACATTAACAGATAATAAAAATATACAAACAGTACAGCATATTCTAATCCACTCAGAAGCACAGGTAGAGCGCCACACTTAAGAACCATTTCAATATTTAACACAAACTTTAAGGCAGGAAAAGAGGTCTGTGCTGTTAATCTAATTACCACCTACTAAACTATAAAAACAATGATGAAGCCGTTTATATGTCTATTTTCTTGACCTTGTCAAATTTTACATGTAATTAGATTTGTGTAGCAGGTCTTGCTCTATGTAAAATAAATAATCTTATTATAGACTGCAGCAAACGTTTGAATATATTTAAGCATTCTTTATTTATTCAGCGAACATTCTTAAGCATCTACTATGTGTCTGGCACTATTCTAGGTCCTGTGATGACCAAAGAAAAAGGCACAGTCTCTATGTTCAAGGAGGCGCATCCAGTACAGAGGTGACCATGTAGACAAATGTAATACAGGAACATCATGGTATGTTTTCCAAAAACATTTCTTTCCAAAAGAAATGGCCACTGAGTGAACTGTGCACAAATTAGAAACTGTAAGGCTTTAGTTTCAAAGAGCAAAGAGCTAAGATCAAGAGAAGCAATTGGGCTAATGATGAATGTCCTTTAAAGTAACAACAACAACAGAAAAGATAGCACCAAGATTCTTGTAACCAACATATGGAGATTAATAGCAATTGTGTGGCCTCAATCTTTTCTTGAAAAGTTAAGGTCCAAAGGGAAAGGTGCTAAGAATCCACAGGGATTCACTTTAGTAGCAAAGTGAAGTAGAGGCTGAGAGCATTATAACGTGTGCTATAAAGGGGTCTACAGGGGCTTAACACCAAAGTTCAGGAGCTGTGTAGATGCCCATGTATGTTTAACACAAATCTAAGCAGATGAACACAGTGGAATCAGAGAGAATAATAAAATCATCTTTCAAATAGGGCAGCTGAGTACCGTAGCCCAGAAACCTAGTAATGATAAACTGGCTTAAATTCTCAGAACCTCGTAGAAGTGGTCTCACTCCAAAAGATATTCAGGATAAGTCTGATTTCCTTCTTTCTACTGGTTATTGTCGAATTTTAAAGGAAAATTGGGGCTGGGATAAATAGTGATTACAAATAGATTAATTATAAAGGTGCTATAGTTGCCTTGGTATTTATATTTCTTTAAATTGTCCTCTAATGTAGTCAGCTAACTACACTGTGCTTTAACATGTGTGTAAAGTCTTCGCAATAATGAAATACATTTGTATAAAAATGTATGTGATTGAAACTAATAATCTTTTCAACTCAGTTAATTATGCTTATGGGATGCTTGGATCTTTGGGGACCATAGTACCATAAATCAGCACCACCTCTACACACACATACCTATAAAGGCAGCTTATCTCAAATGCAGGCAAGATGAAATAGCAGGAACAGCTAACATTGCTGATTTTTGCTATATACCAGGTACTACATTAATTATTTTGAATGTTGTATTTTAGTTAATTCTCTCAACTGCTTTAGGACATACGAGCCATAATTATTACCATCTTATACATGAGGAAAATGAGAAGAAATTTACACTTTTGCACAGTTGGCAAGTAGAGAAGCCAGAATTCCAGGCCAGAGGAGATCAGACTCCAGAACCCAGGGTGCAAATGCATCTCATTTTTTTTTTTTTTTGCGGTACGCGGACCTCTCAGTGTTGTGGCCTCTCCCGTTGCTGAGCACAGGCTCCTGACGCGCAGGCTCAGCAGCCATGGCTCATGGTCCCAGCCGCTCCGCGGCACGTGGGATCTTCCCGGACCGGGGCACGAACCCGTGTCCCCTGCATCGGCAGGCGGACTCTCAACCACTGAGCCACCAGGGAAACCCTGCATCTCCTTTTTTGAGGTATAAGCAGCAGGTAGGTACCTGCCTCTAAGTAAAAAAGAAAGAAAACTGATAGAGAGTAGGAGCATGAAAGTGGAATAGGAAGGAAAGTCGCGAAGAACAGAAAGACAAAGAGCAGAGGCCAAAAAAAAGGAACAAAGCAAAAATGTTGTCACTGACGTAATTGTAGTGGGGACTTTTCGACCACTTTATCCCACCACCGAACTCTCTGCAAGACACTTACCATAATCTATAGTTTTCCTTCATTTTTAACCTTGATTACCTCCCACAATAGAAACTCTGTTTTCCCCCTAATATACATACAGCACAGAGCACTGCCCAGCACATAATCAGCGAGCAAGGAGCATTGAATTAATTAAATCAATCAATTAAATAACATAATTTTCAGAATTGGAGGCTAAGTTGCCAGTAACGTTTTCACCCATCAGCTAAGAATTATGTCTGCTCTTCTCTAACAGGAGAGACACTACCTGGAGCGTAGTTTTAGTTTCTGCCCCTTGGGCTGGTAATTCCTATTTGCTTAGCAGTCAAGATTCAATGACGCATGGAAAGGAGGGGAAGAGCGGCTTGTGTTAAAGGGGAGAAGTATGGACCTCCTTGAGATCAAAGATGGATTATTTTGATTAGTAGATTCTGTGCTACTTAAATTTGTCATTAAAGTGACTTCAGAATTGCCTTCCCAGAAGAGGTGAGCTTAGTTGGAGGAGTATGTAGGAGAAAGGTGATGTCAGATGCAGAAGAGGATTTCGCTTCCACCATATAGGGCCATGTGGAAGCTCATGAGGAGGTGGCAGTATAAGGGGAGAGTGGGAGTGGTAGGCAATGTGATTCGAGAGTGGTGGTAGCAAATGTGGGAAGAAGAGGAAATGACAGCACTCAGTTGAACAGTGGGCTTAACAATCTGGCAGTAAACTGGGAGCTAACAAGGCCCACCTGGAGCAGTTAGCAACAAAAGAAACATTTGTAGCTCACCAAGAAGATTTGAGGAGAAAATAATATGATATTTGGCTAGCCTGAGACTCATCTTGGACCCAACTTCTTTTGGAATTTCGAAATGGGCAAGAAATGACTGCGATGTTTGTGCTTCTGGACTGAAGACTTGTTTCTTTGGTGATATTTTAGCCCCCATGCCAGCATCATCATGATTTGCTCCATAGTGATTTGGTCTTGACTTTCATGTTCCTTAACATGAGACATTTTGTTACTACTATCTTCCTTATTAAAATTGTTTTGTTTTATTCTTTGATTAACTTCTTGGCACAGATGTACTTTTTGATGCTAATCGTGGGTTTGTTCCTTTTAACTTTTTATTTTCAACCTTTTTTCATGATAGTTCAACTTTGCTCAGTTATTCTTTTTGCTGTATACTTATAAAACCTGTCTTTCATTTTTAGTCATAAAGGATTCATTCACCTTAGAGATTCCAACACTCATTTTTTTAAGCCTACAGTCCATCTGTTACCATCTCCTCTATGATATTAGATTGTATTTCCCTATGTTGTTTCCTCCAACTTTTGGCAGAAGAGACTATTTTCCAATAAGCCCACTTACTTCATATGACAAGAAATGTATCAAGTTTTTATCAGCTTTCAATGCAGACAGATCGTTAAGCATGCCCCCAAATGTTTAGAATTACCACTTGTTTATGTCACTGATGCAGTGTGTAGGGTGGTTGAGAAGAGAACACAAATATAAAGACTTGGAAAGTGGAGGGCTCTATTAGTTATCTACCGAGCTATAAAAATTACCCCAAATTTAGCAGCTTAAAACTACATACATTCACCATCTCACAGTTTCTCTAGGTTAGGAGTCTGGACCCAGCATAGCTGGGCCTTCTCCTCAGGGTCTCACTAGGCTGCAATCAAGGTGTCAGCCAGGCTGCTTCCTTTCTGGAGCTCAGGGTCCTCCTCCAAGCTCATGTGGTTACTGGCAGAATTCCATTCCTTGCAGCGATAGGACTGAGGTCCATTCCTTTCTGGCTGTCAGCAGGACTGCTTCGACTCCTAGAAGCCATATATAGTTCCTTGCCATGTGACCCCTCACAGACCCTCTCACATGACAACTTACATATTCCAGGGCAGCAGGAGAACCTCTCTCCATTCTGATAAGGCAGAGTCTTACATAACCTAAGAGTAACTATCCCCATCACCTTTGTGACACATCACTTTTGCTGTGTCAATAAAAACTACTCCTTTCTATAGTAATGTGCTGCACCTCCCTCTCCCCTCTGAGGTTGTGTCATAGGAGGCCTACAAGAGATACAGGACTTCCATGACCATCCATCATCCTATGGACTGAATTGTATCCCCCTAAAATCCTATGTTGAAGCCCTCATCCCCAAATGTGACTGTATTTGGAGATAGGGATGAGGTCACAAGAGTGGCGCCCTGATATAATATAACTAGTGTCTTTATAAGAAAGGACCCAGAGAGCACGTTCTCTCTCTTCCTCTCCCCTTCTCTTTTTTCCGTGTGAGGACACAGCAAGAAAGTAGTCAGCTGAAAGCCAGGAAAAGAGCTCTCACCAGGACCCAAGCCCCGCAGGAAACTTGAACTTGGACTTACAGGCTCCAGAACTGTGAGAAAATAAATGTTTGTTGTTTAGGCCAACAAGTCTGTGGTATTTTATTATGGCAGCCTGAACAAACTAAAACATGTCAGTAACAAGGCCAACTTCCCCCCACCTCAGTGTCAGTGGAGGCCATGTGGGGAGCCATAGTGAGACACAGCTGCCTCATCTAGTGCTCATGTGTCAGAAGAGGCCTACTAGGGAGCCAGAACACCCAGCCTTACTCAAGAGTAATGACGAACCGCTCCACCAAAGAGGAAAAAAAAAATAGAAAATCTCAGCAAAGAAACTGAAAATCTCAGCAAAAAATAGAAAATATATATAAGAAATAGAGATTTTCAAACTAAAAAAAATACAATAACTGAAGAAAAAGACTTAAGTGATGGGCTCAACAGCAAAACAGAGAGGGCAGAGGAGAGAATTAGTGACCATGAATGCAGAACAATACAAATAACCAATCTGAACAGTTAAAAATATATATACTGAAAACATTTTAAATGAACAGAGCTTCAAAGATCTGTGGGACTATAACAAAAAACTTAGTATTCATATTACTGGAGTTCTGAGGAAGGGAAAGGAAATGAGGCTTTTCAGCAATAATGCTGGAACACTTCCAAAATTTGGCAAAAGACATAAACCTACAGATTCAAGAAGCTGAGCAAGTCCCAAACAAACAAACAAAAAACCCCAAAGAAATCATTGTCAAGACACATCATAGTCAAGCTTCTGAAAACTAAATAGAAATACAAACTCTTGAAACCAATGAGACATAATGTTTTCCTATATATAGGAAAAAAAGCATTTCAAAAGACAGAGACTTCTCATCAGAAACCATGGAAGCATAAGGAAGTGGCATAACATTTTTCAAGCTGTCAAACCAAAATTCTATGCTCAGTAAAACATATCCTTCACAAATGAAGGGAAAATCAAGACATTTTCAGAATAAGGAAGATAAAGGAATTTGTCGCCAGAAGACTTGCTCTAAAAATGGCTGAAGGAAGTTCTTTAAACAAAAGAAATTGTAAATGAAAGAATCTTGGAACATCAGAAAAGAAGAATCATGGAAAGAGTAAAGATATGGTAAATATGATAGATTTTCCTTCTCCTTTTGGGTTTTCTAAATAGTGGTTCATGGTAGAGCAAAACTTATAACACTGTCTGACTTGGTCTTGAGTGTATGTAGAGGAAATATTTAAAACAGTTATTGTATAAGGGGTAAAGGAGTGTAAAGAGGATGTAATGGAAAGGGAAACTGAGATTTCCACACTTCACCCAAACTAGTAAACTGTCAAGACCAATAGACTGTGATAAATCATGTATATATAGTCAGCCTTCCTATTTCACAGGTTCCCCATCTATAGATACGGAAAGCCAACTGTACCCCAACATTTTATATTAGGGACTTGAGCATCCACAAATTTTGATGCTGGTGTGGGTCCTGGGACCAATCTTCTATGATACTGAGGACGAATGTATAATGTAATACATAGAGCAACCACTAAAAAATCTATACCAAAAGATACACTCAGAAATACTACAGATAAATCAAAATGGAATTCTAAAAATGTTTAAGTAACCCACCTGAAGAACGGAAAAAGAAAACAGAAGAACAAAAGACAGAATAAACAGAAAACAGAAAATTAAATTGTAGAGTTAAGCCCTAAAATATCAATAGTTACCTTAAATGTAAATTGTCTAAATACACCAGTTAAAGACAGAGATTGGCCAAGTGGATGAAAAAGCAAAACACACTATATGCTGTGTGCAAGAAGCTCACCTCAGATATAATAATGTAGGTAGGTAGAAAGAAAAATGATGGGAAAAGGTATACCATGCAAACATTAATCAAAAAAGGTAGGAATGGCTATATTAATATCAGATAAAGTAGACTTCAGAGCAAATTACCTATTAAAGTCCATTAAAGTGGACTTTAGAAATAATTACCTATGAAGTCTGTTCAAGTAGATTTCAGAGCAAAGAAAATTACCAGGAACAGAGAAGGACATTACATAATGATAAAAAAGTAAATGCACCAAGAAGATGTAGCAACCCTAAAAATATATGCACCAAAAAACCAGAACTGCAAAATATGTGAAGCAAAAACTGATAAAACTTAAATAAGATATAGATAAATACACAATTATTGTTGGAGACATTAACACACCTCTCTTAAAAAATGATAGAACAATTAGACAGAAAATCAGCAAGAATATAAAAGGACTCAACAATACCATCAACAACAGGATCTAGTTGACATTTATGGAACTCTCCACCCAATGACAGCAAAATACACCTTCTTTTCAAGCACTCACAAAACAAATACCAAAACAGACCCTATCCTGGACCATAAAACAGCCTCAAATTTTTTAAAGAATGGAAATCATACACAGTATATTCTCTGATTAGAATGGAATCAAAGTAGAAATCACTAACAGAAAGATAACAGGAAAATTGCCAAACACTTGGAAACTAAACGGTGCACATCTAAATAATCCATGGGCCAAAGAGGAAGTCTCAAGGGAAATATTAAAAATACACATAGCTGGGCTTCCCTGGTGGTGCAGTGGTTGAGAGTCCGCCTGCCGATGCCGGGGACACGGGTTCATGCCCCGGTCCGGGAAGATCCCACATGCCGTGGAGTGGCTGGGACCGTGAGCCATGGCCGCTGAGCCTGCGCGTCCGGAATATGTGCTCTGCAACGGGAGAGGCCACAACAGTGAGAGGCCCGCGTACCGCAAAAAAAAAAAAAAAAAAAAAAAAAAATACACATAGCTGAATGAAAATGAAAATACAGCATATCAAAATTTGTGGGTTGCAGCTAGAGCAGTGCTGAGAGGGAAATTTATACCACAAAACGTGTATCTTAGACAAGAGGGGAAGCCTCAAATCAATAATCTAAGTTCCCACCTTAAGAAACTAGAAAAAGAAGATCAAAGTAAACCACAAGCAAGCAGAAGGAAAGAAATTATAAATATAGTAGTAGAAATCAATGATTCCCAAAGCAGAAAAATAATACAGAAAATCAAAGAAACAAAAAGCTGGTTCTTTAAGAAGAGGAATAAGGACTTCCCTGGTGGTGCAGTGGTTAAGAATCTGCCTGCCAACGCGGGGGACATGGGTTCAAGCCCTGGTCCAGGAAGACCCCACATGCCGTGGAGCAACTAAGCCTGTGTGCCACAACTACTGAAGCCCGTGCGCCTAGAGCCTATGCTCCACAACAAGAGAAGCCACTGCAATGAGAACCCCGTGCACCACAACAAAGAGTAGTCCCCATTCACTGCAACTAGAGAAAGCCTGTGTGCAGCAATGAAGACCCAACACAGCCAAAAATAAATAAATTAATTAATTTAAAAAAAGAAAAGATATAAATAAATGGATATACAGACTGTGTTCATGAATAGGAAGGCTTAATGCTATAATGAGGTCAATTCTCTCCAAACTGATATGTAGGTTTAATGCAATGCCTATCAAGATGTGAGCACGATTTTTTTTAAAGATCTAGACAAAATTTTTCTAAACTTTATATGGAAAAGCACAGAAACTGGAACAGCTAAAATCATTTTGAAACAGAAGAATAAAGAGGGAGGAATCACTGTACCCAATTTCAAGAAGACTATGTGGTGTTGGTGGAGATATATACACAGAGATCAATGGAAGAGAATAAAGAAGGCAGGAGAAAAACCCACATGAGTACAGACAACTGATTTTTTATAAAGGTGGAAAAACAACTCAAAGAATGAAGGACAGCCTTTCAACAAATGGTGCTGGAGCAATTAGATATCCATATGCTAAAAAAAAAGAAACCTCAATCTAAACCTCACACCTTACACAAAAATTAACTCAAAATGGATCATAATAGTAAATATAAAATGTAAAACTGTAAAACCTTTAGAAAAAAATATGAGAGGAAATCTTTAGGACCTAGGGCTTGATGAAGAGTTCTTAGATGTGTCATCAAATACATGCTCCATAACAGAAAAAATTGATAAATTGGACTCCGTCAAAATTAAAAACTTTTGTTTTGTGAAGGACCCTGTTAAGAGAATAAGACAAGTTATAGACTGGGAGAAAATATTTTCAAATCACACATGTGATAAAAGATGAGTGTCTAGAGTATATAAAGAACTCTCAAAACTCAAAAGTTAAAACAAAATAACAACAACAACAAAATCCAATTAGAAAGTAGGCAAAACACATGAGACACTTCAGTGAAGAGGATATATGAATGGCAATAAGCACATGAAAAAATGCTTCACATCATAGCCCTTAGGGAAATAAAAATTAAGACCACAATGAGCTACCATTACACACCTATTAGAATGGCTAAAATTTTTTAAAAAGTGACAACATCAAATGCTGGCAAGGATACAGAGAAAGTGGATCTTTCATATATTGCTGGTGGGAATGTAAATAGTACAACCACGTTGAAAAATAGTTTGGCATTTCTTTAAAAACTAAACATATACTAACTCTATGATTCAGCATTCCTAGGCATTTTTCCCAGAGAAATGGAAACTTATGTCCACACAAAGACCTATACATGATTGTTCATAGCAGCTTTATTTGTAATAGCCAAAAACCAGAAACAACCAAAATGTTCTATAATAGGTGAAGAGTTCAATAAACTGTGGTACATCCATACTATGTAATACTACTCAGCAATAACAAGGAACAAACTGTTGATACATGCAACAATTTGGATAGATCTCAAGAACATTAGATTAAGTGAAAAAAGCTAATTTCCAAAGGTCACATACTGCATATTTCCATTTATATAACATTCTCAAAATGAAAAATTTATAAAGATGTAGAACAGGTTAATGGCTGACAGTGATTATAGATAGTGGGGATGGGGTGTGTGTGACTATAAACAGCACAAAGGAGATCTTGGTGGTGATGGAATAGGTCTGTGTCTTAATTGTGATGGTGGCTATATGAATCTATACATGAGATAAAATGACATAGAAATATACATGCATATTATGACAGTGTCAGTTTCCTGGTTTTTATATTGTACTGTAGCTATATAAGAGGTAACCAATGGGGAAAATTGGGTAAAGGATATAGAAGAACTTCCTGTATTGTTACTATACTGTATATGTATAAACTCCCTGTTTGCAATTTGCTGTGACTCTACAATTATTTCAAAGTAAAGTTTTAAAAACTGAATGTAGATGTATGTTTGTGTGTGTATGTGTATTTGTGTGTGTCTACTTCCTGGTAAAATAGCTGTAACTGTCAGGTACTCTGTTTAGTTTGTTTCTTTTTTAGTAAGTTTTAAAGCCATTAACTTAGGACAATAATATTTCCATATCTCTGTCATATTACCCAATCTATGTATTGGTGAGATGATCTTGAGTAAACTCTCTGAACCTCTGTTTTTGCAGTTGTAAAAATTAGGATAATTATACTTACTTCACATGCCTACAGGATTTTTCTAAGGGTCAAACAAGGTTACGTATGCAAAAACCCTGAACCCTCTATCTGACAAATGATAGACTCTCAGGAAGCAATTTCTTTCCTTCCTTCTTGCTTTCCTTTCACTTTGTATTCCACTACTTGCTAATTCTTTATTTCCAGCTGGGTTTCAAGCACTATTCTCACTCCAGTGGATGGATATATTTAATGTAAAAATCCTATGGATAAAAAAATTAAAGCTCTTTGTAGAAATGTTGATTCAAAGTCCAGGACAGGAAATGTCTGGAATATCTTTTTGCTCCATAAAGTAAGAAAACACATAATAGGATAATGTCAAAAAAACCCAGAAGCCTAATTGAATGCATTTCCACTGGCCTAAGATGGCACAAGTTGAGAAGCAAAAAGAATGAGTAAGAAGGTAGCAGCAGAGGCAGCATAGTTTTAATCTCCCTAAATTCCTCTAAAAACATAAAAAGCAGCTATGAGAGCAAAACAAAAGACCCATGGATGATATCTACAATAAATCTAAATGACCAGGTATTCCTATGATCCCCCAAGTACTCAACACCCTCAGCTACAAGACTTGAGCAATATCAGCATTTGTGCTGGAGAAAAAGAGCACTGACAAATGAGCTTCTAATGGCTCTGAGATGGAGAACCCCCAAAACACCATGTGGTACTAACTACAAAGCATGGGCCAATCTGAGAACAACAGCTGAAACTAGGAGGATAAAATTCATTGGTAAATTCAAGGGGATTGTGTTGTAATAAAGTCTAATGGAGCAGTCTGGGTCCTATAAACAAATCTCCCCTACAAGACAAAGCCCCACACTGAGGACAAGGTGATGAAAGGAGAATCCAAATTGAGCAGGATACAAACTAGAAGGGCAAATAAAGATAAGAACCAGTTAAAAGCTGGGAGGGGGAGCAAGGAGATAGGAGACAACAGAAATTACTTTTAATCACTTTGAAAATAAAAACATACAGAAGATAGAGCTCTAGAGCTATAAAGCAAGAAAAAATCTTCTGCCCCTCTCCTGAAAGTACAGGAAAGCTCATTTCATTTAAAAATGAGCATCAGAAAAAGATTATAGCTGAATCTCATACAAAGTTATTATAAGAAAAAACAGAATGAGTAGAATAATATCCTTGTAGACAAAAAGTCATGCCATAAAAAGCCTATAAAAATGAAAACTATAATTTTATACTTAAAATATCTAAAAAAACATGATAGAAATTATATGAAAATATATCAGAATTAGAAAAATTCAGAAATCAAGTGATTTTTGAAAACAAATATTTGAAAAGACAGGTGACAGAACTCAAGAAAGAATTAGAAAAAAAAATTTTTTAAAACAAAAGCAAAATCAGACTAACACACAATGGATAATGTTTTAAAAGAAATAGAAGAAGGAAAATAGAAAGTTTTGAAAAATAAAAAAGAAATTAAGAAAATAATAATAAAGATTTGAAAGAAATAGATATAGAAGATAGACCAAAAAAGCCAACAAACATATGACAGGAATCCAAAGGAGAAAACCAAAGCAATGGAACAGAACAAATGTTAAAAATTATAACATTATAATATAATATTATAAATTACAACATCTTGCAATGAAGAATAATAAGGCAGATTGTCATCTGACTTTTCTACAGCAATACTTTATACCAGAAGATGGTAGAGTTACATATTTAAGACACTGAGAAGAAAATGGAAATCATGGATTTACTATCCAGGCCAAATTAACTTCAAGAATGAAGGTCACAGGGCTTCCCTGGCGGCGCAGTGGTTGAGAGTCCGCCTGCCGATGCAGGGGACACGGGTTCGTGCCCCGGTCCGGGAATATCCCACATGCAGCGGAGCGGCTGGGCCCGTGAGCCGTGGCCGCTGAGCCTGCGCGTTTGGAGCCTGTGCTCTGCAACGGGAGAGGCCACAACAGTGAGAGACACGCGTACCACAAAAAAAAAAATGAAGGTCACAGATAAACTGCTATAAACATGCAAGTACTCACATAATTCTGTTCCCATAATGACTTCCAGAAAAATCTACCAGAGCTTCAAAGAATCAAAAAGACTAGCGAGACATCAAAGTAAGGACTACTGTTAAGCATTATATAAATAAATATTCACATGTAGAACTAAGATTAAATGATAGGATCCACAATCATGATATCTGACAATGTGGAATTCAGAACAAAAAGCATAAAAAGACATAAAAAACATTTTAAAATGTTAAAGGCTCTAATCACAATGAAGATATAATAGTTACTAATATTTATGTACCAAATATAACAGCAACGATTTTCACAGAGCATAAACCATAGGTGATAAAAGGAGAATTAAGACAGAAATACACCCACCCCAATGTTCATAGCAGTACTATTTATAATAGCCAAGAAATGGAAGCAACCTAAGTGTCCATCAGCAGATGAATGGATAAAGATGTGATATATATATATATATATATATAATGGAATATTAACCATAAAAAAGAATGAAATAATGCCATTTGCAGCAACATGGATGGACCTAGAGATTATCATACTAAGTGAAGTAAGTCAGACAAAGACAAATATCATGTGATATCACTCATATGTGGAATCTAATTTAAAAAGACACAAATGAACTTATTTACAAAACAGAAGCACACTTACAGATATTGAAAAAAATCTTATGGTTACCAAAGGGGAAATGGGGGGGGGAGGGATAAATCAAGAGCTTGGGATGAACACATGCACACTACTATGTATAAAATAGATAACCAACAAGGACCTACTGTATAGCACAGGGAACTCTACCCAATATTCTGTGATAACCTATAAGAGAAAGAATCTAAAAAAGAGTGAATATATGTATAACTGAATCACTTTGCTGTACACCTGAAACTAACACAACATTGTAAATCAACTATACTCCAATAAAATTAAAATATTAAAAAAATAAATTAAAGCAGAAATTATTGTCAGAAAACAGAAAAACAGTAGAACTAATAAATAAATCCAAAAGGTGGTTTTATAATCAAATTTTAAAAATAGACAAACTACTATGTATTAGTTATTGATGGCTGTGTAACAAATTATCCCCAAAATTTAGCACCTTAAGACAAACAAACAATATTCATTATCTCATAGATTCTATGAATCAGGCATGGCTTAGCTCAGTGTCTTTAGATCCGAGGCTCTCACAAGGCTACAGTAAAGGTGTCAGCCTGAGCTATAGTCATCTCGAGGCTCAACTGGGGGAAGATGTGTTCCCAAACTTCTTGCTTCTCCTCGGTATCCTTTCTTTCAACTCTTGTGTTTTAGCTGACTCTGCTTCACAGAGTCAATTCAAATATTTAATTTTCCACCAATTCCTTGAATGAATGAATTCTCTCTCACCCACCAATTTTCTCTCTTCATTGCCCTTGTTGAGTTATATACCTTTTATTTATTTACTGTCATTTTAGTGGAATTTTGAGAGGAAGAGGAGAAAAAAATACATTTAACCAGATGTAAATACTCAAAGCATGCCTTACATTTCTAATAACTTGTTAATCTCCTGATCATAAACTCCATGAACAAAAGGACTGTGTTTGTAACTCCAGGGCTTGCATATTGCCTGCCACATAGCAGGCGCAAAATACATGTGTGTTAAATAAATAAATGAGAAGCTGCAGAAGCAGCACAGGATCAAAATCAGTATGAAAGAGGAATTAACAGGTATCAAGAGTCTAAAAATGACTGTCACCCTGGCTTTGCATTGGAAACACCAGTAGGGCATGAAAAAGTCAGTCTCTATCTCAGAATTAACAAATGAGAATTCTTGGGAGATCCCATAGTATCCTAACGATGTTTCCTGACTCCAGGTCTTGAAGCTCTTCACTCCATCTTCCTCACTGCTCTAGAACTCTCTCTCTTGCTATGAAACAAAAATCTACTTGTCCTTTCCCTGTTAAAGTCCTGACTGTGATAACCTTCAGTATAAAGTCCAAATTTCTTAGCATGAAATGCTGTCTCAGTGATATATTGTCCCTGACTACTGCTCAACCATATCTTTTGCACTATAATTCCTCTCCCCCTTGCAGAGTGCTACAGCCATTCAGAACTGCTTGTAGTACCCCAATGATGCCAGCCCACTTTCTTCATATTCTTTTTTTAGTCTGGTGAATTATTAGTCATATTTGTTTTTAATTAATTAATTTAATTAATTTATTTTTGGCTGCGTTGGGTCTTCGTTGCTGCGGGCGGGCTTTCTCTAGTTGTGGTGAGCGGGTGCTAGTCTTTGTGGCAGTGTGCAGGTTTCTCACTGCAGTGGCTTCTCTTGTTGCAGAGCACGGGCTCTAGGTGTGCAGGCTTCAGTAGTCGTGGCTCACAGGCTCTAGACTGCAGGCTCAGTAGTTGTGGCGCACGGGCTTAGTTGCTCCGCAGCACGTGGGATCTTCCCGGACCAGGGCTTGAACCCGTGTCCCCTGCATTGGCAGGCAGATTCTTAACCACTGCACCACCAGGGAAGTACTTAGTCATATGTTTAAACAGAGCCCAAGAACTTCCCTATGAAGCCTTTCCTTATTTTCCCCTGAAGTAAAACATAAAATTTCTCCTATGGTTTGACAATTCCATCCAGTGTACTTGTATTATGTCAGCTAAAAATCTTGTGTACATGCTTATTCTCCATTTCTAAAATACAGGACTTGAGGGTAGGATGTATTACTTATTTGTCTTTGTGCCTGTCTCCAGTGCCCCATAGAGTGTCTATTATGAAGTAAGAAGTTCATAAGGGTTTGTCGACTACATTGTGTGTAACAGTATTTTTACAGGACAGTTTTCCATGCCATTTTTGCTCTTCTTTCCTGAACTAGTTATGATGGATCTTATGAGTATATACCAAATCTACTTAATATTAATACTGTAAAAGCAGTTTCTAAACCCTAAAGGAGAACTCAGGCAGTAGAGAGATTCCACCTATAATGGCTGCAATTTAAATTGCTAAATTTAGCAATTTAGTAGAGAAAGAGGACAAACACACTGGTGATTTAATACCACCATTATTATTCTTGTTCCTAAACCAACATTGGTGTAAGACTCTGCAGCAGGGGTTCCAACTCAATTACCTACAGGAGATAACACGTAACATACATAAGTGAAAGAGCGTATCAAAATGGAGGAACTGTGCCTCTTATGACACGGACAGCCATTTGCTCAACTCCAAGGAGTGAATGCCATTTGAAAACAATGAAATATAACCAATAAAATAATAGTGGAGAAAAAAGAAAATACTAAGAGTTTCATAAGTAATAAAAAAAAAAGACAGAATTAACAGAGGAACAAAAAATAAATGAGACTAATAGTAAGCAAACAGCAAGATGGTAATCTTAAACCCAACCATATGTATAATCATACAAAAGTAAAGTCAAAACTAGCAATTACCAAACTTTCAGTCTTAAGAAACTTTGCCCTAATAAAAAATTATTGAGGACTCCAAAGAGCTTTTATTCATGTGGGAGATATATATATCAAAAAAGAACATATTATATATAAGTAAATATATACAACATGCAAAAACTACCATATTAGTTATTTAAAATGAGAAATGTTTAACATATTTACATATTAATTCAGTTAAAATAGCATAACATACTTTTATGATAAATAACTATATTTCCCAAAACAAAAATATTTAGCGAGAACATTGTTTTACATTTTTGCAAATTTCTTTTAATGTTGGCTTGACAGAAGACAGTTGGATACTCTTGTTTCTGCATTGTCTTCTGTAATTGGTTCTTTTGGCTGAAGTATATGAAGAAAATCCAGCCTCACACAGATATGTAGGTGGAAAAGTTATGTTAATATCTTTTTTGTATAACTGTAGATATTCATCTTTGATCCTACACCAAAACTTGAAAAGTGGCAGTTGCTTAAAAGTTAGTTGCAATGTGGACAATGAAACCATATCAATAAACTTTTCATTGTCAAGTACATTAAAATGCATTTGTCTATCTAGCACCTTGAATGGTTCTTTACCCCGTTAAGACCATGCATTAATCATCTGGAACACAGTGGTTCACTGAGTTTTGCAAATGTTCGCACATTTGCAACATTGAAAAAATTACAGTTGTTCATATCATTACCTACCTCATCTATTGGTAAACTGTCAAGTTCACAGTGACAAGTAAAAGTTTTCCAAAATTCTAACTTTTACTTGAAAGCATAAATGTTATTATTGGTAAAAAAATACCTCAGTAGTTTTCCTTGAGGTAATTGGATCACTACATTTATTTTTGGGAGAATCACTGTCATATCTCCAAGTTTGAATCACCATATTTTGTTAGTTGTTCTTAGTAAAAACAGTACTCCATTTAAAATATTGCTAGTTCAGCTTGCAACTCAAATAATCTCACAAGTTCTTTTACTCAGGGCATCATACTTCAATATGTAGCTGAAGTGCTTTATGTGCACATTTAAACAAATGTATTTAATAAAATTGATACATTTTACTCCTTGATAAAGGAGGTTCTTTAAGTGAAACTTTTTTTAAGTACATGCTGAATACCAATGACTGTAGTACGTTTGATGTCACTGCCTTCATTCATACTAAGGAAATTTTAACCACCATGGCTTTTGCATACAGTGCAAATGTCCCCATAGTAAGAAAAAAAAATAGCATCCTTGTATTATTATGACAATCATTTTGATCTCACAAACACACCCTGAAAAGGCTTTAGGTACTTCCAGGGGTCCAGGGACTACACATTAATGACCTTTGGTCTAAACTGTCCAATTAAAAATCAGAGGTTATCAGAATGGGTAAAAAAGCAAGACCAAAATATATGCTGTCTACAAGAAACACACTTTAAATATAAACAAATTTGTTACATAGAAAAATAATAAAAATATAACACTCAAACACTGATCCTAAGGCAGCTGGAGTGGGTACATTAATATCAAAGTAGACATCATGAAAAAGCATATTACCATAAATAAAAAGGGACATTTTATAATGGTAAAGGATCAATTTGTTAAGAAGACATTATAATCCTGAATGTATGCACACAGATACTAAAAATATACAGAAAAAAAGTGACAGAACTAAAAGGAGAAATGGACAGGTCCACAATTATATTTAGAAATTTCAACATCCTCTCACCAATTGATAAAACAGGTAGAGATTTCTAGTTTCCAGTTCTGCATGTAAGGAGCTTGGAAGTTGCCACTCCATTTTAATAAGAAAAAAACTGAATAGACTGAAAAATCAACAAATTTTCTTGGATCTGTAAGAGAGGTGAGGACACAAAGCAAGCCACTGTTCCCAAGATTGGAGAGGCAGGCAGGAAAACAGTCACAGTTTACTGGAGCAGAGACTAGGAGTAGAAACTGCCTCAGGGGTAGGGAAAGCTGAACTTTAATTGACAAATTGCCAGAGGCTTAATGTGGACAAATTTGGGAGTTAAAACTCTAGAATGGGGTTTCCCTGGTGGCGCAGTGGTCGAGAGTCTGCCTGCCGAGGCAGGGGACACGGGTTCGTGCCCCGGTCTGGGAAGATCCCACATGCCGCAGAGCAGCTGAGCCCGTGAGCCATGGCCGCTGAGCCTGCGCGTCTAGAGCCTGTGCTCCACAACGGGAGAGGCCACAGCAGTGAGAGGCCCACATACCGCAAAAAAAAAAAACAAAAAAAAAAACCTCTAGAATGACCCAGTCATATGGTGATCCCGAAATACTGTACTGTGAAATTTACCTCTGGGAGCTTGACCAGGTTCCCACAGTAAATATCAAGGAAAATCCTCTTGGGCTTCTGGCAGAGGAAGGAGAAAAGGAACCATTTTGAAATATATCAGAACAATCTGTTCTTCTTAACAAGGCCTGCCCTCAAGGGAAACTAGTTAACTAGAGCCTAACCTGCTAGGGTATTATCAGAGCCTTACTGAGCTGAGACCTGAAATATCCAACTCCAGCCATTCTGTCCCACCCAATGTGGGAGAGAAAAGCTGAGAAACACTTGTGAACTTCACAGTCCAGAGGCACAGACTCACTAAAAGACTAATATCTATTTGTAGGACTATAGAACACTTCCTCTCTTCATATCTCATCACCACATTACTAAAGGCCTCTTTACAGCAGTTCCTTTTACCCAGTACATCATGTTCCAGGTACCAAGAAAAAATTACAAAGCATACTAAAAGGCAAAAAAAGTACAATGTGAAGAAACAGAGCAAGCATCAAAACCAGACATGACAGGGATTTTTAAATTATTCAATTAGAAATTTAAAACAACTATGATTAACATGTAAAGGGCTCTAATGGATAAAGTAAACAGCATGCAAGAACAGATGTGCAATGAAAGCAGAGAGATGGAAATCCTAAGAAAGAACCAAAAAGAAATGCTGGAGATAAACATTGTAATAGAAATAAATAATGCTTTTGATGGGCTTATTAGTAGATTAGACATGACTGAGGAAAGAATCTTTGAACTTGAGAATATATCAACTAAACAAGTAGACAGAAAATCTGTAAGGATATAAAAGACTTGAACATTAGCAACAACACTGACTTAATTGACATTTATAAAATGCTATATCCAACAACAGCAAAATATACATTCTTTTCAAGAGAATATGGAATATTCAACAAGACAGATCAATATACTGAATCACAAAATAATTGTCAATGCTTTTAAAAGGATTACAGTCATACAGAGTATGATCTCTACTCACAATGGATTTAAATTACAAATCAATAACAAGATGTCTGAAAAATACCAAAATGTGTAGAAATTAAACAATACATATCTAAAGAAACCATGGTCCCCAAAAAAACATAATAGAAATTATAAAATATTTTGATTGAAAATGAAAATATAGCATACCAAAATGTTTTTGATACCTCTAAAGCAGTGCTTGCAGGGAGATTTAGATGCTTATTTTTGAAAAAGAATTGTCTAAATCAATAACTTAAGCTTCCATCTTAAGAAATTGTAACAACTGGAAGGAAATCATAAAGATAAGATCAGAAATCAATAAAATAGGAAACATGTAAGCAATAGAGAAAAATTAATAAATCAAATGCTAGTTTTATGAAAAGGTCAATAAAATTAATAAATCTCTAGCTTTACTAATCAAAAAACAAATAAGACTCAAATTAACAATATCAGGAATATAAGAAAAGCTATCACTATAAACCTATAGATATTAAGAGGAGAGTAAAAGAATATTGTGATTAACTTTATGCCAGTTAATCCAACAATTTACATGAAATAGAAAAATTCATTAAAATTGTATAAGCCAAAACTTACACAAGATGAAATACAAAATATGAATACTCCCATATCCATTCAACAAATTGAATTTTTAAAAAACCTTCTCACAGAGAAAACTCAGGGCCCAAATAACTTCACTGCTGAATTCTATCAAACATTTAAAGCAGAAATAATAACAATTCTACAGAAGCTTTTTCAGAAAACAGAGGTAAAGAAAATATTTTCTAATTCATTTTATGAGGACAACATAACCCTGATAACCAAAACAAGGAATGGCATTTCTCACAGAATTAGAACAAATAATTTAAAAATTTGTATGGAGCCATATAAGACCCTGAATAGCCAAAATAATCTTGAGAAAGGAGAGCTGAGGAGCTTCCCTGGTGGCGCAGTGGTTGAGAGTCCGCCTGCCGATGCAGGGGATGTGGGTTCATGTCCTGGTCTGGGAGGATCCTACATGCCGCGGAGCGGTTGGGCCCGTGAGCCATGGCCGCTGATCCGGTGCGTCCGGAGCCTGTGCTCCACGACGGGAGAGGCCACAGCGGTGAGAGGCCTGCGTACCGCAAAAAAAAAACAAAGAAGAGCTGAAGGTATCATGCTCTCTGACTTCAGACAATACTACTAAGCTAAAGTAATCAAAACAGTATGGTACAGGCACAAAACAGATGCATAGATCAATGGCATAGAATAGAGAGGCCAGAAATAAACCCATGCACTTATGGTCAGCTAATCTGCAACAAAGGAGGCAAGAATACACAATGGAGAAAAGACAGTCTCTTCAATAAGTGGTGCTGGGAAAACTGGACAGCTACATATAAAAGAATGAAATTAGGGCCTCGTTGGTGGCGAATCTGCCTGCCAATGCAGGGAACGCAGGTTTGAGCCCTGGTCCGGGAAGATCCCACATGTCACAGAGCAACTAAGCCTGTGAGCCACAGCTACTGAGCCTGTGTGCTACAACTATGGAAGCCTGAGTGCCTAGAGCCTGTGCTCCACAAGAGAAGCCACCACGATGAGAAGCCCATGCACCGCAACAAAGAGTAGCCCCCACTCGCCACAATTAGAGAAAGCCCACATGCAGCAATGAAGACCCAACACAGCCAAAAATAAATTATTTTTTTTTAGAAAAAGAATGAAATTAGAACCTTCTATAACACCATATACAAAATAAACTCAAAATGGATTAAAGACCTAAATCTAAGACCAGAAACCATAAAACTCCTAGTGGAAAACATAGGCAGAACACTCTTTGACATAAGTCAAAGCAATATTTTTTTAGATCTGTCTCCTAAAGCAAAGGAAATAAGCGCCAAAATAAACAAATGGGACCTAATCAAACTTAAAAGCTTTTGCACAGCAAAGGAAGTCGCTGACAAGATAAAAAGACAAACTGCTGAACGGGAGAAAATATTTGCAAATGATATGACCAATAAGGGGTTAATATGCTAAGTGAAATAAGTCAGACGGAGAAAGACAAATACTGTATGATATTGCTTATATGTGGAATCTAAAAAAGACAACAAACTGGTGAATATAACAAAAAGAAGTGGACTCATAGATATAGAGAACAAACTAGTGGTTACCAATGGGCAGAGAGAAGGAGGAGGGGCAATATAGGGGTAGGGGATTAAGAGGTACAAAATATTATGTATAAAATAAGGTACTAGGATATATTGAACAACATGGGGAATATAGCCAATATTTTATAGTAACTATAAATGGTGTATAACCTTTAAAAATTGTGACTCACTATACTGTATACCTGTAACATATAATATTGTACATCAACTGTACTTCAATTAAAATAAGATATTACAAAAATACTACATACCAATATCTTTTATGAACAGAGATTTAAAATATTCTTTAAAAATTAGGAAATCAAATTCAGCAGTATATAAAAAGGTTAACACAGTATGACCAAGTGGGGTTTATCCAAGAAATGCAAGGTTAGTTTAACATTAAAAAATCAACTAATGTAATTCACCATATTAACAGAACAAAGGAGAAAAACCAAATAAGTATCTCAATAGATGCAGAAAAAGCTTTTAACAAAGTTCTCATAAATTTACGATAAAAATTCTTAGCAAACTAAGAATGGAAGGAAATTTTCTCAGTCTTATAAAGGGCAGCAATTTAAAACCTATACCTAACATTTTACTAAATAGTGAAATACTGAATGTTTCCCCCCATCCCATATCTCTTTACCACTTCTATTCAGTGTTACAATGGAAGTCCTAACCAGTGTAATAAAGCAAAGAAAAGAAATAAAAAGTATACGGATTTGAATAAAAAAATAAATTATCTTTATTTGTAGATGACATAATCATATACATATGGAACTTACACAAAAGTTGTTAGAAATTGATAAACTAATTAGCAAAGTCATGTGATGCAAAGTCAATGTAAAAATATCAGTTGTATCCCTATATGCTAGCAACAAATAATTAGAAAATCAAATTTCTGAAGAAGAACCATTTATAATAGTTTTGAAGACCATGAAACACTTAAGGATAAAATTAACAAATATATGTAAGATTTGTGCACTGAAATGTTTAAAAATTGTTGAGAAAAAAATTTATCTAAATCAGTGGTGAGATATGCCAGGTTTGTAAATTGGACATTTCAATATTTTTAAATGTTAATTCTCCACAGCTTGATCTAGAGATTCAACAGAATTCCAATCAAGAGTCCAGAAGTGTTATTTTTTTGGCAGGAATTGACAAGCTGACTCTAAAATTTCTATGGAAGAAATAACCTAGAATAGATGAGACAATTTTTAAAAAGAGGAACAATGTTGGAGGTCTTCAAGGTACCTGACTATGAAACTTACCAGTAAACTATTGTGGTCAAAAGAGTATGATGTTGGCATAAGTATAGAATAGAAATCAATGGAACAGAATAGAGAATCCAGAAATAGAAGCACATATATATGGACACTTGATTTTGATGTTGAAAAGATAATAGTATTTTCAGCAAAAGATACTGGAATAACTAGATATCAACACTGGGGAAAAAAATGAGCCTCAATCCTCGCCTCATGCCATACACAAAAATTTACCCCAAAATGGCTCATAGACCTAGTTGCAACTGGCAAAATTATAAAATACTTAGAAGAAAACTTAGGAGAAAAATCTTTGCAAAGATTTGTTAGATATGCTACAAAAAAAGCATAAACAAAATATTGGTAAATTGGATTTCATCAAAATTAAGAAATTCTGCTCTTCAAAAAAACATTACTGTATATAAAATAGATAAACAACAAGGATTTACTGTATAACACAGGGAAGTATACCAGTATCTTGTAATAACCTATAGTGGAAAAGACTCTGAAAAATATAAATATTTATATATATTTGTATACATATATAATATATATAACTGAATTATTTTGCTGTATACCCAAAACTAACACAATATTGTAAATCAACTATACTTCAAAAACAAAACAAAACAAAACAAAAAACACCATTAAGAAAATAAAAGGCAGGCCCCCAACTGGGAGATAATAGTAGCATTTCATATATCTAACAAAGGATTTATACCCAAACTATGTAATGAACTTTACAACTTAATAACAAGAAGACAAACATTCTAATAAAAAACAGGCAAATGATGTAAGAAGACATTTCACAAAAGAAAATAAATGCATAGCCAACAAATACATGAAAATATGCTCAATATCATTAAATTTAAACTAAAACCTCAGTGAGGTAATACAACACACCCACTAGAATGGTGAAAATTAACATGACTGATAATATACTCAGTATTGGTGAGCATGTGGACAACTGGAATTCTCATTGCTAGTGGAAATGTAAAATGGTACAACCGCTTTGGAAAAGTTTGGAGTTTCTTATGAAGTTAAACATATGATGCACATGACCCAGCTATTACATTCCTAGATATTTACCAGAAAGAAATGAAAACATATGTCCATCTGAAATTTTATACATAGCAGTTTTATTCATAACAGCCCAAAACTGGAAACAACTACAATGTCAATCAACAGATGAATAAATAAATCATGCTATAGCTATACAACAGGTAATCACCTAGCAGTATTATAGGATAAACGACTGATATACCCCAAATAGGTGACTCAAAAACAATATGGTGAGCAAAAGAAGCTGAACAAAAAAGAGTACATATTGTGTGATTCCATTTACATGAAATTCTAGAAAGGGGCAAAACAAAGCAGTAATTACTGAAAGTAGATAAATAGTTACAACTGCAAAAGTGTAGTGGGGAGACTGGCCAAAGGTACAAGGGAAACTTGTACAGTGATGGAAATGATCTTTATTTTGACTGTGGTAGTGGTTACAGAGGTCTATAAATTTGTATGTCTCTTGAAATTGCACTCTTAAAATAGAGAATTGTATTTTATGTAAATAAAACCTGAATAAAGTTGATAAAAAAAGAAGCTGTAAATTCAAATATTAAAAATATGACAGACAGGGCTTCCCTGGTGACGCAGTGGTTGAGAGTCCGCCTGCCGATGCAGGGGACACAGGTTCGTGCCCCGGTCCGGGAAGATCCCACATGCCACGGAGCGGCTGGGCCCGTGAGCCATGGTCGCTGAGCCTGCGCGTCTGGAGCCTGTGCTCCGCGACGGGAGAGGTCACAGCAGTGAGAGGCCTGCGTACCACAAAAAAAAAAAAAAAAAAAAAAATGACAGACAGCTAATTAAAACTTTTAGAAAAATACCTACATGAGACTAAGGTAATACATCTGTGACCCAGAATTCTGCTGTCTTTTACCAAGCACTGACTGACAAGTCTCTCTTGTCAACCATTGATGTAAGTTCAGTTGACTTTTGAACAACTCGGGGATTAGGAGCACCCACCTTCCTCACAGTCAAAAATCTGCTATAACTTTATAGTCGTCCTCCTTATCCATGGTCCCGCACTCCAGGATTCAATCGACTGCAGATCATGTAGTACTGCAGTATGTATTTAGTGAAAAACATCTGCATATAAGTGGACTTGCCTAGTTCAAACACGTGTTCCTTGAGGGTCAACTGTATTATTAATATCTCCATTGTACAGATTGCAAAACGGAAGTCTTATTACGTCCTTTGTCCAATTTCACATAGCTGTATGTACATAGTAAAGCTGGGACGCAAACCAAAATTCCAAGTCTTCAATCCTTTGTCAATTCCATTCTATTGGATTGGCCAAAAAGTTCGTTCGGGTTTTCTGCAGCATCTTACAGAAAACCCGAACGAACTTTTTGGCCAACCCAATATTATATATTTATTTGCAGGCTTTTCTAGAAGACATACTAATAATCCTAAGCCTCTCCTTCCTTAATGCTCTGAAGAAATTAATGAGCAAGTGACCTCAAACTACATTTATTTTCTTCTTTTGTTGGACAGGAATAGTCTTAAAATTGTACCGAATTTGTAATGGTTCCTTGCATTTAAGCCTCTCCTCAATACGAGTTTCTGTCTAGGGATTTCTTAGTGATTTCTCTCATTTTGTACTCCAAGGATTAGTCTTGTACCCTTTATATCACATACTATTAACAAGTGTAACATGGAAGCCAAGGTTCTAAACTCCATGATCTAACTAAAAGATAAAGAAGCATCAAATGTTATACAGTTAATTAATATTTTATCTTTAGAAAAAAACACTCCTTCTGCATACTATTCATTGGAAGCTGGGTCACTGGAAAAGGATTTACTTATCAAATGGCAAAATAATGCAAAATGATGTTCATTAATAAGACAAATATAACAATTTACCTGTAAATTGTTATGCTCATAAATATGCATACACATATGTGCTGCAGATTTACTGCACTGAAAACAAACTTGGAACTCAATAAAATTTATATTGAAGTTCTGAATATATTTCTAAGGAAGAAGTATTACTCAACCTAGAAAAAGTGAAAAATTCTCTTGCTACAAAATATAAATGCAATAACAGAAGTTCCAGTTTTTGGTCCAAGTAGGTTTTCACATTAGATACCTCTTTGGCAGCAAAATCTAGCATACACATATTTTACGACCCAGCATTTCCATTCCTAGATATCTACCCAAATGAAATGCATACATTTGTGTACCAAATGACATACAAGAATGTTCACAGAAGCACTATTGATAACAGCCCCAAACTGAAAACAATCCAAGTGTCCATCAACAATGGAATGGATTTTATTCTTCAATGTGACATACTCATACAATGAAGTACTACACAGCAATGACAATGTACAAAATATTGCTATGGGCAACAATACATGTATCCCACAAGCACATTATTGAGGGAAATAAGGCAGATTTTTAAAAAATACATACAGTATGTTCCACTTATATAGACTTAAAAACCAGGCAAAACTAATTTATGATATTAGTAGTTATAGTGGTTACATTTGTGGGGAGAGGTAGGGTGATGACTTGGAGGGGTAGGAAGGGGCTCCAGGAGCACTGGTAGTGTTCTATACCTTCACCTATTTGGCACTTACCCGGGTGAACCTGCTTTGTCATAATTTATTGAGCAATCCACTCATGACATGTGCAGTTTTCTGTATGCACACTGTACTACATTAAAAAGTTAATTAAAAAAAATAAAGGCTTTAAAGAGACATTTTCAGACACATAAAAACTGAGAGTACATTACTATCAGGTACATCCTCACTAAGGAGAATGTTAAAGCAGTGTCACTCCAAGTGAGGTCTATAGATTAATGCCAGTCTGTGAGCTTTGGCTACTAGTCCAGATGAAAGAAAGTCCAGGAACTAGGAGTAAGCAGTAGAAAGTAGAAAATGTACAGCAATTTGACAGAGTACTTTTCTGACTATTGAATCTAATAATGAAAATGTGGGGCTTGTATTTCATCTCTGTTTTCTTCATTTAATTGTCACACTTAATTAATTTATTTTTAAAATTTTTTATTTATTTATTTTTGGCCGCATTGGGTCTTCATTGCTGAGCGCAGGCTCCTTCTAGCTGCGGCAAGCGGGGCCACTCCCCGTCGCGATGCGCGGGCCCCTCACCGAGGTGGCCTCTCGCGTTGCGGAGCACGGGCTCTAGGCACGTGGGCTTCAGTAGTTGTGGAACGCAGGCCCAGCAGTCGCGGCGCGGCGCACGGGCTCAGCCGCTCCGCGGCATGTGGGATCTTCCCGGACCAAGGCTCGAACCGCTCTCTCCTGCATTGGCAGGTGGATTCCTAACCACTGCGCCACCAGGGAATCCCTATTTATGTATTTTTTAATAAGTTTATTTATTTGTTTATTTTTTGGCTGCATTGGGTCTTTGTTGCTGAGTGCGGGCTTGCTCTAGTTATCATGAGCTGGGCCTACTCTTCGTTGCAGTGCTCAGGCTTCTCATAACAGTGGCTTGTCTTTGTTGTGGAGCATGGGCTCTAGGTGCACGGGCTTCAGTAGTTGTGGCACGTGGGCTCAGTAGTTGTGGCTCGTGGGCTCTAGAGCACAGGCTCAGTAGCTGTGGCGCACAGGCTTAGTTGCTCCGCGGCATGTGAGATCTTCCCAGACCAGGGTTCGAACCCTTTTCCCCTGTCTTGGCAGGTGGATTCTTAACCACTGTGCTACCAGGGAAGTCCTGTCATGCTTAATTTAATTCATATTATTGTATTAAAAAAAATTAGTCTGTGATGATTAAAAGAAAAAAAAAAAGTCCTATACCACAAATAGTTTAAGAAACACCGTGCTAAAGAATATGCTTTTCAGAGAAGGATGATTCAAGATGCACAAAGGAATGGAGAGAAAAGAAAATGGTAAATATTTGGTTAAATAAAATAATCACTGATGGTATAAACATTAATAATAATGTCTCAGGGATATTTTTCAAAAGATATTTAAGATGCACAACTGCAAAAATATATAAAATATATTAATTTGGTAGGTGTGGAGGGAATTGAGTTCAAGCATTTTTTGTTGTTGTTCCTGCTATCACTCCAGGAGGAGGGTAAAGGTATTGAGGAAACTCAGACATTGATATGTTAACTTTGCATATTGTAAGTTCTAAAGTAATTAGTAAAATAATAGACAAAGAAAGTAATTGCCAAATCAATAGAAGACCAAAAAAGAAAAAAAAAAAGATAAAATATAATCATTCAAAAAGAAACTAAGAAAGGTGTTGGGCAAAGCAGCATTCACACATATACCACTAGCATGACAGGACATAAATTTAAAGTCAGGTTTTTTAGGGAAACTTGAAGGCATGGAGCTGCTGAAAATACCCCCCAGGCCCCATTTCTCATTATCCCATAGAGAGGCAAGCTTGAGAAGCCGAGCTCCAGAGGGCCCTGTGCTATGCAATTCTATATGTTTATGAGGGACTTGGAAGGAGGCAGGGGACACCAGTTCAACTCTGCAACTGTGAGAACTTCCTGGTCAAGAACATGGCCTTATTGAATGGGAGCCTCTGGATCTCATCTGCATTATGTGCTTCCACTGAGCTAGGATCTGCTGAGGGAGCTTCTTATTAAGCTACAGACAGTAGGCAGAACAAACAGAAACCATCAAATAGGATAATAGATCTTAAAAAAACCCAGTTTTGTGAACTGTTATATGAAATGTAAATGAACTAACTGCTATGTTGTCTGGTTAAAAGACAAAATTGTCAGATTTTGTTTTTCAAAAATCCATACAAAGTGTAAGAATACAGAAAGGTTTAAAGAAAGATTCAAAGTAAAAGGATGAAAAAAATCATGTAACTACTAACCAAAGGAAAACTGGTATAGCTTTACACACACACACACACACACACACACACACACATATACATGTGTATATATCTTGTATATACACATGTATATGTGTATACTATGTAAATACATATACACATATATATGTGTATATGTATTTACATAGTATATACATATATGCATTATTATATACATATAGGTATATGTGTGTATAGAGAAAGAGTGATTGCTTTAATATGACACAAAATAGACATTATGGTCAAAAGCATTATTAGAGATAAAGAGGGTCTCCTCATAATGATAAAAGGTTCAATTCATAGGGAAGCTGTAAGAATTCTAAATTTGTATGTTTCCAATAGCATAGACTGAAAATATATAAATCAGAAATTGACAAAACTTCAAGAAAAATAGATAAATCCACATCATAATGGGAAATTTTAATATACCTTTCTCAGTAATTGATAGACTATGGAGACCAAATGAATCAGTAAAAATATAAAAGATTTTAACATCATGATTTTTAAAGATTTATGTATATGGACATATAAAGATATGTATATGATATAACACCCAACAACTGCAGAATACATACTTTTTTCAAGTGCATATGTGGAACATTTACAAAAACTGATCAAAAGCTGGGACAAAAAACAAGTCTGAATAATTTTTAAAGGATTGAAATCATACAAGGTATGTTCACGTATTTTTTGGAATTAAATACAATTCTAAGAAAAAAATCAGAACACAAATAAAAATTATTTTGAACTAAAATATAATGAAAAGATCACATCTCAGACATATGAGACACCACTAAAGAAGTCTTTAGAGAAAAGTGTGTAACATTATACACATAACTGGAAAAGAAGAAAGGTTGAAAATTAATGAGTTCATCATCTATCTCAAAAGTTAGAAAAAGAACAGCAAAATAAAACCCCAAAACATTAGAGAATAGAAAATTAGAAAGAGAGCAGCAACTAATGAATTTTAAATGTTGGTAAAATTGGCAGACTTCTGGTGAGAATCAACCAAGAGAGCGAGAGACAGAGAGAGAGAGAGAGAAAAAAAATAAACCAATATCAGGAATGAAAAAGATGATATTACAGATTCTTCAGACATTAAAAAGAAATAAGAAGATATTGTTTTTAAAAACCTTATGTCATTAAATTTGAAAATTTAGATGAAAAAGATAAACTTCTTAAAAAATCATGATATATTCACACAATGAAATATTATACAGCAGTAAAAATGAAAAATAAAGCTGCTCACAACAATATGTATGAATTTTAAATATATAATACTGAGAACAAGGAGAAAGTCAAATGAAAACAACGTTATTTATGAACTGACAAATTGGAGGAAACACTATAATGAAAACCATGGAAGTGATTTTTCTAAAAGTGGTTACTATTGAGGGAGGGGGCTATGGGTGGGGAAGAGCACACTGGATTCAAGGTTGCTGCTTATGTTCTCTTTTTTGGATCTGGATGGTAGTTACATAGGTGTTTGCTTTAAAATCATTGGGCAATCTATACATATGTTTTAAGTACTTTCTGCAAAAATATTATGTTTCACAATTCAAGAAATGAAGATAAATAATCAACACATGACTAAAAAGAAAGTCCTACGAGCACTCTTCATTTTGCACATATTAGTTCAATCTTCCTCTCTCTTTCACTGTTTCTCATGCAAATATAGTATGTTGTACACTCTAACTAAAATACATTCTTTTCTGAGTGAAGCATTGAGCTGATTTTGTCTCCTCTTGGAATTAGAATTTTGATTGCTACAATAAGGTAGCATGTATCCTATACATATATTTATCTCAGCAGTCCTTTTAGTTAAGGATTTTTTAGGATAATAAGAGAACCGAATATTAACTTAAGCAGATATAAATAGTCCTATAAAAATGAACATTAGAATTTTGAGGTTAAATTCCAATTTCTCTTCACTAAGGAGCTGGTGAAAACTCTTAGCCAATAGGGCTAAGATAAGTTTTTTAGTCCAGTACACATAACTCTTCTCTCTTTGTCAAGGTTCTGCTGATGCTCTGCTTTGTCTCACACTCTTATTGGACCACACTGCTCTGTTACTTTCTTATGTTTGGCTCTTTATCACTCTTTGTGGGAAATGCTTGCTACTTCTATAACTGATTAAAGTTCACTTATTTTAAAATTCTTTTTGGCATGAAAAGATAGCTTCTAACTGAGGGTTTAAGTAAAGAAGATGCTCTTCCACTGCATGTAAATGTGGTCACCTTGACAACCTGGCTCATTGTTATCCATCCCCTCTGGGCCTCCTATTTAACCTCTTTTTTTTTTTTTTCAATTTCTTAGATTTTTCTCTTTTATTTTTTTAAATTTTATAAACTTGACTTATTGTGTAAATTTAAGGTGTACAACGTGTTACTTTGGTACATTTATATGCTGTAATATGATAGCCTTTGTAGTGATATTTATCCCATTGCATAGATAGTACAATATTGTTGTCTATATTCATTATACTGTGCATTAGATCTCTAAGGCTTATTTGCAAGTTTGTACCCTTAAATAACATCTATCTTATCCCCCCATCCCCTATCCCCTAGTAATAAACATTTTACTCTGTTTTATTAAATTTTTATTTATTTATTTATTTTATTTTTGGCTGTGTTGGGTCTTCGTTGCTGTGCGCGGGCTCTCTCCAGTTGTGGCGAGCGGGGGCCACTCTTCATTGCAGTGCATGGGCTTCTCATTGTGGTGGCTTCTCTTGTTGCGGAGCACGGGCTCTAGGTGCGTGGGCTTCAGTAGTTGCAGTGGGTGGGCTCAGTAGTTGTGGCTCGCGGGCTCTAGAGTGCAGGCTCAGTAGTTGTGGCACACAGGCTTACCGCTCCACGGCATGTGGGATTTTCCCGGACCAGGGCTCGAACCCTTGTCCCCTGCACTGGCAGGTGGACTCCCAACCACTGCACCACCAGGGAAGTCCACTCTCTGTTTTATTTTACTAGTTTGACTTTATTGTTTCCACTATGCTGCAGGCTCTACTATAACATAATTTGACAGCTTGAGACTTGTTTTTGTCTGTGTTAGTTGGATACTAAGCATCAGTTGAATTGGAGAAAGGCATCAGGTTAATCAAAAGAATATTGAGAGAGAAAAATCTAAGCTGATCTAAAAAGTATGCTGTATTGTCAAGGTATGTCCTCAATTGAACTGAAGTGTGAATGGAAGTCTCTATAGAAGGACGGACCTCTATGTTGTGGCAAAGAGTGCTTTTTCCCCCGCAAAGTCAGCATATTAATCATGTAATTGGTAAATGGATATAAAAAATACTCTGGGGTCAGGATTAAAGCTGATGAGCATAGAAGCAAAGAAAAAGAAAGTGAGGAAAAAGGTCAGGTCCCAGTCTGAAACCTAATGTTTTGGGAAAGAGCTGGGGTTGCTGGGATGGTAACCCTCTAAGCAGTCCCTGGGCAGTGAGGAGGGTATTCTGAAGGCATGTCTGGAGAATTTTCAAAGTAATTCTGGCATCTGCAATGGAATAAGTTACTTAATGAGAAGCACACTTACCTCCTGTTCTGTTTCCCACAGCTTGGGATATTCAATTAAGAATAATTGGCAATAGGATAATTATTATTTAATTTATAATGACTTTCTTACAGTGATTTGGGTTGATAAACAGCTTGTATATTTTAAACAATTACCTCTTCCTCTTTCTGAGGTTATATTATCATTTGAAAATACATTGGTTGAATTGTGGGAAGTACTCAAATGTAACCAGATTCAAATGCTGAATAGATGGGTTGACAAATGAGGACACTGTTACCAGTTTAATCCCCATATGGGCCAATTAGTTTCACATAGAGAAGAACTCTGTTCCAAAGCCACAGATTGCACCATTAACCCCAGTCAGCCGTCTCCAAATTGTGTGTCATTGATCATAAGAGGCCCAGGTATGAGTGTTGATAGCTCAGAGCAAACCTATCATCACCTCTGAGAGCAGAGCCATTCTGTTATCTCATACATTCTTCACCTCATAGATGGCAAGGAATATTACCGTAAGATGGAGAAGTTGAAGGCCTCTCTGTTTCCCCATTTCCTGCACCCCATAATCTTATAAAAGGTGAAAAATTACAACTGTATAGCTTCCATTTTTGTAGGAAATCTTCATGCTTTAGAGGAAACTGGTAATAGCATTATAGATAAGCAATACAACTGGCAAGCAGCAAACAAATTTGTGGATTCACTTCATCAATAATTAACTACACCATTCATGGTACCTTAGAAATCCTAACATTGACCCAAACAGATGAGAAAAGCCAAACACATGCTTTCCAGCTCCTGAAACCTTATTACTTCTGGTTAGTTTGTAGAGTAACAAAAATGAATATCAGAAGTAGAATTATATTAAATGTGAAATCTGTAAAATATGACTCTTGAAACACTCAGTCTAAAGTGTAAATGTTTGTGAATCTTGCTCATTCTCAAAACAAATGAAATCTTACCTAATTTAATTTCTTGCTATGGAAAAAGTTTCAGAGCTGTCCTTAACTTGGGACTAAGCCTGAAAAATTATCTCAAAGGGTAATTTGGGGTAAAATGGGGTCAAATTAAAGTAATTTTAAAATAGGCTTTAATAAAAATAGTGTCATCCTTACATCACTTCTGCAAACCTATAAAAGATGTTTTGATATGTGGATCCATTTAGCGTACTTATCTTTTGGTAATAAATGTAATTAAGGTAATGGTAAGACTGATTTTAGCAAAAAGCTGTTGCAGTTCTTCTTTGTAACAGAGTCAACATTCTTGGTTCTTTATAAATCTTCTGAATTAAGCCAAAAATCTGGAGAATAAGGAACAATGATTTAAATCTAATGACTGGGAGCCTGAGTAGATTCCCTTTGTGATTCACTCCTTGTCTTCGGTAGGAACTGCTTTGTATACGGGACTAGAGTTCATGGACATTTTCTAAATGTTGGAACCATTTTTTTATCTTAGATTCCACATCATGTTTATTTTTCACATTCCTTGTCATTCTTGCTGTTTCTCACCCAAACACTAAAAAGTGTTTCTTTACCACTTCCAAGTTTTCAGAGAGTAAAATAATTCCTCTCTCTCCTTGTGAATTTGGATCCCAACTGAAAAATACATACAAAAGATAGGCATTGGAAAAGAAATAGCAGCTTTACATTAGTACAAGTTGGAAATGTGCATTTAGGTCTTCAGACAAGTGAGCTTGCTAAAACTTCACGCAAGTACCAGAAAACCCCAAGCCACACCTTCAGAGTCGGCCTCTTTTGGCATGGGGGGAGCAGACATGTCCCCCATACAGAGGGACCTGAGAATGGGTTAAGTGCCTGCAGGAAGGTTTGGGGGAATTCCTGTGGGGGAGTGAAGGAAGCAGGACTGGGCAGAGGGTGAAGTGCAGCACAATCACAACGAAGACCTCAGTTAATCGTGTGTGTGTGTGTGTGTGTGTGTGTGTGTGTGTGTTGTGATGGGGGAGCAGTAGAGAAGTCTGAGGATATGGATGGTCCTATAGGCTTCCTGAACTGAGGCAAGGGGCTAGACCTTACATCCCAGACGGAACAGTCATTGGGTAGGGGATGTAATCTGGGGTAAACCTGCTCTCTCAGTAGAGGACAATTCCTGGGAAGGGGAATTAAGAAGTGTCAATGACCAACATTCTGAGCAGCTGGAGAAATGTCTGCTTCAGTCCTCAAAGGACGGGTTGCAGATCTGGGCATAATGCCACTACAGTGTTGAAGGAACTCAATCAAATGCATGACATATACCACCTTCTGTTCAAGGCAGTAAAATGCAAGTTATGATTCAGTTTGCATCCTACATGCATCCTACAGGTATTGCACTTGGCCTTTCCTCCTTCATGTCATGAAGCACTGATGCCGTCAAAATTTTCCCACTTGTCTACAAAACTCTATCTATGTAAGTCCTTTCCGCGTTCACTCTTACCTTGGAGAAGTACCCACCTTGCATTCAAGGTTTATCCCTTTATCTTTATTCATCTCCCATATCCTTTAGAATCATTCCTTGATAAATAATCCCTTTTCCTTCATTTTCAATATCTTTCCCTCAACTAGCTCTTTTTCCTTTCCCCATTTATATTGTCTTGTTTCTCTCATTCTTAAAAAAAAAAATCTCATCACCCTGGATCCCCTTCTGGTTATTATTCTTCTCCTCTGTCAAACTTTTTGAAAATACAAAGTGGTCTGGTAGAAAGAACACTGGCTTTGGTGTAAAACAGACCTTGGTGTGAGCCCTGGCTTTGTCCCTTTCTAGCCTAAAAAAATTCCTTAATCTCTCTGAATCTATTTCTTCACTTGTAATGTGGGAATGGCAATTCCTATTTAATGATGGCTAAGAATTGAATATCATAGAATAGATATGGTGGGCATGAATTTAATTTCCCAAATTCCAGTGTTTCTAGAACTGAACTGAATTCAAGTGTTTCAATATTGAGTCTCCATTTGGCTGGGTGGTTAGAAACTTCCTTTCTGCCTGGGGTTGTGATGAGGTTCTGGAGCAAAGGCAGTGGGGAGAATGGCTTACGTGGTAACAGTTCACGAGAAGGGAAAGGGCTGTTAGTCTTGGTTGTACACACTGGCATCCTCTGAGATGTCGGTCATCTCAATTGCCCTTTGATGCTGAGCTGTCCCTTAGTCCCTTCAGTGTCATCTGCTGATGTGCTAGAACTGCAGTGCTAATCCTGCATCACAGTTGAGCGCAGGGATCTCAGATGTCTGCCTAAATCTCAGAAATCCTGGTCACACAGGAATTGTTGTGTTGCTGTCCAAGTCATGCTGGGCCCCAGGAAGTTCTGTGGGGGCTGAATGCCTACATTAACCACAGGAAAGAGTCAACCTCTGGTCCTTCCATCCATCCATGCTCTCACAAGGAACGAAACACAACTTTTCTCTTTTTCTGGAATCTTGAAGGTTACCGGGTTATTTACTCATTTTCTCACTCGGGCTGGCCCCATAGGGCAGGGGGTAAAGCTGGCCCTTCCCCAGAAACCTAGCCATCTACTTCCGTATTCTCTTCCTCCTGCTAGCCTGAGGAGCTTTCCAGTGGTGGTGGTGGTATCCAGTGAGTGAGGCCTTGCTCTTGGCACCACATATTCTCCCAAGTCTGCTGTTTTAAGCCCTAGAGTTATTTCCATTTTGCCCTGAGGGCTAGACTTCTGAAACTAAAAAGCCAGGAAAGGAAGCCTTTCCTCATCAGTCTGCTCTGCCATCTCTTTCCTGAGGCGATGATCTTCTAGTTCTCCTGATGGCAAGGAAGAGCTAGGGGAGTCAGAAACCAGAAAACAATGGTTAATATTTCAAGACAGCATCCTGCCACACTTAAGCAAAGTGCCAGAACAGAACTTACTTAGCTCATAGTAGGTTTCAATAAATATTAGTTCCTATTCCCATCACTCCACTATCCCCTCTTCCTCAATTGGCCATTTTCTCATTAACTCAGTGAAGCTATCATCGCCATTACACCATGAAACTACTTCCATAAAAGTAAACATTTACTCCCCAGTGGTAAAATTCAGTAGGAACTTATCAAATGTTCTCTTTTATTTGAACTCCTCTGAAGTATTTCCACTGGCAACATCCCCCCTTTTTGAAACTCTCTCTACCTTGGTTTTTATAACTTCTGTTTCTCTCCTTACTCATTTGGCTACTTTTTTTCTCTATTCCTTCTGTCCTCAAGTATTAGTGTTTACCAAGGTTCAGTTTTCATATCACATTGCTGCCTGATGTCATCTACCCCACTACCGGTTGCAGATCTATACCTTCAGACCAAGTCTTTTAGCCAGACCTCCATATTTTCATATCCTCAGATGCCTCTGACATTATGTAGAGTGCTTACCACAGTGCTTGACACAGAGTAAGCACTCAATCATGTTGACTGCTGTGTTTATTACTGTATCTACCTGAAAGTCTCACAGGTGTACATCAATTTTAATGTCAAAAATGGCTCATTTTGTCTTTTCTCCCTCATAACCTTGCCTCTTGACAACCCTCCACCCCAAAATAAGCAATAACAACCATAGTGTGCATGCACACACACACACACACACACACACACGCACATTCCTCCTCCCAGGGCAAGGAGGGCATAATTCTGGACATCATTCTTCATTTTTCTTCTTTTCACTACCCCTCTGCCCACCATCTAATCACTCTGCCCTGATGATTCTACATCAGAAGTTACTCAGGAGATTCTTCCTTCTTCTCCCTCTCCACTGCTTTTACATGAATATAGACTTTCTTATTTTTTCTCATGATTATTCTTCAAGCCCAGCTCAAATGCCTTCATGACACTGAAACCTTCCCTGCACCCATTTTCTTTTCCTGGAGGTCCTGATGGTACTCTCTTGCTTTTCTTTGTGTTCCTTTCACTGCCTGGAATGTCTCCTCCTGCCTTATCAATTTCTGACCTCATTTTATTTATTTAAAAAATTTTGGGGGGCTTCCCTGGTGGCACAGTGGTTGAGAGTCCGCCTGCCGATGCAGGGGACACGGGTTCGTGTCCTGGTCTGGGAAGATCCCACATGCCGCAGAGTGGCTGGGCCCATGAGCCATGGCCGCTGAGCCTGCGTGTCCGGAGCCTGTGCTCCGCAACGGGAGAGGCCACAGCAGTGAGAGGCCCGTGTACCACAAAAAAAAAAAAAAAAAATTTTTTTTGTCTGGGCCATGTGGCTTGTGGGATCCTAATTCCCTGACCAGGAATCAAACCCAGGCCCTCAGCAGTGAAAGCACAGAGTCCTAACCACTGGACCACCAGGAAATTCCCTGACCTCATTTTAAAGCTCAGCTAAAATGTCATTAACCTCTCTTTCTTTAGGTTGACCTGACTTAGTCCGTCTCATCCCACTGTTAATTGTTCTGTGATGTGTTCTCTTATCCCTTTATATATGTTTCTATTATTGCATTTATTTGTATTGGTGCTTATTTATGTTGGTATCCTAATAGAATAGAACATCTTGAAGGCAGGCACTGGGTTGTACTCATATCTCTCTCTAGACCTTTGTATAGAGAGTCAACAAGTGTTTATGGAATTAAGTTGAAATGAATGTTAAAATGTGAACTGTATGATCTGAGGTATAAAACGTTTTAGCAGGGAAGACAATAGGACTAGGCAAACATGCAAATAAGTTTTATGAAACCCTGACTGGAGATTTCAGAAAAAGAGTTTATGATAACCCATGATTAAGGAGGAAGTACATAAAGAATAACAAAAGTTGGGGACTTTGCCTTTTTCTTCATTCTTTATCAGTTTTCCCTTATGAATCATCTAAAGAAGCTTTTGCTCATTAGCAAGAGTTCTAGGTATCCTGTAACTCTGATGTCATGTAAATTCAGATATTTAGAAGCAGGCATCTAGAAGGAAGTAACTTTTCGTTAGAGAAGAAATAGAATGAGAACCTTCTGTAGGCATGTGTGACGTGTTTAGTAAATTGTCATTCTCTGACTTGTACACTCAAGGCTCACAATAGCACTTTGAATGGAGCAAGATAAAGTTAAGGAGTTTAAACTAGACACCAAAGTCCAATCATTTTCTGAATCTTTTATACTTTGATATAGAGCAAAGGAAGGGAACTCATTTTTGGCAATCACAGACATTAAAGGAAAATCAAGGCAGCCTTACACTGTTAAAAAAATCCATCTGATTTGAGATTCATGCCAGTATACAGGGGTTTCATGGCTCAATGTAACCTTAGTCCAACTTACCAACTCTTAGTACAAATTGTACTTCTATATTTTTATTTTTGATTTTGTGGCATATTTATATTTTTTAGGCTCTTTAGACATAAAATTTCATAGTGTTCAAATTTTTTAAGAAAAAATTCTGAGAAATTAACCCAAGGCAAGAATCTAAATATTTAATATAATTAATGTGGATAACAATGTATTAAAAAGGCAGTTTGTTGTCACATATTTGTCAAACAGAAATACAAGCATATGTAGAGAAGATACTATTTTAATTAATTTTGTGCCTTGAACACCTATTAGCCTCAATACATTATTTTTTCGGTAATAGCTAATAATTTTTTTATACAAGTGAGCACACATCTAAATAAGAAACAGAAAATATTTATACCACAGAGAGAATATGCTTTTTAATAGGAATTTAAAACTGAAGTTTTAACTGAAATCCCCCAATACAAAAAAGTATGAAATTTCAAGTTAGGTAACTATCATGAAGGAAATAATTCAAAGCCTATTCTGTAACTCAAATGCTCTTATTCACTTTAAGAATATAAAATAGTTGAGACAGAGGAGATTTGTGTAGGGATTTTACTGGGGAAAGTTGAGCTCACCAACTCCAGTGGGGAGGGCATGGAGGATGCTTCTTCAGCTCATGCCAGGGGGCTTCCATGGGCTTCCGTGGGATCATGTGAGAGCTTGGGATGTGTTTGTTCCCTGCAATGAAGGGATTCTGTAGAAACTGGGAAGCAGGTTGCCCAACTGTTTCTGTGGCAGAATCAAGAGGGAGAGAATGGCCTACAGGGCAAAGGATGTGTGAGTGTTTCCCAAGGACCAGGTGAAGTCCCATGGGAGAGAAGGAGCTGGCTGGAGCCATCTTGAGTCCTGCCTAGGAGACCTTCTGCCAGAGGGTGAAAGGACTCTGGTAGGGAGGATACAACAGGGCTGAGGGAACAGGAGCTGATTAGGAGTGGGCAGCTAAAAGGAAAGGTGCATTACCCACATTGTAGGGGTTGCAATTAGAGAAGCCCAGAAGCAGCTCTCCAAAGAGACCCTGGAGAGCCAACCTTAAACACATATCAGTAGCTTCATGGGCCAGTGACCTGTGCAGACCTGTGCACAGAGACCTGTACTCTGTTTAATCCTCTGCTTTGCTGTCTTGAAATTCTTAATTATTTTGCAACAAGGGACCCAGCATTTCCGTTTTGCACTGGGTCCTGTAAATCCTATGGGGGGTTCTGTGTGTCAGGCCAAGAGAGTGCAAAACTGGATAACAACATTACCAGCTAGATAAGAACTGTTTTGTCCTTCATCCAGAGACTGACTTGTGAGGGGTAAGAGGAAAACGAGATGGAGAAATAGGGAAGCTGAGTTTGCCTGTTTTCCCCATACAGGCTTTCAGCCTAAAGAAGGCTTGAATTCTAAATCAAATTCAGTGTTTTGTTTAAAATCTAATTTCTGATTGAGATAGTGTTTGCAACTGAAAGTGGCCATAGTTCTATCTAGGAATTAAAGGTCGACAGAAAAATTCTGATACTGAATTTCCTCTTACCATAAAAAGCAAACTAGTATTATTTAATGAAATATTACAAATTCAACAGTTGAAGGACTTTGTAGTGGGTTAAAAAAAAGTCAGGTGTAGATCTGAAGCTTTCCAGTTGACTCAGAAAGTATTTTAGTACTTTATTACTTCTTCACTAGTAGAAGAAGTTGCGTTTTAAAATTGATGGGGAAACTTTCTGGAACAGAGCTGTATTTACATGATATAACTGAGGAAGGAGTTGAGGTAATTACCTAGGTGAGGGTTGGAAATTTACTGTCATTATTTCACTGCTAGCTGTTGTATTAAGAAGTTGAGTCCTCACAGAGCAGGTTCTGAAACAGGAAATGCACACCACCTCAGGAAGTTAAAATTATATCCTAAAATGAGGCTCTGGGATTAAAATATGTAGGTATTAGTATTATTGCATACCTCTATTTACCCGCAGTCCGAATAATAATATGTATGCTTGTTGCTTTGGAATCAGAACATGAATTCTAGGTCAATTCTCCACGAGCAGTTATTTAATTGTGGTAACTTTCTGTGACCCAAGTGTTCTGAAATACTAAATATAATGTCCAGAGATTGCTTAAGTTGCTAACAGACTTAGCCATCTAAGAGAGAACATGACAATATGAATGAAAAACTTTTCATTCACACTCTAGTAACACAGCAGGAAAACAAGTCTGCCAATATAAAACAAGAGGGAGGTTTCCAGAGAGCTTTAAGTATCCCCTTTGCACATGGCAACAGATTAGTGACATACCTGTTCTTCAGGTATTCTCATGTTACTAATGCAGACCTATACCTTAAGAAAGATAGCTGTAAAAAAGAGAAAAGACAGTATTGCAACTTACTCTTCTGCTACTTATACCTGGACTTAAACTATGTTCTTTTGGAAATTGCTCTATTAATCATCTAGAATATTCATTAATTACAGCTATAGACTTAGCATGGTTATTTCAGAAACCAACTGTGGCAGAGACTGCTGGCTGTTCATCAAACTAATTTCTTTTTCTTCCTGGGCTAGACTCCATTTCATGGGTTGCCTTGTAGTTTGATGGCTTGGGAGTGTTCTAGCCAGTGGAATGGGAATGGAAGTGATGTGCACAAAACCTTCCTTGAGTGATCTTCCATGTTTTGCCCCTTTCTGCCAGCTTGATGTTGTGATTATGTATTGAATGCGTCAGAACTCTAACATGGAAGAAACTTTATTCTTATAAATGCCTAGAGGAGACTTGCCTGCCATTCTGAACTTTACATGGATGAGAAATACACTTCTATTGCTGTGTGCCAGGATAGATTTTTGTATTTATTTGTTGTACCAGCTAGTGTTAACAAATATATTCATGTTTATGGTAAAGGAATTTTAGCTTGCTAATCGCTCACTATGTTTTAGATACTATCTAATATTTCATCACATTTAATTCTCATAATAAGCTGTTGAAGTAGTTGTAACCATCGTTGCACAAATGAGGAAATTAAAGCTTAGAAAAGTTAAGAAACTTGCCTGAGACCTCAATTCTGCAGAGGGAGGATTTGAACTCAGATCTCCAAGTCTCCAAAGTGTGTTCATGATCTTTCCAATAAGCCATCCCAAGAGGAGAGTACAGTATAAACTGCACATAGGACACAAAGAGTTATTTGCCCATTCATTCATTAATTTATCCAACAAACACATTTTGTGCATACTTTGTGTCGTGTTCTGTTCTGGACACTGGAGACAAGATACCCTTGTTATAAAGGCAGAGAGGCAGTACTTAATTTTTGTTACCTGATGTCCTGAAATTCTAAATGTGCCTTCTAGTTTAAGTTACTCCCAAGAAATGGTGGAAGTACTAACAAATAGCTCTCAGTATCTAATTTACTCATTGGTAGTCAAGAAGAGTGAATACTTTTCTTAAGCTGCATAAGTAACTACTACTGAGAGATATTAGCCTTAAGAATTTCTGGCTTAATAAAGAATGAGGGCTTTGTCTCCAAAATTTAGGAGGGACATTCCCATGGATGAACATGCTCTTGCTGCCTATATTATTGGAAAGTGATGACAACGAAGAGATCTCTAGCATACACTGTGTATGAAGTACCATCATATCACAATTGGCAGATTCTCCAAAATTCATGATGGCACAGTCTAAGAGAAAGAACAATGGTACTTAAGTAAATAATAGTTCTATAATAAATAATTGTATAATAAAAACTGATATGCTTTTATTACAGAAATTGATGAAACTACTAGAGTAGAAGTACAAAACACAGAAGAAATAGAAGTTTACAACTTTTCAAATACATGAAGCCCAGAGTATATAATCCATTGTAGTTTATACAATATTTACTTTTAGGGTTTAATCCAGTTAAGATTTAATACAATCTGATGAGATGGAGAAATATTTTGAGGCAGTATGGCTCATAAGACAAATTTGGTTCTCACAAATATGTTGATGTTAAAATTGGAAACAAATGAAAATTGCAGTTGATAAGAGATATCTGGTAATTCAGAATATAACCACTCTCAGAGTTAAGTATTTAAAAGAGCTTTTGAGACACTCTTTTTAGCGCTGGTGTCATAGTGACTATTTTCTTAAAAATAAAAAGTTGGTTGGGTTATTATAGAATAAAAATCTGACCAATTTTTGTTACTCCCAAGCAAGAAATCTGTAACGGAATCACTTTGCCAATAGGGACTGTTAGAGGTCTGATAATTATGGTAATAAATTATATTTTATACACAGATAAACTAAATAGAATTAGGAGACAGTGTATATTTATTAATCAGTTCATGACGCGCTGGGAAATACGGAAGACGGAGAAAAGCAGCAATTGAGGACTTTTATTCTCGGGTGGATTGTATATATCAAAATGGCAAATTTTGTTCTGAAATGGTCAGAGAAGTGCTTCCCTTACAAATGGAGAAAATCGACTTAAAAAGCACTTCCTTTTTTTATTAGGTTTCATATCCCTGTCCACAGATCCCAATAGATATGCATTTCATAAAAGGTGTGGACATAGATGTATAAATACAACTCCCTATATAAATACCAGGGAGATAGTGTAAAAGAATGACTACCATCCCAATGTTGTCAGGACATGGTAAGAGTAGGAAGTGCGCGTCAGAAGGAATCACTCTTCTAAAGAAAGAAGCTAAAAGCACTAACAAGAATCTTGCATTGGGAGAAATAACAGGTACACCATCAAGGTTAGAGCTACGTGGCGAAATAATACGGTTTTTTCAAAGTGTTCCAGAAGCAACAATACATGGTGTCAGAAGAAGTAAACTTCTTCTATAACTTTATGGAGTATGATGTATAGTTAAAAAAAAAATTGGCCATTTTGAAAAAAAAACAGTGTTTCCATTGCAAATATCCTCAGAAGCCATGAACTTCAAAAGAAAGAAATGCTATCTATCTTTTTTGTAGTGAGTGCAATACATCATGGCTTCCCCAAAGTCAATGAAAACTACTGTCTCTAAAAAGTGTGAAATTTTAAGGTTGAATTACGATGCTAATGCAAGCCGTACACTATGTGTGGTGATTGCTTACAGGAAGCCCAGGGAGGATGGCTCTTCCGAGAGAGGTGCTCTAGACTGGACGATAAGGTCTCCTAGGAGTCAGGAACGGTGTCAGACTCTGGACTGACCTCTGAGGTGCAGAGGGGTGGGGTCGGTTCCCGCCCGGCTCCAAGCTTTCCGGGGCGCGCCCCCACAGGGCACCGCCCATCTCTGGGGCCTCAGGTCCGGGCACCTCACGCGCCCGGCCTGACCTGCTTGGAGCTGCGGCGGGCGGGAGGGAAAGCCCCGGGCCTGGCTGCGCGCGGAAGGCAGAAGAGCCTCCCCTGCCGGGCCTCGGGTGCCCGCAGCGCGCCACGAGGGCGCGGGGAAAACCCACAACTTCCCGCCCAGGAACGACGCCCCGCTCCCGGCTTCGGCTGGGGGGGAGGGGGGGCGTGTTCTCGCGAGAGGAGAAGGGGCGCGGGCCGCCGCGGGCTTGGGGGCGCGGGGAAGCCCGCGGACGGGGGCCCGCGGGGAGGGGGCAGAGGCGGCGGGCCGGCTGGGGACGCGGGGAAACAGCTCCCGCCAGTCGCCGTGCGCCAGCCCCTGACGTCAGGAGTTTTCCTCAAAGTCAACAACAAGCCTGCGGCGGCGGCGGCGGTAGCGAGAGCTGATCAGCGGCGGCCCCATAGGGAGGAGGGGGCGGGGAGGCGGCGGCGGGCCCCCCAGCGGGGCGCAGCCCGAGAGGAGGCCGCAGACCCGCGACCCGCGCCAGGCCGCCAGGGCCCAGAGCCTCCACCCGCCGCCGCCTCGCCTCGCCGGCGCGACCCGGCCCCCGCCCGACCGGAGTTTTCTGGTGATGAATTGAATTTGTAGCCGAGATCCGATTCCCACGTAGAGTCTCCGCCCCCTCCCCCCGCCGCCTCCCTCCTCCCGCCGCCGCCGCCGCCGCCGCCGCCGCCGCTGCCGCCGCCGCCGCCGCCTCCGCCTCCGCCTCCTCCCGCTCCAGCTCCGCGGCCCGGCCGGCTCCCTCCCTCCCTCCCCTGCAGCCCGCCGCCTGCCCTCCCGCCGGCCACACCGGCTCCAGGGGGGCCAGAGGCTCTGCGGGGTGGGGGGAGGACAGGAGGGGAGGAGGAGGGAGGGGGACCCCCGAGTCGCCCCCTCTCCTCCCCCCGCCCCCCGGCTCCATCCTCCGCCGCCGCCCGAGCAGCTGCGGGGCCGCCGCCGCCGCCTTTGCAGGTAACAGCCACCGCCCCCCACTCTTGCCCTCTCTCCGCCGCGCCTGTTCTCCCTCCGGGCCCCCCTCGGGCGGGGGTGGCGGTGGGTGAATGAGGTGGGGGCGTCCGGCTTGTCACCGCGCTGGGGGCGTGGGCGGGGGCTGGGTCGCAGGGGGCTGGGGTTGGGATGCGGGTGCGGAGGCCGGGGATGCCCGGCGCGGACGGACCGCACCCCTCACTTTGCTGAGGGAAGCTGAGGCGGCGGTGCGTGGGGGCCGGGGAGGGTGTTCCTGGCCTAGCGATGCGGTCCGGGTCTGGGCCGCCCGGGCCCGGCGCCTCTGGTCTCTGCGCCACTCTCGATACAGCCCGCTCACCCTCCTCGCCGGCCGGCGGCTAGGGGAGGGGGCCCGCTCGGCCTGAGGTGGCGGCGGGGTTATGTAACGCGGGGAGCGCCTGTGTCAGGGCGTTTGGGTGGGGGAGGGGGCTGTGTGCGCGTGGGTGGGGGAAGGCAGGGATGCGACGGCTCCCCGGGGTCTTGTTCTCCACACCGCCCCCCCCCCCCCACTCCGCCGCCGGCGCACAGGAAGAGACGGCCCTGGTCGGGTGGGGGTGTGTGGGAGGTGGGGAACGTGCTTGTCTGTGTTTTTAATAGTAGTGGGGTTTTGATCCGCTCCGGAGTTGTGTGCTAAGAATAGAAATGTACGGAAGATGCTGGCTTTGGCGGATCCAGTGATGCTGTCGCTGCTGGCGGCGGCGGCGGCGGCGGCGGTGGCGGCGGCGGCGGCGGCGGCGGCTCTGGCTGCAAGTAAACAAACCAGCCTCTTCCTCGTCCACCTTCTCCTGCGCATCGGTCTGCATCAGCCATGATGCTAGTGGGGCCCTTCTGAGCCCAAAGTTGAAGCGGAGCTGGTTGCTGTGTTCACCCTGACTCCTAGGCGGGGTCACCCCTTGTTTGGGATTTCCCGGGAATCTACAGTTAGGCTAGATTGAATTTCTTTGGGGCCCTGTTTTCAATACCGGTATTTACTGTTTATTTTCTGAAAGCAGAGGAAATGTTTACCCATAAGTCAAGGCTGACATACTCACGTTTCTTCCATCAAAATAATGTTATGAAAATAAAACCAACACGTTTCACCAGTGTGGTAATTGGTTGAAAGCCCAGTAGTTTGTAATGGATAACGTTTCCAAGTAGAAATTCAACAGTGAAACCCAGGTATCTATATTAATTACTGGTGTCAGTAAAATGTTCACACTTTTTTAGTTCATCATGAAGCTAAAGAATGTGGAATAGTGACTTTTTTTGTAGTTAATGCATTGGCAACTGCCTCAAATCATCAATTTAGATATATGTTCCATCTTTGGTAAAGCATGGTCATGTAATATCTTTTAGTGGACTGTAAATCATTAGACAACTATTGGGCTTTTTGATGGAAAGTCACTAAATTAGGTTATGCATTGTTGGAAAATAGTTGAAAAAGCCAAAGGAGGAAGAATTCCATAAAGATGGTTTAGGAAACTGTCTTCAGAACTTGTCATGGCGAAATATGTGTAAATGAATAGGAATATTACAGGAGGTGGTTGTCTAAAACGTGAAAACATCTTTTATTGGAGTATCTACTTATTAGTATTACTAGCTTTAAGGTATATGACAGGATGCACAATTATTTGCAAGATAGAAGTCAGGACTGTAGATTTTTTTTCCTTTGCCGATACATAGTCTTGACTTTGAAAGTTCACCAATGAGATTGCATCTGAAGACCTGTTTTTTGTTTTTCTCACTAGGGTTTATCCCAATATCTTTGACTGGTTTGAGCTTTTAATTTTAAAGTAAGGGAAGTGCATGTACCACACGAATGAGGCAACATTGGAAGTTAGGTGAATGTAAAGTTTTAGTTTTATGTTTGTACCATGTGTTTGCAGTAGGTAGTATGTTTTCTTAGAGTGTTTGAAAAATAATGTCTAAAGTAATTCTGCAAAAAATTTTTTGAAACTATTATTTGTATTCATTTTGTCTCCTACTTTTAGCCGTTCTGTAATGATTACTTTAGTGAATTGTTTTCCAACTTAAAATTAATTTTTACTTTGACTCTTAGTTTAAGTTGTGTATGTCAGAGTATTGCTTTGGATGTTTTTGTTTATGTAACTTAAATGTCTGTAAAATATTTTAAATAAGATTTCATTCATTCATTCAACAAATATTAGAGTGTGAACTGTGTGGTAGGGACTGATTTGATTAAAAACTTCTACTATTTACATTTCATCCAGAAGATCACCACTATTAGACAGTGAATTTGTTTTCATAATCACTGCAAATCTAAACATGTTTTCGTTAAACATATGGGACACATGTACTTAGCATAGAGTCTTGTGCAAAGTAAGGATTTAAGGTTTTTTAAACTCTAGCTTTCTATTTAAACATGAGACATTCTTACAAAAAATTCGATGGAAATTTTCAACTACTTAGTTTTCTTTAAAAGGAGGAACTGGTTTTACAAATTAATTTTGTGGAAGTTTAGAATTTACTTAAACTTTGCCTATTTTTATGAAAAGATGGCTATACTTTCTTTTGTTGTTATATCTTTTAGTACTATAATTCACCCTTGGGAAGATAAGGCAATTGTTAATGATGTGTTAATTGGATTTTTAACATGATTTGATAGGATCTAGTCTTTATAGTGTGATTAAGTTTCAAGCACTAAAAAATATTTAACATAAAAATATATGACTAACATAAGATGCAAGACAGAAAAAGAAATCATTTCATTTTGACCAAATCAGTCTTGTAATTTGACTTGCATTTTTAAAGTTAATATAAATCGATGCACATGATTAATTTTTGTAGATTTGTGTTAGAGTATTTAAATTATTTAAAATTTCTCTTTTACTCCAGGTTTCAGAGTGCGCATCAGAATTCTAAATGTTCCTTTCGTACACCATGTACTTTTCTGTAGTTGCCTGAATCATCTGAATCGTCTGATGTTAACTTACATGTTTTACCATGGTCTTTTATGTATGATAGAGCTACATTCAATTTAGAGTTAATGCTAGCCAGTGCCTGATGAGCGCTTGCATGTGCCAGGTACTGTTATATGTGCTTAACGTGTATAAATGCATTTAATCTTCACAATAGCCTGTTACACTTTTGAAAGTGATTTTCACAGGAGAAAATACTTTTTCTGGCATTGTAAAAATTTGTTTCATTTTAACTTTAGTAATTTTGAAACACTTTTTCTTTCAGTGTTTGTCCTAACCTGTTTGTACCTATTATTAGAATTCACAATGACAATGCTAAATTTCAATAAACTTGTATAGTATAATTTCCACAGAAATCAAGATAATATAGTAAAACATATTGACTGATCCGTAACTTTTTTTAAATTTCATTTCTTTCAAATGCTGAATTAAATGCCACAGATGTTTACGTGTTTTATTGTAGCACCATAGTCTTTGAACATGTTAGATGTAAACATTTCCTTTGCCAGGAAATCTCCAAATGGTAGTCGATAGGTAAATTAGTGTATGCTTCTTGACCTGTAGATTTGGTTTTTAGTTCTTTTCAGTACTCTGTTTATATTTATTTGTCACCAATTACAGATATTTCACACTTTTAAGTGGGTATATTTTGCTAATATTCAGAGGGAAAAGTAAAAAAAAATTATTGGAAGAAATCACTGGGAGATTTTCAAATGAGAATTTTTCTTCTCTATGTTAATTGAAAAAGCCTCTGACTATATTTGGGAGTCTAGGGGATGAGAGGGGGAGGAAGATGGTATTTTTGCCAGTAGTGGAATTTAGTCCAAATTTTGTCTGAGTGGAATTGATGTTTGAATGTTTTATCTTCTCAACTATATATTAACCTTTTGAGGACAGGAACTGTGTATAATCAGGATACTGTCACCTAAGATGCCATCTATAAGTGAAATAGATAACTCAGTAGCTTTAAACTTGAAGAACCATAAATAAGAGCTATTTAGAGTTCATCTAATGCTATACTTTTATTTTTATGGCTAAGGAAACTGAGGCAGAGAGAATTAAAGGGCCTTATACAGCATTACTCTGGGCCGGGCAGAGTTGGGAATAGGGACCCAAGTTTCTTGTCCTGTCCTGTGCTCTTTCTAATGCACCATTGTAATGAACTTTGTTACAGGATTCCATACCTACTGGTTAACTTTCAGTTTAATCAGGAGTAAAATCTGTCAGGCTGATTAATGACATTTGTGTGTGTGTGGATTCTTTTTGTTTTATAATCAGGGAGGTCCCTGAGTCAGATTTTAGAAGGATTTTACAGGTGTATTGGAAAAATATGGCCAACTGTGCAACTAAGATTGTTTTAGTAGCAACCCTCAACCTGTCCGTGTGTTGTTACATAAGTGCCTTCAAATAGAGACAAGCCACATTTTACATGAGAAATGTAGGGGTGAATTTGTCAGGAGCTTGTTCAGTGGTTTAGGTGAGCCAGAAGAATCCAATAAGCATTTTCTTAGTTGTTTCAAATTAGAATATTAAATATATCACCCAGCATGAGTTGCTTTTTTTTTACTCGATTAATAATGGATGTGTTGGTTGAAATGGCATGTATATGCCCTAAACAGGGGTAGGGAAGAGGGGGGGAAATGCTTTATGGTTTTATATGCATATTTCAAAGTTTATAAAGCTGATTTTTAAGAATTGGCAATTTAGAATAACTGATATTTTGTGTGAAAGTTAGAAATCTTGCCTTTGCTTATTCAGGTATTTTCCCATAGTGTGAAACAGTGAAGATATCTATATGGAAAGAGTTGAAAGAAAATCCACAAAGTGTATTGTAGTATGAAGAGAGGAAAGGTATCCAAAGTATATAGTTTGTATGGTTCACTTCCCTATATGATATGTTTTTAGCAGGATAACTCTTAAAAGGACAGACTGGCTTAGAGTTATTTGAAGTGAAGATCAGGTTACCTTGAATTTCCCTTCCACTCCACTATTTTTCCTTTCCCTCAAATCCTTTTAAAAGTTTCATTAGCCTTATGCATTTATTATGGCATACATTAGCTTCACCTATTTCTTAAAATCAGTAAATATCATAGAATTACACCATGGTTACCCTTGACCATCCTTGTTTTTCAGAGTAGCAACTTTCTATTGTATTTGGATATCAGTTCATTAGTTTGGCTAGCGTACCTAAAGTATATAAAAAATGTGGGTGCAGAGCAAGTATATTCTACATAGTATTAATTATAGCCAAACGTAGTTTATAGAAGGTTGTATTATAGATTTGTATCATGGCTTTTAACTTAGAAATTAACATACAGGAAATTATTAACCTATGAATTTTGCTCTTTATAAAATAGAATTGCTTGGGGTGCTTTTTAACTTTATGTCAACTTAACTTTTAGTCTTCTATTATAATTTCGTTTGTGATGCAGTAGTTATATTTAATTTTTAATTTGTTTGAAAACATGCTTTACTGGACTTACTGAAATATAATTTGTTACAGAAAAAATGTTCAGAACTATTCACAAATGTTGTACATGTTTTTCAGAGCTCATATTGTGTTATTTTGTAGCAAGCATAACAAACTGATAGAAGAAGTAGTTACTTGTCACTAACTTGTTATGGTAACTGTGAGGAAATGTCATCATTATTGATTGGTTACGGTCTTCTTAGGTTCAAAATTGTAGATGTTATAGCTATTGCACAAATTTGTTTCAGAGTTAAATGAGAAAATATATGTGAAAGCACTTTGATAACAAATTATTATAGGTTTGGAAAAGATTTTTGAAATACTTAGTTTTGCTTGCCCCCGTATACTCAATTATAGTTCTTGTCACAGAGTAGATAATCAATACATCTTTATTGACTGAATGAACATATATGTGTGTATATATATACATATATATATATATAATGTTGCGCGAATGATATTTTAAACAGATGTTTGAAGAACTTTATTGCTTAAAATTGAATGGTTGGCTGCTGTAAGTAAACAGATATCTTTTAAAAATTCTTAAAAGTATCTTGAAGAAAATCTCCTATTCTTTCCCTTTTTCCTCCCATAATGGATAATTTTGGGCAGTGTTGATGCCTAATTTGTTTGGGAATTGAAACTTGACCATCTCAACAAAAAGAGTCGAGAAAAAAGTCGAGAAAAAAGGATAATTTTAATGTGTGTTAGGCCTTAAAATTAATAGGAAACATACTTTAATGAATAGGGAAGAATATTTATTTCAACTTTAATTATTTTTTTGTAGGTGCTTCCATAATGTTTAAGTTCAGGTTTGTTTTTACCCATGGCTTCATACCATTCTCTGTCGACTTACAGTATTAATTCGCTTCGTCTTTATTAGGTATCTAAAGCTGCATCTTTGTTCTTTCACTCATCCATTCATTCATTTATTCCATATTTGTTGAGCATCTCATGTGCCAGGCAGCATTAAATTGCTTTACTAAATAATAATGCTATTGAATGAGGTAAAAGATGTGAAAATGTTTTGTAAATTGTAAAATGACATTCAAATGTAATTATCATTATCAAATTCTCAATTTTGTATGAAAATACTTTTAGTGCAACTGCTTTGTGTGAATTATAAATTGAATCTACTAAGAATTTTGTATGAAATTTTTTATAAGAATGGGAAAAATTAGATTACCCAGCAATGAATGTTTAACGCAATAGGTTTAAAAGAAAAATATACCAAATTTTCTTTCTTACAGCTCATTGGATAGAACACATTTCTAAAGAAGTTAGGACTGTAGGACTCTACCTTAGGAAGCAGATTACATGCCTGAAGTACAGCCCATCATTTGGCAGATTAGTGTTTTTAGTAACATGGAAGACTGAGTGGGAGAGTGTATTTGACTTGGTGCAAGAGTGTTGCCACTGTAGGAAAAGTAGATCAAAGAATATAGTTTACTGCTTGAGAGTCGATAGCATTGGTTCTATACTAAAGACAGCGTTTATTTCTATCTTATTGATCATAACCCTAGAGTAGTATACCTTTGAACGTCTTTTAAATTGTGTTCAAATAGTGTATCATTTTAGCCAGAGGTGACCCAGAGCAATTTTAAAGCTGAAAATTATGAATATGGGTGGAATTTGGTAACATTTTAAGATGCAAAATGGATAAAGCCATCTTTGTAGTACCTGGTTCACTGGCCCTGTTGAAGATGATAAATTTTGTCCTGTTGATTTAATATACATTTAAAAAGTTTAAATGTTTAGGCACTGATAAACATCTTTATCTAAAAAACTAGTTTTTGGAAACAGTTTCTTTATAAAACAGAATTCATTGATTTTGGGTTGATCTGAATATTTCAATATATTGTTTTGTCCTGAAGAGGCAGTGCTAGTGGAAAGTGTGTACCTGTTTTTGTGGTCTTGATTCTCTTATAAAGTAGCTGTATGACGTTGGGCAAGTCACTTATCTGTCTTGATTTCTGTTTCCTCAATTGTAAAATGAGGGTCCCTTCTAGCTTTAAGATTCTTTCAGTGAAATGTCCACTTAAAAAAAAATAGAACCAATTTTGAAAATACTTTTGTTTTTCTAGTGTTTTATATAAGGGTATTATAATACAAATTATTTTAATAGGAAAATATTCTATATATGTTTATTGGATGTGTATTATTTTTTGTTTATTGCTAAGTGTTGGTCGCTGATCTCTTCCCTTTCCAATCCCAAGGATATTAAGATACGAATTTTCATTTACCCAGAGTATACAATTTTATAGTCAGAAACCAAGAATGGCTTAATAGATGTGAGGCCTCTTGCTGTAAGTACTACCAAAGAGAAGGTCTAAGTGCAGTTCTTTTAAAGACATCATTTTGCACTAGTGTCCCTAATATTTAACTCCCTTATACAGTTGACTCTTGACCAGTACTGGGGTGGGTTGCTTCCCTCACCCCAACCCCAGTGTCAAAGATCTGCCTACTGCTATCTCTGTCTCAAAAACAAAGGAATTGATATATGACTTATCCAAGGGCAGGAAGCTGAAACAGTGTGGATAAAATAAGGATTCAAACTTTAGTTCTTTTGATTCTACATACTGTGGTCTCTAATTGAACACAAACTTTTCCCCACACTTAGTTTAAAGGTCTGTAAAATGAAAATGCAGGTACTGTATTTATTGAAAAAAAATCCATGTATAAATGGACCTGCACAGTTCAAACCCATGTTGTTCAAGGGTTAATTGTAATTATTTATGTTGTATAAAGAGTTAACCCTTTCAGTTATCTAGCTTCATATTAAGTAGCCAGTTGACCATGTTGAGTTCTTCAGGAAGTTAGATAAATCACATTAAAATGATGTTTTGATTCTTTACTGAAAGCTTTTTTGTTTTTGTTTTTTGCCTGTTTTTAATGGTGAAATGGGTCTTGTCTTGAATTATGTGGCCATTTCCTATGGCTGTTTTTCACAGTGTGTTCCCCTGGATTTCAATACATGTTACTAAAGGAAAAAAAAAAACCCTGTGTGTTCAAGTAAGTTTAGGATTTGCTGAGATAAATAAGGTTATACATTATATATGTTGTACCTTTAATATGGTAATAGTGTTGTTTCAAGAGAAAGACATGGTTTATAGAATTTTGCAAACTTACTTGACCAAATAATTTTTTTTTTCTTTTTTTAACCCTCTTTTTCTTCTTCTTTTTCTGGAATTTCTCTTCGTATTCTGTCAAACATATTTTGGGAGAATACACCGAGATTCTAATATTCCTTTTGACTCTGAATGATTTTGAGGACAGTCTTGCTCCAGCCTGTAGTTGCTGCCCTCAGCCCCATGGCACATGAGTGGGGTGGTCTTCTATTCAGCCACGTAAACTTTGTCAGTCTTTTCTTAAGAGAATGGTAGTCTTAATTCCTGACTGCTAAATGATTAGGCTCTGTACTTAATTTGCGTTGGAAAAAGAACTGTAATTCATTTCAGCACTAGCAAGGAAGTCTAACCTTGAACTTATTCCTATGTACTATTTATTAAAACCATATTTGAGAAAATAGTATAGTTATATAGTCCATACATCCATTTTTCTGGTTATCTGAAATTTATGCCTGGGTTCCTGGGTCACGTTTTTTGGTCCCTTTCTGTGGAAATGCTTTAATTCAACTTTATCTTGGCACTTTCCTTTTTAGCTTGAGAGGGACAATAAGAAATAGCCAGTAAAGCTCATATATATTCCTGTATAGATGTGAGGATATTTTTGAGGGCTTTTGTTTATTACACTACAAGGTATCTTATGAAGACCTATGGGTTAAATTTCAGATTTTTGTCCTAGAACAAATTGTTTCCTTCTGAACAACTTCTTTTTTTCTTTTTTAAAATATTTATGGATACTGTAAATATTGAAACTGATTGTATTTCCTTATTTGTATTGCTTCCTGAAAGCTTCAAGTTAAATTTGTGGTCCATCTTTCACAAATATGTAGATTTTTACTCTGGCTTCTTTTTATCTTAAGTCAATAAGAATGCAGGCTCTGGAATCAGGTAGATTGGGTTCAGATCTTGGTGCCATCATTCATTAGCTGTGTTGAAATCAGGCAAGCCACTTAATCTCTGAGCCTCAGTTTTCCCATCTATGAAATGGAGTTAATTGTATAATAGATGTAAGCACCTGTAATAGTTCTTGACATGTCCTGAATACTCCATACTTTTTCCCACTTTCGTATTCCCTTTGTTTCACTCCATCTACTTTAAAAAATAATTGATTTTATATGATTTATAATATTTTATTTATTGTAATCTACCTAAAATATTTCTTGGAACAAGGCAGAGTAAGCATAGATAAATGTTGGTTACTTAGCACATTTTACATAAAATCCAGCAATTAAAAACATTCACAATTGCTTTGCCATACTATTTCTAAATTTACTGAGATTTTGAAACTAGACATACATGAAGATTTACTTTTAGTCCACCTCACTTTCATTCTCTTCCCTTTTCACCTCAAACACACATTACCAAGGAAATTTTCAGTATTATTTGTGTAGGTGTGACAGTGGTTTTCTTAAGACATTTTTTTGTTGCAACCTTGTAGGTTAAAAGTTTCACTGTCCTTTGAAGTTCTGTCACAAGACCAGGGAAGTGCATTCGTTATAAAACTACTTAATAAATAAGTTCCCCAGTTTGAAGAGCTAGACTTTTATGTGAGGTCAGGCCAGTTGAAGACATTTACAAAGAATTAGTTGTTTGTTATTGCTGTGTGAGTTGCAAGAATGGAAAAAAAAGAAATTCTTTCTTCAATACTTCCTTCCAGGCTGAGTCATCACTAGAGAGTGGGAAGGGCAGCAGCAGCAGAGAATCCAAACCCCAAAGCTGGTATCACAAAGTACCTTTTCTCCAAGTTGGGGGCTCAGAGGGGCGCCATCATGAGCGATGTTACCATTGTGAAAGAAGGTTGGGTTCAGAAGAGGGGTAAGTGTTCAACAAAACTGAAAATAATATGGTTGGTAAGTGTGCTAACACTAAGCGGTGTCCTGGAAGTTGATATTTTTTTCTGATGCTGTTAACAAAGTAAACTGTGACATACTATGTCCACTAAGATAGAAATGATATTTAACATATGTGTTAGGAATTTGCTTGTTATTTAGGAATTCTTTGTAATTCTTGATTTTGATCATTTATAATCAAGAAGGTTTGGCTTTCTGGTGTGTTGTGTGCATGGATGTTACAGAAAGTTCATGGTGTATTTTTCTGTATTGTTCACAGATTCTACAGTCCAGAGAGGTGTCTTTAGAATGATTTAATATCTAGAAAAGTATCTAACTTGTATGCATTTAAAGACATGTAAATATATAAATAAAGTATTCAGATATATTGAGCCAGTTTGGGCGGTGGCAGGGAAAGGGCTTAAAGTAGTAAAGAGGAAGGATTCACTCACAAACTCATGGATTCAGTAATCCCATAGTTAGATAAGTAAAGTCCTATAGTAAAAGACTGAATGAGGAAAGGGATTGTGTGTGTGTGTGTGTGTGTGTATGTATGTTTAATTTCATATTTTAATTTTTCATGATCTACTTTTATTATTCCTTGTTAATAATAAGAAATAATTATTACTTATTTCTTAAAGTTATATAGATAAATACTTTAGATAAATAATTCAAATGCATTATTATTTTTTAATACTAAAGGAACTCTTACAATGTAAAGCTTAGTTTATCCTCCATGAGATCATCTGCTAATGTAGTCAGTGTGTTTATTAGAAATCTAGACTAGAGTTTAGATTAGTTGCCAGGCAACTACTGTTTATCCACATGGCCAAATTCAGTAGGATGAAGATGGCTACATTCTCAGAGCTTTTAAGTTCTCATATATCTATTTTCTGGTTAAAAGTTACCTCTTAATAATTTAGTGATTTTTAATACTCTTTGAAGTTCTGTAGTTAATACTTAGGCTAAAAAGCTGTTGTCAATAGTTAAATATGATTATGTGTTAATGAGTTTTTAAAAATCGGCCTTATTGGGCTTCCCTGGTGGCGCAGTGGTTGAGAGTCCGCCTGCCGATGCAGGGGACACGGGTTCGTGCCCCGGTCAGGAAAGATCCCACATGCCGCGGAGTGGCTGGGCCTGTGAGCCATGGCCGCTGAGCCTGCGCGTCCGGAGCCTGTGCTCCGCAACGGGAGAGGCCACAGCAGTGAGAGGCCCGCGTACCGCAAAAAAAAAAAAAAAAAAAAAAAATTGGCCTTATTGAGTTGTAATTTACATACAATAAAATTCACCAATTTTAATCCACCAATTTTTACTTTGATGAATTTTGCTAAATTTATACGCTAGCGTAACAAACCCTAAAATCATGATATAGAACATTTCTATCATCCCAGCAAGTTCCCTCATTCCCCTGCACAGTCAGTCCTCTTCCCTGAACTCTGGCAACCACTGATTTGCTGTTACTATAATTCTGCTTTTCTGGAATTTCATATAAGTAGGATCATACAATATGTAGTCCTTTGTGTCTGGTTACTTTCACATGGCACAATACTTCAGAGATCCATCTATGTTGTTGTATATATCATTAGTTTGTTCCTTTTTCTTGTTGAGTGGTATTCCACTATCTGGACATACTACAATTTACCTGTTTACCAGTTGGTGGACACTTGGGTTGTTTCTAGTTTTTGGCTGTTATGAATAAAGCTGCTGTGATCATTTGAGTGCACGTCTTTGTGTGATGTGTTTTCATTTTTCTTGGGTATTAACCTAAATGAGATTACTGAGTCATATGGTAAGTGTATGTTTAACTCTATAAAAACTGCTAAACTGTTTTCCAAAGTGGCTACTCGTACTGTTAAGTTTAATTTTTCTCATGTTATTCTCATATTATAAATTTGGAAAGCATTTTCACATTTCAGGGCTGTATAAAAGTTATTTAAAAAATTTTTTAACTTGTCCATTACATTTATATTATTTTTCTTATTTTGTTGGGGGGGGCTGGCAAATAACTTAAACCTTTTGGAGTTTTACTTTCTTTCTTTCTTTCTTTCTTTCTTTCTTTCTTTATTTTTTTGCGGTACGCGGGCCTCTCACTGTTGTGGCCTCTCCCGTTGCTGAGCACAGACTCAGGACGTGCAGGCTCAGCAGCCATGGCTCACGGGCCCAGCCGCTCCGTGGCATGTGGGATCTTCCCGGACTGGGGTACGAACCCGTGTCCCCTGCATCGGCAGGTGGACTCTCAATCACTGCGCCACCAGGGAAGCCCGAGTTTTACTTTATTAATCTCAAAAATTTGCTCTCACAAGACTGTTGTGAGGATTAAATGAGATAGTGGGTGTGGATGTGTTTTGGCAGTTCTAACACAAATGTAAGCTATTACTATCACCACATTTTATCAAGGGTTTTGGGTGGTTCTTGAGTCTTATTTAATTAATTGTGTCTTGTTTGAAATACCAAAATAGAAGTTTGGTGTATAGTGCATGGAATGTAGAAAAATGAAAAAGAATTTCTCAGTGTTTTTCCTGAATTGTTTAGTGAATGGGGATTGTAATGAGTGTGTGTGTGTGTGTGTGTGTGTGTGTGTATTTTGGGATGTAATAGTCATATAAGTATAAGAATTTGAATAGTACACAAGGTATAGAATGAAAAGTAACTCTACCTCTTCTAACTAGTTTCTTTCCTCAGAGAGACCTTTTCTATTTTTAATTCTTCTGCTGATTATTATCCCAGTTTTTTTTTTTTTTTTTTTTTGCGGTACGCGGGCCTCTCACTGTTGTGGCCTCTCCCGTTGTGGAGCACAGGCTCTGGACTCGCAGGCTCAGCGGCCATGGCTCACGGGCCCAGCCGCTTCGCGGCATGTAGGATCTTCCCGGACCGGGGCACGAACCCGTGTCCCCTGCATCGGCAGGCGGACTCTCAACCACTGTGCCAGCAGGGAAGCTCTATCCCAGCTTTATATATAATATGCTAAACATTGTTTTTGATTAATCTTAAGTAATCTAGTATATATCTTCATTGTGAAAAAATGAAGAATTTAAACTTTTAATGCCTATTCTCGCCCTTCTTCCTTTTATTGATATTTGTTTATTTTTTGGTGTTTGTGATTAAACTTCTAGCACTTGCACCGTTAATTCTAGAAAGTATAAACTTGCCACTTTATAAGTTGAGGAAAATTAGTACCCCTCACAATCTTTCCCTTGAATTCCACATTCCCTTCCCATTTTATGTCAACTGTAACATTGATTTTATATTTTTAAGGTTTATAATAGTTATATTTGCTGATTCTAAAAAGCATTAATCCATATTATGATTATGTACATAATACTGCTAAACAGAGTAGTATGATGGGATCCATAGAGAATAGATGGATTTTTTTTTTTTTTTTTTGCCGAACGCAGGCCTCTCACTGTTGTGGCCTCTCCCGTTGTGGAGCACAGGCTCCAGACGCGCAGGCTCAGCGGCCATGGCTCATGGGCCCAGCCACTCCGCGGCATGCGGTTCTTTCCGGACCGGGACACGAACCCGTGTCCCCTGCATCGGCAGGCGGACTCTCAACCACTGGGCCACCAGGGAAGCCCGGGTTTTTTTTTTTAACATCTTTATTAGAGTATAATTGCTTTACAATGGTGTGTCAGTTTCTGCTTTATAACAAAGTGAATCAGTTATACATATACATATGTCCCCATATCTCTTCCCTCTTGCATCTCCCTCCCTCCCACCCTGCCTATCCCACCCCTCTAGGTGGTCACAAAGCACCAAGCTGATCTCTCTGTGCTATGCGGCTGCTTCCCAGTAGCTATATATTTTACGTTTGGTAATGTATATATGTCCATGCCACTCTCTTACTTTGCCCCAGCTTACCCTTCCCCCTCTCCGTATCCTCAAGTCCATTCTCTAGTAGGTCTGCATCTTTATTCCCGTCTTGCCCCTAGGTTCTTCGGACCGTTTTCTTTTCTTTTCTTTCTTTTGATTCCATATATATGTGTTAGCATACAGAATTTGTTTTTCTCTTTCTGACTTACTTCACTCTGTATGACAGTCTCTAGGTCTGTCTACCTCACTACAAATAACTCAGTTTCGTTTCTTTTTATGGCTGAGTAATATTCCATTGTATACACGTGCCACATATTCTTTATCCATTCATCTGTCGATGGACACTTACATTGCTTCCATATCCTGGCTATTGTAAATAGAGCTGCAGTGAACATTTTGGTACATAACTCTTTTTGAATTATGGTTTTCTCAGGGTATATGCCCAGTAGTGGGATTGCTGGGTCGTATGGTAGTTCTATTTGTAGTTTTTTAAGGAACCTCCATACTGTTCTCCATAGTGGCTGTATCAATTTACATTCCCACCAACAGTGCAAGAGGGTTCCCTTTTCTCCACACCCTATCCAGCATTTATTGTTTGTAGATATTTTGATGATGGCTATTCTGACCGGTGTGAGATGGTATCTCATTGTAGTTTTGATTTGCATTTCTCTAATGATTAATGATGTTGAGCATTCTTTCATGTGTTTGTTGGCAATCTGTATATCTTCTTTGGAGAAATGTCTGTTTAGGTCTTCTGCCCATTTTTGGATTGAATAGATGGATTTTTATACTCTCTTGGTACTCAAGATTATCCCATACTTTAGTTTGGCTTCTAGTTTGGCATATAACTTATTTTTGGATTTTCTAATTACTACATTTTCCCCCTGTTGGTAGAAGAGGGTGTCCCTTCTTCATCATATCACTTGGTTATCTAGCTTTTTAATCATACTGTTTGTTGAAGTTCTAATATGAACTGACTTTTTTCTGAGTATAATGCTTAGCTAATATCATTATTTAATTGCACTTTTGGAAAAGTGCTTTCTTAGCTCTCATGTCTTTTTTCTTTTTGTTTTGGATTTATTTTGTAGTTTTCTGGAGTACTTCCTGAAGTACCGTTTTCAGAAAGAATGTTTTTGGGTGCTTGTCAACACCATTTTTGAAATGTCCTTTTCACTTTTGCACCTGATACATGCCCTTGGCTGGGTATAGAGTTCAAGTTTAAAGTTATTTTCCTTCAGCATTCTGAAGGTTGTGTTTCATTACCTTTTAGTAACCAGTTTTACTGATAAGAGGTTTGATGCTAATACGGATAATATTTTTGTAGGTAACCTGTTTTTGTTTTCTGGAAGCTTTTTGTGTTGATGCCTCTTTATCCTTGGTGTTATGAAATTTAAGGAGGATGAGTTATAGTCCTTTTTAATTTATCCTATAAAGCATTTGGTGGATCCTTTGAAAATGTGGGCTGTTCTTCAGTTCTGAGAAATCTTCTGTATTTCTTTCATTATTTTTTCCCTTCTGTGTTCTCTATATTCTTTCATGTTTTTTTTCCTAGAGCTTCTATACCAATACTGTTTTGAAGTTTTTCTTTTTTTTTATGTCCTTGTTTTTTTTCTTTGTTCTGAGAGATTTCCTTGACTCTCTTGCCCTTTATTGAATTACTTATCTCAGCTTTTACTTTATATTTCTGGGAATTCCGTCTAGTTCATAGTCACCGGCTCTTATTTTACATATATAATATAATCTGTAATCTTACAACACTAAAAACATTTTAAGTTTTTTCTCCTCATTGAATAACTATTCCAGTTTGTTTATTTTGGTTCTTTTTTTGGTAGTGGTGGTTTTCTTCAGGTGTCTGGTGATCCCTTTTAGTCTGTATATATTTCTGAATGAAAGACTGGGGTTACAGATAGTGTCCTCTATTTTTACAATTTATGTATTTTCCCTATACTTTGATAAGTTAGATTTCACTGAGTGAGGATTTGTGATGCTACTGTTTAACTGTACTCTTGAAAGGATTAGTTGAAACAGTTGGACATTTTTTTTTCTTCCACTCTTAATTTATTCCTTTAGAGATTTTCAGTATTATTTTAATAATAATTTTATGTTTTAGTCAAGCAAATTTCATTATATAGTCTGTTGTTGTTTGGTTATATTTCGGTTCAAAGAATTTCTTCTGAAAGGTTATTAGTTATTATTTGCTCCTTGCTTATTACCCTGGGTAGATTATTATCACCTGAACTTTGGTATACTCATTTGAAAATAAATATATCTGCCTCCTTTACCTCACAGTGTGACTGTAAGCATTGCGAGATAATGTATGTAGAGGAGTGGTTTTAAACTATTAAACTATAAAGAAAATAAATAAATATAGAAAAATTTATAGTTCTTACTTTGACTATCAGTCCTTTTTCTCAAACCTGTATTTATGAATCAGTTCTTAGCTCCTATCCAGGTATAATCTCATTTTATTTATACTTTTAGTGTTAATAAGTTGCTCTTCAGTAAATATCTTCCTAGAAAAGGAAGAAAAAACTTAAAGATAATTACTGATATTATGTAGGATAAATGCTTTCCTAACTTCGGTTATTAGTGATAGATCAGTAGTGAAACCTTTTTTCCTGTACTTATCTGGAGCAATTGCAAAATGGTGAGTATTAATTGAGATAACACATTAACATAGTATTGTTGGTGTTAGAAATGACAATAAAAGAAACGTCAGTTGCAAACTGGAGTATTATCTGCATTTTCCTTCTTACTGGTCCTAGGAGAGCACCTCACAGTTTGACTGCACATCAGGATAAGAGGCATCTGCATATATATTAGACACTTCTTAATTTACGTCCTTCAAAGACCAGCCTGTAGGCATACTCTAGGTAACTCAATCTTTAAACTAGATGTCAAAAGTTTTGCTTTCTTAGTTTCTATTACAGCTTAGTAGTAATATTTGCTCTTAAGAAAGTTATTGTATTAATAAAATGGGAAATTTAACCTGCTTAAATGGTTTAAATTATAGAAATAAGTATATTGTAATAATATTACATAAGGGTTTATTGTAATTCATAAAATTTTGTTTGGTTAATAGTACTGTTTCTTAAAAACCTAAGTAGTCTTTTATTAATGTGGAGAGCCAGTTCCTTTGACAACAAGTTAAAATTTGTAATGTATTTCTAGTCAACTCATCATCTTGATGTTTTGAAATTGGTACAAATCTAAGAGGTAGTTTTATCATTAAAACATTTTGATTGATGAAAATGCATGATATATTAATTGCTTACACTTTTTGTTGTATTTAACAAATCTAACTTTCATGTTGTGTTTTTTGTGTGTAACCAGCTTGTGCTTTTAAAGAACTTTTTCCCTAGTTTGCCTTGTACTTATAGTTTCCAATTCAGGGATATCCATAAACTGTATCTATTGAATGACATTTGTCTTATATTCTATGAAATGGTTTGATTAGATGAACTAGAATGTTAGTATTTGTTGATTCTAAGCTAAAACTTTATATGTTTATGAGTTTTCTCACAAAACAGCTTAATCCCCACTGTGCAAAATGTACCTCAGTAACGAAGAATGTAAGCTTGGTTATGTTTTTAACGCGTGTTGTGATCTAGTCAATTGTAAGTTGTTACAGAAAACAAAGTGTGCATTTTTGGGGGTGTTTATCTAAGTCCAAGGGTCTTTCCTTCTCCTTTCATTTGTATGTACTTGTGTACATTTTGTTCATGTTTTATTCACAAAGTGGCTTTTGAAATAAATTATAAAGTGATTAAGGAGAGAGAAAATGACAGTATGATTTCCTGTTTACTACTCAGCAGCAAGGGTTTTCCATAGAGTAAAAAGCGGTGGTAGTGGTGGTAGTGACTGTATAAACCACATGGTAGATTAGAGAAGCTCGCTTTGACTATTGATGTTATAAATGGAGAAGAAACATGGAAAAATTAAGTTTATTTTCTAGTAGGATTGAAACTTGGAGATTTAATGTATTTGCTGTAATGTGAAATTTGTTTTTCCTATTGTTTCAATATATTTGTTTTGAAAATTTTAAGTAAACCAAATGGAGAGAACCATCAAATAGCTTTCATATGCATTCTAGGGTTATATAATTATAAAATTGCCATTACACACCTTACTAATCAACAGTTGAGTCAGTGTATTGATTTTATATCCTACAGTCTCATTAACTTCACTTATTAATGTTAGTTACTCTAAATATTTTGTGATGATAATCATCTGCAAAGAGCCACAGTTCTGTTTCTTCCTTTCCAGTCTTTATGCCTTTAATTAATTTTTCTGGTCTTACTTCACTGGTTAGGACCTCTAGTATAATGTTGAGTATAATTTGTGAGAGTGGACATTTTTGCCTTATTTCTCATCTTATTGGGAAAGCATTTGTTTTACCACTAAGTATCATGTAGGATTTCATTGCTGCCCTTTATTGGGTTGAGAAAGTTCCCTACTATTCCCTAGTTTGCTGAGAGTTTTTATCATGAGTGGGTATTCAACTTTTTCAGGAGATTTTCTGGCATCTATTGAAATTACCATTTAACTTTTCCCATTATTCTTTTAATATGTTAATATAGTATACTACTTTCATTGCTGGAATAAATCCCATTTGGTCATGATGATCTTTAATATATTGCCAGTTTATTTTATTTTATTTTATTTTATTTTTTTTTTTGGCTGCGTTGGGTCTTTGTTGCTGCGTGCAGGCTTTCTCTACTTGTGGTGAGCAGGGGCTACTCTTGGTTGCGGTGCTAGGGCTTCTCATTGTGGTAGCTTCTCTTGGTGCAGAGCATGGGCTCTAGGCACCCGGGCATCAATAGTTGTGGCACGCGGGCTCAGTAGTTGTGGGACATGGGCTTAGTTGCTCTGCGGCATGTGGGATCTTCCTGGACCAGGGATCGAACCTGTGTCACCTGCCTTGGCAGGTGGATTTCTAACCACTGCGCCACCAGGGAAGTCCCATGTTGCCAGTTTCGATTCACTAATACTTTGTTAAGGATCCTTTTTTACATTTATCAGAATATTGATTGATAATTTTCATTTCAAGTTTTGCATAAGTTATGGTAGACTCATAAAATAGGTTGAGAATTCCCTCAAATTTTGAAGGAATTTGCAGAAGTTGGGTTTTATTTCTTCCTTATATGTTTGATAAAATGCAATCAGTGAAGCCATCTGGGTTGGAGCATTTTTGTGAGTTTTTTTTATAATACATTCAATTTATTTAATAGATATAGGACTATTCAGATTTTGTTTCATCTTGTGTCAGTTTGAGTAAATTGTGTATTGTGAGGAATTTGTCCATTTCATCTAGTGTTGTTGTTCTGTTGTCTGCTAATTCTGACATTAGGATTTTCTTGGAGTTGGTTTCTGTTGATTGTTTTTTTTTCTTTGCCTATGATTACATTTTCTTGTTACTTCACATGTCTGGTAATTTTCAGCTGTATTACACTTCGTTGTGGATCTCTTATTTCCTACTGAACACCACTGCTTTATGTTCTAATTGGTACTTAACTTGATTCTATTCAGTCTCTACAGTTCATTTCTCCTGTTGTGAAAAGCAGTTGAAATCTCTGCTTTTTTCCTCCACTTTTTGCTTTATGCTTTCAGGCTCATTGGAGTTTTTCCTATGCATTGGAGTTTTTCCTATACATGCAGTATTTATCTAGAATTCGGGCAGAGTTTATGTGCAGGTTTGGGGGCTCCTCTGTGTCTCCCTCTCTCTTGGGATATCCTTCTTACTTTCTAGCCATGAAAAGTTTTCGGCAGTTCTGAACTCCATCATCTGACTCCTTAAGCCAGCAAGACTATGATTTTTTTTGTCTAAGTTTTTATCCACACTAATCTCAAGGAATGGAGGAGCCCCTCAAGCAAAAAGCCATATAAAAGTGCAAATCTCATCCAGTGCAGTTCCCTTCTTTCAGGGGCCAACTTCCCCCCAGTTTCTGCTTGCTTTTGGTGCTTTCCACTGCCTTCAAATAGTTTTTTTTTAGTATTTTGTACAGAATTATAATTTTATGTATGGGAAAGTTAGTCTAATACAAGTCTCCCTACAATCACTGGAAGTGGAACTCTGCTAGGCATATGTTTTAATGTATAGATCTAAAATTGTTCAAGCTTTATAAGTCACTTAGTTTTGTTTTTTGTTAATTTAATTACTCATAACAGATTAAGAGGAGTAGAAGTTTCATCTGCCTTTGTGGTTGAGGAAACAATGGTTTAAACCAGGTGAGCTCCAGTCACCTATAAACATAGCTAAACCTTTTTTCCAAGTAAATTTATGGAACTTTAAGCTAGAGGGGACTTTGGAAGTTGTCTAGTATTATACCCATTTGTCGTCAGATTAGAAAACAGGTCATTTTTTGAGTCAGGGGCAGAGCCAGGGCCAGTAGCGGAATTTCTTTATTGCCAATTTTATGATGCTTCATATTTTGTTTCTTTCTTGTCACTCAAGAATGTACTGGAGTTCTTTTAAAAAATCTATTATTAGTACCTGGTGAGGGGGTAAGAACTGTTGGACAGGAGGGTTTAAAACTCTCTAAGAACGGAAAAGGGGAGTATCTTCCATCTGGTGGAAACTTCATGTGCCATTGGGGAGTGCAGGGAAGCTATACCTCTTGAACTTGTTGTGTTAACTCCCTTGGAGAAGCTACCTCCATAGCTTCTGTATCCTTTGACATGGAGAAACTTTCTTTAATTATTGGCATTCTGTTCACATTGTCTTACTGATGTTATAACCATGCACCTACCACTGTATTTTCTTATAGGTATGTTTTTGCTTATGCCAGTTTTTCTGCTTGGCATTTTTTTTTTTTCCCTTCTGTCTTTGTTGGTGAAAATCTTTCATGACCCTCAAAGCCAAGTTTTAGTATCACCTCCTTGGTATTTTCCCACATCACAGTCTTACAAAGTTAGAATGAATTCTCTTGTCTCTAATATTACATCACTTTCATGCCTTTGCTTCCTTGAGGCTTTATATTGACTAGTTATTACATAGACCCATTATTTTACATTCTCCATTATAAACTCCCTGAGGGCAGGAAACTTGTCCAGTATAATTATATTTCTTTCCCATATAGGGTCTACCAGTACCTTGAACATAGTAGGCTCTTAATCTGTTTTTGACGAATGAATAAGGAAGAGGAAGAAGACAATTCTAGACGTTCAAGTAGCAGTATGTCACAGATTTCAGGGCAAGGAACTCAATTTGGGACAGCTGAAGCAAGGCAGGGCATATAGAATAGATCATCACAGTTGTGAAAGCAGCCTGTACCTAGTATAGAGTTTTGGGATTCCCGATCAGGTCATACATCTGGTGTGTTTTTGTGTGTAGAAACTAATGGGGTAGGAATTAGTAGAACTGACTAAATGGTTATTCCTGGCAGAGGTGGCTGGGCAGAATCCTCTTAGTCCCAGAATAGGTGAGTATATAAGTTATCTAAACCAGGTAAGTGGGACACTATAGTGAAAATACAGTAGTGGTCATAGTTCTGGAAGGTTTATCCATATTTTAAGGGTAATTTTAGCTTTACTCTTAGAACTGAGAAGTGCTTCTGAGTTCATGAAACTTAACTTTTCAAGCTTATAAGAAGAATCTTTTCTGATGGGTTTCTGATGGATCATTTATTGTAACTAAAATCTAACTGTATAAGGCATGACTGTTTCATTATTTAACAGCTCTGAGCACTAGTGGTCTTTGTTTTGCCTTCCTGAGCAGTATAAAACAAGTTCTGTTTTCCATGTGATAGGCCTTCAGATATTTCAAGGTCACTATGGTGTCTTCCCTAAAATCTTCTTTTTAAGCAAAGTGTTCTCTTTTCTTTAATTCGTTTATTGTATGACATGGTTTCTAGCTCTCTCATACGTAATCTTGTCCTACTATTGAAATATCTCAGTTTGTCTTAGAATGTGATGCCCAGAAGTGAACGTAACAATGTATTTATTATACTTTCCCATCACTAGTTTGTAAAAGTTTGTGCTTTCTCATACCATAGCCATCACTGGGTGTTATTCTTTTTGTTTGTTTGTTTGGTTTTTTGTTTGTTTGTTTGTTTTAGTTTTTATTGGAGTATAGTTGATTTACGGTGTTGTGTTAATTTCTGCTGTACAGCAGGGTGAATCAGTTATACATATACATATATCCACTCTCTTTTACATTCTTTCCCCATATAGGTCATTACAGAGTATAGAGAAGAGTTCCCTATGCTATACAGTAGGTTCTTATTAGTTATCTGTTTTATATATAGTAGTGTGTATATGTCAATCCCAGTCTCCCAATTTATCCCTCCTTCCCCCTGCTTCCCCCCCTTTTTAGTTTTTTCCATTATATTGCTATTTTATTTTACATTTCTTTGTTACTGAGGCTTAACTTTATTGTTACTGCTTTTAGCCATTGCTTTCCTCAAATAAATTGCTTGTTCTTATCCTTAGTCAGTTTTTGTATTGAAGCCTACGTCTTTAGTCAAGTTCATAAACTGTATATGTTCTTATTTATTTGTAAGAACTTTTTATATATTCCGGATACTGTTATTTTATTGATTGTTTTGTCACTGTTGCAGATATTGATATTTTCCTGATTTGTTTATGCCTTTTAACTTTAGTTTTGTCTTGGCAAAGGTTTTTAAGTGTTACATATTCTGCTGTATCAAACTTCTCTTCCAAGGAGGCCATTGACGTCATACTTAGAAACTTTTGCCCTGTTTTCTTTGAGCATCATTATGATTTTAAAAATTTGTGTTATGGAAGTCATATATGAGTTCTTTTTATAAAAGACCAAAGCAGCAAGTAAATAGAGTACCATATAATTCCTCCACTATTATTTTCCTTCTCAGAAATATTAGTGTCAAGTGTGTTGTGCCAGTATAAAGTCAAATTTTTCCTCAAATATTTGAGAACCAGAAAGATACATGCCAACTGTAAGTAGTATTTGTCTCTTGCCCAGAGATTGGGATTCAAGAAAATTGGGCAGGGCACAGGAATAGGAATAATTGAAGAAATGAGATTTCTGTGCTCTATTCTGTATAAACATTTGGATCTTTCTGTTTTGTCTCATTTTCCATAAATGGCATCATAATCACTTAACAATATGTCTTAGAGATTTGTCTATGCTGTTGCAACATGGTAACTCAGAAAAGAATGACTACTTTGATAGAACTTGCTTCTAGTGAACCTATTCTTATTTCTCATCCATCTATTTTTCTCATTTTTAAGAACTCATATACTGTCAGTTTAGTCCAGTGGTTAAGAGAATGGAACTTCAAGTCTTGGCTTTGCCTTTTACTACTGACTGGGGGCAAAATACTCAGTCTTAATATGCCTTAAATTTCTCATCTGTAAGATGGAGATGATAATAATGTCTGTTTTATATGGTTGTAAGACCATATAAAAGATCATAATGTTTGATTAGCTTTTATCACAGTACATGGGATATACTAAGTAGTTAATAAACAGTAGCTGCTATTGCTACTTAATATGTTATAGGATATTGCTAACTTTGACATCAAGTTTACTAATATTTAATATTTAGGCTCACCTATTGTTTTCTCCTATAAAAACAGTTAAGGATCCTTGCCCATACAGGATTTATTTTGTTTTGTTTTTAATACTCTTCTGATGCTCTGTATTTCTCAAAGATTATTGATGCTAACTGGAACTCAAAGTGATAACTTACTATCTTCTCAGCACCTTTGGACATCAGTGTTTGCATTATGATGGCTCTCTTGTGAGAAGACAAGTGTAAAAGAGGAGTTAGTATTCCTTTTCTGTTGTCTGGCCTGAATATTGTGCTCTCTTCCTCAGTCTTCATCTTTTATCATTTTAAAAGTTATGTGTGTCTTTAACAATTTTTAAAAATTAGTTTGTTTTTCTGTATTTGCTCTCTATAATGAAACTGCTATCTTTTCCAACACTTTTTCTTAAATTAAATGAATTAGTGCTACAGCAACAAGTATGTATATTTTTTTTCTTCCTCACTCAGGATTGGGTAAGGCCAAATGATAGTTGCATTTTAATCCTGTGGTTGACTAAAAATGTTTGCCATGTAAGAACACTAATTTCCTTATCTTCCACATTTGCAAACTAAGACATTCTATCTAAAATTCATGTGTCAAGGAATAGAGGCTTAAGTATATTTTTTAATGTTATGATATCAACCAATAGAAAAACTAAAAATGAAAATAAAAGTAGTAAAAATTGGGAAGAAAGGTGAAGGGGAACAATTTTTCACCTTCATAGTGGGAAGTCAGTTGATACGGTCACAGGTGATAAGAAAAAGAGCTATAATGCCAGAAGTATTAAAAGTGGCTGTTTTTGACAAGTGGAATGGTGAGGGTGTGGGGGGGTTGTGTGTGAATGGTGGAAGAGACAGTTTATTTTTAAGTCTTACATTCTTTCATCTGTTACTGAATTATTGTTACTTTGTGCATGTATTAGTTAATAGTAATAATAAACTGTATCCTGCATGATACCAGTTTATGAAAATAAAAAGCATAGTTCTGTATATTGATATAGGTGTAAAAATTGATTGGAAGGAAATATACCAAAATATTAAAAGTGGTTATCTCTGGGTAGTGGGTTGTTTTCTTCATTATATTTTTCTGTATTTTGTAAAATTTCTGAAGTTGAATGTGTAACTTTTATAATCAGAAAAGTATTATTAAGGAAAAATATATAGGATTGTCATACATTTGGCACCAGTATGACTATTGTTTATTTATACAAGTGCTATGACTTTTTTTTACTTAAAGGAATTAGAGAACCATATTCTCTATATGTTTTAAATGTATTAGTAAGGCAAGCATTCTGCTAAAAATAACTGAATAAGGAGGTAGCCAACAGTAACAAAGGCAGGTTTATTTATTTTACCTAAGAAGGGTAAAGGTGGGCAGTAGCTGGTTGTTTATCAGATAAGGATAAAATCACCAAAGATTCAAGCTCTCTCTGCTTCTTTACCTTTAGTTTGTTGGCTGTTCATTCCTGCAGTTGTTGCTTCAAGGTTTCAAGATGGCTTTCAGTCTGTAGTGGGAGGTGGCCAGGGTAAAAGGTATTGGGAATTGATACTGCATTAGCGAACCAACAATGTGTGCCACAAAAAGTATTGAGATACATATATATAATTATAATGTTTGTACTTCAGTTCTTAGATTTCTAGCAGAGACAATTTCCAACCTTTATAGAAGTCAGATTGAAAATTTGGCACACAGCATCCTCTAAAATTTACCCCTGTGGAGATTATTCTAAAATATAGCGATTTTTTCTGTTCGTAGGAGTATTAGACTTGTGCTTCCTTCTTAAAAAAAGGGTAGTTTGGGCTTCCCTGGTGGCGCAGTGGTTGAGAGTCCGCCTGCCGATGCAGGGGACACGGGTTTGTGACCCGGTCCGGGAAGATCTCACATGCCGCGCGCGGAGCTGCTGGGCCCGTGAGCCATGGCCGCTGAGCCTGCGCGTCCAGAGCCTGTGCTCCGCAACGGGAGAGGCCACAACAGTGACAGGCCCGCGTACCGCAAATAAAAAAAAAAAAAAAAAAAAAAAAAAGGGTAGTTTGGTATTCTGAGTTGATAGTGAATTAGGAAGTATGTTTGTAAAATGATCCTCAATTTGACTTGATTCTCCTTGCAGAATCCAAATTTCAGTTTCTAGCCAGTTTTCTGAGGATTGTGAGTTTTTAGTGTATCAAATCAATTATATAAAGGTTTTCCTTTTTGTTTTTAAGTCAGTATGCAGTGAAATCGGTAGTCACAGGTTTTATAGCTGATGATTCCAACTCTACCAACCCAAAAAGACTCAAATTACATCGTTCAAAGTGTTAGGTTTTATATTTACTTGGATTTTTTCATCCATATATTTTAATGAGTACTACCCCTTATTTTCTTATTCCTCTGTCACTGACTTCTTTAAAAAAATTTTTAATGCAAATTTATATAGCTTTCAGGGTGATATTTATGGCTTTCAGCATTAAAATGGTGCTGAATAAAAATACATTACTATCAAATTAGACTTGTTTGTAAAAGTTTAGGTCTTAATAGTTGTGTTTATCAATGAATTGATAAACTTCTTTTTTGTTAATTTTTCTTACCAGTTACCCAGAGATACTTATTTAGCCCCAAGCAATTTTATCTTAGTCTAAAAAGGTGTTACCACTTTATGCTTCTGAGGAGTGAAAAATTGTTCCTGTAAAATAAGTGAGCATATTTATTTCTAGTACTTGGATAAACTCATTTCTTTAATCAAATTAGAGAAGTATGTACTGGAGACTGGGGAGGATATGGAGATGCAGGTCACCTGCCTTCATAGAGTCTAGAGTCTAAGTGGGGGAAGAGACTCTTTAAGATGAGTTAATTTCCTCATCTGTATTATGGGGATAATAATAGTTCTTACCTTATGAAAATTATTGTGAGGATTGAGTTAAATCATGTGAAAGGCTTTGAATTATGCCAGGCACATAGTATGTGCTTCATAAATGTTAGCTGCTTTTACTATTATTATTAAAAAATAGAGATTTGTACAAAGTGCTTTGGGGGCACAGACTAGGCAGGGATTGACTCCCTGGAAAAGGGAGGGGAGTGATAAAATTTTTACCTACCTTCAATTCTGCTTCATAGTTACCTTGTTTATCTTTGCTATTGAATACCTACTGCATAGTAAGTCCTCAAAGGAAGGAATCAGAGAAGTTACACAAGTGAAATTTTCTTAAAACATCTTAAAGTAGATGCCAGTAAAATTGGAAGATGTAGCATTAAAATTTATCTCAGTCTTCTATGCCTGACTTAATCCTAGGATAGAATTTAGAATATTTTTTCAAATAAGTAAATAACAGAGGATAATTTAAGGAATAGAAAAGCTATTATTTTTAACCAGGCTTTTGAAACAAGCTGGGTTTTCAAATAGTTTAAGATAATACTTTCTAGCAAGGACTTGGGATGCAAGTATCTTACGCTTCAGACTAGACACATAGCTATATATTTTGACAGAAGTACTGTGTCGTTTTAGAGCAGTATAGCTACATTGGTTATCTGCCGCTATATAACAGATTACCCTACACTTAGTGGTTTAAAACAATGATTTATTATTTTTCATGATTCTGTGGTTTGACTCAGTGGTTATTCTGGTGATCTCAATTGGGGTCACTCAGTTGACTGCATTTAGAGGGTAACTAGGCAGAACTGGGAGATCCCAGAAGGCTTTGCTCCCATATTTGGGTCCTTGGTGCTGAATGTTGACTGGGAGTACCTTGGTTCTCCTTCCTGTTGCCTTTCTTCAGCAGGACAGCCTGAACTTCAGAGCATTTGGCTGGCTTCTGAGAATGCAAACTACCAGCCCTACTAAAGGCTAGAACCAGAGCTGGCACAGCATTTGTTCTAATACATTTTATTGGTCAAACAAGTCACAAGGCCAGCCTAGATTCAAGAGGAGGAGAAACAGAGTCCCTCTCCTGATGAAGAGTGGCAAAGAATTTGTGCCCCCTTAATCTACAGTCGTAGCATGGTGCATTATTTTTGATTGGCTATTTGCATTCTACCTTCCATGATTTATCCCTTATGTTTCTTGCCTTATGTTTTACCTTTTTATTTTTTCTTTCGTCCTCAGTGAATTTTTGTAGTTTGTCTTCTGTTTCACTGATTTAAATTTCTGTTCTTTTGGTACAGTGTGGATTTTAGTTCAGCCTTTGTTTTTACTTTGCCTGTATGCATTTCTTTTCTAGTTTTCTTTTAATATATCCTACATTTTAGCCTTCTCCCTTTTCTTTGCGCCTTTTATCTTTAATTTTATGGAATCTAAATCTTCATTCACAACATAAATCATAGGTGTGGTAGCTGGGCTAGAGTCAGTGTCAGAAACACTGGGGCGGTGTCTACCAGGTTTTGTTATTGACAGTAGGACTCTGAGTCTTTGGTTTAGGAATCTAGTGGAAGATGACTAGATAGCCCCTTTTGACAGAGACAACCCTTCAGCTTTTGATAATCACTGCTGAGTTTTTTTTGTTTTTTTTTTTGTGGTACGCGGACCTCTCACTGTTGTGGCCTCTCCCGCTGTGGAGCACAGGCTCCGGACACGCAGGCTCAGCGGCCATGGCTCACGGGCCCAGCCGCTCCGCGGCATGCGGGATCCCCTGGACCGGGGCACGAACCCGCGTCCCCTGCATCGGCAGGCGGACTTCCAACCACTGTGCCACCAGGGAAGCCCCAATCACTACTGAGTTTTTACATGTTGTAAAAATGGTTTCAGCTGGTTACCCATAAAATTGTAGTGAAATTATAAATTGCTTAAATTTTGTGATTTAAAACACGTAAGATAAATGCTAGTTTAGAAAGCATTTCAACCTGTGCATAACTTAAGTAAACTCAAGTAAAGCCTTTTGATGACTGCAGCTGTGGTAAACATGCTGCCTGCAATCTCAGGAGAGATCCTGGTCCAGAACCACCTGACTATGCCCCTCCTGTCCCATTGAAACTGTGCAGAAGTTTACTGTATTTGAAACGCGAACTTTTGGGGTAGTTATATAGAAATTGTACAGATTTTGGTATCAAAAGTGGTTTTATTTTGCCATAACAACAACCTGAAATGGAGGCCTGTCTTTAGAACTCAGTGGTGGACACAGTCTAGAAAGATTTTGAGGCATTAGTGAAAGCCTGAAAAGCCTTGAATAGATTGTTAGTAGAAGTTTGAGGCCTTTGAGAAAACTGTGGGTAAGAGCTTAAAGAAAAGTAAGAAAAATGTTATCAGCAATTTGAGGAAGGAGATTCTTGTTCTGTAGTGGCAGAAAGTTTAGGAACTCTGTCACCGGCAATAAAATGAGAAGCAGGAAAATGTACACGATGAACTAGGTGATCTAGCTAAGGGAATTTTGTAAGCAGAATGTTAAAAATATTCCTGGTTTCTTCTTGCTGCTTATATATAAAATGTAAAAGGAGAGGGACCAATCAAAGGAAGTACTGTTAAACAAAAAGGAGCGTGGAACTGCTGAGTTTGAAAATTCCTAGCTTCTTCATTTGACCAGTGTTGCTAAAATTAAGGAGTAGATTCTGGGAAACAGCAAATCCAAGACACTCTCAGGAAAACATGTTCTACAAATGAAGCTGAGGATGTGATTTTAAAATCCTTTAAAACCTCAGAAAGATCCAAGGTGTTGTCTCAAAGACCTCTTGAGTCAAACAGTAGGGGTTCTAAGAGCATTTAGAGAGTTGTCCCTCAGCAGTCTCATCAGAGGCCTACGATATAGAAGGAAGGGCTTATCTTGAAGAGATTTATGGATATGGCCTTTGTCTCACAATGGAGTAAACTGTGATAAGATTCTCAGGAGATCCACAAAGTTTCTTCTCTCTTCCTCCCTTTCCCCTCGTTTTCTTTCTTTTAATGAGAGTGAATTGGCCAAAACACTGTCAGCTTGCACTGGACTTGGACAAAGACAGTACAAACAAAAAGCAGCCTTTGGATCCCTGAACCTCTGCAGGCGGGAAGCATGTTGAGAAAACTGCACAGCTGCAAACATGGGCCATCCTTTATGGAAAAGAAAGGATGACTTGGAAAGCAGAACCAAGAGCCTAGAGGACAGAAACAGGCCTTAAATTCTGATCCGGGATTGCCTGTACTGTGCTGGATTTCAGAATTGCTATGAGCCAGTGACTCCCATCCACCTCCTGCTTTCTCTCTTTTGAGCAGCAGTGCTATAGTAGTTTCCCTGTGCCTTTTGTGCCTTTGGTCCTGAGTTCCTGACCCACAGAAACTGTGAGATGATAAAGGCTTATTGTTATTTTAAAGCTCTAAGTTTTGTGGTAATCTGTTATGCAGTGATAGATAACTAATGCAGTGACAAGTTGAAATTGGCAGGCTGAGAACAGAACCCTGCAGACATTTCAGCCCTGGAAGTGGGGGAGAACATGAACACAGAGGGAAAATAAGACCTCTGATTTCAAAGGTCTTCATCTGTTAGAATCATGGGCTGACTGTTTGTCATTGGAAAAAGATGTAAAGTCAAGAATATTAATGTGTGTTCTGTTAAACAGTGGAGAAAGGAGTTATCAATAATTATTGCTAAGGACTAGAATTTTATGTGTAAAATGGGGAAGAACTCTACTTATGTTACCTTTAGTTTTACCATTTAACCTTGTTTCTTAGTAAGCAAAGTTGTTTACATAGTGTATATTCTCAGAGGTCAACTTATTAATTTTGTATAAAAGTATTTAAAATAAATAAATCTTAGATACAGTAGGGCTCTATACTCAGCTTTTATCAGTTTACTTATCTTTAAAGTGAATGAAAAGAAGAGGAAATTACTTTCACTCTTAACTCTTTATTTGAAAATTTTGAAAATTTTAGTTATACAGAAAAGGTAAAAGTTACAGAGTTAATGAGCATGTAAACATCCTTAATGTTTCACCACATTTGCTTTATGTGTGCTTTTTTCCCCACCTTTGAAGGTACACTTGCTAAAACTTGCATATATTTAAGGTATACAATACAATGTTTTGATATATGTGTACATTGTGAGATGATTACCATAATTAAGCTAATTAACATATTCATCACCTCACACAGTTACAATTTTACTTTTTTTTTTTTTTTGGTTGAGTCATTTGAAAGGAAGATGCAGATGTTGCTCCATCCCTTAGTTCTGTTAGCCCAAATCTCCAAGAATGAGGTATTTATAACTATCATTAATACAACTAAGAAAATTAATACATTCAACAATCATATCTAATATGGCAGTCCAATAAAGCTTTTATATGTTTTTAAAATCTAGGATCTATACAGTATATTTGCTTATGTCTCTAGTCCATTTTATTCTGGAATAATAAAAATGTGACATTATGTTGCTTTCTATGACATTGATTCTAATTTTCTTTGAGGATTCTATGCATCATGTTGCCTTGTAGAATATTCCACATTCTGGATTTGTCTAATTTTTCTTTATTATTACATCCAGGTTGAACCTTTTTTGGTGAAAATACTGTGTAGATGATGTATAGTTGATCAAGAAGGTGACTTCTGGATCGCTTCACTATAGATATGTTTTTTTCCCCATTTACAAACCTGTGGGGTCATAATTCCCAACAACTTTTCACTTTGGTTTTAAACTTCCATTGGTGCCACTGCCTGAATCAATTTTTACATTGTGAATTCCAAAGGAAAATTCCTTTGTAATGGCCATATAATATATCCATATTCGCAGTTCCCTGCAAAAAATAAAATTCCTTAGCACCACTGAAAGAATCCACTGTTGTTTTTTCTTGTTAATAATAAATACGTTATTTGGACTGTGGATTTGAATATATTTATTGTCTGAGTTCCATGTACGTTTATTTTTCTTAATGAAGAATTTTGAAAAACTTCGATTTAATTTAAAACAATAAATTAATAACAGATCTGTTGGATAGTTTTTAGAATTTCTAACAGTGAGGCTCATCGAACAGTTGTGCGATACTTTTTGAAAACCAGCTACAGTGTAAGGAGTCACACCAGATAGTATAATGTACTTAACATTAAAAACTGTAGGCCTCAAACACTTATCCAGATAAGTTGAGAAGGTAAGACACATCTGCATATAAAAATAGAATAATATTCACAGCAGGAAAGCATATATGCTGAATCACTGGTATAGTCAGTAAATGATTTTTGTGTTCAGGAAACAGTCACTTTGAACTTTGACATGTGCAAAAGCAGTGTAGGTATATGAAATGTCTTAGGATGTCACTGACATTCTGAACCTGGGCTTTTTTTTTTTTTTGTGGTACGCGGGCCTCTCACTGCTGTGGCCTCTCCCGTTGCGGAGCACAGGCTCCGGACGCGCAGGCTCAGCGGCCATGGCTCACGGGCCCAGCCACTCCGCGGCATGTGGGATCTTCCTGGACCGGGGCACGAACCCGTGTCCCCTGCATCGGCAGGCGGACTCTCAACCACTGCGCCACCAGGGAAGCCCTGAACCTGGGCTTTTGAAACATATATTCCAATAAATAATCTAGTGCCTACCATGTTGTAGCAAGAAGAAGCAAAAAGAATAAAACATGTCTCTTGCCCTGAAACACTATCATTGAGGATGATACTGTACTATCACAGGGATGTATACTATATAAAATCATTAAAAATTCTATAATAGAGGTATCTACTTAGTGCCAAGGCTGTATAGGAGAGAGAACTAGGAATTCACATTGCCTGGGAAGTGGGTGTGTGACAGGAAAGGCTTCACAGAGTAAGTGGCATTTGAGTCTGAGGGGAAGTTTTTAGATTGAGAATGGAAGAGTATTCTAGGCAATAGAAGATGGGCCCAAATGCCCAGAGGTGTGATAGTGTGTGGCTTGGTTTTAGAGCCTGGTGATGCCATTTCAGGAAATTCAGAAGTGGTCCTGGTTTGGGGGAGGGGATGATAGAAATGGTTGTTCAGCCTTTCGTGTGTGTAATTTTTTCTCATACAGGAGAACAACACAGTTGAATTTTAATGGTATGTATAATTTTTCAAAAAAAGTATACAGCAAGCAGTGGACTGAAGAATGAACCTGGGAAACACTTAACTCTACTAACAATTGAGGAATGGGAGGAAAAGGTGACCTCCTTAGGGAAGTACAAAAGGCGTTATTTATTAGGAAGGAAGAAAGCTAAAACAGTAATGTCATTAGAACCAGTTGACAAGAAATTTTACAAGAGGATGGTTAATATCACAACAGAGTGTACAAAGGAAATGAAAACATTTAAAGAGACCATTGGATCTGACAAATAATTTTGTGAATTCAGTTTCAGTGATTTGGGGGAGGGAGTTGGAAGCCACTTTTCTGGGGAAAAAGAGAATGATTGATGCTTAAATACTGGATTTAAACCATTTGTTCGAAAACTTTGGCAGTGAAAAGTAGGGTAGCAATAGAATGAGTACAGTTTGGTCAAGTGAAATTTCTTTTAAAAGTTAGAGAAAGCCTTGTACATGTATGATGGCAGAGTGGAACATGCCAGTGGGAAAGGACATACTACAAGTTGGCAGAGCATAATTGATGGAGCAAAGGGTTGGGAAGAGATGAGAACATAAGAGAAAGGATTAGCCTTGGAAAGGAGGAGAGGCAAGCTTCTAGTTGGTCCAAAGGGAAGGAAGTGATCATGAAGGAAGAACAGAAAAGGAAGGATTATTAAGGAAGAGAAGTGTAAAAAAGGAACTTACATGTGGTGCTATTACATTCTCTGTGAGTTTGGATAGAGCAAAATCATTTTGGTTTTTGAATTTTCTATTTGATTTATGTATTCCAGGAGCATTAATAGAGGAATTATCCACCCAGCGTAATCTAAAGTTGGAGAGCGGCATGGCAGAAGGCTAAAAGGCAAAGGGGTAGACACATGGTATTTTCTACCATTAGAAACATTTTAATACAAAGAAAATATTGAACATCAAAATACTCTAATATTTAAAAATGCAATTGTTGTTGATACGTAAAGATTTAAAACCCTGTTTAGGAACACAATATTACTGGGTTTAATTTAAAAAATTTTGTTAGTATATAAGTTTAAAAGTATATATAGATAAAATTACTAATCCAATGTTTAAAATTTTGTGGCGTTTTTTTAAACTAAGGACTTTATGAGAATAATTAGGACTTTTAAAATTCTAAGCAACAACAACTCAACACAAGCTTAAGCAATGAAGGAAAAATTAAAAGAGGGGATGGATTTATTAGATTATGTAAATGGGGAATCCAAGATGGACTCATTTCAGGTATTCCCGAATCCAGGAATCCTGGTGATGATGTCAGGTGTTCTTTCTTCTGCTCCATTCTGCTGTTTTCCATCTGTGATGTTCTCATTTTCAAGCAAGGTTCTGCTCTGTAGTAGGCATGTGGTTACTAGAAGCCCCAGGGCAATATCATCATGGCTCACTATCCGAAAGGAAGATAGGCTTTTTCCCACCAGCCATATAGCAGATACCAGAGTAGATTGTGTCATTTTTTCACCCCTAATTATCACTGTAGCCAGGGGTATACTCTGCTAGTATAGAGCCTGGGTTATGTGATCATTTCTTGAAGGAGGTCACAATAACTGTGAGCTGAAGGGGTGGTGGCTCAAAACTTTGGCACGTTTCCTCCTAGTTGTATGTATGTATGTATGTGTGTGTGTGTGTATGTAATTTGTTTTGTAACAAACCAAGTAGTGTAATGAATGCCTTGTGTCAAATTCCTTAGGAAAGAATCAGCCTTTGATTGCTTATATAAATGAGTCTTAACAGCTTTTTAAGTTTATGATTTCATAAAGATACTGTAGAAGCCTTTTCTTTTTTTACAAGTAAAAGTGTTTTCTATGCTATATATCAGAGTATTTCCAGGCCTTCACAAAAATGGAGCAGTCGTTCATGGGTTGACTTCAATAGTAGCAAAACAAACATTGTGTGATGCTGAAAAGACCTGGATGTGTATCTAGCAGGAGTCCTGAGTTTTAACCTTAACCCTTTCAGTAACTAACTGTATGTAAACAACACATAAAACTACTTACACCACTGGGGCTGTAAGAATAGATAGGTGGATTAGAGATCTTGTGAAGCTCTAAATTTCTGCTATTTTTAATAGAGTAATTTGGGTTACAGAAAAATGTTACATAGGAGGAATCTTAATATACTGTAAAGAAAATTAATGATCCTAGTTTTCATGTTAGACAGACTTGGATATGAATTCCAGCTCCTCTACTCACCAGCTGTGTAAACTTGGACAGATTGCTAAACCTTGTCTCCTCATGTAAAGAATGGAAATAGTAATAATAATAATAATACCACCTGATTTGAAGTGTAAGGATAGAAATGCATTTGATTTCTGCTCAGTAAACTTTTACTTTTATTAGTTTCTGTAAAGTCCCCTACAAGCTCCAAAATTTGATATTTGGAATTATTTTTGCTACATGAATGTTCATTTCTTCCATCATAACTTTTCTGATAAATTCTATCTAGGAAAATTACTGTTAAGTTACAAATGTATAGTTATAAATGTATATTTATAACAGCTGCATTATGCCTGTGACATGCTTCCCTTTGAGACCATGTAGTAGAGAATTCATATGGACCATTTCATAACAGGATTTGAGCACTTAATGGTTAGCTGTCTTACCAAGAGTTAGGCTTAGTAGGAGATTGTATTGGAATATACCTGATAAAAGGCAAATTATGCTAGCAAAAATGAGGCATACAAACTTAAGAAAATTCTGACTAGGCCATTGGAAATAAGCTGTGGACTTGGGATCTACTAAGATTCCCAAAATCAAGCTAGATAGATATCACTTAAGATTATTGTAAAGATTAAAGGGCTTAAGCCCTTTAAGCATAGTATTTTTCTTATACATTAGCTACTACTACTGTTATTTTTATCTTCTAAGTATTTTTATCTTCTGAGTATGTTTCCTCATGATCAGCAAACCACATTTAGTCGAGAACAAATGCCATGGAAAATCCAATGCAATTTTTTTTTTTAACAATTTGGCAGTTTCTTTCTTTCCCTTTTTTTAAATTAATTTATTTTTGGCTGCATTGGATCTTCCTTGCTGCGTGCGGGCTTTCTCTAGTTGCGGCGAGCGGGGCCTAGTCTTCGTTGCAGTGCGTGGGCTTCTCATTGCGATGGCTTCTCGTTGCAGAGCACGGGCTCTGGGCGCATGGGCTTCAGTAGTTGTGGCATGCAGGCTCCAGTAGTTGTGGCACGTGGGCTCAGTAGTTGTGGCTCACGGGCTCTAGAGCACAGGCCCAGTAGTTGTGGCTCATGGGCTTAGCTGCTCCATGGCATGTGGGATCTTCCTGGACCAGGGCTTGAATCCGTGTCCTCTCTGCATTGGCAGGCGGATCCTTAACCACTGCGCAGGGAAGTCCTCCAATGCAGTTTTTATCTAAGGAGTCTACTGGAACCTTCAATCGAAAAACAAAACCCCCACAAAACTGAAGAAGCTCATCCAAAATCCCAAACTAGGGTTTTATTTTTTTTCTTATTTTGCTTTAGTTCCTGAAATAATTTTTCATGAGAAATTTTTTAGTATTCATTCAACAAATATTTATTCATTATGGACTAGGTACTGAGGAAAAGAGCAGTGAACATAGATAGATAACATACTTTATATTAAGAAAAAAAGCCAGTGGCTCATTTAAATTTTATTTTATAATAGCTGTGTAGTTGCAAAATAAAATTGAAGCTATAAGATTAATTAAGGCTTTAGTATACCAATGACTTTTCGGTAGGCTAGATGGAAAGAAACTTGTTTAACTTTGTTTAATTTGGTGTTTCTGAAACTTTTTGACCTATTTTCCCTTTTTTTCTCCCCCACTGAACCCACTTTCAGAGATAATGGTATATAAGTAGGTTTTTTTAACTGGAAGTGAACAATATTAGGTTAACTATGTGATATTTGTAGGGCAGAAACGGTTGCATATCAACATTTGTAGTTCATCTTATACTAATTGGATTACTCTGTCCTGATTTGCCTGGGACAGTTCTGGTTTATGTCCTGTTGCTCCAGTGGGATTATTTATAGTCTTCTCTTTAAATCTCAGAAGTGCCCTGGTTTGGATGATACATTTTTTGGTCCCCCTCTAGCTAACACTTTTGAACCACTTATTATGTGCCAGGCAGCATTCAACCCTGTGAGGTTGGTACTATTTTATCTTTCTTTTTTAAAAATGAGTAAGCTGAGGTACAGAGAGGTTAAGTCTTAAGATTACACACCTAGTAAGTCATGGGGTCAGGATTCAGATGCAGGCACACTGGTCCTAAAGGGTGTACTCCTAGCCATTATGTCTTGTGACACAAGAACGCTTTGCGAATATGCTTAAGGGAAGAGGGGGAGGACAGAACTCTGGAGAAAAAGCAAGTAAAGGGAATAGAAACTTGGAGATATGGCAGAGAGTAGGAATTAAAATTTGTTGAAATTGATTTATTTCCTCTAATTATCCTCATCCTCTTTTTAACTAGAAAGAGGTATTTTCCTTTTCACTGTTTAATAAGTGCCCCGAAGTATTAGACAGTTTTCTCTTGAAATATAGTGAAAGAGCATTTATTTAAAGCAGTTTGTTTACATGTACTTTGTTTTTAAATTTAGGGATATCTTCTTTTTCCTTAAGTAACAGAAATCACACTTTTGAAAAGGCTTTTAAAAAGCTATCAACTTATTTATGACAGTTTCTTCATAGATCTAAAAGTTAATTTTAGGTAGGGAATTTATGGAGCTTGCTTTTTTTTAACCTACCTTATTGCCATATTTTAATGTTGTCCTATTTCTACCTCATATCATATTGACTCCAGCCTAGCTCTGTCCCCCTTTATCCCATCTGGAAGTTAAGGAATGCTAAAGTATATTTTTGCTTCACTGACTAATAATTTCTAGAACTATGAATTTATTATTGTCTGCAACTGTAGTTAACAGTTTGATTTTTACAACCACACCTTTAAGGTAAATGTACAGTTCTTAGAATTTTAAATGTAAATATTTAATGAAATTGAATAAAACAAAACTATTAAATAAGGTAGTATGTAGGCGTTCAGTTAGATTTACCAAACATTGAGGCTCCATTATGGTTAATTTTTCTGCTTTGTACTTAGGGATAAAAAGGTTAAGTATAACTGTTTTCCTGTATCATCTTTCCCCTCATTCTCCCTTGTTCTCCCTTCCCACCCCTCCCCTTTGTCCTTTCTTCCTGCCCTCCCACAAACCTTACTGAGAGTCTGCTATGTGCCATTTGAGCTCAGGGATATAAAGATGAATAAGTATTGCCTGCACTCATGCCTTAGGGAGACAGACCAGCCCCTGAGTCAACCAGCTCAGAAAAGTGTAGCAAGTGTTAAAGCCAGGCTCGCACCCAGAACTGTCTGGGTTTTTTTAAGGATGAAAAGAATTTAAGTCATCTGATAGGAGGAGCAGAACTTAAACAGATAGGGAAATATGATGAGTATCAGAAAGAGGGGAGCTCATTGGTCACTGCTGAGAGGGCAATTGCTGTGTTAAGGGGTTGACAGCCTTATTAGTTGCCTTGGAGTTGAAGGTTGAGGAATCAATGGGAAATGAGAAAGTAGTCTTCTAGGAAGCTTGATGTGGTGAAGGGGATTAGAGAAGATGGTAGCTTGAGTTTGTTGTATGATCAAGTGACTATTTTTTATAGTGAGGAGATGAGATGAATATATTTGCTGTCTAGGAGTGAGCTAAGAACTGGCAAGGTGAGATTAAAGGACAAGAGAGAGAAGATGGTAGAACAAATTCCTGTAGGAAGTTAGATAATATCAAGTACACAAATAGAAAAGAGGGTTGGTTTTTTGTTTGTTTTGCTACCCTGATGTTTGAATTACATAATAAAATAGATCAGTAAACATCTTTATGATCTGGAAGCTCTTCTAATAGGCATATGTGCTAAAATCATTTAAAAAGAATTAAAGGAATTATACTGACTATGTTGTCTGATATTCCTATATGAAAATAATTAGAAACTCCTTTTATCCGTAACTTCCCTGTTGTTTAGTCCTCCAAACAAAAGCAAATGGGTCTTCATTGGTAAGAAAAAAGAGTATCTGTTTTAAGGGTCAGATGTGTCAAATTGTTCTAACTGGAGGGAGGGGTGCTACTGTGTCATAACTAGCAAGTTTTCTGTGTTTATAAATCAGTGTCTGAGAACCCAGGATTCTCATTCAAGGGGTCTGGGTTAGGACCCAGAAACCAATTAATTTATGCATGAAATGTTTTTTTAATATTTAAATATTTATTTATTATTTTGGCTGCGCTGGAATCTTAGGTGCAGCATGTGGACTTTTTAGTTGCGGCATGCATGTGGGATCTAGTTCCCTGACCAGGGATTGAACCTGGGCCCCCTGCATTGGGAGTGCAGAGTGTTACCCACTGGACCACCAGGGAAGTCCCCTACCAAATGTTTATTGATTGCTTTCCTACCATTGTCTTATTACCATAATGTGTAGGTGATGTCAGAAGGTGGCCCAGGTGCCTACTCTCTAATTGAAGGACAGAGATAATAAATAAGTAGTTAAAAAAACAGGATAATTTCATACAGCCATAAGTGCTACAAAGAAAGTAAACCATGGTATGTACTATGAAAACTAGAGTTACCCTGGTGGGGGAGAGAGAGATAACTTTGCAGACGGTGATCTTGGAAGGAGACTTTCAGGAAGTAAGTTTTTTTTAAACCTTGCTTTTTAAAAATTATATTTTAAAATTGAGGTAAAATCTACATAACATAGAATTGACCATTTTAACCATTTTTAAGCATATACAGTGGCATTAAGTATATTCACATTGCTGTACAGCTGTCACCACCATCCATCTCCAGAACTATTTTTATCTTGCAAAACTGAAACTTTGTACACTTGGCTCCTTCCATGTCCAAAGGTTCTGCATCTGTGGATTCAGCCAATCACAGATTGAAAATATGTTGGAAAAAAAAAAATTCCAGAAAGTTTCTAAAAGCAAAGCTTGAATTTGTCTTGTGCTGGCAGCTATTTACATAGCATATGTATCATTTCAGATATTATAAGTAATCTACAGATGATTTAAAGTATATGGGAGTGTATGCATAGGTTGTATGCAAATACTATGTCATTTTATATAAGGGACTTGAGCATCCACAGATTTTGGTATCTGTGAGGGTCCTGGAACCCTGTGGATACCGAGGGATGACTATACTCTTTAAACCAGGGGTCCCCAACCCCCGGGCCACAGACCGGTATTGGTTGTGGCCTGGTAGGAACAGGGCCACACAGCAGGAGGTGAGCAGTGGGCTAGCGAGCAAAGCTTCATCTGTATCTACAGCCTCTTCCCATCGCTCGCATTACCGCCTGAGCGCCGCCTCCTGTCAGTTCAGCAGCGGCATTGGATTCTCATAGGAGCACGAACCCTACTGTGAACTGCGCATGTGAGGGATCTAGGTTGCGCGCTTCTTATGAGAATCTAATGCCTGATGATCTGAGGTGGAGCTGAGGCGGTGATGCCAGCACTGGGGAGCGGCTGCAAATACAGATTATCATTAGCAGAGAGGTTTGACTGCACAGAGACCATAATAAATCAGTTGCTTGCAGACTCATGTCAAAACCCTATCTGTGGGACTTCCCTGGTGGTGCAGTGGTTAAGAATCTGCCTGCCAGTGCAGGGGACATGGGTTTGAACCCTGGTCCGGGAAGATCCCACATGCCACAGAGCAACTAAGCCCGTGAGCCACAACTACTGAGCCTGCACTCTAGAGCCCATGAGCCACAACTACTGAAGCCCGTGTGCCTAGAGCCCGTGCTCCGCAACAAGAGAAGCCACTACAATGAGAAGCCCGCGCACCGCCACGAAGAGTAGCCCCTGCTCGCTGCAACTAGAGGATTCCTGTGCACAGCAATGAAGACCCAACACAGCCAAAGATAAATAAATAAATTAATTAAAAAAACAAAAACAAAACAAAATACGTATCAGTGAGTGGCAAATGAAAACAAGCTCAGGGCTCCCACTGATTCTGCATTATGGTGAGTTGTATAATTATTTCATTATATATTACAATGCATTAATAATAGAAATAGAGTGCACGATAAATGTAATGCGCTTGACTCCCCCCCCCCCCCCCCGCCTCCACCCCCACCCCACCACCCCGGTCCGTGGAAAAGTTGTCTTCCACGAAACCAGTCCCTGGTGCTGAAAAGGTTGGGGACTGCTGCTTTAGACGGTAACTCTCCATTTCCTGCTGAATGAGATACAGCAGGAGTCAGAAATAGCTGATTTTTTGAAATCAGAAAGCAGATGGACAGGCAGTAACTGATTAGCAGAAAGGAAAAGTTACAATGCCTGTAAGTGCACAATACCTGTAAGAGGTGTAATACAGTTGACCCTTGAACAACACAGGGGACCCCCATGCAGTTGCAACTCCACGTATAACATCACAGTCAGCCCTCCATATCTGGAGTTCTGTATCCACAGATTCAACCAGCTACAGATCATGTTGCACTATAGTACTTATGTAGTGAAAAAAATCTGTGTATAAGTGGATTCGTGCAGTTAAGCTCATGTATTCAAGGGTTATCTGTATTGTGTCTTTCTGAAGCTCCCAAGAGGCTCAGCATTGGGAGGCACCAGATACTAAGGAAAGTTGAGGTCAGAAGTGGAGCTGAAAACGGAGATTGGTCAGAAAATAGGTACGTTTATAGGTTCTTTCTGTGTATCCTTATAGGTAGGTGACTGCCTCCACCACCAATCCTGGCCTCAGTAGACCAAGGTTTATTCTTTATAAAATTGAAGAGGTGCCTGCATTTTGAAACCAGGGGCAGTGGATGGCTGATTATTTAAAACAGGAAGATTAAGGGAAATGTACATCCAAACTCTGGAACTTCTAGCTTGCTTCCTCTTTTCTCCTTCCAGAACTTCACAGTTTATCCAGCTCATCTCCTGCAGAAAACTGAACTATCTTAAGGTACTGGTAGGCTCGCCACAAGAGCCCCCAGAGTGAATTACACCTGTTGACAAGCCTATTCCCCCACACAGATCTTTCAGTCAATTCTTTTCAGAACGTCATTCTTAACTATGAACTAAGAATCCAGGACCATCAGACATTTGGGGAAAGCCTCCATAAAAAAAGAGAGGTCAAAATAAGCAAACAGAAATAAAGGGGTGGAGGAGGGGAGTGATACTTGGAGTATTGGAAGAAAACAGACACCATAGGGATCAAAAAAAAACCTAAAAAAAAATCCTCTACTATTATTATCAGAGAAGACACCTGTTTCTCTCCCTACTAAAATGATAGAGAAAACTAAAGCATAAATCCATGAGGGTAAAGAGAACTGGATGAGAGATGACAGCAGAAAGAAGATATCAACTATCAGAAGCTGAGTACCTGATGTAGATTTTGCAGAGCTGGGAAAGCAGAAACTTAGTTCTGTGATATGGGTAGTTGTGCAATCAGAAGTCAGTCTTTTTTCAATTATGTTGTGCTTTGCTTTATTTGCACTACCAGTTCTTATTTTTTGAGTAGTATACTCTCTCCTGATTGGAGCTGTTAATGGGTTATCCACCAGTGGAGAAATCAGAATTATTAAAATGTAGTTTTTGTTTTCATGTGGTTCTCTTAAGTGGTCATGCGTTGTACCCTTCTCCCTATTCGTGAACCAACATTTCATAGGAATGGATAGCTGATGCTTTTCTGGGTGGCAGTGACAGTGATATTGAAAAGGATGCTGAAAAGAAAATACAAACAATATTCAATCTAAGAATGTGCTCTAAATTTTGCTCGTAAAGTAGTTGTTTAAAACTTGGTTCTTCCTTGTAAAATAATGTAGTAAATGGTTATGAGATTCCCAGACCAAACTTAAAAAACTTTTCTTCAGTAGTTAAATGGACATTGGTGAGTGCTCCAGGAGACTGAACTGTTTTGTATAATATTTTCCTGTGAAAAATTACTTTTTTGTGGTAAAGTGGCTACGTGGATTTAGAGTCATACAGATTTGAATTCAAATCCTGCCTCTGCCATTTTTATGCTGTGTAACCTTGAGTAAGTTATTTAGTGTTTCTGAATCTAAATAAAATCTAAATCAGTAAAATGAGATTAATAATATCCTACCCAGAGGGTAGTTGTAATGACTTAAGTGAAATTAAAATAGATAAAATCACTCAACCTAGCTCCTGGACCCTATAGGGTCAGTAAATGTTCGTAGTTTCCTTCACTTTTACCCTTGAGGTATGTAGTAAGAGGGAACATTAAGAGGGACTTAAGGGAACTGCGTGTCAATTGAAGGTATGTAACATTTTTGAAATGGAATTCCTGTGTTTTTAAACTTTTCCTTATTTATTTGCAACACGTGTGTTCCTTGTCATTTGATATACTTGCTGTTGTAATGCCGTAGAAAGAGCATAGGACTGGGACTCAGGAGATCCAGGGTCTAGTCAGCTTCCTTACTAACTAGATGAATGATGGTTGTATATGTTACTTCCCCACTTTGGGTCTCATGTTTGATTTGAAAAGTGAAAGTGTTTTATCGTAAGGTAACATCTAGAAATTTGTTTCTGCTCTAATATCATATGATCCTGTGATCTGTGAAGCTGAAGTTGTCTTTTTGCGACCTGGGTTTTGTGAGGTGTTAAGGCTTGGGATACATGTATTGTTACGAACTCAATATAATTGTTTGGAAGACTTGAGATTATTGGAGATTATAATAACTAGATTAATAGCTGATGTTTGGCTTTTTCATTGGAAAATAGTTCTGGCTATAAAACCTATTTTTGACTGGAAATATACCAGGACTAGCCATTGTTTTGCTTCCTACAGAGATAAATGATCTGTTAGTGCTGTTCACATGAAGCTATCACTGTTATTTTTTTCGATGTCATATAGATTATACCATTGCCCCTATAAACCCTTTCCTCCCGACAGTCGTGGACATTTTTATTCCTAGCATGATTTGGGATATGTGTGTGTATGTGTTTGTTTTAAATCATGTTTAATGTTTGTTATGCTAATTTTAGTTCAGTTGTCACTACCAAAGCAACCCCCAGGCTAGATCATGTTATTTGTTTCCGTGGTGGTTTTTTTCTTCTCATAGTCTGCATTTTATATTTGTGTGTGTGTGTGTGTGTGTGTTTGTATATATATATATATATTTATATATAGATATCTGATTTTATAGTATCTTTTTTCCCAGCTGGATTGAAAGCTCTTGGAGAGCAGTAACCACATTTCTTTTGCTGACCTTCATCTATTATGTCTGGCACATAATTGACATTCAGGATGTATTTTTGAATAAACTAATAAATTCATATTGTTTCCCAAGAAATATTAAATAAGTAGAAATATAGTGGTAAATAAAAACTCAAAATACTTACTAGAATTAACTGTAGCCTTTGCTCTTATAAAACAGTGAATCTAAAATGAAAGGAAAAAATAACCAAGGTGGTTGTATAAATGACTTTTATTATTGTTTGTGCAAGAACAGTGAACATTCCCTAGTACAGGAAGCAAGTTTTAAAAACTGCTGGCAGAACTAAGAAGTCAGACTGTCCTTGACCCTTAGATCATATGTTTTAGAGCCTGAGTTTCCTCAAATCTTCTTCAGTTTGGAGTAAACATTTTGACACAACGAAAGATTTATTCTGTAATTTTGGTCTTTATAAACAAAGAGCTTAACTAAATTTGTAGAAACAAAAAAGAAAACTTTCTCATTTGTACTAGTTTCATTTTTAAAAAGTTCATTTCCTTTCAAGTGCATAATACTGTAAAGTGAGCTCAGCTGTATTAGTAGATAAACATGTTGATTCATTTGGCCCTGAGCTACTGAATGAAGCCTGGAGGGGCACACTTTGTTCTTTCCCCCACCCAGTGGCAGAATGTTTTTCTTCCTCTTCTCCTTATTGTGGGAAGGAGACTGGAATAAGTGACTATTTAGGTTTACCTGAATTGATTAGGAGGTAAGGGAAAAAGATTTCTTCACTACTTCTTTTTCTTATTTTAATTCTTGTCATTAATATAAAGCGTATGTTTTTCATCCAGTTCTCATACGTTAATGAGTATGTGGAATAGTAGTTTGCTGTTACATATTACTTCACAGTTTTTATGAAGCCATTTTACTTAATACTCTATTTTGAGTTATTTATTGTTATGCGTCAGAGGTGTCTTCAGGTGTGTTGAGGGTGGACTTAATTTTGGAAGCAAAAAAAAGTAAGCTTATATCCAGTGGTATTGGGATAATATACTCATATGATTAATTTATGGTAGAGATTTTATGAAGTATATGAAGAATTTTTGTAAAAAACCTAGGATGATCCTTAGTATTTTGGAACAGATTTTAGAAAAGGACCAAAGTATGTGGCTTTCACATAAACCCTATAAGTAGTTGTTTGTTTCAGCACACATTGTTTCCCGTGTGTTTCATATCAAGTTAGGTACGGTGAATAGGCAAAGATTAATAAGAAATTCTCTGCCCTCAAGTAGCTTACTATCTGTGTACCATTTCCCAAAGTCATTATGGGTAGGTATTCCTCAAAAATAGATTTCTGCTTTTGAATAAGTTTGGGAAATACCTGGACTAAACAAAATAGAAGGTTTCCTTAGTAGGGTTCTCAAAAGTGTACATTGTAGAATTCCAAAAAGTAATTATAGTTTGTGAGAGTCTGAAAAAATTCCTTGTGACACAATTTTTTTTCTCATGAAACTTCTCAGGTGGGATCTGAGGGGATGGGAGGATGTGACAGATAGTGGCAGTAGCATGTTCAGAAAGAGGATGATTAATGTGTCATGGGACACCTTTTGTGAAACAGTGGACTCATGTAATATTCTTATCTAGCCCATGCCTTTGAATACGTCTCAGAAGTCTAGCATTTGCTGCAGATTCTCTGTTTATGCATCTTAATCCTTTATAGTTGGATGAAGGGCTTGATTCTTTTGATTGAATTAGTTAAGTGGAAATGGGAATTAGTAATTAATATGAAAAATGCTACCTGTTATCTCAAATTCAGCCTGTCTGAAAGCAGACTAACCATTTCTTCCAAAGTAGTTATACCTCCCAGCTTTTCTATTTGATTATACTGTTTTACCGCTTTTCTAGCACTTAGACATGAGACCACAGTTATTATTGACCTTTTCCTTTGTCTTATCCAACCATAACCCCAATGCCTATAACCAAATACTGCCTAATTTTTCCGTAATGTTCATCAGTGTTTTTTCCATTCCCACTGCTCATCTAGCTTAGATACACATGAAGTAAATGATCAGTAACTATTTGTCAGGTGATGGAATCTGTGTGTGATGTTTCCCAGTGCTAATCCAACACTGCTTTTATTCTGTCTCCCACTCCTAAATTTATATATCTGTCTGAATTATGCTCTTCTGTATGTGTTATATTACACTTTGTTCTCAAATCAGTTCCTATGTGCCCCTCCCCCTTTTTACATTCCTTAATTTCCTTTTCTTTGCAGCTTCTATTTCTTTTGCATTTCAGTAGCAGGAGTATTTTGTGTGGTGAAAAGTTGCTGTACTACTCTCATGACACTGTTCTCCAAAGCCTGGATCAAAGGGCAGAACAGGAGACTATGGGTGAGTTTCAAGGGCTGAGGAATGCTGTCACCCTCCAGCATTTCTGGTTCAATAGCGTCTAATCATTTTTGACAACTCTACCCCCAATGCTTTTAATAACTTCAGGGTTCATGATTGACTGGTTTGGTCTTATTTGCTTATTGAATACTTATCTGTTAGATACAGAATTATTAATTGTTTGTAAAAACTAAGTTACTAGTTAAATTTTGCTAATTTAAGCAGAAAGGAGGTCTCCTGGAGTTGATTGATGGAGAGGCCAGGCTGTCAGAATTGAGGCTATACAGCTGGGAAAGTGCCTTCATTCCCAAAACAGCTGTAGGAGAGAGAATATTCAGTAACTGAGTATTTTGCTTTTTAAAATTACATTCATATAGCTATTATATTCTTTTCTTTTTTTTTTCCCTTTCTTTTTTTGCGGTACATGGGCCTCCCACTGCCGCGGCCTCTCCGCCGCGGAGCGCAGGCCCCGGACGCGCAGGCCCAGCGGCCATGGCCCACGGGCCCAGCCGCTCTGCAACATGCGGGATCCTCCCGGACCGGGGCACGAAGCTGTGCCCCATGCATCGGCAGGCGGACCCCCAACCACTGCGTCACCAGGGAAGCCCTATTATACTCTTTAATTATAAACTTGTAAGTTGAGAAATTATTACTTTTCTTTTCAAGCAGAGGTTATTGTAGGGGAAATAGTGGGATGACTGGATTTGTATATCCTGGGATTTCAAATCCAGAGATGGGGAGAAAGAGGAAACACAAATTTTCAGAATATGAAAGGATAATTTTGGTCTACTTCGTGCTTGAGTACCCCTTTTTGAGCAGGGTTAGAGGATAGCCTTAGGTCAGTACATTTCTCAGTGTGTACTTGTTTAAACATAATTCAAATCTCTCGGTGAAAATTCTACCGGTTTCTTGTCTCTTACAGAAGAAAAAACAACCAAACTGCTATCAATAATCTTTAAGGCTCAGAATGATCTGGACAGAGGTAGAGTTACCATGAAGCTAATTAAAGCTTGAGGTCTCTTGCTTGTGCAGGCTGTTTCCTGGACGGGACCTAAATTGGTTAAGGCCACCATAGTTTTATACTTTGACTTCCTCCCTGTCACACTCTGCATCCTTGCAGGTTATGTTGGAGTGGACATAGGGAGTTTTGGAATCCTAAGGAGAGATGTGTTGGTACATTTATGTGATTTGCAGTACCTTTCACATATAGTTTAGTTATTGCGGGTTGACCCAGTTTAAGAATGCTTACCACCTGGGATCCTCACATGAAGGTACAAGGCCAGAGGCTGAATAGTGATATGAACTTGTACCGTGACACCCAGTCAGGACTGGAAGAATGTGGGTAATGGAGGAGAAACCAAGATGTCCATTTTAAAGTTTGTTAAACATTCTTCTAATCTTAGAACTCATGAAAGAAATGTAGAAGAGGTTTTCACAAATTCAATAATTTGAAGTATTTAAGCTGGGACAGAGTGAGCGCCATCAACAGGCAATTGTGAAGCTGAAAGAAACTTTTCTAAACTATCAATTATAAAAAATAAATTTTCACCCTCTATTCTAGGTGAAAGACTGAACTGTTCTCTCTGATGACTCTAGAAAATGATATTACAAAATCATTGTCATGAAGAGACAGTCAAGTGCAATACAGCCAAGATATGTAGGAAAAATTATTATGAAGGTGTGCCAGGGAGTTAATTATTTAAAATATTATGTTAGGATTGTTTGATGTGCTTGAGAACTATTAAAATTTTGTAATTTAATGTAGTTTTCTTTCTCATTCTGAAGAAATACTCAATTTAGGACTTAATTTTGTTTTTATAGTTTTGTATTCTCTTCCCCCAGTTTATAAACTTCAATCTCCATTAAAACCTAGATCTACCCTGGATTTCCTCTTGTCTGCCTCTTCTCATATACTCATCCCCTCATTCATTGCAGTCCAGACATATTCATCTGTTTGTCCCTCAAATGGATTATGTTTGCTCTCATGTCAGGCCTTAGGCACTTGGGTATTCCACTTTTTCCTTACCTTTTTTTTTATGAGGAAGATTTATTTATTTACTTTTTTAAACATCTTTATTGGAGTATAATTGCTTTACAATGGTGTGTTAGTTTCTGCTCTATAACAAAGTGAATCAGCCATACATATACATATATTACCATATCTCCTCCCTCTTGCATCTCCCTCCCACCCTCCCTATCCCACCCCACTAGGTGGATACAAAGCACCCAGCTGATACCCCTGTGCTATGCAGCTGCTTCCCACTAGCTATTTTCCATTTGGTAGTGTATATACGTACGTGCCACTCTCTTACTTTGTCCCAGCTTACCCTTCCCCCTCCCAGTGTCCTCAAGTCCATTCTCTACGTTTGCGTGTTTATTCCTGTCCTGCCCCTAGGTTCTTCATAACCTTTTTTTTTTTTTTTAGATTCCATATATATGTGTTAGCATACAGTATATGTTTTTCTCCTTCTGACTTACTTCACTCTGTATGACAGTCTCTAGGTCCATCCCAGATAACTCAATTTTGTTTCTATTTATGGCTGAGTAATATTCCATTATATATATATGCCACATCTTCTTTATCCATTCATCTATCGATGAACAGTTAGGTTGCTTCCATGTGCTGGCTATTGTAAATAGAGCTTCAGTGAACATTGTGGTACATGACTCTTTCTGAATTATGGTGTTCTCAGGGTATATGCCCAGTAGTGGGATTGCTGGGTCGTATGGTAGTTCTATTTGTAGTTTTTTAAGGAACCTCCATACTGTTCTCCATAGTGGCTGTATCAATTTACATTCCCACCAACAGTGCAAGAGGGTTCCCTTTTCTCCACACCCTCTCCAGCATTTATTGTTTGTAGATTTTTTTGATGATGGCCATTCTGACTGGTGTGAGGTGATACCTCATTGTAGTTTTGATTTGCATTTCTCTAATGATTAGTGATGTTGAGCATCCTTTCATGTGTTTGTTGGCAATCTGTATATATTCTTTGGAGAAATGTCTGTTTAGGTCTTCTGCCCATTTTTGGATTGGGTTGTTTGTTTTTTTGATATTGAGCTGCATGAGCTGCTTGTATACTTTGGAGATTAATCCTTTGTCAGTTGCTTCATTTGTGAATATTTTCCCCCATTTTGAGGGTTGTGTTTTTGTCTTGTTTATGGTTTCCTTTGCTGTGCAAAAGCTTTGAAGTTTCATTAGGTCCCATTAGTTTATTTTTGTTTTTATTTCCATTTCTCTAGGAGGTGGGTCAGAAAGTATCTTGCGGTGATTTATGTCATGGAGTGTTCTGCCTATGTTTTCCTCTAAGAGTTTTATAGTGTCTGGCCTTACATTTAGGTCTCTAGTCCATTTTGAGTTTACTTTTGTGTATGGTGTTAGGGAGTGTTCTAATTTCATTCATTTACATGTAGCTGTCCAGTTTTCCCAGCACCACTTATTGAAGAGGATGTCTTTTCTCCATTGTATATTCTTGCCTCCTTTATCAAAAAGAAGGTGACCATATGTATGTGGGTTTATCTCTGGGCTTTCTATCCTCTTCCATTGATCTATATTTCTGTTTTTGTGCCAATACCATACTGCCTTGATTAATGTAGCTTTGTAGTATAGTCTGAAGTAAGGGAGACTGATTCCTCCACCTCTGTATTTCTTTCTCAAGATTGCTTTGGCTATTTGGGGTCTTTTTTGTTTCCATACAAACTGTGAAATTTTTTGTTCTAGTTCTGTGAAAAATGCCATTGGTAGTTTAATAGGGATTGCATTGAATCTGTAGATTGCTTTGGGTAGTATAGTCAATTTCACAATGCAGATTCTTCCAATCCAAGAACATGGTATATCTCTTCATCTGTTTGTATCATCTTTAATTTCTTTCATCAGTGTTGTATAGTTTTCTGCATACAGGTCGTTTGTCTCCTTAAGTAGGTTTATTCCTAGGTATTTTATTCTTTTTGCTGCTGTGGTAAATGGGAGTGTTTCCTTAATTTCTCTTTCAGATTTTTCATCATTATTATATAGGATTACAAGAGATTTCTGTGCATTAACTTTGTATCCTGCTACTTTACCAAATTCATTAATTAGCTCTAATAGTTTTCTGGTAGCATCTTTAGGATTCTCTATGTATAGTATCATGTCATCTGCAAACAGTGACAGTTTCACTTCTTTTCTGATTTGGATTCCTTTTATTTCCTTTTATTCTCTGATTGCTGTGGCTAAATATTCCAAAACTATGTTGAATAAGAGTGGTGAGAGTGGGCAGCCTTGTCTTGTTCCTGATCTTAGTGGAAATGGTTTCAGTTTTTCACCATTGAGAACGATGTTGGCTGTGGGTTTGTCATATATGGCCTTTATTATGTTGAGGTAAGTTCCCTCTATGCGTACTTTCTGGAGGGTTTGAATCATAAATGCTTGTTGAATTCTGTCGAAAGCTTTTTCTGCGTCTATTGAGATGATCATATGGCTTTTCTCCTTCAATCTGTTAATATGGTGTATCACATTGATTTGCGTATATTGAAGAATCCTTGCATCCCTGGGAAAAACCCCATTTGATCATGGTGCATGATCATTTTAATATGCTGTTGTATTCTGTTTGCTAGTATTTTGTTGAGGATTTTTGGATCTATGTTCATCAGTGATGTTGGCCTGTAGTTTTCTTTTTTTGTGGCATCTTTGTCTGGTTTTGGTATCAGGGTGATGGTGGCCTCATAGAATGAGTCTGGGAGTATTCCTCACTGCTATATTTTGGAAGAGTTTGAGAAGGATAGGTGTTAGCTCTTCTCTAAATGTTTGATAGAATTCGCCTGTGAAGCCGTCTGGTCCAGGGCTTTTGTTTGTTTGAAGATTTTTGATCACATTTCAGTTTCAGTGCTTGTGATTGGTCTGTTTATATTTTCTCTTTCTTCCTGGTTCAGTCTCAGAGGGTTGTGCTTTTCTAAGAATTTGTCCATTTCTTCCAGGTTGTCCATTTTATTGGCATAGAGTTGCTTGTAGTAATCTCTCATGATCCTTTGTATTTCTGCATTGTCAGTTGTTACTTCTCCTTTTTCATTTCTAATTCTGTTGATTTGAGTCTTCTCCCTTTTTTCCTTGATGAGTCTCGCTAATGTTTTATCAATTTTGTTTATCCTCTCAAAGAACCAGCTTTTAGTGTTATTGATCTTTGCTGTCGTTAACTTCATTTCTTTTTCATTTATTTCTGATCGGATCTTTATGATTTCTTTCCTTCTGCTAACTTTGGGGTTTTTTTGTTCTTCTTTCTCTAATTGCTTTAGGTGTTAGGTTAGGTTTTTTATTTGAGATGTTTCTTGTTTGTTGAGGTAGGATTGTATTGCTGTAAACTTCCCTCTTAGAACTGCTTTTGCTGCATCCCATAGGTTTTGGGTTGTCGTGTTTTCATTGTCATTTGTTTCTAGGTATTTTTTGATTTCCTCTTCGATTTTTTCAGTGATCTCTAGGTTATGTACTAGTGTATTGTTTAGCCTCCATGTGTTTGTATTTTTTACAGATTTTTTCCTGTAATTGATATCTACTCTCATAGTGTTGTGGTCGGAAAAGATACTTGATACGATTTCAGTTCACAAAGGCTTGGTTTGTGACCCAAGATATGATCTATCCTGGAGAATGGTCCATGAGCACTTGAGAAGAAAGTGTATTCTGTTGTTTTTGCATGGAATGTCCTATAAATATCAATTAAGTCCATCTTGTTTAATGTATCATTTAAAGCTTGTGTTTCCTTATTTATTTGCATTTTGGATGATCTGTCCATTGGTGAAAGTGGGGTGTTAAAGTCCCCTACTGTGATTGTGTTACTGTCGATTTCCCCTTTTATGGCTGTTAGCATTTGCCTTATGTATTGAAGTGCTCCTATATTGGGTGCATAAATATTTACAATTGTTATATCTTCTCCTTGGATTGATCCCTTGATCATTATGTAGTGTCCTTCTTTGTCTCTTGTAATAGTCTTTATTTTAAAGTCTGTATTGTCTGATATGAGAAGTGCTACTCCAGCTTTCTTTTGATTTCCATTTGCAAGGAATATATTTTTCCATCCCCTCACTTTCAGTTTGTATGTGTCCCTAGGCCTGAAGTGGGTCTCTTGTAGGCATCGTATATAGGGGTCTTGTTTTTGTATCCATCAGCCAGTCTGTGTCTTTTGGTGGGAGCATTTAATCCATTTACATTTAAGGTAGTTATCGATATGTATGTACCTACTACCATTTTCTTAATTATTTTGGGTTTGTTATTTTAAATCTTTTCCCTCTCTTGTGTTTCCTGCCTAGAGAAGTTCCTTTAGCATTTGTTGTAGAGCTGGTTTGGTGGTGCTGAATTCTTTTAGCTTTTGCTTGTCTGTAAAGGTTTTAATTTCTCTGTTGAATCTGAATGAGATCCTTGCTGGGTAGAGTAATCTTGGTTGTGGGTTTTTCCCTTTCGTCACTTTAAATATGTCCTGCCACTTCCTTCTGTCTTGCAGAGTTTTTGCTGAAAGATCAGCTGTTAACCTTATGGGGATTCCCTTGTATGTTATTTGTTTTTTTTCCCTTGCTGCTTTTAATATTTGTTCTTTGTATTTAATTTTTCATAGTTTGATTAAGATGTGTCTTGGCATGTTTCTCCTTGGATTTATCCTGTATGGGACTCTCTGTGCTTCCTGGACTATTTCCTTTCCCATATTAGGGAAGTTTTCAACTATTAATCTCTTCAGGTATTTTCTCAGTCCCTTTGTTTTCTCTTCTTCTTCTAGGACCCCTGTAATTCAAATGTTGATGCATTTCATGTTGTCCCAGAAGTCTCTGAAATTGTCCTCAATTCTTTTCATTCTTTTCTCTTTATTTTTCTCTGTGGCAGTTTTTTCCACTATTTTATCTTCCAGGTCACTTATCCGTTCTTCTGCCTCAGTTATTCTGTTATTGATTCCTTCTAGAGAATTTTTAATTTCATTTATTGTGTTGTTCATCATTGTTTGTTTGCTCTTTAGTTCTTCCAGGTCCTTGTTAAACATATCTTGTATTTTCTCCATTCTGTTGCCAAGATTTTGGATCATCTTTAGTATCATTACTCTGAATTCTCTTTCAGGTAGACTGCCTATTTCCTCTTCATTTGTTTGGTCTGGTGGGTTTTTACCTTGCTCCTTCTGTTCTATATTCCTCTGTCTTCTCATTTTTCTTAGCTTACTGTGTTTGGGGTCTCCATTTTGCAGGCTGCAGGTTCATAGTTCCTGCTGTTTTTGGTGTCTGCCCCCAGTGGCTATGTTTGATTCAGTGGGTTGTGTAGGCTTCATGGTGGTGGGGACTGGTGCCTGTGTTCTGGTGGATGAGGCTTGATCTTGTCTTTCTGGTGGGGAGGACCATGTCCAGTGGTGTTTTTCAGGGTGTGTTTGACCTTATGGTTTTAGGCAGCCTCTCTGCTAATGGGTGTGGTTGTGTTCCTTTCTTGGTAGTTATTTGGCATGGGGTGTCCAGTACTGTAGCTTGCTGGTTGTTGAGTGGAGCTGGGTCTTAGCATTGAGATGGAGATCTCTGGGAGAGCTTTCGCCGTTTGATATTATGTAAGGCTGGGAGGTCTCTGGTGGACCAATGTCCTGAACTCGGCTGTGCCACCTCAGAGGCACAGGCCTGATACCCTGCCGGAGCACCAAGACCCTGTCAGCCACTCGGCCAGGTATGTGGGGCGTTTCTTGCCTTTTAGGAAGTCTGAGGTCTTCTGTCAGCGTTCAGTAGATGTTCTGTAGGAGTTGTTCCACATGTAGGTGTAGTTTTGATGTATTTGTGGGGAGGATGGTGATCTCCACGTCCTATTCCGCCGGCATCTTGAAGGTGCCCCCTCTGCCCGGAGGTGGGCGGAAACAGCCAGCCATCTCTAGGCGGCAGTGAAGTTGGGCGGCGGAGCTCACGGGCTCCGGCAGATCAGGGAGAACAAGGTACCCAGCAAGAAGGCGGCCACAGCGCAGCCCCGGTACAGGCTGAGCCTGAGGAGGCTTTCCTTACCTTTTCGAAGGATTTTTTATTATTTACTTCTCAGGACAAGTGTACTTCTTCTAGAGTCTTTGAACACCCAAAGTATCCTTTTCTTCCTCCCTCATCTCTACCACATCACCTGTTCTAATATTTTTAAAGCATTTACCAGTACGTGACTTTTTGTTTGTTTATATTTTTATTGACTGCCTCCACCTTCGAGAATATGAGCTTCATCTGTGAGAGTTATATCGTTCACTGCTGTATTCCCAGAGCCTGGAATAGCGTCTGGATCTTTAGTCACTCAATGGATATATTTTGAATGAAGTGTTATTAATGAGCTTGAACTTGTACATTTTGCTATGTACTTCTGTGCTATGTATTTACAGTTTCTAATTTTGTTAATTTTTCTTGCATGCCATTTGTCTCTTACAGAGAAAAAAAACTTTGTCTCTTACAGGTTGTATTCACTGAATGTAATGCTGGGTTGTCTTATCAATTTGTATAAACACTCTTTTGATCTTTTCTGCAAATATTGCTTAAGTTTGTTATCTGCCATTATATTTTGATTAAAAGCATTCTGTTTTGGAATATTCAAGCAAACAAAAAACTATAGAGAATAATAAGATGAGCACTCATGTACCCGTCTTGTAGCTTTATAATATTTTAGTATCAGATCCTTCTTTTTAATTAATTGAGCATTACAGATGCACTTGAAGTTTATGCATCCCTCTCATATTACTCCATCTCCTTTTACCCTGCTTATCCAGAGGTATACCTAGTTCTGTGTTTGCCATTCTCATGCATTTATATTTAAAATATTTTCTTATGTATATATGCATATATTAATAATAGAACTAGTATGTTTTCAAACTTTGTATAAATGATACCATACTGCATGTATCTTCTCCAGCTTTTTTTTTTATTTAAGTAGGTGATTTACATTGTTGTGATAGTTTTAGGTGTACAACAAAGTGATTCAGTTATACATATATATCAATTCTTTTTCAGATTCTTTTCCATTATAGGGTATTACAAGGTATTGAATATAGTGCTATACAGTAGGCCCTTGTTTACCTATTTTGTATATAGTAACATGTATCTGTTAATGCCATACTCCAAATTTATACCTCCCCCGCTTCCCCCTTTGGTAACCATAAGTTTGTTTTCAGTGCCTGTGAGTCTATTTCTGTTTTGTAAATAAGTTCATTTGTATCATTTTTTTTAGATTCCACATATAAGTGATATCATGACTTTTGTATTTTCTGTGTGACTTACTTCACTTAGTATGGTAATCTCTAGGTCCATCCATGTTGTTGCAAATGGCATTATTTCGTTCTTTTTTATGGCTGAGTAAATATCCCATTATATATATATACATATGTATATACACACACACACATATATATATATATATATATATATATATATATCATATCTTCTTTATGCATTTCATTCCTCTGTCAGTGGACATTTAGGTTGCTTCCATGCCTTGGCTATTATAAATAGTGCTGCTATGAATATTGGGGTGCATGTATCTTTTTGAAATAGGAGTTTTCCTCTTTTCTGGATATATGCCCAGGAGTGGAATTGCTGGATCATATGGTAACTCTATTTTTAGTTTTTTAAGGAACCTGTATGCTTTTCTTCATAGTGGCTGCACCCATTTATATTCCTATCAATAGTATAGCAGGGTTCCCTTGTCTCCACACACTCTCCACCATTTATTTATGTAGACCTTCTGATGATGGCTATTCTGACTGATGTGAGGTGATACCTGATTGTAGTTTTGATTTGTATTTCTCTGATAATTGGTGATGTTGAGCATCTTTTCATGTGCCTGTTGGCCATGTGTATGTTTTCTTTGGAGAAATGTCTCTTTAGGTCTTTTGCCCATTTTTTGATTAGGTTGTTTTTTGATATTGACCTGTATGAACTATTTGTATATTTTGGAAATTAATCCCTTGTTTGTTGCATCATTTACAAATATTTTCTCCCATTCCTCAGGTTGTCTTTTTGTTTTGTGTATGGTTTTCTTTGCTGTGCAAAAGTTTAATTAGGTCCCATTTATTTAATTTTGCTTTTATTTTCATTACTCTAGGAGTTGGATCCAAAAAAGTATTGCTGCAATTTATGTTAAAGAGTGTTCTGCCTATGTTTTCCCCTAGGAGTATCATAGTATCCAGTCTTACATTCAGGTCTTTAATCTGTTTTGAGTTTATTTTTTGTGTGTGGTGTTAGAGAATGTTCTAATTTCATTCTTCTGCATGTAGCTGTCCAGTTTTTCCATCACAACTTACTGAAGAAGACTGTCTTTTCTTCATTGTATATTCTTGCCTCTGTTGTCATAGATTAATTGACCATAGGTGTGAGGATTTATTCCTGAACTTTCTGTCCTGTTCCTTTGATCTATGTGTCTGTTTTTGTGCCAGTATCATACTGCTTTGATGACAGTAGCTTTGTAGTATAGTCTGAAGTCAGGGAGCCTGATACCTCCAGCTGAGTTCTTCTTTCTCAAGATTGTTTTGGCTATTCGGGGTCTTTTGTGTTTCCATATAAATTTAAAAATTATTCGTTCTAGTTCTGTGAAAAATGCCATCAGTAATTTGATAGGGATTGTATTGAATATATAGATTTCCTTGGGCAATGTGGTTATTTTAACAATTATTGATTTTTCCAATTGTGGAAAATGGTATCTTTCCATATGTTTATGTCATCTTCAGTTTCTTTCATCAGTGTCTTACAGTTTGTGGGGTATAGGTCTTTTGGCTCCTTAGGAAGGTTTATTCCTAGCTATTTTATTCTTTTTGATGTGATGATAAATGAGATTGTTTCTTTAATTTCTCTTTCTGATATTTCATTGTTAGTGTATAGAAATGTAACAGATTTCTGTATATTAATTTTGTATCCCGCAACTTTATCTAATTTATTAGTAGTTTTTAGAGTTCTAGCAGTTTTTTGGTGGCTACTTGAGGATTTTCTGTGTACAGTATTATGTCATCTGCAAATAGTGACAGTTTTACTTCTTTGTTTCCAATTTGGATTCCTTTTATTTCTTATTCTCATCTGATTGCTGTGGCTAGGACTTCCAAAACTGTGTTGAAAAAAAGTGGTGAGAGTGGGCTTCCTTGTCTTATCTTTTCACCATTGAGTATGATGTTAGCTGTGGGTTTGTCATATATGGGCTTTATTATATGGAGGTATGTTTGCTCTTTGCCCACTTTCTGGAGACTTTTTATCATAAATGGATGTTGAATTTTATCAAAAGCTTTTCTGCATCTATTTAGGTGATCATACGGTTTTCATTCTTCAATTTTTTTAAAAAAATTTTATTTTATATTGGAGCAGAGATGATTAACAGTGTTGTGTTAGTTTTAGGTGTACAGCAAAGTGATTCAGTTATACATATACATGTATCTATTCTTTTTCAAATTCTTTTCCCATTTAGGTTATTACAGAGTATTGAGCAGAGTTCCCTGTGCTATACAGTAAGTCCTTGTTGGTTATCTATTTTAAATATAGCAGTGTGTACATGTCAATCCCAAACTCCCAATCTGTTCCTCCCCACGCACCCTTCCCCCCTAGTAACCATAAGTTTGTTCTCTAAGTTTGTGAGTCTGTTTCTGTATTGTAGATAAGTTCGTTTATATCATTTTTGTTTTAGATTCCTCATATAAGCAATATCATATGATAGTTGTTTTTCTCTGTCTGACTTACTTCACTTAGAATGATAATCTCCAGGTCCATCCATGTTATTGTAAATGGCATTATTTTATTCATTTTAAAGGATGAGTAACATTCCATTGTATATATGTACTACATCTCTTTATCCATTCATCTGTCGATGGATGTTTAGGTTGCTTCATTCTTCAATTTGTTAATGTGGTGTATCACATTGACTTGCTGATATTGAAGAATCCTTGCGTTCCTGGGACAAATCCCATTTGACATGGCATGTGATCTTTTTAAGGTATTTTTGGATTCTGTTTGCTAGTATTTTGTTGAAGATTTTTACATCTATGTTCATCAGTGATATTGGCCTGTAATTTTCTTCTATTGTGATATCTTTGTCTGGTTTTGGTATTAGGGTCATGGTAGCTTCATAGAATGAGGTTGGAAGTTTTCCTTCCTCTGCCATTTTTTGGAATAGTTTCAGGAGGATAGGTGTTAATGCTTCTCTAAATGTTTGGTAGAGTTTACCTGTGAAGCCATCTGGTCCTGGACTTTTGTTTGTTTGGGGAGTTTTTAAATTACTGATGTAATTGCATTACTGTTAATTGGTTTGTTCATATTTTCTGTTCCTTCCTGGTTCAGTCTTGGGAGACTGTACCTTGCTAAGAATTTGTCCATTTCTTCTAGGTTGTCCATTTTATTGGTGTGTAGTTGCTTGGAGTAGTCTCTTATGATGTATTTCTGTATTTCTATGGTGTCGTTTATAACTTCTCCTTTTTCATTTCTATTTTGATTGATTTGGGCCCTGTCTCTTTTTTTCTTGATGACTCTGGTTAAAGTTTTATCAATTTTGTTTACCTTTTCACAGAACCAGCTTTTGGTTTCATTGATCTTTTCTGTTGTTTTTTTAGTCTCTATTTCATTTATTTCTGCTCTGATCTTTATGATTTTTTTCCTTCTACTAACTTTGGGTTTTGTTTTTCTTTCTGTAGTTGCTTTAGGTTAGGTTGTTTATTTGATATTTTTCTTGTTTCCTGAGGTATGCTTATATTGCTATAAACTTCCTTCTTAGAATTGCTTTTGCTGTGTCCCATTGTTGTGTTTTCATTTGTCTCTAGGTACTTTTTGATTTCCTCTTTGATTTCTGCAGTGATCCATTGGTTGTTTAGTAACATATTGTTTAGCCTCCACGTGTTTGTGTTTTTTTGCAGTATTTTTCTTGTAGTTGATTTCTAGTCCTACAACCTGGTGGTCGGGGAAGATGCTTGATATGATTTCAATTTCCTTAAATTCACCAAGGCTTGTTTTGTGGCCTAGCATGTGATCTGTCCTGGAGAATGTTCCATGTGCACTTGAAAAGAATGTGTATTCTGCTTTCAGGTGGAATGCTCTCTCTCTATATCAATTAAGTACATTTGGTCTAATGTGTTACTTAAGGTCGGTGTTTCCTTATTGATTTTCTGTCTGGATGATCTGTCAATTGATGGTAAGTGGGGCATTAAAGTCCCCTACTATTATTGTATTACTGTCGACTTCTCCTTTTACGTCTATTAACATTTTCTTTATATATTGAGATGCTCCTATGCTGGGTGCATGTATTTTATAATTGTTATATCTTCTTGGATTGATCCCTTGATCATAGATGGATGAGTGTCCGTCTTTGTCTCTTGTAACAGTCTTTGTTTTAAAGTCTATTTTGTCTGATATGAGTATTGCTACTCCAGTTTTCCATTTGCCTGGAATACCTTTCTCCATCCCCTCACTTTCAGTCTCTATGTGTCTCTAGATCTGAAGTGCGTCTTTTGTAGGCAGCATATATGTGGGTCTTGTTTTTGTATCCATTCAGTCAGTCCAAGACTTCTGGCTGGAGCATTTAGTTCGTTCATTTACATTTAAGGTAATTATCAGTATGTATGTTCTTGTTGCCATTTTTTAAATTGTTTTGAATTTGTTTTTGTAGGTCTCCCCCCGTTCTTCTTTTGTTCTCTTCTTGTGATTTGATGAGTGTCTTTATTTAGTGTTATGTTTGGATTCCCTTTTCTTTTTTGTGTGTATATCTGTTACAGGTTTTTTTTTTTTTTAAAACATCTTTATTGGAGTATAATTGCTTTACAGTGGTGTGTTAGTTTCTGCTTTATAACAAAGTGAATTGTTTGTGGTTACCATGAGGTTTTTGTCGGGCACTCTATATATACTTGGTTGTTTTAAGTTACTGATCTCTCACTTTCTAATACATTTTAACAACCTTACATTTGTACTCTCCTTCCCTCACAGTTACTGTTTTTTGACACTGTATTTTTCATCTAATTGTTCTGTGTATCCCTTATTGTGGATAGAGATGATTTTACTACTTTTGTCTTTTAACCTCCCTACTAGCTTTGTGTGTGTTCATGATTTCCTACCTTTATTGTATGTTTCCCTTTACTGGTGATGTTTTTTATTTCGTAATTTTCTTAGTCCTAGTTATGGCCTTTTCTTTTTCATGTAGAGAAGTTCCTTTAACATTTGCTGTAAAGGTGGTTTGGTGGTGCCGAATTCTTTTAGCTTTTGCTTGTCTGTAAAGGTTTTGATTTCTTCATCAAATCTGAATGAGAGCCTTGCTGAGTAGAACATTCTTGGTTGTAGGTTTTTCCCTTTCATCACTCTAAATATATTGTGCCATTCTCTTCTGGTCTGCAGTTTCTGCTGAAAAATCAGCTGATAGCCTTTATAAACCTTCTTTTAGTGTTATGTTTTTAAGGTGTATTTATATTGATACACGGAGTTCTGATTTCTTCATTTTCACTGCTGCGTGGTTTTGCATGAATAAACCACGCTTTTTAAAACTGTTCTGTTGAAGAGCTTTAAGTGGTTGCCAGTTTTTTACCTATTACAAGCAGTGCTGCAACAAATGTTTTTGTACGTTCCCCATGTATATGTGAAATTTTTATTGCAAATAGAAAATTGCTAGGTCATAGGGTATGCTCTCCCTTCACCTTTACTAGATTTTGTATATTGTTTTCTGAAGTAGTTGTTAACACTTTACTTCCACCAGCAGTTTGTGAGACTTTTCTTCTTGTCACACATAAGTTTTGTCATTCTGATGTGTGAGAATTGGTATTTTGGTGTTTTAAATTTGAATTTCTCTGGTTATTAATGGGGTTTCTAGTTCTTTTCATATGTTTATTGCTACGTAATTTCTTTTATAAATTGCATTTTCTACTCTTTGCCCCACTCCCTTTTTTGTATTAGATGGTTTGTCCTTGTTGACTTGTAGGAAGTTTTCAAGAATTGATATTCATTATTTGTTATTTGAATTATAAATACTTTCTTTTAGTTTGTGGCTTGTCCTTTTAGTTGTATGAGTACTAACTTTTTTGTACCAAAACCTTTCATTTTCAATATAGATACATTTGTCAATCTTTTCCTTTATAATTTTGCTTCTTATAATTCTTATAGTTCTTATAATTTTTAAGAACTTCCTTTCCTACATTGAGGTTATAACAATAGTCTTTATTTATTGTCTATTGCTGCATAACAAATTACCAGCAAAACCTATTTGGTTAAAAGAAACAATAAATATTTATTATTTCTTTTCATTTCTGGGAGCAGGGTGTTTGTTTGGTTATGATCTTGGTCTCTTATGAGGTTGCAGTCAACATGTCAGTCAGGGCTTCAATCATCTGTAGGTTTAATTAAGGCTGGAGGACTTGCTTTTAAAGATAGCCTACTCAAATGGCCAGTGAGTTGGTGTAGGCTGTTGGTTGGAGGACTCAGTTCCTCTTGATGTGATCCTTTACTAGGGCCACTTGAGTGTTATCATAATTTGGAGGCTGACTTCCCCTGAATGAGTGAGCCAGGAGATCAGAGTGGAAACTAATGTCTTTTTTGATCTAGGCTCTGAAGTCACAGACTGTCAGTCAGCCTGTTCATTGTGGGAGGAGACCATACTGAGACTGGAATACCAGTGTGAGAGGATCACTGAAGGCTGTCTTGGAGCCTCACTACCAGAGTGTCTTACATTTTTTAATAAGATATCTAAAAGTTATTTCACATTTAGTTCTTCTTTATTCCACCTTGAGGATGTTATGTTTTGTGTGTGTGTGTGGGGAGGTGTAAAGAAGGGGTTCTAATCTTATTATGTTTCTAAAAGTATAATAATTGCCTCAATCTCATTTGTTGAGTAATCCATCATATTGTTCTTTTTATATGTGGGTTTGCTTCCGGGCTCTCTCTACTCTCTTTTAGCCTGCTTTTTCATTCCTGTACCAGTACCACTTTACAACAAGTACTGATCTCTCTAAGGCAAGTCTCAAACTCTTTTTACTCTTCTTCACTATTGGCTTAGCTCTTCTTGTCTCCAAAGGTTATTAAGAGAGAAATTGTTAAATAAATCCATTTGATTTTTAGAGTCAGGTTTTATGAAGAGTTCTGCTGGGATTTTGCTTAAGGAATATAAAAGTATAACCCTTTTTTCATTAAAAAATTAATAGGTGCTTAGTAAAGATTTGTGAAATACAGATAAGTTAAAAAAACTTAAAACAAATAAAGCATCCATAACCACATCACCCAAATATCATCATTATTGTAGCATTAAGAATTTTTAAAGTTTTGATTTTGTAAAAACTAAATCTTCTCTATAACAAAAACCATCACATATTGGGGAAAAAAATAAGGATTAACATTTTTATTATAGTGTGTGTCCATAAAACATTAAGAAAAAGATAAATAGAAAAATGGACAAAGAATATGAACAGACATTTGACAGAGGCGGATGTACAGAGAAGTCCATATGCTCATTCCTCAAATGTTAACATTTTCCACATTTGCATTTCTTTTTTCTCTCCTTATCCTCCCTGTCATTTCCTCTCTGTCTCAGTGCTTTGTTCCTCCTTCCCCATCAATATATGATATTTAAAATATATAGAAATATTTTAAATATATTTAAAGATACTTAGGTTCAAATACATAGATTTTCTGAACCGTTTGAGACATGATGACCCTTTTACCTTTATATACTTAAGTGTGTGTTTCTTAAAAGTAGGACGTTATCTTACTTAATTGAAGTATAGTTATCAAAATTAAGAAATTAACATTGACACAATGCTGTCATCCAGATATTGTCAATAATAACCTTTATAAGCCCTCCCTCTCCAAAAAAATCTTGGATCATCATGCAAGAGTCATTATGTGACATCATGATGTCTGGTCGTGCACCTGATACATCAGTTGTCATGTCTCTTTAGTCTACTTTAATCAGGAAGCACATGATATTGCTTCGTCCCAATCCTGGTGATGTTAACTTTGATCACTGGTTACAATGGTGTCTACCAAGATTCTTCTCCATTGTAAGGTTATTATTATTCCCTCTGTAATTAATAAGAATCTTGTGGTGTGATACCTTTTTTTTATTATTGATTATTTATTTTTGGCTGCACTGGCTTTTTGTTGCTGCAGGCAGGCTTTCTCTAGTTGCAGCGAACCGGGCCTACTGTTTGTTGAGGTGTGCGGGTTTCTCACTGTGGTGGCTTCTCTTGTTGTAGAGCATGAGCTCTAGGCACACAGACTCAGCAGTTGTGGCTTGTGGCCTCTAGGGCGCAGGCTCAGTAGTTGTGGCGCATGGGCTTAGCTGCTCCGCGGCACGTGGGATCTTCCCGAACCAGGGCTCGAACCTGTGCCCCCTGCATTGACAGGTGGATTCTTAACCACTGTGCCACCAGGGAAGTCCTGTGGTGTGATACTTTGTGACCATATAAATATCTGGTTGCTCGTCAAACTTTGGCCCACGAGTTTCAGCATCCAGTTATTGTTCTTGTTTGAGCCAGCTGTTTGTTATTCATGGTGATTTTCTAATTTAGTTGTTCCTTTTTAATTTTAATTGACTTTTCACTACAAAAAAAGGTTCTCCTTCATGAGAACTTTTATTCAAAAACGTTCTCCTATTTTTATGCTAATTTATTCAATGGATTATAGTCTTTTCCCATCATTATTAATTCTGAAATGCTCAAATTATCCTAGATTTGGCCCATGTAAGCCCTGAAAAGCTAGCTCTATATTCTTTTGACATGTTCCCATCAATTTGTGAAGACTTTCTCACACAATAAAATATTCCAGGCTCATCATATAGTTTCCCAGCTCTAGAATCAACCAATTTCTCCAGGGAGCTCTGATTCCTTTTTGTGGGGAATAGTATTATCTTTGTTTTATTCTTAATTGCCTTTATTCTTCATTACTGTATGTTTTTTATTCTATCTTGATTTGTTCTATTTTTGCATGGCTAACCATACTGCTTTAATTATTTAAGTTTTATAGTTTAGTTTATTATTTAATTATTAGATCTCTCTGGTAATATTTGACACTAGAGACCAATCATGTCTTCTTGCTTGTACTCCAAAACCTCATAATTCCTGTTTTTTTCTTGACCTGTTTGATTGTTTATGTCATGCTTCTTCTGGATTCTTCTTCCTTGATTACGATTTTAAAAGGTAGATTGCCCTAGGATCCTCTGAGGAACCAGGCAGTGTCACTGCTTATTCATTGCTGGTGGGAAATCTATACTGGTTCTGTTTCTCTGGGGACAATTTGATAATATATATCAAAATTACAAATGTATATTCCCATTTCGGGAATGTATCCTTCAGGTATATTTTCAAATTTTGTAATGATGTATGTACAGGGTTATTCATACAAATATTGTGTGTAATAGCAAAAGATTTGGAGATTATCCACAATAATCTGAAAACTTTATTAACGTTTTTCTCCCTTTTTCTAGTCATATCTGCATAAGGCTAGATTTTCTTCATATGTGTCAACCAAAACAATATATCGTAGTAGAGTGAAACAAGAGCTCAAATGTCCATTAATAGTGGATAGGTTAAGTAAATAATGATACAGCAGTATAATGGAATATTATGCAGTTGAAGAAGAATAGGAAGAATAGTATTTATTTGGAAAATCATGGAAAAATCGTTGCAAGTAAAAAGGAAAAGAGTAAGGTGCAGAACATATTATACAGCAGTTTTTGTGTAAAGGAGGGGAACTAGATTTATTTGCTCTATTGGCATAAGGAACTCTGGAAGGAAAAAGAAGAAACTAACACTTTTCCCCAGGAAGTAGGGTATGAACTGGGCAGATGACAGAGGTGTGATGAGACTCTTTACTGTATACCTTTTTAATCTGTTTGACTTTTGAGACTTGCAAATATCAGTACCACCTGTTTAATTCAATTTTTTAAATGTCTTACAGTATAACTTACACCTGGTTTTGGCGCAGTATGAATTGGGGCTTTTTACTAATGCTAAACCACTGGCCCACAGCATAAAATGTTTCTCAACACACTGTATGCAGCCTTTTGTCTCTACAGCTTTATAACTTAGCCACTTCTGGCTCCATATTTTACATTCTAGCAACATTGAATTTCTTCTAACACGTGGCACTGTTTCATACCTGTGTGTGTATGTTTTACCTGTGTCTTCTTCATATTCATCTTTTAAGAATCAGTTAGTCATGTTCTGTGGGAAGCTGTTCTGCACCTCTGCAGGCTGAGTTGGGTGACTGTCATAATACTCTGTGTATTTGTCTAGTAGTGCTCTTATGATATTGCATTTTAACGTTCAGCTCCTTGTATAGTACCTAGACATATAGACTCAAAGATTTGATTCAGTTTTTTTTTTAAATAACTCTGTAGGGTAGGGGTCATCTCTCAAAGAGCTTGTAGTCTTTAATAGAGACATACATGTAGGAATGTAACTAACATAAGACAGAGAGTAATAAGTGAGACAATAGGCAAGGTTATATTTCCAAAGAAGTTCTTTTACATGGGTCTTGAAGATGTGCCATGGTCCAGTGGGGGACATTTTAACAGGGCCTGTTTAAGAGCAGCAAACAATCCGGTGTAGCTTCAGTGTAGAGGAATCATGACTCAAGGTGAATTGGGAAGGAAAGGAAAAACAGGGACAGATTGTGAGAGACCTAACATTCTAGTCTGAGGAATTTAAATAGTATCTTGTAGGCAGAGTAGGACTATCGAATGTTTTTGAACAAGGAGCCAATCTGATCTGTGTTTTAGGATGATTACTTTTATACTTTCTGTAGAGTGGTTTGAAAAAGGAAGCTATGAGAGACAGGGGCATCTGTTAAGATATTTTATACTGTAAACTACAGTGTTGAATATGGGATCAAAAAGGAACAGGCAGCTACATTTTCAAACTCCATGTTTTTGTCCATATAGTCCATTCAACCTAGAATGATCTCTTATTCCAAAAGTGATATTCTATTCATCTTTGAAGAGACAGCTTATATGTAACATCTACTAGTAATCCCTGATAAATTCCCACCAAATATAATTAATTATACCCTGTTCTGACTGCCTTTCATTTACTTATGACTTTTTTCATACTCTACCTATCTTATAATAATTGTCTTACTCACCCCTGGAATTAATTGCTTCCTTCTGGAAACCTTTGTGTTACTTTATTTGACCTACTCATACAACACCCAACACATTGTATTATTGTTTGATGTTTTTTCTGTTTATTTCAATAAACATTTCTTGGGTACCAAACCTGGAGAAATTCATACTTTGGCAGTCCATATGTTTGTTTATAATATATGATTAGATGTATGAGTTTTTAAAGGCAACTTTATTTTGATCTCTTGCACATAACATAGTTGGTTACTTATTAGGAACTCAATATTGTAGAGACATTAGTGGAACAGTATTAGTTAAAAGCCAGGTTTAAATCCCGACTCTACCACTGTAGCCTGGATCCTCTGTAGGAAAGTTATTTAGCCTATTTAAGCCATAGTTTTCTCAGTCGTAAAATGGGGAATTAGCTTGGGCTGCCATGACAAAATATCATAGACGGGGCAGCTTAAATGACAGAAAGTTATTTCTCACAGTTCTGGAGGCTGTGAAGTCTGAGAGCATGGTTTCAGCATTTTTGGGTTCTGGTGAGGACATTCTTCCTGGCTTGCAGGTAGTACCTTTTCGTTGTGTTCTCACTAGGTGGAAAGAGACACAACAAGCTCTTGGATGTCTTTTCTTATAAGGGTACTAATGCCATCATGAGGGCCCCACCCTTGTGACCCCATCTAAACCTAATTTCTTCCCAAAGGCCCCATCACACTGGGGGTTAGGCTTTCAACATATGAATTTGTGGCGGGGGCACAAACAGCCCATAGCGCTATCTTATACAGTGGTTTTGAGAATTAAATAATTTATGGAAAGCATTTAGCACTGTGCCTCTAACATAAAAAGTGATGTGTTTAACCTGTTGTCATCATTGTCATTATTTTGACAACATAAATTTTGCATATGGGGTAATGGAGGAAAATTGCAGATGCATTAGTGATTTTTCTCTTCATTGATGGAGGATATGTGATTAATTATGAAGAGAAATGTAGGAAGAAGAGCAGGATTGCAGGCATTCTGATTAGAGGTGCTTTCTTCACTCTGTCAAGAGACAAGGGGAAGATGGATGCAAATGTTAGGTTTATAGATGTAGCATAAAAATGCTAAGAGTAGAAGAAAAGAGAACCTTTAATATTCTTTGTATGTATATGATCTTTAAAATGCAATTCTTAATTGTTTTTATTCAAATCTTTATTTTTCTTTTCTCTGATTTCATTGATAAGGATGAGTTTTTCTGTGAGCCCAGGAAGGCAGAAATATCATTTATATCTTCATCCACAAATAATACTAAATTTGTTTTGCTGGATTTTGAAAAGTTCTGTTTCAGACATTTTGAATCTTAGACATATTTTGACATTTTAGAATTGGAGTATAATATATTCCTATCCTCTAGCTTGTGGATTTACTTTCTCCTCTCTAAGTTAATGAATCAAAGGTTTATTAGCCTTTCTAGGACTTTAAGTATCTCTAATTCTTTCACTTTTGGCAATAATTCTCCACATTTACTTTATAGAGTCCCTTTGGTGGAGGCCACAGGCGGAGAGGAAGCACAGGATTCATAAGATGGAGGGCGGGTGAGTGACTGAGAATTTGGGCTGGACTTGGAAAAAAAAGTGGTAGTGGTTGCACCTTCATAATAGGAATAAATTTGAAGTGTAAGTTGGGACATTACATTGTCTTGGTCAGGTCTGTAAAGATAATGGAATGGTTTTGAGTTTTTTCTTTATGTAAATTTATTAATAATTTATATGACAGAGCTATCATGCCATCTGTACTACGATTTTATCAAAATTCACACTGTGAGCACACAGTTGACAGTTTGCAGGAACATAGAGCCAATAGTTTATCCCAGACTACATCTTTTCTTTGGTAATAGTGGTCAGAAATACATCATTAAATTGTGGTTTGGGACTTATCTTTTTTGTTTTAGTAACAGAAATTTCACCTCTTAATAATATAACCTTAAATTGGCATGCAGGTTTACTGATGAATTTATGGATTTTCTATGAGTGTATGTAGTGGTATGTAGTTAGATAAGACTGATTGTAATATTATAAAGTAGAAAAAGTTTTTCTCTAGGACCCTTTCACTGCTTTTTCCTTGTTTCTTCAACCTCCTCATTTAGGAGTTATCCTCCATAGATAGGCCTTTCCCTGTTTTATCTTTATCAAAAGAAATCCCCCAGTACTTTAGGGCCTTGACAGGTTACCTTTGAAAGCCAAATAGATACATTAAGTGGCAGATTTTTTAACATTTAATTGGGGCTTTTGAAAATCCAAACAGAATTTCCTTTTGGTGAAACTTGAAACATTGACTGACATCTGTTGGGAGAAATATTTTCAGCCAAGAGAGTTTTCTGACTCTGCTCCTTAAGTGACAACATGTTGCCAGGTAGGAAGGGAACGAACACTGTTACATGCTAGTGTCTGAGCATCTGTGCCAGGTCCTTTATACAGTATCATTTGATCCCCAAAGGGAGCTTTGTGAGATAGGCATTCTTATTCACATTTTACAAAAGAGGAACTGAAAGAGGCACAGACAGGTGAAGTGACCTTCCTAAAGAGGTCACATCAGAGGCACATCTTTTTTCTTTTTTTTTTTTTTGCAGTAAGTGGACCTCTCACTGTTGTGGCCTCTCCCGTTGCGGAGCACAGGCTCAGTGGCCATGGCTCACGGGCCTAGCCGCTCCATGGCATGTGGGATCTTCCCGGACCGGGGCATGAACCCGTGTCCCCTGCATTTGCAGGCGGACTCTTAACCACTGCGCCACCAGGGAAGCCCTAGGCACATCTTAAAAGCAGGACTTTCAGACTCCAAAGCTTTTACATTTACCAGTAGACCAGTATTTGTCAGTAATTTTATTTTTTTTGTTTAATCTATAATTCTTTTTGGTGAACATAAAATATCTTGCCCTCAAGAATTCCTTTACGTGTTTCTATAGAGAGCGTTCCCCATCTCCTTCGTAAGACACCGCTTAGATCCTGCTGCTTGTGGTTGATTAGTCTCGAACTTTTTATTGTGTTTTTGGCTAGGAGTATAAAATTGCATTATTAGCAGAGATGGTGAACACTACAACATTCATCTCTAAACATATTGAATTAGATTTGTTTGTTTTTAGCAGATTGGCCAACTTTGAAGTTTGTACTTAGAGTAAGGAAGTGTATGACATATACTACCTAAGTGTACTCTAAGTGTATATACAATATGACAACTGTATATATGTGAACTATAACATTTGGGAATTATCACAGCAAGAATGAATACATTTCTTGTTACTGATACTTTTGAACAGGTATGTTCAGTGTTACAAAACATTTTGAAAATGTTCATTCGACAAAGAAATATAAAGTGCTTGCTATGTGCCAGGGCTATGCTAAATTCTACGCTGAACACAACACTAAAAGCACATGGTTTCTGCCCACAGTGAGATGATGGTTTAGAAGGGAGACAAACTTGTGAGGTAACTATTAAAATACGCTATATTCGGGGCTTCCCTGGTGGCGCAGTGGTTGAGAGTCCGCCTGCCGATGCAGGGGACATGGGTTTGTGCCCCAATCCGGGAAGATCCCACATGCCGCAGAGCGGCTGGGCCCGTGAGCCATGGCCGCAAGACCTGCGCGCCCGGAGCCTGTGCTCCGCAACGGGAGAGGCCACAACAGTGAGAGGCCCGCGTACCGCAAAATAAATAAATAAATAAAATAAAATACGCTATAATCATTACAGTTATGGAGTCTGTAGAAGGAAGAGTGGGTGCACTATGGAAGGACAAGTTAATTGTGCTTGGGTGACTTGGGAAGATTTTGAGAAGAGGTAGTTTAAACTGAAGGCCGAATATATTCTTGACTACAGGAAAATTCATGATCTGCTCATACATATTGTATACACAACATTTGCATGGGCAGCATTTCCCTTACTTGTATGCATAAATGTAGTATTAAGTTTGAACACTTAGTGTCTTCCCTTTACCTCTAAATCATACATCCTCCATATATCTTTTAAAAGGCTTCTCCTGTAGTTGCTTGTTTCCCTTTATTTTTCTGTTCTGCTGTAAAATTTCTCTGGTTTTTGGAAAGAGGCAGACTAATTGCTGGATAGTAGAGGAAAGTTACATTTATGATGATGGCTCTATTTCTACATTCTTTAAAACAGTTAGTAGTGAGTGAAGCATCACAATGATGGTGGAAAATGTAAGTAGAGCAGGGTAATGGAACTAGGTGCCTGATTGCTTTATTATTTTTACTGTCGCACAAATGGTTTTCTTCTATTTAGAATAATCTAAGGACTGAAAGTATGACTAGCTATGTTCTTGAGCTGAAAGTGAAGTTAGAAGACAGTTGTCTGGAGGGAAACATTGCATTCAGTGGTATATTAATGATTTCCTGGCCCATTTTGATTGTAAGGCTTTTTGGTGAATTATACTTATGAAGAGTTCCCCTATGATTAAGTATTAGGATACGTGCCTGTCTCTAATATACATGCTGGTTCTCATAGGCAGACACATTGGCAGATGTTAAGGCAATTCAGTTTAGTTGAGAAAGCAGCATGATATTATGGAAAGAGCCCTGCACCAGACGTTAGGAAAGCTGAATTCAGGTCCTGCCTCTGCCTCTTAGGTAATTTGTTCTCTGCCTTTGAGCTAGTCAGGTGACCTCTCTTAGGCCTCAGTTTCTTGCTTTTTAAATACTGGGTTAGGATAATGCTCCCTAAGGTATTGCTCAACTCACACTTTAATCATTTTATTATTGACAAGGGATTTATTCACCTACCAAATCTATACTGAGTGCTTTCATATTTCAGGTTCTGTGCTAGGTGGTGTAGTCAAAAAGAGACATGGAGGGTAGTCATAGATCAATGGGAGAGAGCTGAGAGTTGAGAAACTTATACAACTCTGGTAAATTTTTGACAGACGTAGCAAGACCATTCACTGCAGGAGAATAGTCTTCAACAAATGATGCTTGTACAACTGGATTTCCACATGCAGAAGAATCAATTTAGACCCCTACCTCATACTGTGTACAAAAAATAACTCAAAATGGATTAAAGACCTAAACATAAAAGCTAAAACTATAAATCTCTTGGAAGAAAATGCATAAATCTTTGTGATCTTGGATTGGGCAGTGGTATTTCAGATTTGATACCAAATGCACAAGCAACCAATGAAAAATGGATAAATTGGACCTCATCAAAATTAAAAACTTCAAAATAGACTTTAAAATAAAGACTATTACAAGAGACAAAGAAGGACACTACATAATTATCAAGGGATAGATCCAAGAAGAAGATAAAACAACGGTAAATATTTATGCACCCAACATAGGAGCACCTCAATACATAAGGCAAATACTAGCAGCAATAAAAGGGGAAATCGACAGTAACACAATCATAGTAGGGGACTTTAACACCCCACTTTCACCAGTGGACAGATCATCCAAAATGAAAATAAATAAGGAAACACAGGCTTTAAATTATACATTAAACAAGATGGACTTAATATTTATAGGACATTCCATGCAAAAACAACAGAATACATATTCTTCTCAATTGCTCGTGGAACATTCTCCAGGATCGATCATATCTTGGGTCACGAACCAAGCCTTGGTAAGTACAAGAAAATTGAAATTGTATCAAGTATCTTTTCCGACCACAACGCTATGAGACTAGATATCAATTACAGGAAAAGATCTGTAAAAAATACAAACACATGGAGGCTAGACAATATACTACTTAAAAACGAAGTGATCACTGAAGAAATCAAAAATACCTAGAAACAAATGACAATGGAGACACGACGACCCAAAACCTATGGGATGCAGCAAAAGCAGTTCTAAGAGGGAAGTTTATAGCAATACAATCCTACCTTAAGAAACAGGAAACATCTCAAACAACCTAACCTTGCACCTAGAGCAATTAGAGAAAGAAGAACAAAAAACCCCCAAAGTTAGCAGAGGGAAAGAAATCATAAAGATCCGATCAGAAATAAATTAAAAAGAAATGAAGGAAACAGTAGCAAAGATCAATAAAACTAAAAGCTGGTTCTTTGAGAAAATAAACAAAATTGATAAACCATTAGCCAGACTCATCAAGAAAAAAAGGGAGAAGACTCAAATCAATAGAATTAGAAATGAAAAAGGAGAAGTAACAACCGACACTGCAGA